>NW_021940917.1:7563894-8163894 GCF_001715985.3 Manacus vitellinus | reverse complement strand
TTTGTTCCCTACTTTCTTTTGTCAAGCTTTTATAGACATGTCCTCATATATAAAATGCTTCTGGAATATTTACTTTAAATGGTCTTGCATTCTAAGTTCAGAACATAGATGTGATGCATTTGAGTTTAATTTTTGCCCTAAATAGTCTTCAAAAGCTGGGGCCTATGTATAATAGAAGACAACCTAAATAAAATGAATTAATTATTTTTGCAAACTTTATTACTGTTAGAATAATGTAATATGTACTAAAAGCTGTTGTCATGAAACAGTCATGGTGTCTGCAATATTGATGATCTCAGGATGATGAGCAGCAATATTTAACAGGTCAGAAGAGGACAAAAAGGTCTGAAAATTTTAACTTCTAGAATTTCGAAGGTAAATTTAGGAATAAGACAGTTTAGACATATAGAGTTATGCTTCTGGTAAAGAGTAAAATCTGTACAACAGTCTGTCTTTTGTTGCCATGCCACAGATATGGAGATTTTATCTGGACTTCTCTCAACTATATTAATAAAAAAAAATTTGGAAATTTGAATGCAATCCTATCCAAATGTCACCATACAGCCTCATTTCTGGTAATCGGGAAATGCAGATCAAAATAAAAATACCTATTCATAATTCAGTTCCCCACAGAGTGAAAAGCTCAGATTTCTCTACAGGAAGTTTTCAAAAGAGAGGCCGGAATTCAGCTATGAATACAATAACACCTTAAAAACTAGGAAGTGCCAACTGGTGTCAGCCATAAAATTTTTCTGTCTTTCAGGACTAGAACTTCATTCAAACTAACTTTCTTATATGTAGAAGGCTTCATAAGTATATAATTTCTTGGATTTTTATATATTAAACTTCTGCTTTCAAATACACTTAAGTTCAACAGCAAAAGTGAGTCCTTGATTTGGGGGTAAGATTTCTGTCAGAAGAATGACATTGTATATATATTTTCATCAAAATCAAGAGTGGACAATAATTTGTCTAGACTTGGAAGCATGAAATGTTCTTCAAGGTTAATTGATTAGCCTATTAAAATTAATTTACTTCCTTGTTTATAAAGCAGCAACCCATTAATGTGCTAAACAGTCTCACACAGTCTGTAGTAAAGAGTAGAAAAAAACCCTGAAGTATGATATATGAAGGTCACTTGAACCAGTTTTTCCTAGCTTGTCTTCTACTTTGCTTCTTATATGTGAACTTCAGTTGCTATGTCTGGTTTTTCACACTTTGAATATATTTGCTTTTATTTTATTTTGAAAGTGAAGAGGAAGCTACTATACTGGGACACTGCATGGAGCTGGTTCTAGCTACAGTTAAGATAGGCAGTTGCCTATGGCTGTTGGTTACTTGGGCCAGGCATGGTGCTGATATATGCTTGATCTGTGCTAGAAGAAGAGAGGAAGAGCAGCCTGTGCTGTCCTAACAGTTGATGTCTGCTTCTGGTTTTGAACTTTGGATGTCAAGGGATATGTTGATGAATACCTGCATTACTCAAGACACCCCAATTCGTCTTTCTGTCCCATTGCTGGCTGCAGAAACTGCTAGTGTTTAATTAAGAGTCTGTTCCCTGGTTTCCTGACCTGGTCTCCTCTTTCCTTTTCATAGTGGGAGGATGTCAGCTCTGACCCAAGCTTTGGTTTGGCTTGCTATGATTATGAGAGAGAGTAGTCAGCAGGACAGTATTAGTGTTGGGGATAAGATTTAGTCAATGCCAGTTCATTGGGCTAGTTTTTTGGGGAAGATAGTATGTTAGGAGTAGTCATTGTTGGCCAAGGGTGGTGATTAGGAGCCCATGTGTGATAATCTTAGTTCATAGGAATTTGGTGGAGGCTGTGGGGAAGGAGGAGTGTAATCACTGGAAGGACAGTTTTTAACATTGGAGGAGGTTTAGAGTATGTGGGTTCTGATTCAGGCTTTTATTGTCTTCACAGGAAGACAATAGCGGTATGAGTACAGGTATTAGGGTGGATGACATTGCTTAGTTTTCAATAGGTCATTTGATAGGGTATTAATTCTCTTCTCAAGCATGACTAAGGCATGATCTACTGGACAATGACACACTACCCAACTAACCCTTCCCACATCGTATCTCTAGTTGACAATAACAATCACAGTAAAACTGGGACTAGTGCCATTCCACTTATGATTCCCAGAAATGCTTTAAGGCTCATCCCTAACCACTGGTCTATTACTGTCAACAATAATGAAATTTCCCCCAGTGACCATTCTCTTCCTAATGTCTCACTCACTTAGCCCAACACTGCCAGTGCTATAGTCATCACCTCAGCAGCCTTAGAGGGATGAATAGGACTAAAATAAACACAAATTTGAAAAGTCCTAGCCTTCTCATCCATCTTACCAGTTAGGCTGAACAGCCATTATCATTGTCTATAAACCCAACCTCCCACTACTAACTATACTCCCTTAATAACCACCACTCAACACAACCAAGACTCTAAAACTATCACCAAAAATAACCACACAAGGAAAAGCCCCTACATTGTATGCAACCATTTTTCTTCATAACAGGAATTCCACCACTATTAGTTTTCCTGTCTAAATGACTCTTTATCCAAGAGCTCACTAATCAAGAAATAACCACAGCATTCACAGTCATCACCCTACTATCACTACTAGGATTATTCTTTTACCATTGCCTCAAATAATTATATGCATAACATTATCTACATACATCAACCTATCAAATCAAATTCACCACCTTTGCATCTCAGCTAATGACTGAGAGACCTCTCAATCAGGGGATTTGATTCTTTGTGTAACAGAATATACAGAATTTAACATAAATTGATTATGATTTTATTTCTGAAGTAGAAAAGAGTATATTTTACTATTCTACTTTAAAAAAGTAAATAAAAGGATCTCTCAGATTCTTCTGCCTTTAAAAGTAACACAGTAGGTACTTCACTTTCCTTTGACTACGGTTTTCAAAAGATTGTAATACTTGCTGCAATATTTTTTAATCCTTCTTTTAAGCTATGTCAATTTGGAGGCTGATTGCTGGGTTTTAATCTTTGAGTCTGCCTTCAGATTTTTAAAATTGCTTTATTTCATTGTCATATTTAAGCTCTTGTTATACTATTCAAAGCAGACCTACTTGATCATTAGAATGTGATTCAATAATCTGAAATATATTCTAGAGCTGTTGCTGTAAAAGTGGTACACTATTCAAGTTTAATTTGAAATTACAGAGCATATAAGAGTCTAGTCCATTTTAATATTACAGACACATTCATCTAGTGAAGAAAGGACAATTTTTTTTACTCCAGTTAACTTTTGTCTATTTTGTGAAACATTTCTGTTTCTGAAGTTTTATCCTGAGTCTCTCTGTCTCCTTTGCACAGCTCATCTGAGTGTTTTTTCTAAAATGAGGTAGTTGCATCACTGCAATCAACAGGATGGTAGGAAATTAAATTGTCACCTCAATAATTATCTAAGAGCTATTAACATATTAAACACAACAGATCTCAAACAAACAAAAAGGGTTTCTGGAATTGGTCAGAACAGCTCTTCTGAAGACCCCCATACTAAAAAGAGAGGACAGGATATTTTGTAAAACAAAGAAAAAAACCAGGGAAGACAACTGCATTCCAGAAATGAAAAAAAAGTCTCCTCAAAAGAAGAGTTAACCTTTTGATCTTAACAGGGAGGATTGCCTTAGATGCAATTTCTAGAAACAACTGCAGGAAAATTGTGGTTTACATCTTTTTTGCAGCAAGAAATCTTGTTTCATAGAAATATGGGAACCTCTGTGACATACAAAGGATGGTTTGTGTGATCTGATAATCCTACCATAATAGTAAGGAATTCAGTCCATACATGACTAAAGTGGCCTTTGAACCAACCCTGAAATTCAGTGGGGATAACTGGCAGTTATGGTATCATATCATAATAGTTAAAAAGATTTTCTAGATGTATTTATATAAGAAATATAGGAGAACTGTATAATGAAAAAGTTTAGAAAGATAGTGATGCTGTTTTTAAAGAAAAGACATTATGGTTGACTTTACTAAAAGGTTGCTGGTTGGCTCTTATTGATGTGACACTTGAAAGCATTAGTTAAACTATGTTGAGCAAAACAAAAGAAACAAAAAACAAACAAACAAAAAAAGATAGTGTTGCTGCCTGTATCAAAGGTACAATTATGTGCTATAAAGAATGAAATATGTATGGTATGTATGGAAAGCTCTTATCCTATTCATTTGAGAGTAATAAGCTAGTCCTTACACATATATTTGTAATATATACAAACAGCTACTTTCATTAAGATTTGATTTCAACATGCATGACATCTCAAATAGCCAGAAAATGCTTCAGATTTTCTAAAAATGATAGGGTTGTTTTACTTCCTTAGAACTATTACAGCCAAATTGCAAGTTGGATATATGTAATCGTTAGAGGTAGATGGCAAAATTCCAAAAGTTTGGGTTTCAGTTTTTTTAGGGGTATTTAGATGTAGCAGATATTTCAAATTTGTGTTTGGAATTAAAGAAGTGAATCTTTCCTTCCAAGATGATGATCTTGAATTAAATGGAACACTTGCCATCTGTAACAAAGGAAAGATGGGAAGATGCTAAAGATAGACATAAAATCATAGGATTAATTTAGGGTGGAAGAGATCTTGGAAGGTTATGTAGTCCATCCTACTTCCTAAAGTGAGACTCATCTCAAAACTGGATCATGTTCCTCAGGGTCTGAGTCAGGTCAGGTTTAGAAATCTCCAAGGCTATGACGACAGGTTTTTTCAACCTTGTTGAGAAAGGTTTAAGGATCCCAAAACTGGAAATTGAGTTAGGAATCAGGTTCAATATTCAGATAAGATGTACTGACGGAGGCAGCTGAAGGAGTATATGAAAGAGGCTTATTGCAGCTTGGAAGCTTTTTAATTGGAGATGATCTGACTTGTGCTTATGAGGCTGAGAAGGAAAGCAGAAGGTGGAAGAATTGATCCGTGGTGTTTTTTGTATCTCATAGTCTTAAATCAATGAATTCCATAGTTGTTCACACACTTAGAGAAACGAGCAGGATTACATCTGTTAACTGACAATAAAAAGCTGATGTTGACAGCTTTTTATTAGGTTTATAATCAAATTACATGTTTCAGAATAATATGTGGAAGCTCTTTTTAATTTCTCCATGCACAACTGTTGAAACATAAGGTAGTAAAGATAGCAGTGGTTACAAAAAAGAAAGTAAACACTCTCTGGAAGCTGGAAACCATGTGAAGAGAATGTAAGTTCTGCAGTCCTGAGTGAAATCCTCTCTCTATTGATGCTGGAGTGATACATCTTTCTACCAAGTCACCAAACTGTGTGACAGGAAGATTTGTTTGGAAAGAGACGTATTTTAGAATTGTGAGGGCAGACAGAGGAGAAGGAATGTGTAGAAAATGCCTTCCTTTGCACTGTTCAGGCTGGGAGTAGTTAAGTGATAATGTGTATTTTTTGGTAATGTGCTTCTCTATGGCATGGGGCACTGTGTGGTGTGACTGGGAGCACAAGTTGCTGGACCAGGCCTTAGGCAGATCGGGGCCTACAAGACTCAATTCAGTCTAATCTGCATTAAAACTCCATTTTTTGATGCCAAGACTGTGTTACTGAATACCTTCTTTCTAAACCTCTTTGGATGCCAGTGCTCACTTAAGTGTGGTGCAGTGAATTGGCAGGAAGTTTGCTCTGAATTTGCTCAGGATGGCAGGATGAGAGAGCACTGAAAAGTAAGTGATATGTAAACAGTAGGTCATTCGCACCTCTGGTGTATTTGAAGATGCTTGTACGTTCTATTTCCTCACATTTGTGTCAGAGTGCTGCCTGCCTTAGTGTGTGTCATCCATCCCCACGGAGGGCCTGCTGGAGGTTGAAGTTACAGTTGCTACTTGGAGGAAGAGAAAATAATGTACTTAAGACTGGAAGTACTTATCTGGAATTTATTGTATTATATTATGTTACTGTATATCTTAAGGGCTCGAGAAGCTTGGATCAAGTAACATTCTTACAAGATGTTTGTTAATACCTTGGTGTCTTTGAAACTCAGATGGGCTTGATAAGGAACTATTTTTATTTGAAATCTACAGTACAGAAAGTCTGTTTGTCACATGTTAACCAAAGCAATGAACTGTAAAGCAACTTTATGTAATGTCAAATAGTCTACCTTAGCAACTGCTCTCTTATTTTTTAATTTTTTCCACTGACAGAGAGAATAAACATTCTCCATAGAAGCAAGAATATTGATGGGCTGAAAACTTGTTCCTCAGCCATCCAAAACTGGAAGTCTTTTGTGAGGTTTCTTGT
Source organism: Manacus vitellinus (assembly GCF_001715985.3). Classification (NCBI taxonomy): domain Eukaryota; kingdom Metazoa; phylum Chordata; class Aves; order Passeriformes; family Pipridae; genus Manacus; species Manacus vitellinus. The sequence goes on along the minus strand of NW_021940917.1, from coordinate 8,157,595 downwards.
CTTTATTTCTGATGTGGTCTTCACTTTTGTTGAACAGTTTCAAAGCACCAGTTGTCTATTCAAAGAAAAACAAGTTATTGTGTCAGCTACCTTAGCTGAACCAATAGGTTCAGTGCAGAACTGAGGCAGATAAAGGGGGGTTCAGTCTGCACAAAGCTCAGTCAATGAGGACAACACAGGTATAATTACATAACAGAATGCAGGATGTTATCAGTATTCAGCACAAGATAAGATCAAAGGGCCCAGAGAAAAACATGTTGACGGGAAATGAAATTTACTTTTTATCTTTCCTTATCAGTACAATAGTGTTGGCATTTGGCCCTATCTTTCCTCAAGGTGAGTGCAACCTGCATTTGTTAGATTTGTTGCAATAAGAAATGTGAACTGGAGAGGTATGTCAGATCTGATATGAAGGCTGGGCATGATAAACATGAACTTAGATGAAACAGTCTAACTTTGTTATCAAAAGTTATTATTATTGAAAATACTAATTCTTATATGAATCTAGAGGACTGGGCTGGCATCTCCTGCATATGAAATAAATCTCAGAGAAACAGCATTCTACTGACTAGACTGAATGGTCTTATTAGTTGTTTCTTAGATGGTTCAAATCTTTCTTTCCTAGTGCACAAAAATAACATTTTTTGATATTGTAAAGTCGGGTCCTCAAAACTTAGCTGGATCAAAGTTGCCCTTAGAGATTTCATCAGGTTTCTATTTATCCCATAGTATTGTATTAAGACGAAGTATCTAACCATAGTCTAACCTTCTGTTTGTTTTCTTTTCATTCCTCAGCCCTTTGGCAGGTGAACAAAAAAGGATGTTGCATGCCTCATGAGCAGCTATTAGGTAATTTCTTTTTTTTTTTCAGGGTGTATACTTTAATTAATTATTGAATAACATTCAAATGCTGTTTTGAAGGCAGTTGATGCAAATCTTCTTTTGAGTATGTGGGTTCACCCTAAAACACCAGTAAATCTCAAAATTCCTGAAAGTTCAGGGGATATTGTCATTCCCATTTTATAAGACTGAGGCACAAAGGCAGTTGAAACTTCAATAATTAAGATGTGCAGTATGGTTTTCAGAGTACTTAACATTATGTAGCAGTTACTGTATAAAAACTACAATTAAATATTGCTTTCAGTTGTAGGCTGGAGTACTTGGTTCTTCTTTAGTTCAGATCTCAAAGAAAGACAACTCTAGAAAATTTAAAGTCTACAGGAAGAGATCAACTACTCAGTAAATGGTTTGTGTACTTGGAATTACTCTGTAAAACTCTATGATGGAGCAGCAGGAAAATTTCTGATCTTCTAATCACTGAACTTCCTAATCTTCTCCTTTTCTAATTAGAATTCCATTTCATAATTTTACATTTAATTTTCTTTATCTCTTTACAGCATGACACTTGTTCTTTCTCACAAGTACTGAATCGGAGAGATTTAGTGCAAAAGTAAAATACAGTCATGCAAATGTTTTATGGTTTCTTTCTAATTCACCAGAGTATTTGGAGGACAGAAGGGTTGAGTCAAGCCAGATAAAGTGAAAATACAGACTATGTAACACTTCTGTAAATTAAGCTGTAAGACCATACACAGTATGTTTGTAAGTTTAGAAAACTTGTAAATTGTAGCCTGGAGAGAGCAGGGACAGCTTGGAAGAGCAGAAGGTAAAGTAGAGGTGATCTGAGAACTATGTGCTCTACATGTATCCCTGATGCTGACACTGTACCACGGGCTGGTCTGTGAATACAAGGCAGGGGTACCTGTGTGTATCAATCAGTTATTGAACAATTTAAGGTTTTCTGAGTGACAATGCATGTGTGCCAAGTTGAAAAAAACGTGGTATAACTACATTTTTGTATTACACTGTGATTGGTGCTGATCCCATCCAGTGTAAGTAGGGAATAGCTCCACTAACTTAGAAGCATTAAAGTATTTAGAGGTTTTCTGAGGTGTGGGTCAGGCTCTGTGTCTTTATCCTATTTGGAGCTCTTGTTACATTACACAATGTATTTGAGTCTTCAAAAGTTTTTATGAACATCCCTTGACCTACTCCAGCATAATATGATGAGCCTCTCTTTTGTAAGGTCTGTTTCTGCACAGAATGAAGCTCACTTGTTACTGCTGTGATTTGGGAATTTGTGCTTCTCCCTGTGTACACTAGCATCTGGGACAAGTGTGCGAGGCATTGGGGAACCACCTCAGTATTTATCTGTTTAGAAATTTATCACATTCTGTGGCAAATGCACACTTCTATCTTATTAATTATTTACACTTAGATAACTCAATTATTTAGGGAAAGAGTGGTTCAGCTCTTTTAGTGTGTAAATATTAAATATGTTTTTATGTAGCAGCCATTAATTTGGCAATGTAGGAATGTGTACAGTTGTGTTTTGTTTTCTACCTGTGTACCTGTGTTGCTGAGTTGTGTGTTTCTTTTTGCATACAAGACATATCAGACACTTTGGACCTGGATGTGACTCATAAAAGGCTTTGTTTTATTTCAGACATGGAGGGTACACTGAGTACTGATGTCCCTGTACTGCAACCACTGGACTCAAAAAACTCCTGCTGAAGTGAAAAGAATTTTAAATTCAAGTTTTTGTTTTGAGGTCTGCTATTTAGTTGTTCTTTGACTTGTTTGAAGTCACAAATTTTAAATATTGTCTTGGTTTTGAGATTTATATTCTGTTGCAGATAAACTGATACTGGACAATGTAGCTGGTTTTGAACAGCTCGACATTTAAACTTATTGCACTTTAGTTCATAACTTAATTTGTAATTAAAACAGGCTTGTTTATGAAGCCAATTCAAATCATAATTCTGGCTCAGAAATTTTGAGGGTGTTTTGGTGGGACAATGTGACTCAGGTGTATAGCTATAAAAAAGAAAAGCAGAAACATAATGAAAAATTTTAGGCAAGGCACTGAGTAAAGGATTTTATTTTTGTGTACTGAACACGACATAACAAAATGCGAAAGCTAGTACTAAAAGCTGTAACATGGAAGTATTAAATAAAGAATGAGTGTTAAATTATATCACACATTAAATGTTTCATTTATCTCATAAGCACAATAATGGTAAGTCCTTTAATTTTTAAGATGCTCAGCTGGAGTTCTTGGCATAGTACTACTGAGAGGCAAAGCCTGAATGAGGTTGGAATACTTTTAAATACCAGCCTCAAAAGAAAGCAAAAACTAAAGACATCTTACTTGTAGGTCTGTCTCAGCAGTTTTTGTTGATCCCAGAATCAAATGAGAGAAAATACTCAGGGCCTTATGTACACTACAAAAGTGAGGTACCGTGGTTGATGATGTAAGTAAGAGAGGAACCTATCTGTTTTTTTTTCAACACAGCTGTTACTTGAGATGGCTTCTAATCATGTGGTAAAGTCCTCACTATCAGATAGGGAAAAAAAAGGTGTGATAATATCCTGAGTGTCAAATTCAGATTTTGTAACACTGGTTGTTAGGGAGCTGTTGTAGTGAAGAAGAACAAGGTAATTACTTATCCTTTACCTTCCCCATAGTATGCCTTGCATAAGACTAAATCATCAGCAAGTAGAGCCAGCCTGCTTAAAATCAGCTGTTTGGAGGATGTTCCTATGACACCAAAGCTGAAGTCTGCATCTGATGTAAGTGCCTCCCCACAAGGGCTTTTTCAGCCAGAGCACCCACACTGAGTTTTTCCTTGTGGACATTTTTAAATCAATCTATGTTTGCCTCAAAGGTAAAACCTGGCCAGACAGATCTGTGCCAAGCACGTGCTACAGGTGTCTTCACAGTAAGCCTATATTTAAGTGATTTCCTAGGGGAAATGCAGCATACAGTGACTGGCACAGCTTAGGAAGAGGATGAAGTGCTGGAAACCTTCAAGCATCTAACAAAGGATTGGAGCGCTTTAGTTGTGCACACTGAGTGGCAATTCCGGTTTTGTTTCCTGTAGCACTAAACCTGCATTCTATGGGAAAACTGTTGTTTAAACATGTCTTAAAATGGCTTTTTGTGGTCTCTTTGCAAACATGCTTCTTCTTCCCAACACCCCCCACGACAAGTTGTCCTGTGCAGGAATGTCCTGAGAAGATATCCTGAGGTGTTCTCATTGGCCCCTTTTAACCCCTTCCTATTGGTTGTTAACCCCTTCCTGCAACCTGAAATTGGTTACTCTGTGAATCCTCCTAACCCTATAAATGTAAACCCCCAACAATAAACACTCTCTTGCCTCCTCTCCGCACTGGTGTGCTGTCTCTGTGCCTGCCATGAGACCATGTGGGTGGAAGGAGGGGAGAGCACCTCTCCCCTCCAGGCTCAGGACCTGAAGAAACCCTTGGTGCTGGAGTTCCCTTTCCCTATCCACCTCAAGCAGTTGGAAATGGTTCCTCAGATGGAAATGGAACTAGCACTGGGCCACCCCACGCCATGGGGGGAAAGGGATCCAGAGTTTCCTCCAAGAGGAAGGTACTTTGTATGCGCCCAGGCTCCTCTGTGGTTTGGCCTGGCATTTAAAAACAGGATGTGTGGGGAGATTTGCTTTGAAACTGCTCCCCTGCCCCAAGCCAAAACACATGTGAAGATTCAGCCATATTGTTTCAGGCTGGGAGAGGCAGGTTTACCTGTCAAATTCACATTGTGAAAATGCTGCATCATGTTCTAATTGCTTTTAGGGAAATTAATTATCAATACTTCAGATTCAGACCTAATTATAGGTTGGTCAAGTAGCACTTATTGTTCCTTTTTTGTGGTATAGTAATATTTGTGGTCTGCATCATAAAGCTTCAAGTCATTTTTCTCTCTGCAGAGTGTAGCAGAATGATCAGGAAAGAAGCCAGAACTCTCTTTCATGTTACTGAGAAGTAGTGAGGACAATTTTTACAGGCTTATATTATAAGCCTTTCCTTTGAGACCCATAGGGAACAAAACAATATTTTTGCCATCACTGTGTCCTGTCATACAGAGAGCCTTTTTCTTTTCAGTTTATGTTCTTTTCTTTTCTTTTTAGTTTATATATTTTTAGGGTCCTGTAGATGGTGTAGCTGCAGAAGCTTCTTAAAGGAGCTGTTAACTACAGTTCTTCCTAGTCAACAGGGGAGTATTAAGGAACAGAGGGTTAGGGGTGATGTTCACTGGATGTGCTGTTGAAAGAGTACTTCTTTTCATAAGTCAAAAAATATGATTCTAAGGTGCTATAGTTTAACCTCAGCCATTGCCTAAGCCTAACACCAGCTTGCTCACTGTCCTCCCAGCACAGTGGGATGGGATACAGGATTGGAAAAGTGAGGGGAAAAAAATCATAGGTTGAGATAAAGACAGTTTAATAGGTAGAGCAAAAGCACTCACACAAACAAAGCAAAACTTCCTATGGGCAGGCAGGTGTTCAACCATCTCCAGAAAAACCAGGCTCCATCAAACTTCGTGGTAACTTTGAAAGACAAATGCCATCATTCAGATCGTCCCCCTCTTCCTTCTTCCCCCAGCTTTATAAGCTGAGCATAACCTTTACAGTCTGGAATATTCCCTTGGCCCGTCGGGGTCAGCTGTCCTGGCTCTGTCCCCTTCCAGATTCTTGTGCACCCCCAGCCTGCTCAGTGGTGGGGTAGGGTGAGGTGAAGAAAAGGCATTGGCACCGTGTAAGCCATGAACAGCAGAAGGGAAAACATTCCTATGTTATCAACTGTTTTCAGCACAAATTAAAAACATAGCCCCATAGTAGCTGCTATGTGAAAATTAAGTCTATCCTAGCCAAAACCAGTACATAAGGTAATACTACATTGTGTTTGTTGTGCCCTGTGGGAGGAGGTGTAAGCAGTCATGTGTACCAAACACTGTTGTTCAGGGCCTCTGAGATTTTATAAAACTTGACAAGGTAAAAAGTATTGTAAATTTTATAGTATAGCAATATATCTGTGTTAAAATTAACTGGATTTATACTGTTGTGTGGTGAAACTAAGCATCTTTCTCTGATGATTTAATCAGAATTCACACAAGATCACATCCAAAATGTAATTCTTCTTCTATGGCTGAGGTTTCCAGTTTGTGTCAGCTCACACACTTATTGCCCAGAACACCCTCTGATGCTGTCTGTGATTACGGGAAAAGAAACACTATCACTGGAGTCAACACCAAAAGCAACCTGTGTTGTAATTCATTCAGAGTTGTTGACCTTGGGCCAACTCAGTTACCTCTAAAGGTGTCTGAACAGATAAAGTAACAGAAGATGGAGCTTTAGAACACGCAGCCTAGAACTTGGATTTTGTTGGTTGAACTTGAACATTGTGGAGACTTTCCACCATTACAGCACTTTAAATATTGATAAAAGTACTTATTCTGATAGTAGACAATGTAAGTCAACACTACTATATGGAAAATATGCAGGACTAATTAACTCCCACTGTTTTTTACAGAAAAATAATAAGAATGCAGGTTAAATTTTAGTATGATGTCCCAGGGAAAGGGAGAATTAAATGGCTTCTTGAGTCTCCTTCCATCCTTAGTTTTTGGTAAGTCAATTGTTGTGAAATATGAATATAAAATTGTAAGATTTTCTAAAAAAAAGTCTTTATAGTTATCCAGGTTAATGCTAGTATGGAGAACACCAACATACAGCCAGCAGGCTGTTGAAAACTGACCTTTTTTTCTAGTTAGACTTCATACACTTACAAAGAGGAAGAATATTAAAAAATCACATAGTTTTATACACATTTACACTATAAGAATGGAATTAGATTGCAGTTTTCAAATAAATAGATTTGTTATAGAGTGGAAAGGAGTAATCTGTTCTCTATGACTGTGATGAGTAGGGAAAAAAAAAATTAAGATTAGAATGCGATGAGGAGGACAAAAATGAATGAGATTAGAAGTTACACAAAATTAAAAAAAAAAGAAAAAATGTTAAATTTAGCCTTAATAATGGAGCACTACAGAAGATTGTTGTGGGAGCTGATATTACTATCAACATTTTTAAGAACTGCTTGAAGAATATTTCCCTGATTCTACCTCGATACATATTGCAGAGGAGACCCAGGCTTCTTTTTCTCCCTGTTTCTGCCACTGTGATTTTACTGTTGTGAGGCATTATGGGTGACAGGGTAAACTTGGGGAAGTCTTTGGAGCATCAGAAATCTAAAAGTATTTTCTGTTGCTCCACTGAAAGGGAACTGTATGCATCTTCTCTGGTGTTTTGCTGCTTGCATTTACTTACTATGTTTGGAAGGAAACGTATTTTTGAATTGGATTTGTAAATATACACCCACCTTAAGTAAGTTTGTGAATTCATTAATGTTCAGAGAGGTCGTGGACTTTCCCTCAGTATTTAAGAACCGTCTGAATGTGACCCAGTGCCACGTGCTCTAGGATGACCCTACTTGAGCAGGTAGGTTGGACCAAATGGTCCGCTGCGGTCACTTCCAACATTGCCCATTCTGTGATTTTGTGCCGTCATCTGAGCATTTTCTTGATTCTGTAGAACTTAGTTTACTGAAGAGTGATATACACATGCATGTTGGTGAGTGTTCTGTTACTTTCGGGGATGTTACAAATTTGATAGTGTTTTCTTTAACTACAAAAGTGCTGGACAAACGATGATGCTGTGAAGAATACTGGACTGCCTGAGGTTGTAATGTAGTATTTTACATCATAATGTAGTATTTTACATTAATGTAGCATATTTACATCATGCTTTCTCTGTCCTGAAGTAACTGAAGAGTTATATGAAACTCCAAGTTAATTAGTTGAAGAACTACTTCACTTAAATATTTACATATGTCAATATTGTATATAAGTTTTGTGAGATTTTATGTTTGTAGAACCAGGTATTAGCCAAAATGACTAGACTGATACTGGTAAGTGGAGCTTTCAGACTGTTTCAAAAGTTTGTAATATAAGACTTTCATGTAGGGTGGAATATTCAGTTCCCTGAAGAGGCCAGTGAGGTGTGGCTCCTATTGAGGAATTACAAACTGTAAATGCTGTAGTGGATTTGGGAGGCATAGATTGTAAGGTATCATTAGGATATGTTTGGGATGGATACTGACTCGTGTGACAATTGTGTCAGTCCTGTGCTACTTTGGTCTAAGATTCCAACTGCAATTCAGCAATAATGTGAAGGTTCTACAGGGGTCAGTTTCTCCGTCCTAGAAGATTTCAGTTCCTCCTAAAAAACGTATAGTCATCCTATACTCACACTTATGTGTAAGAATTCTTCATCTCTCATTTCAAACAGACTCTCCTCATCCAGTAGTATACTGGTTATTTTTGTCAGAATCACACTTATGGCCAATTCTGCTCACAACTGTTCATTGTGGTATTGATTTTCTCTGTGGATACACTCCCAAAAAGCAAGGAGACAATCTTTCTTAAATAATAAATATATTTGATTATGCTATGCAAATGTGCTGTGCTTATAATCAAAGGTAAAGGGATGAGGTTTTGGGGAACTCTTTGTGAGAGCACTGGCATTTGCCTACTTGAGTGAATCAGGACAGTTTTGCTTTCATTGCAAAATATATGCAAAGGAGAAGTAACAGGCTTTTTTTTTGATTATATTTTTTGCTCTATGAAACCTGCATGGGACGTGTGCTGATTGGTCTTTGTGCTGCATTCAAATCACAACAGGTTAAAATAGCAATACTGATTAAAGAAAAGATAATTAGTTCTGGTCTACACTAGTACACAAAAGTGTTTAATTTAAGATTAAAGGACTTAGGCTGAGTAGCATCCTGTGGGTTAGTCCCAAGTACTAATCATTTTCCTAGGGAGAAAGATATCATGGAGGTTGTTAATAATTTGTCAAGTGCCAAATTACAGTGACTGTATAGATATACAGTGCAGGCACAGAAAGGTTTAGATTTAGGATTAGGTGAGCTCTAGAGGTGCTTTCCCAACAACAATTTCATGTTTCCTTTGTGTAGTTACTACTTACAAGGAGCAGGTTTGAGAAAGTTTAGGTTAGCATTAGGTTGAAGGCTGCTTAGAGTATTAGTTGAAGCAAGGATGCAAAGGGCCAGCCAAAGCAGGAAGCGGGCAGCAAAAGTAGTTCACCCCTAAGAACATCTCTATCCCACCTTGTGCCAAGACAATTTTTGCAATTGCTGTTCATGTGGCATGTGAATATATGCAGATTGGGTAATATCCAGTTAAAGTGAAGGAAAGGATCAGGATTTACAGTAGTCTGTACACAAAGACAAACTGCTGTCATAGGGTTGTGAAAAGAAAAATATTGATTTGGGGAGTACTAACAAATGAAGTATTTAAAAACTGAAGGAGAATTCTTGGGCTTGGTGTCTACGAAGCCTCAGCTGCAGTTGTGTGACTTTTTAACACTATTCATAAAAAGGAGATAGAGAGGTTAGAGAATGATCAGAACAGCCATGAACAAAAAAAATATAATTTTATTAAACACGATACAAGATAAGCAGTCTAAATTAGAAAAGAGAAAGCTAAGATGGAAAAGGTTTCAAATACAGGCAGGTTGCTATTAAAGATAATAGCAATCAGCTACTCTGACTATCAGTTAAGAGCTGGGCAGGAAGAAACTGGTTCATTTGCTCTGAAGGAGTTTAAGGTTGGATAAGTTCTACATGTGATTACATTATGACATTATGGAATTAACATGACAGGAGACTTTTAAGAATGGATTAGCTAAAATTTGTCTGCTTTGTGAGATTATGCTTAAAATAAAGAGGTTTCTCATGCAATTTTAGTCTACTTTGCTTTTATGTAATTTCTCTGAATTTGGAAGAAAGACTGGTTTGAATACCAAGCCAACACAGCTGTGTGGGAGCTTCCTCTTCACGGGTATTTAAGTTTAGCATGAGATTTGGCACATCAGCTGGAAGTATGGCAAATTAGCTAATTTAGTATGACTATAAAGAACATCATGATCCTTTCAACTTATCACAGCACTCTGAGTCTGGAACTTCGGTGAGTTGTACTTGGCTAAATTTTCTGGCGAAATTCTTGTTTGTGAAACTTCCACCTCTTTGTGCCAGCTGGTGACAGAACCAGCAATTCAAACCTGGATTTGTGCACCCTTCTTCCACTAGTTTTGGATAATTTAAGGATCTGTCTTTCGGAGTAGTTCATATGAACTGTTAGGTTTTCTTTTATTTTAATGCCCTCACCACAAATCTGAATACATTAGGCTGAAGAGGCATTCAGTTCTTTTTCTCGTGTATGTTAACAAGACGTTGGATGATTAAGGTGCCCTGGTGTGAGGATCCTGGTTATGAAACCAAGGGTTTCAAGCAGAAACTTTGTACTTCCTCACTGGCATAGCAGAAACTTAATATTGAGTCAAGATTTACTTGTGCAGTGTTCATTTCTTTATTTGGAACTCTAATCACAGCAATTTAAAAATAGATTAATTATGTACAACGTGTAGTTCTGCCCATAATGGATGGTGAGTCCAAGAGTCTACTTTCAGTTTTGTTTTTCCACTTGGCAGAATGAAAGTGTAAGAACACTAAAATGACTTGGTGCTCATGAGATTATGTTCATAAATGCTTCCTTTGAGTCTGTCTCTGCTGGCACCTTGCTAGGATATACTTGCTTTAGTAATATTATTTTTTAATTGTGCAGAGCAGAGAGCCTCTGCTTTGCTGTGACTGATGTCAGTGTTCATGACAGAAGAACTCATGCGGTGCTGTTGCAGTGGCCATATGATTTCTTGTTCTCTCTGTTTTGCCATAATCAATTTCTCATTAAGAGTATATAGTTTATTGATATAGATGAATTTGAAAGACAGAGAATGCAAAAGGGCAATTTCACTTAACGAATTGTCTGTCTGTCTGTCCTTGTTTCCAGTGCAAACTTTAGAGTTCTCATTCCCAACAAAGTATATTACTGGTCTGAAAGACTAATATGTGGGAATAAATAAAACAAATTTTTACATCATTATTTGGCTTTTTGCCCCTTACATACTTGAGATGCTTTATTAAACTACTTTGCAAATAGTAATTTAGAACATGTAGAAGGAAGAAGGGCTGGGTAGATAAGTGTGCTGTTGGTTATATATTTCTCAGCCATTCATACATGCATGAGGATATTTGCTCTTATCATGTACGTGGGTGTCTGTTAGCCATGTGCAGCTGAGACACTGAGGGGTAATTGAACCAGTTTTTGTAAAGAGTGATTGAGTCTTTCCTAGCAGTTCTGGATTTGTGAAATGCCTCCAGATAATATCAAAATGGCCAGCTGGGATTTTGATAACTAGAAGTTGCTTGTGAAAAGAAAGCTCAGGCCAGGATATAAAGCTACTTGTCACTTAGCACTGTAAGGAAATTGTAAGTGAAATATATTATCCACCAGAGAAAAAGAGCTCTTTGTCTGAGGGTCAACAATTATTAAGCCTTAGGAATCAAAGTAGTAATGATAATAGTATTGCTATTTAAGTATCAAGTGTTATTTCCAGGGATGATGAAAAGTTCACTCGTGGTCAGCCAATTAGCCACAATTCAGTTTCGGTACAGTACAGCTTCTGCATTTACAAAACCAGCTCATTCCAATTTGTCTTCTGGAGAGGTCTGAGGTTGCTGTGATAATAGACCAGAGCCATTCAAAGAATACATGTTACACTATAAAAATGGAATTTTTTTTTCATATAGTTAGCTCCCTCTCACCATAGTAAGGTACTATTAAGTGGTTTTTTTTTCAGTGTAAAGGACAAAGAAAAGTCTTTTTTTTTGGTGTGAAGCATAGAGGGCTGGTTGGATAGGTTTGTGCATTTCAGATGCCTGCTCTTCCTCATTCCTTTTCTACAAATGTAACAGCACATTGTAAAAATTGGAATAGTAGAACATGATTGAATACCATCTCATTTTTTCCTCAGTGCCTTTCTTTAAAATACTCATTCAACATACTGCATTTTAAAACCTCTGTTGATATAAATGCTTATTCCTAAATTAGCAGTTGTATTTTCAAAAAACTCGTGTCCATTTATTCATGAACAGGGTACTAGACAGTTGCTAATGGCACAGAAGCCCAGAACTGTGGCATAGGTGACATGGGTCTGATTCTTAGCTGTGCTGCAAATTGTTTTTTGACCTGTCAGATGGTTGTCCTCTAGTTCCTAGCAGTTTCTGAGGAAGTTAAGCTGCTGATTACTGCATATGTCCATGTGGGCCTAGGGGATGGGATGCAAGGAGGAACAGAAAGGCAGGAACAGTCTGGGTCCTGCTGTGCCTCAGATTACCTTAGGCAAAATAGAAATAATACAGCTGCTGTATTATATTCTTACAATATCCCATTTATATATTGAAGCAATTACTTGGAGCAAAATAAAATCTCTGGAGCAGCATAGTACTTTTCATTGTCTTGCACTTGCTCTTCAGCACCATTTTGCAAGGCAGCAATACCACTCCAGTGCCGGGCAGAGTTCTTGAAGGGCTCTGTAATGTGAACAGTAGCAAACAGAGCAGGAGGGAGCTAACACTGCAAACTGGGGGTAAAATGACATGCTAAAATTTAAAAGAACTATACAAAATAGAAAAGAAGCCAACAAAAAAAAAATGAAACCATTGCTTCTTTTTCTATAATCAATAGTGTTTTCTGTGGCTTTTTATAATTTCACCAATTAAATCCACATGTAAGTGAAATCAGATCACTCCCTCTTGACAAATAGGAAATGAGAACTAACACAGCAGCTCTCTTGGGTCTCCCTGTTTTAATTTCCTTTGTACTTTATTGTGATTACCTATGGGTAAGTTGGACACTCATTTTGAAGTCCAGGGGAATAGTTAACTTTTGTGTAGTGTGTGAGCAGCAAATGATTCCTATAAACAGTTGCTTAAGATTCTCTTTGATTTAATAGAGATATTTTTTATTCAGTCTTTCTGCCTAACTCTGAGGTTGACAGACAATCATTTGGCTGTCACAGTAATATTTGTGCAAAAGTAATTTCAGTCTTGAAAAGAAAAAGAGCTGCCACAATGTAGGTAACAGAAGTAGATAACTATTTCTGAGAGAAATCACTGGTGCGTGCTGTTTAGTTTTTATTCAAAAGACTCAGGCTGATGGGTTAATCTATCACCACTGCATGATAGCAGTATTCACTGTCAGAGATAGAGGTTTCCATTGAAATTCAAAAAAGAAAGAATGTTTCCCCTCCTCCTCCCTGTTGTTTGCAGTGTGAGGGTGCACAAACAAAGCATTCTTATTTGTTCAGTTTATTCAAACGGGTGGATTTAATTCCTTGTTGGGAAATAGTCCAGGAATCAGCTGGGATTTTTTTCTGTTTCATAGCAAGAGACAGTGAGATAAGAGCAGGATTGTCTTGGGAGGAGACATTTCTAAGGAACGGGTAGCAATTGTGGGGTACATGGTAGGAGACGAAGATGTGTTATGGGAGAAAGATTTGGGCAGTAGACAAACCATGGTGTTTTGTCTTGACAATAAGATTTTTAAAATATAAGTCTAGCAGGTAAATATAGCTTGTGGCTTGTGATTCACATTTTTCTTATGTGTGTAAAAGTCAGAATCTAGCAGCTCCTGTTTCCTCTCTCAGGAAAGAGCACACACTGTGATAGCAGAAAATATGCGTGCTTAACATTGTGGATGTGGCTGAAATTTGTCTGAGTGCTGTTAGCTTTATGCTAAACAACCACTATTAAGACAGCTGTAGTCTTGCATACTGTGGCTAGATATGATGTTGCTAAATTAACTCTAGTTTGTGAAAGACATTTGCACTGAGAATTCAATGCCGCAGCATTCCTTAGGGACTGGAAATGAAAAATGTTTTCAAGGAACACTGGATTTTTCTAACTTCTATGTTGCTTTGAAAATGTATCCAATGAGATGTATGTAGGCACCATATTGTTTTCAAAACTGTGTTTTTATTTTCCTGTATTTCTTCTTTTTACTTTATATCTGCAGTTAGAAGTACTGATGACGACTGCAGGGGAGCTTATTAGTAAAAGATAAACCACATCCTTTGGATGTCTTCGGTTACAGCTTTTATTGAAGTCTGTCAGAGTCTATGCATGAAGTTAAGATATCACATTAAGATTCCTTAAAGTGGTGTTAGTCCTCCTGGACCCTGCGCTGCTTACCAGTAGATTTAGGGAGTTGTAATGGAAAACATGGTAATTCCAGCAATTTCAGTAATTGTTAGACATTGCACTGGTCTAATATATTCTGAGCTGTGCTTGGTGATTGCAATTACAGCTGTTGGTAAGGCAGCTGTTTTGTTTCCTCTACCTTTACAGTCATTGTCTGCTGCAGCCATGAAGCTGTGCTTCCAGCTTTGCAGGTATCTCTCTGTGTCCCAGGTTGTTTCCTAGTGGGCAAGAGTGGTTAAATTTCATTCCAGTATACATCTCATTTCAACAACGATAGATGTAGGTAACCTTGTGAAAGTGACTTTCCTTTTTCTAGCCTTGGATAAATGTGATTTCCCTTCAGGCCATAGCACTCCGACAAAGCTATTTCTTTACAGGTATAAGCACATATATGAGCACATATATGTGGACAACTGTGATTTTTTATGGCGGAAAACTGAATAAATTAGATATTTATTATACTAAATAACTGGAAAATCTGTTATTTGCAGAAAACTAGTAATGTGGGAATCATCTTTCTTCAAAAGACATAAAAAGGGGAAAAATGAAGTTTAGATGATTTAATTATAGTTAACAGCAATTCACTCTTTTAATTTCTCTGGGCTGAAACTCAACTCTCTTGTGTCTTCCTGAATTTTAGACTTTTTTAGACAGTTTAGCAGTTTTAAAACCATAGAAAGCCACAGTGTTTCAGGCAGTTACTGAGCAGTGTTTTGCTGCAGCTAATTTTCTGGTGACCACAACAGTTTTGGTGACCACAACTGATCAGCTTGTAAGTATTCACAGAAAATTGTTTAAGTAGTTAAACGTCTTGGATACAGCCGCGCTGCTGTTCAGATAATCCAGCTGTTTGCTCATATATATTTCTTTATGTATCTATATCTATCTATCTATCGATCTATGAACACACTCCTGACATATATTTATGGTTAGATGCAAGTGAGTTGTGGACAAAGGCAGCTTTATGGTTATATGAACTCTGACTGCAAGTGATCCTGAGAGGGCTGTAAAACCTATCCTGTTCATGCTGAGAAAAGTGGCCAGAGCCTTGAACCAAATGAGTAGGGACACTGTTGTATGCAGATCAGCCTCTGACTCTGTCTTGTGACATTGTCCCTTGCTGCATTGTCCCTGTGGTATGTATTTCCCTTCCACATTTGAGAAGACAACTCTGACACAATTTTTTTGTGTGTCTGAGTTGCATTCCCTTCCAGATTGAGTTTCACAAATTGCAAGACCTCTGTAGCTCTTTAAAGTAGCATGGACTCAGATCTTCTATACACAAGGATTGTTTCCAAGCCAAAATGAATAAACAGAACTGCAAAGTTATTGTAATGCAGCTGTGCTGATTTTGCACATAATGAATCCTGACTAAAATATTTTTGGCTCCATCTACAGATGGCAGTTACTTTGCCTTTTCAAGTGTCTGGATGATGCAAGCTGTTCAGCGTGGTGAACTTCACAGAGTAAAATTTTAGTTCTGTCAGAGCTATTTGGTTATCAGATACAATGAAAATTTTCAATGTGGCTATGTTACCAGCTTTCTTAAATCATCTGACAGAACTGTGACAAGGGTGGTTTTTAATTTAATCCATGGCTGAAATACTTGCACCTTTTTTCTGTGTTTTGTGTTTTGTTATCAAGGTGTCTTTAGTACTTCTCAGACAGAATATTGCAGTGTCTGTGGGGCTGGACATATCAATCAATCAATCACAGAATATCTTGAGCTGGAAGGGACTCACAAGGATCACCAAAATCCAACTGCTGGCCCTGTACAGGGCAACTCCAAGAATCACACCATGTGCCCAAGAGTGTTGCCCAAATTCTTCTTGAACTCTGGTAGGCTTGGTGCTGTGACCACTTCCCCTGTTACAGTGCCCAGCCACCCTCTGGGTGAAGAACCTTTTTCTAATGTCCAGCCTAAACTTCCCCTGACACAACTTCTTTCCATTCCCTTGGGTCCTGTCACTGGTCACCACAAAGAAAACATCAGTACCTGTCCCTCTATTTCCCCTCATGACGAAGCTGTAGACTGCAATGAAGTCTGCCTTCTGTCTCCTCTTTTCTATCCTGAATTAGACAAGTGACCTTGGCCACTCCTTGTATGACTTTCGCCCTCCTTTGGATGCTCTCTAACAGCTTAGTACCTTTCTTATATTTTGGTGCCCAAAACTGCACAGAAGACTCAAGGTGAGGCTGCCCCAGTGCAGAGCAGAGCAGGACAATCCCCTCCCTCAACCAGCTGGCGATGCTTTGCCTGATGCCCCCCAGGACACGGTTGTCCCTCCTGGCTGCCAGGGCACTGCTGACTCAGATTCAACTTGCCGTCGACCAGGCCACCAGGTCCCTTTCTACAGTGCTGTTCTCCAGTCTATTGTTCCCCAGATTTTCTGTACACCTGCAGCTGACCTGTCCCAGGTGCAGAATCCAGCACTTGCCCTTGTAAAACATCATACAGTTGGTGATTGCCCAGATGCTAATTTTTCTAGGTCTCTCTGAAGGGTCTTTCTGCCTTTGAGGAAGTCAAACAGCTCCTCCAGATTTAGTATCATCAGCAAACTTAGAATGCCTTCACAGAGGCATGTGTGAAGGCATAATGTCCTTGAATCTGTTCCAATGACTTTGAATTGGTTAGGAAATATCCCTAAGTGCAGAGATGAGTTATCTACCTGCACACTTGTACAGGAGTAGACTGTGATAAAGAGTTAGCTTCTTGGAAACTGGTATGTAGTAGGTAGTTATAGAAAGCAATAAGGTCTTCCCTCAATCTCCTTTTCTTCCAGCTAAACAACCCCAACTCCCTCAACCACTCTGTATAGGACTTACTCTCTAGAATAACTGTAGGAGAAGTGTCTTGAGAATTAGACTGTGTGTAGTAGAATATTATAAGAGGTAGTTATTTTCAATTTTCTGAGCATTAACACTGGATGAGTGATAACGATCTACCTCTGAGAAATGCTATAGCTAGATAACTCAATATATTATGTTTATAAATCTGAGACACCCAGTTATATCTCTATAACATTTAGATATTAATACATACAGTTATATATATTTTAACAATAACTACTTGTATCTTCTTTATTGTTATTGATTCCTTCTTTCCTAGGTCACATCCAAGAGACACAGTGATGCAATGATAGAGAAAACTTTTGATTTCGAATGAGCAAGAAGTTAAGATTTGAAACACTTAATTAAATGGGGGCAAGTTAAAAGTAAAAGAAGGGAGATGTGGTCAGGAAGAGCAAAATAGTCTTACTCTATTCATTGGAAATTAACTTCTGTAAATGAGTAAAATTTTACTGTGCTCTGAGACACCTATAATATATATGTACAAAAATGTCTCGATCCACTTCAGTATTCCTGTGGGAGGATCACAGACTTTAGAGTCAGACAGGGCAGTTCAACCAAGTAGGTCAAATCTGAAATGCAGTTCTGGATTCATAATTTGGTCCATCACTAAAGGAAAGCATTGCTGAAATTTAGATATGATGGAGACCTGAGTTGCAGTATTGAGGAAGTTTAAGTTTGTGTCTAATAAGAACATATCAAACTGTTCATGAGCATTTGTGAGCATATGTGGAAGATCCTTGAAACTAATATGGAGAGCCTTTAAAACTAATATGGAAAGGGCAGGTTCTTTTTGGCCCACTAAGTTCTGAATCTGTGCCATTCTAATCTGTAATGATGGCCCAATTTAAATATGGCAAGTAAGCAGAAATGGAAATTAATGAGAAACAAATTTGGAACAGATGGGAGGAAATATTTTTTCACACAGAAAATGCTAAGCTTTTTACGATGACCACAGAGGTGAGGTTATTGTGGAGGTAATTTAGAGGAAAGAATGGTAGACTGTGTTATGACTTCAATGTGCTAAAAATCTGAAATGACATTATATGGCCTTTCCTTAATATCTTGGCCCATGCTTTGTTTTAGGTTGCTGTCTTTTCATGTCACAAGCCTTATTTTACAGTGCTGTCCCTTATGTTGGTGGGAGGCAGCAGACTGCTTGGTATTACAGTGCTGCCAGAGATCCAGCCTCCACTGCCAAATGGTTCTGTTTCTTTTTCTGAGAGGAAAGGAAATTATGGGAAAGCTGCTAAAAGAACAGTTTTACTGTTGGCCTAGGAGTCTAGAAATATATTTGAGTTGCATTTGAAGTTTACTGAGTGAGCCACAACAGAAGAGAGTGAAGTGTGATCCTACTCAGGCAGGTCACAAGCTCCAGGTGGCTTTACCATTGTGAATACTGAATCATAGATGAAAATGCAAATTTTTTTGCTATTACATTTAAATGCTGCATTGCCTGTTACATTGCAGGAGTCTTCTGAAATACCTTTAACTTAGTTCTTAGCACTTCAGATAAACTGTATGGAAATATAGGCTCACAGGAGCTCATTATGGAGTCAGATTCTTGTACATCTAAGCAAATTATGAAATCAATCAGGAGCCAAAAGAGAATCTGCAACACTGTAGATAAAGCAAGTGGCATCAGTAACATATGGATTCTTTGCATTTCTAATTTGTTCTTTCTACTAACATGTAATATGTAAATTTGCAGAGAAGCAAAATCAATCCTGATAAATAATGTAATTATATGCATAAAAGGTTTATAGTGAAAAAGAAACACAGCTGCTATTTACAGATTTCCACTTTTAGAAAACTAAAATTTTCCAGGACTATTTTAGAAAATGCTGCTATGATTCAACACAGAGGTGTTCCTGTGAACAAGACCCAGTGTTTTACTGCACTTGTAAATCACTATTGAAGCAATAAAATAGAGAAAGCAAATGAAGAAACTTCTTTTGTCAGTGAAATATACCCTCTAAGCAGGCAGCAAAGTTGATAATTAGATGTTCTGATGAGCATCTGGGGAAAGACAAAAAGACAGCTTGGCTTTTTGTTTCTGGGATAATCCTGTTCAGGAACTGGAATACAGCTGCTTGTTTGGACTCAGTGTCGTTAATCTCAGGTGAAAATGCAGTAACACTTTTTCCAGTTGAGATAAATCAGTTTGTTGTAAACATTTTCAATAAATTTTCTTAATAGTATCACTGCTACATGATCTTGCAGCAACATACAAATTTAAAGCTTTCAAGTTATTCAAGCTCTTAGGAGGATTGTGTTGCACTCACATACCTATTTTTCAAATACTTTCAGAATGTGATTTTTAAAGTGTCTTTATGGTTTTGAAGTACAACCTCATTTGCTGGCCAGAAGCTTTCTTAGATACTTGGGTTAAATCAAGAAGCATTCTTC
Organism: Manacus vitellinus; assembly: GCF_001715985.3. Classification (NCBI taxonomy): domain Eukaryota; kingdom Metazoa; phylum Chordata; class Aves; order Passeriformes; family Pipridae; genus Manacus; species Manacus vitellinus. The sequence continues at coordinate 8,138,287 of NW_021940917.1, read as the reverse complement.
AAGATTCATCATAAAGCAGCTAACACTGGGAACACAGCAGGGAAAACTTATTCCCTGTTGAATTTAAGGCAGTTTTATTTATGAATCCTGATGCTTATGCAGCATAGTGGGCTAACTTTTTCTGCTTAAACAGTAGAGGCGATGGTGGTGTATTGCTACCACCTCCATTTGACAAGGCAGTGGGCTGGCTTGTTTAAAATAATCTGTTTTTCTCAGTGCTTGCTGGCTTGGTAATGACTGTTGCTGCAGAATCCTGATCATTGTGAAAGGTTGTATAACAGTGTTACAAAGTAGTTACAGAAACACGTGTGGTTTTCAAAAATAATTTTTTACTTGGCTGTGTTTCAGTTTATGGTGTGATAAATGAGATTGCCTCATATTTCTATCAATTTGGCAAAACCATCATTTGTGTACCAGCACAAATGATTTTAGGTATATTGTCTGCCTTTGGGAATGCTGCCACAAGGTTAAACTGATCCTACTGTAGGTCAGGATGGGATTAGATGCTGTTGTGCCTCAGGTCTGCAGAGATGTGGAAGGCAGTGTATTGTGTGGTGGCTGTGGTCGTCTGAGGGGATCAAACCACTAGCAGAGAGACCAGTTCTGCCAATCTCCCGCTCATATCCTCCTGAAGGCTCTGGAGGTTTTTCGAAGAGATATTGTGGTGGGGGTTTTGTTGTAGTAATTTTCATTCAATCATAGACTCATTTATGTTGGAAAAGGCCTCTGAGATCATTGAGTCCAACCTTTACCTGATCACCCCATTGTCAGCTAGACCATGGCATCTCCAGGAATGGAGACTCTATCACCACCCTGGATAGCCCATTTCAATGCTTAGCCACCCTTTCTCTGAAGAAATTTCTACTGATGTCCCTTTATTTTATGGAAAATAAAGATCCTATGGACATCTCTTGATGTTCCATTTTATCTTATAGAAGATATCCAGCTCTGCGAAGTTGTTTCATTTAGCACAAGCTGCTGAATGATCTACTATGTACTGATTAAGGTTGTCATTCAAGTGGGAGCAATCTGGCTGAAGCACAGCCTAGGTAAGACAGAAGTAAATTTATTTGCTTATAGGGATCAACTGGTAGCAATGGACTAAAAATCAGCCCCCTCATTGCATGGCTGTTTGTTCTTTCTAGGTCTGCTTCTCCTCAAAAGAAGGAATAGCTTTGTTCACCCAACTATCAGAGAATGAAATAGTTAAGGCTTAAACATTGCTGAGATCACCAGAAGTCTTTTGTCAAACTGCAAAAAACTACACAATCAGCAATGCCTATCCCTCCCTGAATATGCCTACTGTGAAAGGACCTTCAGATGAGATACGTGGGTGCTATTGTCCAACTATCCCAGACGCCAAAGGGTACGGATACCTGAAGCTACACACTCACTGGTCGCAAGATGAGGGATGCTAACATCCTTCCTTACATGATGACTCTGCTGTGAAGAGCATGCTTCCCTCTGGGAAGCATCAAATATCCTGTGACATTGTCCACTGTAAAACTCCCTGCCCCAAGGGAGGTACAAGGCATTGCCACCTGAGCTTGAAGTGTATAATAACTCACAAAATCTTTAAGTTTGGAGGGGAACTTCCTCCAGCCTCAATGGATCAAGACCATCACTTCCACAGGACTGTGGCCACCACTTCAACCAACAGACATGGAAGCTGCAACTACTAAGTTTCGCTGCTGGATCCAGTGGCTGATGACTATATATGTCTTAGGACCCTTATCCTTTCTTTCTCTTTCTCTTTAATATTGCTATATTACTATAGATGATAACACCCAAAATGGCAACATACCTGTTTGCCTTTGCAGCAAAATTGTTCTAAAATAAACCCTACATATATATATTTATAAACACCGATTATTCAGTGTTGTTTCACTCTAACCCACCCCAAGGGATTTATTAACAAGAACTTGAGTTGCTCTCCCCTTCTGGGGTGGGTCCTAACACCAATATAATATGACGAGGAGAGCTCTGAGAAAGGCTAAAAACCCCCTTTATTTGAAAAAAACAAGTGAGCAATGTGTACAACTAAATAAAAAATCGTCAGTAGGAGGTGTTCATGGTAGTGCTTGGCTTTTTAGTCATCTGAATGATGAAGCTTTGGAATATTTTGCAGCAGAAAATATAACTTACATTTCTTTAATAACAAGGGTGCACAAGTAGCTGGCTTACTCTAGGATTGAGAAGGACATCCTGCTAAAGTCTCTTTTGTGTGGATGAGGCTGGGCCGAAATGACTTGAGAAGTGCCTTGGTTGTTACAGAATGGTCAGTCCTCCACTGTGCAGTGAGTCGCTTCAACTTTTAACAAATACTTTCCTTCTGGGGTTGATTTTTGTCTATTACTATTTCTAGAGCATTAAGACATTCACTGATGCAGTATTAAACACAGATTCCAGATGTAAAGTTCAGTTCCTGTTTCTGGTTTCCCCAAATTCCGAGTTGCTTACTACAGTATGTGATATATTGAAGTGAAAGGATATGTGGCAGTTATAAGAAGGGTTTGAAATAAGACCTTTTCTTTAGAATGGCAGAAACAAGGAGATATTTTTGGATGTCTATGTCTACAAATTTTAATACTGGTAAAGCAAAAGGTGGCCAGACCATTGCAGAAAATCAAATATATACTAACTGATTAGTATATTTAAGTAAATGTATCATTAAACGTTATTTTTAAAACTCAGAGTTCTAAGGAAACTCTTAAGTTTAGCTATGAAAATTGAGGTAGTTAAAAGAAGTAGTAACATCCACCATAAAATTGGTAGTAATGAAGCATTCTTTGTTTGCGGAAGCTCATTGTATGTGTGAAATTGTCTGCCAGTTTGAAATCAGGATTTATAATGTCTTGTATTGTCAAGCATTTCTGGATGATAAAGATAAATTGTTGTAGATTGAGACCACACATTGCAAACAAAACAGTGTTTGCTACAAAAAAATAGGAATACATCTTCAATAAAGAGTTTTTTCCCTGTAAAATGTGAAAATTTACCAGAGCATGAAACATAATTGATCTTTGAAAGACTAACAAATCAAGAACAGATTTATAATGAATTTTGCATAGAAGTAAGACTATATTATTTCCCTGAAGAAAGTTCATGTTTTCAACCCATTTTTAGTGGCATGACAGGTTAGTGGGGTTTTTTTGTTGTTGTAGATTTGTTTAAAAAGAATCCTTGAATATGGATGTTTAGTACTGTCTCCACATGTTAAAGTCAAATACTTAACATAAAATTGTCTGGTTGATAATCCTTCCGGTCCTAGGCCGAATAATTCAGTTCTGACAATGCTCATGTGCAAAAATAATTTAGCATGGAGAAAAACTTTTCCTTGGGAAAAAATGTAATTGTACAAAATAAAACTTTGTAAAAATTATATAGGAAAATACTTTTTGTTTACTTGGAGTTTAGAAAGAGCTTTCTTTGGGTATATTTAGCCCCTTAAGCCCTGGGATAATACTGTGTTTTTTCTAACAATCCACAAGGAAATCTAACTTTAATATCTCACCAGTAATTTTACCTCTGGTTTTAGCAGCATCAAAAATATGATGCTCCTGAATACTTTTAAAACTTCTACACTCTATTCCTGACTGTATCACTAAATGTTTTATTCTCTTTATTTTGATTTCTTGTTTTAGTGGAGTCTGTGAACCTGCTGCTGTTGCAGAGTCTAGTGGGGTAACCTGCATGAAAAATCATGCAAACTCAGTGAGAAAACCCTGCATTGTCTACAGTGGAGCTGATTCCTTGTCAGTAGAGCTGGTCCTTTAATGAGTGCAGACAACAGACCGTATTTAAGGTTTCAGATTTGCTGGATTCATGTTACTTTCAGAGTCCCACCCAGCATTCAGAAGCTACCTCTGAAAAAAGGGATTTTACAGGTGTTGCTCCTCTTTCTGACTGCCAGCTAGAATTGCTGAAAACATCCTTCATTCTCACTCTTTAGCAGGTAGCATTGTCACTTTTTATTTCAAGTTACCAGTGTTAGAAGATGGGAACTCAGTGAATGAAAAGATGTGCATTCACAGTCAGTATTTTCAGCTGGAAAGGAAGATTCTCCAATGTGCACTTCTGCACATTTTCTGAAAGTTAACTGCATAGCCACAAATGAAAGGTTAATATGAAATTGCTGCAAAAATATGTTTCAAAGGAGCACTGAACTATTCTGTCTGAGCATATTTTTTTTTATGATTTTCCAAAACTGTTGTCACATGAATCGAGTGCTTTTACTGAATTTGATATCAGTGTTCTTTCACTGTTGCTGCATGTGAAGTTGAAATGCACTGTGTAATGATTTTTTGCAGTGGTGTATTTAAAGTCATATAAAATTCTTCACATTTATTTTTATAATTTCGAAGCTGATAAGTTCCATTTTCCATCTTACAGTGGTGCTTCTAAGATATGAGGAGTGGTCCGTAGAAGTGACCTGTGTTTTGTACCTTGCCCCTGCTTGAGGCTGGCACTTCAGACCCATTTTCTCAGCCCAGAGCAGATGGGGAGGAGCAAGTAACTGCAATGGCTGGTGAATTTGCAGCCGTATTCTTGCTTTACTTCTCTCTTCCTTTACCAGGAGTATACATAAGTGATTTTTACCCTCTGTGTGTCATTGCCAGAGCAGTCTGAGAATTCAGAGAAAGATAATCAGCTGTTAAGGACAGCAGTTGTTAAATTGATTATTGTTTAAGATCTTGGTTAGCAAGGTTTTTCTTACAAGGTGCCTAGAAGGGGGGGAGCAGCACAAGCTATATGTGATGCTCCAGAAACTGTTTTGTGTCTCTAAGACAATCTGATTTGATGTAGATGATGAAAAAAATATCATCAAATCCTCTTAATCTTTTTTCTTGGGGGCCAAATGTTTCTCTTTCCTTGAGGGACTCAGAAAGGGAAGATATAAAGGTATGTTAAGAGCCAAACATCTCTTATTGGACTCTACTGGGTTTTTGGTTGGTTGGTTGGTTGGTTGATTGCTTTTTGTTTGTTTTTGTTTGCTTGTTTGTTTTGTTTTGTTTTGTTTTTAAATGTGTACAAAAAATGTTGTAGGGAAGATTACATTGTAGAATGCGCTGATTCATCTACTGATTATCCATAGCATCCTTATCTGTGACTGTAGGAGGCTCAACTCAAAATAACCCAGCAATCACTTCTGAACTTACATTTGGAAACATCTCTTACTTTTGCTAATAAAATATTCAGTCGGAACCACCAGAAAACATCATGGATATTTGGGGTCTGGAACAGATTGAATAGAAAGAGGAACACCATTCCCCACCTGCTTTTTTTGCGTTGGTTCTGTTCTAATCTACTCACATCTATTGTGCGATTCAGTGGTACAAGCCCAGTAAGGGGGCAGGTTTACATTTATGTCACTGCTGGTGAAAGGACCCATTCCTTGGTCGTTAGGCTAGCACATATAAAATGAGATTCAGCCATTTGGGATTCTGGTTTTGGCTGTCTTGCCTGCTCTCTATATTTTCTCAAAAATTGCTTAGAGTAATTTTCCTGACTTGGTTTTTTTGGAACTAAAAGGAGAGGAGATCGTAATTTTTGTTATTTCAAGGACCTGATCTTTGTATGGAGAGAACAGATCTTGGTTAGCTGTGCTAACCCAGTCCCGGTGGACTGGGAAAACAGTGTTTTCAGTGTTTAGGAAATGCTGACATTTCATGTCCCTTTCAAATTGTTATGGAAACTCAGAGTATCAGATGGCTTCCAAGAATTAAAAGAAAATATTTTGAGTGAAGAATGTCTAAATGCATAATTCAGACTTTATTTAGAACAAAATAGGCTATTTCAGAACAATATATATATTTGAAACAGTTGTTTGAAATAGGAAGTTTCACTTCCAAAAAAAAAAGAAAAAAAGAAAACTATTACCTTTTTGGCTTGGTTGTCTGGAGCTGGAAAGAAAAATCAATAATTTTGTTGACATAGCCAGTAATAATCCTGTTTTAGACAATGTGATTTTCCAGAGAGAAGAACCATGAACTGCTAAATTTCACCTAGATTTTAGCACTGAAAATCCTTGATGCAGACTGCCATGTTGTACTGAGCAAGTTTTTTCCGAGATACTGCCCTCCAGGGTCCTCTTGGTGACACAGAGGAATAATAATCTGTCAGTAAATGGATGATGGAGGATTCCTTGGGTAAAGGGGAGCTTCTTTAGTAGAATAACAACTTAGGGTTATGGATTTCTCCGATTTGGAAAATAATCATGCAGTTGTTATTCACATGCAGCAGCCAGAGCAGCATCTAGGCAGCTATGAACAGATAATGAAATTACACTAATAAGAAGCAACATTGGTTAGAATAAGATTGATCAATTCACTTTCATTCGTTGAGAGCAAGGGTCCATACCCAATGCTTCGTATGTACATGAATCCAAGTTTACTCCAAACCACTTCACAAACCTGAAAAAAGTTAGCTCCTCCAAGACAGTGCTCCATATGAGTTGACTGATAAATTCTGTTGGGAATATGTTGCAGGCAGAGTGCAGCAGTAGCACATCTTTTCTGCTTCCAGCACCTTAGTATTGTGTGGTCCTATGCTGCACAGGCATACAGATTTACTACTAATTTTTGCACAGTGCTGCATTGCACAATGTAGACACATTCCTAGATATAAAAGAAAACTGGCAAGATCATTTAGGACAGTTTATTTAAACGTGATATGGATTATAATTAATTATATTTTTTCATTCTTTTCACTTCAGTCCACTCTGAAGTGACAAAAAATAAATTATGCTTTCATCATCTGAGAAATTATGAAAAATTGCAGCTATATTTTGAAATTGTTTTTCAGAGAATAGGTGAGGGAAAGTATACTCTTAGTGATTAATTTGGTGAATGTAGTCTAATTTCTACATCTGTGTTCTTGGGACAGAAAGAAAGAATTTCAGAATTAGCCTTTGCATTAGGAGCAATAAGATGCTGTGCTGCTGCCTGAACAGGTAATGCTTTCTCAGCTGTGGAGAGGTGGCCAGTACTGGGAGCGAAATTTTTATGTAGTTTATCTAACCCCGAAGTGGGGTGCAATCTTGGCCAGGTGAACCACACCCTAGGCTGCAGTGGTGGGATTATGATCACCTCTCTCTTGACTGTACAGGGAAGATAGACAACTCAGGTGTGAATACATACATGGTAGCATCTGAAATTAAATGAGATTAATTTCACCCCTTTAGGGTTCTTATTTTCCATTTCTCTTTTCTGTGTCCTCTATACTCTTCCATTTGTTTTTCCTGTGCAAGTTTTCTTTTCATTTAGTGTTTTGTTTTCTTTCTTACATGTTGCTTCCTTGGAATTTCTTGAAGCCCCTTCTCCAGTTTCTTTAGTCATCAGAAAATGCTGTACTTCTTACATACAGACATTGTGTTCATCAGTGTTTCTGTGCCAAATACCACTGAAATGAGAGAGAAATATTCTTGGCTTCTGGCCAATATCTTTCTCCAGTACAGGCAAGTAGTTTCTTCTTTTGAGATGCACAGGCCTTGCTGAGTGAGCAGAGTAATTTCCTCAACAATCGTTCTGCCTTCAGTTCAAATATGTAATTCTAAGAAAATTACTGTTTCCTTAATTCCTGTACAATTCAAGACTGTTTTATAAGAATGTGTAGAGACAACTGTGGGTGAGGATGAAGTCCTTTTTCTAACATAACATTAAACGTAAACATGCAGCATGGATTGCCGAGTTGGAGCATGGAATGTTGACATTAGTGCTTTTTTTGCTGATTGTGCCAAAGCTTTCCTTTCACTGAGTTTCCATTTCCCTTGCCAGGTGTGAAAAGAAACCTTCAGCCAAAAATATACGTTGCTTTTAGTCAGTCTGGCAAGCTCAGTACAGAGCTCATGTCTTTCTCCGAGCAATGATAAATTCCTTGTTCCTGTGGCTACCACAACCTTGTGAGGCAGGGGGATCATTGGAGGCCCAGGTTTGGGGATAAGCAGAAGCACAAACCCCTCTGCTTTGATTCCACTGGTGCAAGGTGGGAATGTCTTACCCCAAACATTTCCTCAGGGGATGCTGAGGAAGGTATCGTTCCTTCAAAATCACAGACTGGTGTGATTCATATATGTTACAACTATTTTGGGAGGTCTGTAGGGATCTGTGGCGCAGATACACTTTGTAGTCAGGGATGTGGCAAGAGTTTCTGAATTCCTTACAGTTTACATATATTATAATGCCCTCAGTCCATGCTGTCTTATCTCCTTGAGTCTTTTCAAGTGTGTGTGTGTGGGCTTTGATTGGGAGAGATCTGCTATCTGAAGTTAAGTTTTATTTCCTTCTTTTTCCTCCCCTCCCTCTGCTGTTGGTTGCTTTGCTGGAGAGGGACTTAAAATATGTTGTGATATTAAAGAACTTTTGTTACAGCTGACATTGTCATTTTAATAAACACTTTCTGTGGGAATTGACCCTGTAGCAGAGCATTACTGACACATAGCCCACATTCAGGTACTCTGATACAATGGCCAACTTATGTATTTTACTCTGTTTTGATCAGAATGAAAATTTACCTTGAACTGAACTGCTGAACTGAAACTGTAGCATGACTGAAATTTTTCAGTTTGCTGGTTGCTGAAATAGACCCACATATTTTATTATTGGGAATTGATATTCGGGAGTACTGAGCAATGTGAACTTCTATTTTTAACTCGCATTGGGGAGTGGTATGGTTAAGATCACCAATTTCTTTCTTCTTTTGCAGCCCAACAGATCAGGTACCTTTTGTATGACTAGTTTCCTCTCAAAGGCATCTGACAACCCAAAATGAAGCTGAAACTTAGGCCTTGATGATTCCTTCTCGGATACTTTACCAATATCTTCTAATACAGCAAGGAGAATTGTGAGATAGAATTAACTATCTATGTTTACCTGTATGGTTTTCTGAAAACTTCTCTGACTATACAAACTATAGGATTACACTGGAGGAATCCCCCAAAATAGACTGTGACTCGGAACTTAAGACCATTGGCTTTAGCATCTAGAGGGACAAAAGAATCTCGTCCAGGAACTCCTGCTCTCCAGTGGGGTGGGGAAAATCCACTGCTTCCAAGTTCAGCAGCAGAGACAACATCTCCCAAATAGCACAGAGGAAACTGCACGAGTTAAAAATACCTCTCCATGTTTCCTCTGGTCTTAGGATGCTTACTTTCCTATACAGTCTCTAATCAGGATGGAGGAGTTCAGACTTCACTAAGAGATCTTGCAGCCTTGTTGGAAAGGTACTGCTTGCTAATTACATATGAAGACAATGTTGTTGGTTCTCAGCAGACCAAAGGAGACCTAAATCTGTTGATTTATAGTCTCTTAAAAAGCATCTGTTTACCCTCTCCTTTCCCAAAAAATATTTTAGGCCTATTTTTCTTTAAAACACACAAACCCATCTGCTCTTATGAGTTAGGCACAATATTGCAGTTTTTACTGCGATAATTAAAAAATGTAATTATCTAAAAATTTATAATCATAGCAAACAGAAAGACTATTATACTGTTTTCTATGAATCTTTTTTGTTAAACAAGGTCTGAAAGTAGGGTTTGATTCTTTACAAAGAGATGCTTGTGGAATAGCCATTAACCAGAACTTTACTGTATGTCATTAGTATGTTAATTATGCAAGGCTTTAGGCGTTCGTTTATCCTCTCACTCTATAGGAAAGCTTGGCAGCACTAAGAGAACATATACAAACAAATGTAAACTACCTGAAGTCAACTTTCTGTTCTTATAAAGGAAAATAAAATGATTAACCATTCTAATGCTTGTAAGGAGCACTAGAGATATGAAGATGCATAGCACAGACATTGAAAATGTCCTTCTGCTGGGATGTGTTTTGGACATGGATACGTGACATCTCCATAACAGCCAAGAGGTGCAGCTTAGAAATTGTTTCATGATGGTTTAACGAGAAGGTAGCGATTTCCTGGACTCTATGAACTGTGTGCCTGAATGTCTAAGACAGGGTTTGCACCTAATCGCTCCGAAGGCTGCTGGTGCTGTACTCTGCAGCCTTCGCTGACTTGCTGCCTGCTGTACCTGGGAGTGGGGATCCTGCAGCCACCCCCATCACTGCCATACCGGGGTTGGGCTGTACTGGAAGTGCTTAGCTGCTTACTGCAAGCTGGATTTTGCCAAAAGCTGGGAAGTCAAGCCACTGAAAAAATGGGTCATTTTCTCTCTTGGGCATAGCTAGTATGAAAAAAAAAAAATTATTTAGGATTTAGGGAATAATCTGCTGCAAAGATGTAATTTCTTGTAAGTCTTTTGGACCTGAGAAAGCAAAGTAGGGAACTTTGGAAAATCCCCAGACTCCCAATGGGAATACTCAAAGTCTACCAAGGAAATGAATGTTAGTCAAGTGTTTTAGATGTGATGGATAGGAGTAGAACTAAACAGGAATTATTGATTGTTATATACGCAAGATACATTTCAAAACTGGTTTTGTGCAGCTGCATATCACAATAATTTTTCATCTTACTTTTAAGTAGTGATGCGTGTTTTCCCTGCAAAATAGTACTCAGTAAGATGTAAATAATTATACCTAAAATGGACGTTGGAAAGAATGTACCACCTTTACGAAAGTTAGGGTATGTTGTTAGTAAGCCCTTGATTATGTGGTTGAATATTATTTTCTTTAGAATGTATGTTTCTGTGCGGAAGAAGGGCTTCTCCAAGGCTTAATTAGGATTTCTTTGCAAAAAAAGCTGCTGTATCTCAAACTGCTGTCTCACTGAACACTCTGTAAGATGTGTAGTGGGCAAAACAGGGAATAGCAGGAAGAGAAGGTATGATCTCGTAGTTATGACAGTTCTGTGCTGCCCCGGAGGTCTCTTCATTGCAGTGAAAAAGGTTAACAGTTGGCAAGGTTTTAGGAAAATGAAGAAATGGAAATGCCAGAGTGCTTAAATAACAATTGTGTTAACAACCCCATCATTAGAGTAGTCAGAATTTTTCTGTTCCAGTTTTTCTGGAACCATATGTTCCTACACATAAATAGAATAATGCTTCACTCATTAGAAACCTGCTGCAATTTTTCATTTGCTGTGAGTTAGATTTACTTGTGATTATGTAAATAAATGACAAAATTAATTTTACTGTACTTTTCACTTTATATCTGAACTATCTCAGATTCTTTGACCCTGAAAAGTCAGTCTGCAGAGTTAGAAAGCTTTCTTACATATTTTTAGGAGCAGTAGTATTTTAAGAATGCCGTTCTCTGATGATTTTATGGGTTCTAAGTTCTCGTCTATGGGAACCTATGCATTTAAAAAATTGTTTACTTTCCAGTTAAGTGAATATTTGATGAAATTCACAATTTTCTTGAATTCCCTTGCTAGCTAGAATAAAATACTAAAATAAAATATTTATTTCAGAGTAAAAAGCATACAGTGGTTTGCATACTGTGGTTCAGGAGAGGAGTTGATGGTCCCTGAGTATTACCAGAATAGGATGAATGCTTCTTTAGAGTTGACTTTTGGAGAATTTTTATAAGATGGTGAGAGAAAGCTTCTGGGATTACTTTACTTTTTTTTGAAGGATCTCAGACTAGGGAATTTGGAAGGGTTATGTAAGTATTCCTGTGTGAGGATATCTATCCTGATCTCTGATCCCTGATGCAGTGATCTCAAGGAAGAGAATTTCTGCCCATAATTATTTTTTGATTATTCTTGAATAAAAAAGCTCTTATGGAAGAACTCTCCTCCATGAAGTGAGTCCTTTTCAACTCTACAAAATGGAAACACTACAGAACCACTATAGGACTTTTTTAATGGTAGACCTAAGCAGGTTCCTTTGTGTGAGTTGTTTATGTGTTTTTTTAAATTAACAGCACTAATTTTCCCTTCTGTGCCCTTCTGTGTCAGTTAGTCAAAGAAATGCAGCCCATTCTTCGTCATCTTGTCTTTGATTGATTTTTTACATAATAATTCCAGACCAGTGTGTAATCACTCAGTGGCTATGCCAGATGGGGATTCAACAATTCTGTAAGATGTTTTATTTTTACATTAAGTGGTTTCCTTCATGGTCATTCGGCTGTATAGAGCACAGGAATATGACAGATAATCTTTGCTTATATTTTAATTTGCAAGTTACTTTGCTGAAAGCTGAGCTTCTCTAAGTGATGATCCTTCTACTACATGAAACTATGTGGTTTATTGGAATACAGATCTCTTAAACATTGCTTTGTGCAATGAAGACTGAACTCTCCCTCAGGGCAGGGGGCTTCCTTCTCCACTGCAGTTCTTCACAGGAACTAGGACCTTGTTTAGCCAATGGATCAGGAGAATACCATCACTTCCTAGCATGTACCTTTTAGTTATTTCAGACTCTCTGGTCCATTCTGGGTAGAGAAGAATATCTAGTGGACCTGAAAGGATTCCCAGTCAGCATGAGGTGGTAAGCCTGTGTACCCCTGAGTCTGATCTACAAGAATATGCTTTAGCAGGGCATCCACATAGAGTGTAAATGCTCAAGGCTTTCTGCTCATAGAGTAATTTTCAAATCTCTGGAGCAATTTCCTGTCTTGTCTAGCAATTTTAATAATTTTATCTGGAGACAGGAATATTAAGAGAGCTTTACAAGTGTGAACAACAACAACCAACAAGTATAAAGCTGCTAAAAACAGACTGTTTATTGACAAAAATAATGACAAGGTGCAGGAATATCCAGCTACTGATCATCTTAGAGAATCAGCATTCTGGGTGATGAAATCCTTCATGATGATACACTGCTTACTATGATCTTCAAAACAGTAGTTTCCCAGAGGAATTCTGTACTTCAAAAAATTACCCTGAGAAAGATTTAATAACTTGTAAGAGACTGTGAAGAAAAATTGGTAGTATCATTGAGACTTTATGACTGTGGGAACTGGAAAATTTTATTCAAATAGAAATAATGGTAAAATGACTAAACACTATTTAAACTTGAGGTCAAAAGAATGTTAATTCCACTCAGGTCATCAAAAGGACAGTGCCTCATATGAACAAATAAAATAATTAATGTTGTCACTTCCAATGGTGTTATTTATCAGTTGAGATATTGAATCTGGACCATGTTTTTTTTTTTGTGCTTAACTGTTTTTCAAAGTTTCTGTATGGAAAAAAGACCTGACTATTTGCTAGAGCTGCATAGACAAAATGAGTCTAAGGTCATACTCATACATTTCCTATGGAGTTGCATTTAATTCTGAATTAATTGCCCTCTGGCAGCTGGTATATCTTGGAAACCAAGGGCTGGGGTGGGAAGACATGAGGCAGCGAGGGTTAGTGGTGTGATTTAATATTCCTCCCATCTAATTCTAGAAGTTCTGTTACTCTATATAGTGTGAAGTGCAATTAAATGCAGAGGACTTGGGTGCTAACAGTTGTTCTTTCCCTCTGTTGATTATACAGGGGGCCAAGGGAAATAACTAAGTAGTGGATTACTATTTCATAAATAACTGAAAATAGATGAGGTAGATCCATCCCATCCTAAAATCTGAGAGTGGTACATACATTTGCATGGTACATATATATAGTATGTGAACATATACATCATATATATATTATACATATAATTTAGTATGTATATGTACTTTGTATGTATTATAGAGAAAGAATGTGAGTTGAGTAATTGTTAATGATTGATTTTACATATTATATACATGTACATTTATATGATGACTATTTCCTGTGCTATTAAAGAAGTACAATTAAAATGTAATGATGTTAGTTACAACCACAGCTGTCATGTGTCATGTATTGCCTGTCTCACTTTCTCACTATGCTTTTTCCCCTTCAGTGTTGAAGATGTTTGCAGCTGTGTCTTGCAGTTATGCAACCTTTCATTCTGTCTTCATGATGAGCTATAAACTTGCCTGTGAGATTTCCCTTTTTCCTTGTAACAGAGGAACAGCAATTTTGCCACTGTTTTTTATTTGAATCCTCATTTTTTGTGGAAAAAGAAGATACTAGGACGACGAGTTTCTTTGTTACCACCAGAGGACTTTGAATCTCTTTGTCGGCCTACAGTAGCACAAATGCGAGGATTGCCCATGTTATAGAAGCTTTTTCATTGCTAGGGCTGTTAAAATAGAGTTGAGTGTAGATTCCTGGGATGAAGAATATCTTCAATTTGAGCAGAAATTCTTATTAAAGTAGATCAGTAGTTTACTGGCTGGGTGAGGTTGGGAAATTGGATTGTCTTTTTCTGAATATTTTCCTTTTCTTTTTTCTTTTAATGCTTGCAAGAACAATATGTGTACCTCCCAGTAAATAATAGGATGTCATTAGCTCCAAAATAAGCCTCTCTTTATTATTGGAATGTAATCAAATAACATTTTAGTAGAAGAGTGCTCATAGCCATGATGTACTCTGGGGCCTTTCCATCGCTTATTTTCTCTTCTCCTTTGTTTTAGAACACCATCGTGCCACTGAACTATGCCTGGCAGCTATGGCTCTTGTATGGGTAGGACAGTTTTCTATTTATTATTAGTATTATTGTTATAGCTCCTTGGGCACAAAATAATGATTCTTCTGAAAAAAAAAAAGGCAGAAAAGCAAACTCATTGGTGATTATCACCCGGGATGTGTCAAACTAATTTTTTCTTTCCTATTGATTAAATTTTCAATTTTGTCTGCCTGGGCACAAAGTAAATTATTCCACAGAAGGACTATTGATTTGACATGCAGTTGGAAAGAACTTAAGTTGAAAGGTTTTTTTCTTGTTTGGTTGGGTTTTTCTCCCCTTTAGTTTTTTTTTGGCGGTGCTATATAAGCAAAGCTAACTTACTGAGAATGAAGTTTCTTCTTGGAAAATGTGTTTCTTTCACTGCATTTAAGCTACTGAGCTAATATTGTGGGGAATCAAATTTACAAATGTCATTTGGAAACACTCGGTTAAACCCTGTTGGCTTGAGTTAAGGATCTGAGATGCTGCCCTTGGACCTGAAAATATAGGGTTTTTTGAGAAAACACATGCTAATACTTAATGTACTTTGTGATGGGTGCCAAAGGATACGATATAGCAAGCCTGACACAAGCCTCCCAGTACTTCTGTGTCTGAAGGAGCTCAAGCTAACATCACCACAAAGCACACTCATAGATGTCTTGGGTGTGATTGATACAACTCAGTACTGAGTTCGCTCTGGTCTCACTGACCTGTCTTCATACTCTTGGAGCATTGTTAGTAGTTGACAAACAGCAATGGCTATGTATCAGAAAATCTCTATTTTCTGGTATTTTAAGCAGCTGTAAGGTAAATGTAGGCAAGATGAAATAACCAAAATACTTCTTTTTTTCTCATTAAGTTCATACTTTGAGTAAGATTAGACCCAATCATTAGCCAGAGTAAATAAACAGAACTTCTTTGACTATTCCCAGAGTTGCTAGCAGTGAAGATGTTGGCCAGGAAGCTAATGCTCCAACTATGGCTTGTGCAGAACAAAAGTGTTATGTTATTACCTGGATCCTGTGTGTTCTTCAGGACATGATAGTAAAAAGTATTGATTTCATATCACCTCTATTTTTATGGTTTGTATTTCCAATTGTATGTGTCTTGTCTGTATTATGTTCTTCTAGATCTTCTCTACCACTTGAACATAATCTCAGGCTTTAATGTACTCCAAGTGTTTTCCTGCTGTCAGTCTTAAAAAGGTTTGTTCCTCTATCTCTCCAAATGCTGGGAAAACTGTTAACATGCTCCCCTTCTGTTGGCTGTTTTCTATCTTTAACACTATTCATGCTAAGAAAGGTGTCTTAGGGTACAAATATCCTGAGACACTGGCAAACATCACTTCAGTACCAGCAGTGCTACAAAGCTGAAGAGATGTGGTTCAAAGCCGCCGGGTAGTGGCTTTATTTGCTTTGTGCTCTTTCTGTACCACAGATTCCTCTGAACTACACTGGGGTAGAAAAATAATTACAAATCTTTCAGTATAGGTACACTCTGATGTCCACAACAGCCTCCCTAATGCAACTGGTGAAATACTGTGCCAAAGACTCTTTTTCTCCAGGATGCAGAGGTGACCAATGTGTTTTAGGAAAGTGATTTTTCCAGGCTTTGCTTATAATTGACTTTATTGCTATTTTTTAAAAGGCTAGAGGCATGAAGTACTTTTAATACAACATTACACTTTTCTCTGGCTCACAGAAATAGAACAAAATGCATTATCTGTGAAGTTCTTTGGAAAATTATCCATTTTGCAAATAAAATTAACATGTAAACTGCTTCAGGGACTTACTCATGTGTTAAATTGCTTTGTCCTGATTTTATCTGACATAGCTTTGGATTGAGTGTTTTCTGGGCCTAGAATTTGGTCCATTAAAAGTCTCTTAAGTAGAACTGTGCTGGCATTGAATTAATGATGGACTCAAACCAAACACAGATAATTTATATTACCTTTGAGTTCATGTTCAAACTGCTTGGAATTTTAATCAGTTACTGTACCAGAGAAGGGAAGCTGGGTTTAAGCTCTCCTAAGACTATCTGAATAGAGTCCTGGAAGATGGATAGTCTTCTGGTCAGTACAAGAGTAATGTCCCCTTTGAATTTAGAGTCACAGTTGGACTAAAAATACTTTGTATTCCTGAAGCATGCAATGAATACTAACTGAAGCACTTAGAAATAGGTGCCCCAGAGTACCCTTTTCTTTTGCTGGTCTGTCAAAAAGCTTTTGTACTTTCTGCTTTTTCAACCTATTGGTGATTTTTAAGGTCGCTTTTTTTTTTAAACATTATTTTAGAACATCCTGCTTTCTTTTGTTATGTTTTTATTGATTGTCCCTTGCTTTCAAAAGATGGTCTGGAGAAAAACTTGAATGTGCTAGCTTTCTGAAAAGTGGAGCTGGATGCCTGATTGCCAATAAAGAACCAGGAAGGGCAGGAAACGTATTCACTCACAGAAAGAAATTATTCATACCATTATTTATTCTACTTTTTTATGAAAATAAAAATTAGCAGGAATTATTGAAGGATTTTGACCTGCTGACTCCAAATTATTTCGGACCATACATTAGTACTTTGACAGCCCTTTTTTCTTTTCTCTGCCTGGATTCAAGGAATTGGTAACAGTTTCTGATAGGACACTTGCACTGTATAAAATCAAAACCTACATTCTACCAATAACACCTAACATTTTTATTTTCCAGCTTCCAATACTGCTTATGGCAGTGGGATCGCTTGTATGGATATTTTCCAAAAAAGCTCAATTCAGATCTGTACTGATCCCCAGCACGAGATCTATGTAACACTGAAGTTTTTTACCAGCTAATTTCTTCCTCATTATTGCATATGTGATCATAAAGCTAGTGTACTTCAGCATTGAATCTAGCCATTAATTGAATTAATTTATTTAAATTCAAGTATTTTTCAGAGAACTCTTCAGTGCTCTTAAACCCTTTTAACATTGGAATCAAATCTACACAGCTGTTTACTTCAACTTTGCCAGGCTGAAGTTTTTTGTTTGATTTTCTGTTTGGTTTTGCTTTTTGTTTTGTTTTGTTTTGTTAGTTTGTTTGCTTTTTTTTTTTTTTAGTTTTTTTTAGCAATTGACGTCCCTACTCACTGATAAAGCAACAAGGTGAATTGCATTGAGCAATCTGTCAATTTTCCAGTTCTAACAGGAAGCTAATATTTGTAGAGAATGTTGGACTCTTACCATTTCTACATTTGCTTTACTGTCATGGTAGATGTTGGTTTACTTCATGCACTCTTGAATCTGACTTCACTCACAGTACCATAAAGAAGTTGAAGGAACACCTGCTATGCAGTCCTGGGCTTTTATATATACTTCTTGATCTTCTTGTTCTAGTGAACAAGGACACTTGAGACATGCATTTTGTCTGAGTACCATTTGTCTGCCGTGTAGCCAGCACACTGTTTCCTTAGTGCTGGGCAGTGCCTGCCTCAATCAATGCAATGCTAATTGTGAGAACTGATAGGTACCACCACTTTGAGGGGGTGGTGAGGAAGTCAGTTTCCCAGATTAGTTTCTGTTTGTGCTGTGCTCTCCTGATTGCCTTGTAAAGACAGTTCTTTAACGATTGCTTCCAAAATGCTGCATGTGCCAACGGTGCACACCAGTGGTTGTCTGAATGGATTATAGGGCAAGGTCACAAGTCCCCTTCTTTTGCACCTCTGTAAACTGAAACACAAGTAGAAACCAATCCTTCTTTCTCAAACCAGCTTAAGCCCTTCTGAGCACCAGTGCCAAGGCAGTCAAATATGCCACAGTCAGAGAGATGAGTAGTGTTTATACCCGTTCCTAAATTTTCTGAAAATCTTTCCAAAGTGGTGAGTTTTTTCTTATTCATATCATGCTGGATACAATGTTTTTCCTTAACAGTGGTTACCATCCACTCCTTGTTCCCCTCTGTCATTGTTTAAGTCCAGTGGGCAACCAAGCACCATGCCTCAGCTTGCTCACTTCCCCACCAGTGGGATCAGGGAGAGTATTGGAAGAGTAAAAGTGAGGAAAAAAAGAGCTCATGGGTTGAGACAAGAACAGCTTAATAGGGAAAGCAAAAGGAGCATGCACAAGCAAAGCAAACCAAAGAAATCATTCACTGCTTCCCATGGCCATGCAGGTGCTCAGCCATCTCCAGGAGAGAAGGGACCCATCACAGGTAACAGTGACTTGGGAAGACAAAAACCATCGATGTGAAAATCACTCCATTCCTTCTTTTTCCCCAGTTTTACATGGTGAACATGATGTCATACAGTATGGAATATTCCTTTGATCAGTTGGGGTCACCTGTTCCAGCTATGTCTACTCTCAGCTTCATGTACACCCCTAGCCCCCTCGCTGGCAGGATGTTTCTGTAAGCAGAAAAGGCCTTGGCTCTGTGTCAGCACTGTTCAACAATAACAAAAGCACCTCAATGTTATCAACGCTGTTTTCAGCACAAATGCAAACCATAGCCTCATACAAGGTACTGTGGATGAAATTGACTCTGTCCCAGCCAAAACCAGCACACTTCCTTATATTATTAGAAATTCTTGTTTTGCATTTTTGTTTGTCTTACTTTCACTGAAAAAGTTAGAATGCTAATCAAAGAAATACTAAAAATCTTGTAAAAATAATCTGTAAAATTTCTTCTTAAACACTACCTTTCTATTATACCAGGCTGTTACTCTGTGTAATAATGACCAAGTTAAAAGTAGACTTCTTGGGGTCTTCTGAAACTTTTCATAACTTCTTTGCTTACCATCCCTGTTGAAGTATCTGCAGTTAGCTTACTTTTTTTTTAAACATCATTCATTAATCACTTGCTCTAAAATATGTCTCAAGTCCTGCTATTACTTGTTTGATGTGTAGCTGAAATAACATGATCTCATTCTTAACTAAGGTATCTTACATGCTGATATAATTGAGTGTTAATTATGGCACCACTGGCCAAACCTAGGAGTTTAGGAAGTAAAATTAATTTCCTCTATTGGTCTTGTAATTGCCAGATACCAGTTTTTAAAGGTACCACTATAACTAGTCAGTGTCTAGATCCATTGAATGTGTGTGTATGTATGTGTGTTTGTATATACAAAGTACACTATTCCGTAAACAATACCCTAAAACTGTGATTTTGCATGGGTTCAGAAAGGTCTTCTGAGAGTACTTTGAAGGAAAACCCTTTCACCTTGTTTTGTGGTGAGGAAAATAAAAGTAGTTGGCAAGCATCAGAGCTGCTTCATGACCTTTCTTTTGGGAACATTAGTATTACTTTTTCATGGCTGCTATTATATCTCCAGTGTGGTCAGAAAGTGATAACAGGTATGTGCTACAATCAGTTTGAATGGTATGCATAGCAAGCAAATGTAAGTCTTTCACTTTCTGGATACAAGAATTCACAATTATTACTATTTTTCTTCTTATGGAAAAAATGTAGTCTTTCCAATGGAATCTTGTGGTAATTGATTGCTCCTCCATCAAAAGAGGTTTCATTATCAAAAGGATTCCGTGAGATGAAAACTGAAGCTGCTGCCAGGAATAAATTTTTCCTGCCTTAGAAACCATAAGGTCAAGATTGCATTAACAGAGGATAGTGGCAACAAAGAAAGTGTCAGTGACTAGAGTACTGTATGAAGTGCAAAGCATCTGGTTGCACAACTCATCTTTGTAAACTATTAGAGAAGGTATTTCCTTTGAAATTTTATTCTGTTCATAATCTTGCAGAGCAAATAAGAATAGTACTGAACTGCAGTACCAAGAAGATAATCACAATTCCCAGAGCTGCTGAAGACAAAAGCTCTTAGTGACAGGATCTATAAATTTTTTTGGTCATGAAATAACTGGCTGGAACACTGATTGTTTATGTTCTGCTTCTATTCATGTGGGTTTTAAAACTTATAGAAATTGTAATTTGCATGCTTGACGTCTTGCCGCTGTACTGACATACTGAAATTTTGATCTTGGGTATATGACAGGAAGAAGGGTAATCTAGTAATTAGAGAAAACGCTCTGGAGGATTAAAATGCTTTTCTGTTCCCATCTGACAAAAAATTGTTTCTATCAATATACTGACAAGGATGCCTTCAATTTGCAAATTTGGGATTGAAATTACATAAAAAAACACTTAATGCAAGCAGCCATGGTTAATAGTTACAGAGGACAACAGAGGGTTATTCACTAAATAGAATGTGCAGGCCAGAAAGCATAGCATCCAGCAGAGATGAGATCAGTATCCTTGCTTGCTTGCTTGCTTCATTCCTCCCAGATCTGTCCTAGGAAAAGTTCAGTTTTGTTCAGATTTTAAAGCAGCATCAAGGATAGCCTGTCCCAGTTCCTAACATATCTCTTTCCTTGTCAAAGTCACAGAGGACAGCATGCACAGCTCTACTGGTTCAGGCAGATAAGGACTGTGCTGTTGTGTTCCTCTGCCTGCAGTTCATTCTCTTAAAGACCCAGTATACTTTAAGGGTAGCATGAGGCTGTTCAGATAGCTATAGAACACTTGCAGTTCTCAGATGAAAAAAAATCTTTAAACTGAAGTTGTCCAGAAAGCATGGGACAAATATATTTAGGTGGCCTGGACTTGCTAAAGTGCCTGGCGGATGTTTGCCAGCCTGTGATCCCTAGGCAAAATGGTGTTTCTGGAAAAGAAGGATTAGGTCTAAAACACTCCAGTGTGCATAAATACCCAACACGTTCATGGGACTGTCTGATAGTCATGCGTTCTAGAGACTAGTGTATAGTTTGTGCAGTTTAATAATGCTTTCCAAGAGTAAATTTCCTTAAAGTTTAAGGTTTCATACCTTGCAATTTCCTCTGCATATGGTTTTCCAAAGACCTCTCTCTCAACACAGCTTTGTGAAACCCAGAGGTTTTGCTGTGTGAAGTGAAAAATGAGATTTCTCGAGATATTTCTCAAGGCAAATGGTGGTAATCTCTAGGGGAATGTTCTGCTGGCTTTTTCCCAAAACCAGACTGCAGGAGGGTTGAGAAAAACAATCTGTTTCTGGTCCTGCATAGTCCTCAGATTTCACAGTTTGTGACATTTGTGCAATTCATGTCCTCTGAACAACAGTTGTCCTGGATCTGTTCTGTCTGACATTCACTGTGCCACAGGCATAATGAATTAAAATATGGATCTGAAACTAATGTGTTAATTTTATTCAATCAGAACTGATACTGCATTTTGACTTTTGAAGTGTTCAGAATCCCAAACTGTAGCAACCTTTTTAACCACTCAATCAGTCTTGTAACTAAAGCATATAGGTTTTTCACACATAGTTGCTGTTCTGCTACACTGAAATTAAAATTTTTCATCAGCAGGATATTTGCAACAGATGCCATTTTTATTTAACAACGTTCATGTTCTATTTGTCTCAGAAAACCAGAAGTCTTTTGCTGGTTAGCAAATTAATACCTTTCTGTGGTGTTTTACTCTGCACCATTTATACTGAGGTTTTGGTAGAATTTCAGCGTTTGCAGGTAGTGAAGGCCATGATGGAGGGGTTTTAACCTGTGCTATTATCTCAACACCTTTATGGTAATATGTAATGCAAATATTTCTATAATAGTGCTGTGAGGACATTCTGGGAAAAATAAACCTGTGTTTACTTTGCCTGTAAAAGTACCTTTATGCATTTCTGAGGAGGCAGTTGGGTGTACAGACTGACTTTTGGGTTGGTTGTTCAAGTGCAGAACCAAGCAGGTCTTGGTGCAAGCACTGTGATCGAGAACGGAGTACTGGGATTGAATCTGCTCTGGCTTTCTCAGCTCACTGGAAAGGAATTGGAAGTGTGTGTGTCAATAAAGTTGACCTTTCTCCTCTTTCCCATTGTTTGTAGAGTTCAGCTTGATGTAAAGTATCAGAATATTTTGATTGTAGTATTTGTTCAAAGATTTTGTATAAGGCAGGCCTCCATAGGCATTCAGTACACTTCCAGTTTAAAAAGGCTGAAACAATTGGGTTTGATTTTGTCCTGAGTGGATGTGCTGTATTTAATTGATGTCATATTTCAAGTGAAAAAATGCTTTTTTCTAAAGCCTATGTGAAGTGCTTTGCACAACTATCTACTTCAGGTGATGTGCATACATTAATTAATTAAAGTCGGTGATGTCATTAGAGATCCTTGAATAAGAAAGCACTAGATACAAGAAGTATAAGTTCTATCTGTCATTTAAAATCAGCAATATTTGCACTAATAGTGTATGGATTGGTAAGGAACAAGGGATCTAATCCAGACAATCATGTATTGGTATGGAAAATTAAGACTGGGATTTTGTCATGTTTGACTCTGTCTGCACCCCCAGAATTATTTTTTACACATATCTTATTCTGGGGTTTCTTTTCCAGTTGTGTTGAACCTGTTTTCATGTAATTACATAGCCACTTAATCACACCTCTGTTCAAAATTTTGCATTCATCCTTTTGTGTTAGGTCGTATTCTTGAAATCCATTTCTTCCACTTGACAAACATAATTCTGATACTAACTCATGTGTAAACCAGAAATAAGTTCTTTTGAGTGTCAATATAATTGTACTGTTGTGTAAAGCATGGAAGAGTAAATGAGGGGAGGCATGAGTTTACTTATGATGTCCTGTTTAGCTACAATTTTCATGCTAAGATAACATGAAGTAGTGTAAAAGAAATGCTGTTAGTACATTATTCTCTATGACTGGTGTACATACTGATAATACTGTATTTTTACATGTCAGTGTATATACTGCTCTGTGTTAATTATTACAAGATCTATGATGTGTTTTTCAGTGCTTATCAGTCATCATTTATCTCACCTGAGCTAACTCCTTCTTTCTACTTTCGTGGCAGAAGAAAGATTTATTCTGAGAAAAAAAATTATCTGTTGCTTTGACTTTCTCTATTGGTTCTGTTCATAAATGTAATTTAAATATTGTTTAAATGCAATCATAGAAAAAATCAGGTTAGATGTTGTTTGTGTAGTCTGACCCTCTGTTGAGAGAGAGTGAACTTCAAAGTAATCTCAGACTGTGCAAGGCCGGGCTTACCCATGATTTAAGTATTGGTGACAGTATGTTGGGTTTGTATTTGTAGCTGCAAGCTCTGTTAAATAACTTGCAATTATTTTTACTGCTTACAAATTAAGTGGTGTGCTTCCTTGTCTTAACTGCTATTAGTAATATGGAATGCCTTCAGTCTGAACAGATTTCTTAATGTCCTAAGGTTCTAGAAAAATAGTGTTCAATTTCTTCTCTAATGTTGCATGGGCAGAACCCCTCTGCCCCCTCTTTTAGTACTTTTCTGTGGGTGGACAAAGTAGAAAACATTTAAATCAAATAACACGAGTAAGAAAATGCATCCAATAACTTTTTTAAATGAATCTAGGAACTAGAATATTTGTAATGGTGAGATTAAGAGGGTAGGAAAATGCAGTGCCATTATCCTCTGAAGATATTTGCCCATTTCCTCACAGTATTATATGAGCTGTAAATTGTCTTTATTCCTGAATCAGGATCACCCTGAATTCTTTCCCTAACCATCAATTACAGTTACTTATCTGTAAGTGTGGAAGTTACTGGGGGGAAAAGATAGGATATTTTCTTTGGGCTTTTACTCTTCATACATCTTTCTGGTGCTACTCATCTCTTTCAGCATGGGAACATGCAAGGCAGAGCAGTTTCCATCTTTGACATCCCATGATAGTGGTGTCTGTGCAAAAATAGAGAGCCAACCTCGAACTTTTTAGGCTCAGGTTTTCATTCTCCCTTTCATTTGCCTATGTGTTTGGTAGGGGCTGACAAAGCAAGCATCTTAGGAAATGAAGACCCATAGCCTCAGCAGTTGTAGATTTGGTGCTGCTCATATGAGGCTAAGGCTGACGCTTTGAACAGAAATACAAACAACATTGTCAGTGGCCTTCAAGTTTTCTTCTACAGGCTTCCTCTGAGTAGGAATCCAGATTATTTGACTGTGGAAGCATGTCCTGCACTGCGGGCAGAGGAAGACTGGGTGCTGTAGGTAACCTGTGAGTTTGTTTTCAAAGCTACAATAAGATGACAGTATTATCAGAAAAGCTGAAAGCCCAGGAACACACTGGAAATAGGTATCAGGGTAAGAACATGGTCTCCCAAGTCTTCTGCTATCCCTCCAATCATTGCACTGTGCTTTCTTTCATTTTCCAGCATGATATGGCTGCTTGCCAAAGAAAAATGGAAACTTCGTCAAGGAGTGACAAGAAGGATAAGACTGGTGAATGTGTAAATGCATATCTATTTTACTGCTTGAACTTCTATTTAAAGCCCATAAATAAATAATTATGTCTTGGCTTTTTCTTTCATATAAGTTAGAACAAATCTCTCATTAAAAAAATTATATTGGATTTTGATGATACAGTTCCCAGTCTAAACAGAGTTCAATTTCTGACCCAATGATTCAGGCTGAAATTGGAAATTGGGAATGCACAGTGTAAATCAGGCCAGAATTATAATTCAATCCTCTTTGGCAATTCAGAGGTTCAAGCATGGGTCCATCATATAAAGCGGTGCACCTGTGTTACTTACAGATAGGAGTGATCAGGGCAGAAACCTGATTTTGAATATTGTACCTAACACTTTTAGTGAATCAAATTGCTCAGTTTGTGTTTCTTGCTTTTTCCCCCATAGATTAGGTGAGTAGAAAGACAAATGGAAGGGCTAGGTAGTTACTATGACATTTTCACTTCAAGTCTGTCAGCAAACTTGGGGCTAGTAGGCAAATACCCTGGATCCTTATCAGCATGCAGTAAAAACCCCCACGTTTCACTGGCATGCAGATTAAAACCTCTTTATTACTATTTTTCTTTCTTTTAAGTGGTGACCTTTCCTGCTTCAAGGTATGTGGATTTTCAACATAGGAAATACCTATCAGACATGTCTCTTCCCTTGATGAAGCTCTGTTTATCAACATGAAAGGCTGAATATGGTGTTCTTTGAAAGGTGGAGGTGGTATGAGTGTGAAAGATGTCACTCTAGTGCTTCTTCTGGTGTCCCATGGCAAGTTTATTTGCAACAGAGGAGCCCTTATGGCAAGCTGCCTGGCTCCTCTGGGCACTGTCTGCTGCCACATGCCTTTCAAAGTTCATGTCCCACCCTGAAAATGCTGCTACTGTCTTCAGTGACAGCCGGCTACAGGTGTAATGCGGTTCAAGAAAAGAAAGAACAATGTGTATTCTAAAAGATGTGAAGGAGAAATTCAAATTGTAACTGCTCAGCAGTAGTGATTTGTGACCAAGAAGTGACCTGGCACGGAGAGCAAAAAGGGTCAACTGCAGAAGGTGTCAAACTGGCTGGAGCCAGGGATGTCAGAGACAGAAGGACGCCCTGTAAGGGAGTGAGGATTTTCTTGGTGATGAGATAATAAACAGACCCGTCATGGTCTTGTATTCATCCTGGAATGACAGTGCTCAGAGGCCACCTCTGCGCAGCAGAGCTGGGCAGGGTCATGGACCCAAGGCCAGGCTGAGGATTGGTGCTGTTTCAAGTGTATATAAGAAATTGGCTTGTGATTGTATCTATTCAGACTCCTTGTAGAACCACTCAGGTGGTAGAACTTTGCCCAATGCATAGTTCACTAATTATTGTGTACTTAAATGCAAAAGTGTTTAAATCAGTCTAAGGGCTACAGTAAAAATTCCCCCAAAGAATTTTGGAGACCCTCTGAAGGTATGATTTTGTGCTTTGCTTGGCACACACAGAAGTAGTGGAATTTCATGTCTACTACCCCTCCAAGTGCTTCTTCCCAGCACTTCGTAGTCGGCATTAGTCACTCTTCTCTTCTGTGATGCATCATGTGGTGACCAGATAGGGTTGTGGAGGAGCAGAAAGAGCAAAGAGAAAGTCACAGAGCTGAGGCAAGTTGAAATCAGGTCTACCTGGGGATATTTTCTGTGGGCTGGTTTGTGGGCTGTTCTGCAGTCCTAGATCCCTGTTATTATAGGTAAAGTGTGGAGGTATTCTCCCCAGGGTTTTTTTCAATACTTGAAATTTTCTCTGCTGTGGCTGTTTTTTGTGCACCCTGTTTATGGCAGCCTGAACTTGTCACCCTTGGCCTCTAAGTGTGCACTTGAGATCCCTCTGTGTTGTTGGAGCAGTATATGGGTAGGGAAGAGATGCAAACAACTGAATTTGTTCACTGTAGCAGAACACTGTGCCTGGGATTTACTACAACAGCATCAAATGAACAGTTGCACTCAAGAACTGAGCTTGCAATTTATAAGAGAGATGGATCTATGTATCTTTTTCTCTATGGTGATGCTAGGTGATCATACCAGATCAAGAGAATAATCTTTTTTTCATGAATAAATTTAGAAACACATTACTTAACTTGTGCTTCCAATATTACAGTTTTTCTGCAAGACTGTAATAGGTAGTGTTGTCAGAAAAGCTGTATAAAAACCTTTCCACAGTAGCAAGCTTGTTTACTTCCTTGCTTCTCTCTTGTGAAATC
Organism: Manacus vitellinus; assembly: GCF_001715985.3. Classification (NCBI taxonomy): domain Eukaryota; kingdom Metazoa; phylum Chordata; class Aves; order Passeriformes; family Pipridae; genus Manacus; species Manacus vitellinus. The sequence goes on along the minus strand of NW_021940917.1, from coordinate 8,111,419 downwards.
AATGAGGACAGTCTTTTAGCTTAGAAAATGGAAGAAGGATAAGATTTTACTTGTGCTATAGAAAGGAATATTAGAGGTAGCCGAGGTGCCATTCACAGAATTTATGAAAATGCTGTGTCCCCTGGAGGCTAGCTGAGCATAAAATGCTGAACAGCAAATGGTGAATTCCCCACTGCAGTTGAAAGCAAATCTATAAATAGAATGGCCGTGGAATAACCCTCCAGCTAGTGAACAAGAGAACTAGAAATTCCCTTCTTTGACTTGCTTTGCATAATAGTAAGGACAAAGTGTGAGGGAAGGAAGAAAGAAACAAAGAAAAATGGCTGTAGGTGGCTTATTTATCAGATTGCAAAAAACCCATGAGCTTGCTAGTTCATTTAGCTGCCTTTTTTCTAGCACTGAACAGCAAAATAATATAAACTATTTTTAGAAGATGATTTCTTTGTAGATCTCAGTGACAAAGGGGATGACCTGTGTCATTTTCTTTCCAAAGCATGCCTTCTGTTGATACTAATACAAGAAGCCTGTGGGATGTACAAAAGATAAAAGAGTCTGTAAAAGAGAAATTCCATTATAAAAGAGCACGTTTGGTCTTTTGCAGTGAAACTGGATGCTTCCTGTCATTCCAGCACTGTATGTTATGAATAACTCCTTGTTCCAACTGTATGTCGTAGTGCAATGAAATTTTGTCTTCTGTTGTTCCCATTCTGTCTGCTAAGAACTATTTACCCTGTTGTCCAAGTGATAATAATTTTATTTGGTGTCTGTAATGAATTATAACACAGCTACCAATAGGTGTAAAGAACTGACAATAGATAGATGGGAGTACTTATAGTATAGTTCATAATTTTGGTAGCTTGGTGTAAGGAGGGGGAATCAACATGCAAAAAGCAGAAGTGCAATCTTTGTTATGAAGTGCAGTTTTCCACACTTGTACATCTGTCCAACTGTATAAAACACTTCTTATGTTACATGTTAGGTGTTCTTATGTGGGCAGCAAAATTCAACTCCACCTGGAAGTCAGCAGAAGTGAGGCAATAGTTTGTGTGTGTGTGTGCCTGAATGTGTGCGTGGTCATTTTCTGATCCGTACTCTTAAACATGTCCAACATTACTCACAGTGTTCTGTGATCAAAGTCTTGCTTTCCAATATTACTCTTTATGTTTGAGTTTTTCTGTATTGGGGATCCCCTTCCTATTTCTTTTTGAATGTTAAGCTTATCTGCCTTTGGGCAAACCCTGGTAAATTAGATCAGGTTGACTAGCATTTCTGATTTACAAACTGTTCTCACAAAATTTCGTATGGCTTACAGCCTTAAAACATTAAATAAATATCTGTTAAAGCAAGGGAAAATTCCAGGAATATTAGGTTGAGTGATGGCAATAGCTACTCAAAAGTCCCTCAGCTTCATGCTGAGTTGGTGTCAAGTGAGGCCCATAGTTGAGTTTTGGGATATCTTTATATATTGACTTTACAGATTTGGGAACTTGACTAGCAGCAGAGCCCTATGCTCGGCAGTTTGATATAATCCTGGCATTATTATTAGCTATCAGTATGTCACCACTAAGCTAGATACAAAATTTTTAGAGAGAGACCCTGTACCAGTTAGAGAGGGATGGATATTAGTTCCTCTTTGGAGCCCAAAGGGCAGCATGATTTGCAATGGTCTCTCATCCATCTGCATGTTGGATTTTGGGTCTCTGTCAGTGGATACAAATAGTCATGGGTGCACTGAGCTGCTCCACCTTATTTGTCTCCTGATCTACAGTCCTCGTTGTGTTGGGGGCATGTGGGCATCTTTCAGAGGCATCGATGCACCATGCACTTCCCTGCCCTGTCTTCACAGCATTTGTCATGATTTCTGTGGCAGTTCTTTGCAGCTCTGAACGACAGGTTTACAGTTTGTTCACTGCTATTACTGCTCTTGGGGAGATAATAAGGTGATTGCAAAACATGAAACATGAAACATAGAACTATTCCGAGAGAATGCAGAGGACTACCCTTTAGGAAGCAGCTGCAATATTAAAAAGTTGTCTTTGGTCATTTAGAGGCTGCATTATTTCCTTTGTCCTCCTGAAGATGCAGCTCTGGCTCTTATTGAGAGTTGAGACATCATCTGAGACAGTCTTTACTCCCTCACTGCACATTGTTGTTCTTAGCAAGCAGAGATCCCCTCCCAGTGCTCTTCTTGATATTTTCCCCCAGATTCTGAATACAGTTCCAGCAGAACTTCTGGGCAAAATGTTTATTTGAAGTGGTTGTTTACACATGATCAAAGCACTCTTTGGTTGTTAATCTTGACTGAATTTTTATATTATGTTTTTCCATCATTAAAAAGACATAGTATTGTAGTGACAGTGTCACAATAGAGGTTTTCCTACTGGCTTAGTAAGTAAAAATAATATTAAGTGCATTAACAAATAAAAGATGCAATAATTGGGCTCTTCTGGTGTTTATGAACAATGTATTTCAAAGGCCGTCTCAAAATTAAGATAGCACTGATCTGCAGAATAGTGATGGTTATGCTTTTCAGACACCCACTCTCATCATTGCATATGTGCACATATAGATCAACGCTCATACATGGGTGTTTCTGCCCCAAAAAGCAGCCATGGCAGGAGATAGTTATAAAGTTTACAAGTGGTCAGTCATGACTTTTGGTTTTTTTTCAGTTGCCCATATTGAAAAATGACTAATCCAGGACATGGTTTAAATCAGTGTATTTTGCAGAGGTCTTTAAAAGAATGAAATAGTTTTGTCTCATCACCTGTCTTTTGTTGTTTAACTGTGGCTCACATATTATTTTCAAGTTGTATATTAAGCTGCAATCTGATTACTCCAAGCTCCTAGTAAAGAACTATAGTGAACACTCACTAATCAAGGTTTTTATTTGTAATACTAATTAGCCATGCTATGTGACATGAAAAAAATAGCAAAATTTCATTATTTTAATATACTGATAAATTTTTATATACTGATTATTTTACACTTTGCTCACTGTAGATTAAAAGAAGTATCAAATATTAACAAAGTTCATCTATTTCTACAGAAATTAATAGATTTCCCTCACTAACAGAGAAATAGCCAAGTCTGATAATGATCAGAATAGAAAGACAGTGTCATGATTCATTACCGTTGCATACTATAACATATATAGTAAACAACTGTTTGTTGACTGGGAATTTCTCATTTAGATAGATAATACATGAATATATATTTTTAAATGAGTGTATGCAAAGACCAGTTTAGTATTTTGTTAGTTTGCTTTGTCCTTATGTCCTCTAATAATAAAGGTTTATACAAAGCCAAATGCATTCATAGCCACAGTTGTGTTCCTCCACTCTTTCCTCACGTGTTGCCAGTGCCAGTTATGACAAATCGGAAAGACAGACATTGTTCACAGAATCCTTTGTGTTGAATAACCAGTATGGACTCGTGAAGGATAGATAATCCAAGTTTAATCTTTACTGTAAATTTCACTGTTTTTGTGGAAAAATAAAGGGGTAGAGGAGCATCTTGCCCTGTCAGAGCTGTAAAGTGTTGGGTGAAACTGACAATTTGAAATTCCACTTCATTAGGCAGATGCAGTGCAAGTTTGTTTGTGGCCTCTCAGAAGATGATATCAGTTCAGCTGGGTATTTGCAGAAGAACTCAGCTATTTCCATAAAAAAACCCCAAAAAACAACACGCCAACAACAAACCAAACCAAACCAACAACAAACACCAAAACAAAAATGCAAACAAAATCAAAATCAACAACAATTAGCAAATAAAACAAAATGCAAACAAAAACCCCAAACACCCCCACCTCTTCATTTCCTGATCAGTCTTGCCCCAGCCAAACAAATAACTAAGAAAAGCCTGTGCAACAAAGATTCCCTAATAGTTAGAAATGAGAATTTTGCTTCATTTTTCAATCTATACAGAGTATGTAAAGGAGAACAAGGAAACCCCAATTATTTTGCTGCCTACTAAGACTAATAGATATAGCCTTGTCATTCAAGCAGAACTTAAATCGCCTGTGAAAGAATAATTTTTACAAACAATGTTATCCCAAAATAGGATTGATATTCGATATATTTTGAAACCTCATTAAATTTCATTGAAAGCTCATTTTTTATTATAGTAAGTGAGTTGAAGTTTCACTTTGATAAATAATCTTCTTCCATTTGGCAGAAACAGAAAGATTAATTTAACAGCAGAGGTAACTTGGATTGTGTCGTGTGTTTTATTTTTAGCTCTTTGTGTTAACCCAGTATAATTAATCAAGCCATCTTGCGATGCACCATTTCTTTCTCCTTTACCATCCATATCAATGAGGTCCTATTCAGTTAAGTAACAGCTGCAAGTGTGATGTTTTCAGAGACAGTAGAGAAATAATGTCTCATTTATTTCTTTGCTATGTGTTGAATACTACCTTGTGCTCTGTATGAGGGAAGACACCAATATGGCCTAGCTGAGATCAGAGACTACCACATCCTACCATCAGCTGTACTTCAACATACCATATGAATAATCCCTTCCTGCTCAGAGGGGAAGACTGTATTTAGCCTTCTGTTTGCTGTGGGAGATGACTTCAGAAAGCATCAGTAAATAAGGTTAAAAATTTGTGCTGCACATTAACCTTTCTTTCTCATTAATTACTAAAATATTTTCCCTTTTAAAATGAAATTTAAACATAGCTTTTCGTAAAGTCTTCTGAGCTTTGTCTGTGAATGTATTTCAGGTTTACCTGACGTCTGTGTGAATGTTTGCAATCCACTCCATCACCTTTTCCCTTTGCTGCTCTCTCAGAGAAACTGTGTGTAGGCTTTGGTTTTAACCCTCAGTCTCAGTTTAATGAGACTGAAGTGTTTTGCCAAGTAGGATGAGTTATGAGGTAGACCAAACTCCTCTCTCTCAGCAACTGTTAATCTGAAATTAAGAGGCTCCGGTTGAGGAAGTATGGGGAAAGAAAAAATAACAACCGTTTATTAAAGCATATACGTGTATTGGCAGAACAACAAAAGAACACAAAACCAAACAAACAATAATCCTGTATCCAAAAATCCCCTTCAAAAGGAAACATTTCGGTACTTTCCTCTTTTTGGCGCAATTCCAACCACGGTCAGCAGGGATCTGTTGGATCCCTGGAGGAGCAGAGCCTGCAGTGTTCTGCATTGGTCAGGAGGGGACGCTGTTGGGCTCTGGTGGTCGTGCATGGAGCCCTGGTGTGCAGCAGAAGCCAGCAGTGGAGATTTCCCCCGCCACCCCCATTGAGAAGGGGAAGGGGAAAAGGGGAAAAAGGGGTTCTTCCCACGAAAACTCACGCTGTCTGCAGCTGGCTGTGGCCGGGATTTCCCCCTTTCATCGGTGGGCACAAACCGCTGCCAAACATGGGAGTGGAGGAGGGAAAGGGCAACCTCCTCCCCAAAAAGTTCCTCTGCAGATGATTAAAGCCTCTCTGATGAAATCTGAGCAGATCTGGGCTGGGGGGAGAACAGGGTGCAGGCAAACCGGTACCAGAAAACAACCAGATGATTAAGCAGAGAACAAAACAACCTCAGAATCTTTCCAATACACACCTTGCCTGAGTTAAGGCAAAAGGGGCCCCATTTCCGAGGAGAGAATTAAAAAAACCTCATCACTCTTCCCTACAGCTTTAGGAGGGCCATCAGCTTGGAACACAGGCCTGCCAGTTAGTTCTTTCATGTGAATCAATCGCCCAAGGCAAACTACCCTCCCCCATTCAACATCTTTCTTTTATAGTGAGGCAGGGGAAAGAAAAATTCCCTGCTTGTTTTTTTAGAACAAGTAAACCTATGACACCCTCTGCATTCCTGTCCTTCAGAGATGACGCTGGTAAGTCCAGATCTGCTGGCTTTTTGTCTTTGCAAGAGGGAAGGTGAACGCAACAAAAATCTGCTTTGCGGCAAAAGAGTCAACACTTCAGTCATTGTAGAAGAAATGAAAAGAAAATTTGACTTGTGGATGAGATCAAAAAGATGGGATGAATCTCTGAAAATCTGAAAATAAAGGAGCACCTCCACTTAGTGAAACAGTATCAATTTTAAAGGTAGTTCCTGAAGCCAGAAACATATAGGTAGATTAGTTTTCCATTCTGTATGTTGATGTATATACTAGATGCGTGGAGATGTTACATATGTGGAAAACTTTCTTACCATCTACTGTATTCCTCCTTTCTAATCTGGATTTTCTGAGTTAATTCCACTGTCAAAACCTTAAAAGTTGTTGTCATTTTGGCAAAAATCAATCTGTCCTAGAAATAGTTCCTATTTTCCCTTTTGCCCTTCAGAACGGATCTTCAAAACAATCTGGGCTGGGCAGGAGACAAGAAATGATAACAGATATCAGATTTTCCAACTCAATTTTGTTCACTAAAAAGTGTGACTTTACTGCTATTTTTAGAAACTGATAACTAAAAGTGGTGTAAAATTTACCAATTATTTTGGTTGATCTCCGCTTGCCAGACAGAAAAGTTTGAATTTTAAAATTTTATTTTTTAATTTAAAGTGTTCTTTGGTTTTATTAGAGAAGTAAACCTAAACAAAATAATTAATTTGTAGAAAATGTGTTTCTAAAAGTCATTCAAATAATTCTTCTTTTTCTTGAAATATATTAGAAGTTGAATGCTTCTGAAAACATTGGTACATAATTTAATAGAATAATACTTATTTATACAGCTTAGGTCCTAGATTTTTCTATACCTCAAATGGAATTCTTACAGAGATTTTCATGTCACTAGTGACTGTTTTTTTCTGGTCAGCTGCTGAGGTAAAAAAAAAAGTATTTTGAAATGATAAATAATCTGCTTGTGGGCACCTTCTCAAGAATGACAGCCTTAATCCAAAAAAAAGTATTCTGACTTCCAGTTCCTAGTTAGGGCCCTAATTTCTTTATTTTTAATGAAGCTGGGCTTTAAGCCATGATGTAGCTTAGCAGTCTTTCATAAAACCAAGTAGGAAGAGAAGAGAAGAGAAGAGAAGAGAAGAGAAGAGAAGAGAAGAGAAGAGAAGAGAAGAGAAGAGAAGAGAAGAGAAGAGAAGAGAAGAGAAGAGAAGAGAAGAGAAGAGAAGAGAAGAGAAGAGAAGAGAAGAGAAGAGAAGAGAAGAGAAGAGAAGAGAAGAGAAGAGAAGAGAAGAGAAGAGAAGAGAAGAGAAGAGAAGAGAAAGTGATGCCAGCATCATTATAAGTTGGCAACTAGGACATTTGCCTCGGTGGTGGAAATTTGAAGAATATGGCTTAGAATTAAACAGAGGTGAGACTTGGTCTCAGATTTTCTGTCAGCTGGAGACATGATCCATCCACAGGACTAGAGGGACAGCAATTGTTTCTTGTCTTCCTCTTCTCTGTAATTAACAGCATCTAAATTTCTTCTAAATTATGGATAAAGGAATTTACATTTTAAAAAATTAAATCACAGTGGTTTATATGTTTTTCTTTTCTGTTTTATACCTTTTCTGATTTATTATCTGATTTTGACCTAAAGTCAAAAAGAAATGTTCAAACTCTTTTCCCTTTGGACAGAGCAGAATGCCCAGAGGTGGTTTTGTGTGTTCTGAGGACACCTTTTAAGAACACTTTTGTAAACAGATTTCATAATACGCCTTTTTGATATATATCCCATGCAGTGGAGCTGAGACTACAGGAACAATACCCATATTGTGATTACTTACTTATGAGAGATGGAATTATGGCTGTGGAAATAAACCAGGGTTAGGCAAACAACAGACTACAATGACCTGCCCCTTAGATTATTTATTTCCTTGGTATTGGGACAGTCATTTCACAAAAAAACCCCTATGCCAATAGTTTACAGAATCTGTGGAGTCAGCATGAATAGAAACACTAAAAAAGTCATACGTGAAACAGAGAAAGCATGGCTTTGAGTGCCTTTCTGTGATAGAGAAAATCGAAGTATTTGCTCATATTAGAAATTCTTTATATTGCATTTTCAGCACTGTGATAACAATTTAGTTCACTTCACTGAGAGAGATACTTTAAATGCAGCAGGAGAGAAGTAGTTTCAATAACAATCTGTTGCTGCTGTAAAGTTATATTCTAAATTGATGTGATAATAGAGTAAAATGATTTTAAGTAAATTTAGATTAAGAGACAAATGCATGTGTTTCTTTACTTGTTATAATAATGATTGTCTTTAATAATCTTCTCTGTCACGGATTGCTGGATGGTGTTCTTTCATGAAGGCTCTGAGGACCTCTGTCGTACTTAGTCATTCCTAAAAGAGAATGGTGTTCAGAGTTGCATTAGGGTTTCACCTATCTGGCTGCTACGATGACAAAGACGATGCTTCCTCTAATACTCACCTGGGGAAATAGGAAGGGATTCTGGATCACATTATATAGTCCTGTCATATACTGGTGAAGGCTGAGCTAAAGTAGGTTTTCTGCCTTGCTGCTCTCATGGGAAAGCTGATGCTGCACCCCACACCTAGCCATGTTAGTTCTGGCAGCTCCATTCAGCTGAGCTATCAAGTAATTGGCCACTGTGCTTCCTTTGCTGTTAGATCTTAATTCTTAGAGCTTTCCATAATGAAATAAATTGTACTTAACTTCAGTAGGGATTCAGGACAGCACTTAAAAAATATGTTTTATTATTTCTTCCCCTCCAGGCTCTGGGGAAAAAATAAAATGTCCTTAGCTTTACATGGTTGTTGCCTTAAAAAGGAGGTATGATTTGATCATGGGCTACTGGTGGTTGTAATAAATTATGAAGCATTTTGGTAAAAGCCATGATATACTTTTTTATCTTTAGACAGCTGCAACAGTTCTTGGTTTTTTATGAAGACTTTAGTTCCATATTAGGAAGCAATTTTTAAGGCCTCAGTTGCAGGGAGTTATTTTGACATACTTGACATAGTGCTGTCAAATACCGAAACACTATCTCTTTTCTAATAATCTAATTCTCTTAAGGAGTCTCTAACTTGTTGAATGTAGTTTTGAGGATTGTCATATTAGTTATTTCAGAAAAAAAACAGCAACAAATATGTAATCTCATTGTTTAAATCTATTTTTTTCTCTGCAATGTCTGGTGGCATTGAGTTCCAGACATTAATTATGTGCTGTAAACATAAAAAGACAGCTCCAACTGTTCACCACGTTATAGTTTTGAGCTCATAACTCACATCTATTTATATTTTTGTGCAGGAAGCAGGTCTTCTCTATCTATTCATGAAAAAGAAAAATGAAAATATGTGACTCGTCCATTTTCTATGAAAATAATAATGCCACTTAGCATTTATATGACTCCATGCTTAAAGCCTTTTACAGACATTAACAATTAATCTTCATAATAGTACTCTGCTAGGTTTAGCCTACAATTAGAGGTTGTACTTAAAACTGCCTACTGTCCTGATTGATTACCTGGGAAAGCAGAGTTATCAAGCACCAGCTTTGTGTTTAGTCATTTGCAGCAATACACTTCAGCATTCTTCTGGCCTCCAGTTCTCTGCTTGGAAGCTTTCAGAAATGCTGCTACTGCCTAAATCCTGACCTGATAATTAGAATCACTTCATCTTCTCTGTCACTTTAACACATGAGATATAACTAAGCAAATTAATAAATCATACTGGTATTCTGTCTTGTCCTCATGTTTCCTAAGCTGTTTAAAGGCATTTACCATAAAAGCAGGCTGGGGGCAAGTTTTTTATTGAACATGGAATTTCTGATTAGCTGTTCATAAATCTTGAAATTACAAAAATTCTGAAATTGTAAATTATTTTTGATAACAAGAAGATTGGGCATTAAGTGAATCTTCACTGCACATCTGAAAGATATTACTGAGTAAACTGAGAGGTTAAAATTAAATAGTCACGTAACAAATTGACATGAAAATAATTTGCAGCTTGTAGCTCCCAGATCTGTACTCTTACCTTTTTTGTATTTGGCATTGTGGTCTCAAGCCTTCCTAACCTTCCTCTCATGTCAAATGGCCTGAGCAGCCATAACATGCTGTCTTTTGAATTATGAATATCCCTGTCTTGAACTGTGAGTTTCTAGATAGTGACACCAACTACTTTGGCTTCTGCATAATTTATTTCAGTTTACACCACTGAATTAGAAAAAGTCACCTGAAACTCACACATTACCCTTTTGGGATTCAGTATTAATTAGAATATGAATAATATTGTGGTTGAAATGAAGTCTGTAGTAAACAGTGTCAAAATGTTGTGTTGTTTTTTGTTTGTTTGTTTGTTTGTTTTTGGTTTGTTTGTTTTAATTGTTTTGAATGTTTTTTATTGCTTTGTTAGGGTTTTTTGGTGACTCTTAAGTCAGAACTTTCAAAATAGGTAAAGCTTTCTGAAGTTACAAAGCTTCTTGCTTAATAGCAAGTGTTCTTGATTTGATAAGTAAAAGCATTGATATACTTTACTTATCTAAAAATGTGTACAAACCAAGAAAAAGGTTTGGGTTAAGTTCTAGTATAGTGGCTGCTGGAAAATATTGGAATTACTTTATGTGAAATTAATTTATAATCACTTGCACTTTTTTCTGTTACAAAAGATATTTATGCAGACTGCTTCAAATGACTTATAAATGCAACGGTCTGCTTTTAAATCTCTAAAATGATTAGGTACTACAAGAACAGGAAGTATGATTATATAGAATACACAAATGTTGTAGGAACTGTATTTTAAACAACAAATCTGTATTAGTTCACATATTTGCAGAAAACTTCATGAGAGACAACACAGAATCACTATTGTAACAGGCTGGGCAGGGGATTTCACAGAATCACAGAATCAATTTGTTTGGAAAAGACCTCTGAGATCATCGAGTCCAACCCCTGATTGAACACCACCAGGTCAACTTGGCCATAGCCCTACATCCATGTCCAGTCCTTTCTTAAAGAGTTCCAGGGATGGTGACTTCACCACCTCCATGGGCAGTCCATTCCAGTGTTTAATCACCCTTTCTATGAAGAAATTGCTCCTAATATCCGACCTGAACTTCCCCTGGAGCAGATTGAGACTATGTTCCCTCATCCTGTCACCTGTTGCCTGGGAGAAGAGGCTGATCCCCACCTGGCTACAACCTTCTTTCAGATAGTTGTAGAGAGTGATGAGGTGTTGGCAGCATTTATGGAGCATGGTCTGCCCTTGGCATCCTGCACAACCATCGACACCAGTAATGTTTGGTTCTCAGTCATCCTGGCAGATAGAAGTGCTTTTTCTCTCGTACTTTCTGCAGGACATTTTCCAGAAATTCTACTGATCTCTTAGCCCTATGCTATCTGAGATACAGTAGTGCAGGTGGAAACCTAGTGTTTTGAAGTATTAACAGAATTTGTGACAATCTTCTGTTTTCTTTCTGAGTAATAGGAATATGTTTGGAAAAAGTGGATGTCTCCAGTACTCTTTACAGAACTGTAAACAAATACATGAAGAACAGGCCAGTTTACAAAAGAGTAATGCCTGATGTGTGATAGATTTGAAGAAAATGATGGTACTTTACATGAAGCAACAATCTAGGTAATTCCAGCTTTATGCTTGGATGCAGAAAGTATTGTATCTTTGAATGAAGGGTTGGGAAGGGTTGTGAAGGAAGGGTTGTGAAGGAAGGCATGAATATGAGAGGTATCTTATCCCACAAAAGCAGACTTTTTTAGTTAGCAGGTGATGGTTGCTACTACCCAAAAGTAAACAAATCTTGTCTCTACACTTCTGGGAACAAAATGGTAGAATGCTCACATGAATAGAGGCATAAAGTCAAGTGGAAATTAAGGCAGTTATTGTTAATTTCAAGTGGATTTGGCTATGTACATCATGGTTTCTCTGACAGACTGTTGGTCTTTGTAGTTAACACACAATGTTTTCTTTTTGGAATTGAACTCAGAGGAGCAGTCATGCAAATTGCTGTAGTATTCAAACAGGTGGCCAGGCCCAAAAGAGTTAACTAAGAAATTTGGGCCTGCTACCAAGCTACCAACATCCAAAACGATCTGTGCTTGTTCTGTTCTACTTACTGGACCAAAGCTTAAGAGAATAGTACAAGAACATGTAATAGGCCTAGAAGCGATAAATTAGAAATATAACAGGATCAGGTAGACATTTGAATAGAAGAAATAGGCCAGGAGCCAGGGTTTTTTCCAAGCTTCACTGAGCGGGTCAAGAACAATGGAAGAGAAGAAGGGTCAGGCTGAGGAAGATGAGTTTAAGCCCCCAGACCCATGGAGGAAGAGTGGAAGTACCCTCAGGATTGAGGGCCAAGAGAAGCACCACCTCAAGTCCCACCTGAGCTCCACCTATACTCCGCCTATTATTAATATGCATAGATAGATGCAATCACTTGAATATGCATTTAATCACATCTGAAGATTGTATAAAAATGCTGATTTTGTGTGAAACCTTCGAACAAGTTTGTCCAGCGTGAGCTGGCTTGCTCCCAGCGTTGAATAAACAAATACCTTGCTGCTTAAAGATAAAAAGTCTCTGAGCAGTTTTTCGGACCGATTTTTCAGATTCAGTATCAATTGGCTATTTGAGCTGATTATACAAATATTGTCAAAGTTTACTTCAGGGATGATGCAGTCCTTAGAATCTCCTGCACTTTAGCATTTATTCATTATTTTCCTCTGTTTTGTAATCAGACAGTGTAAATAAAAAGAACATCTGACAGCAAAATCAGGTCTATTACCTTAAGGTACACATTCCAGGAAAGTTTTACTATTGCAATTACAAAACCTCAACAATAAATTTCACATGTACACTGCAGTTCCTTATTTATGAGCCTGGGAAAGTCTTTGGAACTGTATTTGCATTCCAGGCTTACATTCTGAAGATAGAACTAGAAAGTAAAAATGTTGGAGCAGATTCTCACTCTTCAAGTACAACTGAGAAATTTAGGTCAATTTAGGACCCAGTCCAACTGCTAAGCATGTGTGAACAAATGCTAGAGAAGAGAGCCATCTCTCATTGCTGCAGGAGGTAAGATATTGGTAAGGCCTTTAAGGCATCCTGCAAACCGTGTTACAGAAGTATAAGGACTTTAATGCACCTCTACTTGATTTGTGATATTGACAATTTTAATCCAAGGTCTTACCTGATTACCCTTGTGTGAAAGACAGGTTGTAGCGTTGAGACAGATTTTCCTGTGGTAATAAGAGGTTAAGACCTTTTGCCACCTGAGCTGACAAGAGAATGACAGAATCATAGAATTGTTAGGGTTCAAGGAACCTCTGCATATCATCTAGTCCAAACTCCCTGGCAGGGCAGGGTCACCTGGAGCAGGTGACATAGGGAAATGTTCAGGTAGGTTTTGAATTTTTCCAGAGAGACAGACTTCTCAGCCTCAGCTGTGGAGGTCAGAATTGAACCTCCATGACACAGTAATGTGACCACAGCAATGTGACCACAGCTGAGGTTCAGTAGCTTGAAGATCCTTCATCAGCACCAAGGTAAAAAAGAAATATCTGCCTTGTTATGATTCTGGTGCAGTGAAATGGAATGAAAAACTGTAGAAACATCAAAAGAGAGTACAGAAAACAAAATCTAAGAGAAATGTTCGGTAATTACCTGAAGCGTGAGGGAATTATGCTGTTGGGGAAAGGAATCATATCGACATTTAATTCATATAACCACGCAGAGATTCAAGGTCACGGAGAGCTTTTTTGAAGATTAGTTATGTTGTATGACAGAAAAAGACTCTTTGGTTAAACTGCTGGGAAATGAAATTGTTTCATTTCACTGTACCATTTTCTTGGTTCCTTTTAAATTGAAAACTTTATCAGTAAAGATATTTTTTAAAGTATGGAGGTGTATATGATCTTGTCAAGCCATGATGCAAGCAGGAATACCTTGACTATAGAGAGGACCAGCTGGTATGTTCATGTCTGGGAGGGAGTAGGCAGACCTCAAATCATTCGAAGGCCCGAAATCATGTGTGATATGATACTTGAGAAGCAATGAACTGCATTTGTAAATGGAAAACTGTGGGAGCCTAATTGAGCAGTGACCTACAAATATGTCTTGACATTTAAGAAACTGCAGAGTGAATTCTGGTAGTTGACACTTTTAATTTTATCTGCTGACTCAGGGAAAATTATTAAAACACACAAGAAGTGCCAGGAATTTAATTACAGAGGCCTGCCAGCTGCCTCTCTGCTTGAGATCAACGCTTTCTCTTTTGATTTTTTGTATATTCAGCTGCAGTAAAGCAGCTTTTGGGACTGGAAATGTTTTGGCCCTGACAGATATATAAGGGTTCTAGCAGGGTAGACAACTAAATGTCATTTGTCCAGCTGACTGGGTCAGAAAAATCAAACTTTGTTCTGTAGCAGAATACAAAGGATTGTTTGCCTCACTCAGAATTGACAGCAGCAAAGCAAAGAGGAAACTCCAGTTCAAGTACCTCCTGTGGACCTGAGAAGGAGACTAAGTTGTTTTTATATAGTATGCAATAATGTTAACTTAAAAGCCTCAGAACAAATAGGAAGTAAATTCTTCTCTTGAGTATATCTGTATTGTTTGGAAAATCTGGAATAGTATCATGGCTTTAATTGAAGCCACTGCTTGTACATGCCCGGTGTGAACTTGAGCAGCAGAGCTATACGAACGAATTCCTGTTCTACAATCAGAAAACATATGTGTGATATTTAATGTAACTTAGGAATCATTCTAAGAGATTTTTGAGAGCAACATAAACATGGACATTTTGAATTTACTTATCTTGTCACTGCCACGGAGTGGCAGCATGAACACATCTTTGTAGTGAAATAATTCCTGAGAAGGGAGACCCATAAGAAATCAGATGGACGTAATAATCTAAAATAAAATAAACAAATCCTTTCATCTCCTGTGATCAGACTCTAAAAGAAAAAAAGTCTACAGCATTAACAATGAGTGAGGAATTAGCTACTTTTTTCAGACAGAGAAAGGAAGAATTCAACAGTAAAGGTAAAATTGCTCCTTAACTGTATAGCACAGACAAAAGTAACAGTGGAAAATTAGTGCTCTCAAGCTAATGCTGGGGTATTGCTGAAATGACTCTATACATGTTGAAGAGAACACTGGGGAGGCAAAGGTGAGACATCTGGAAGAAGAGCATATAATCTTTTAATCAGTCAATTGATCTACTCAGTTCTTTAAAATAACTCCCCTCTGTGCCTGCTCCCTCACCTTCTTCCAAGAATAGTGGTTTACATTTGTTACATCGATGAACTGATTTTGTCTCACCTTTCTGTGAATGAGGAATGGGGAAATCTGGGCCTACCTTGTTCCTACACAGAGTCCCATATCTTCTGATCCAGACCACTTGAACAACACCAAAGGGAAAGATGAAGAAAAGTTGCTATTGTCCCAGTTTGGCTCAAGTCATGTGTAGGCTGAACCTGACCTCAACAGAATAGGCAGAAATCGTAGCATTTGCTTTAAAGAACACTAAAACCCATAGAAAGTGCATTTGTATGTTTTCCCCCTCCACAGCCACATTAAAACAGGGAACAATGTAATGATTTTTGAGATATTAGGGAAAAAATTATAATTGGAAAAAAGTCATGACGGAATTGCACCTAGGAGGGGATTATAGGAGGGGGGTGGGGAAGGGCTCTTATTGAGCTCCCTGAAAAACAGAAAGGGTTCTGCATGCCCCAAGTGACCCTAGGAATGTGTGCTCTGGACCTTGTCCAATGACTGAAGGATGTGCAGGATAATAGCTGGCATGGCCTAAGTTCATATCACCCTTCAAGGACTGTTTCAGTGTGAAGATTAAGAAATGATCCTACACATTCTCAGAACTTCTTGAGAGCATAGTCCTTCTGGTGATACCTTGAGCTGTATATACTCCATTTTTTGTGGGTAGGTTGTAACACTTTGTAGCTATCGTAGCACTGATACTTTCTGAAAGGGCACTAAAACTATGACATTCTTGAATTCAGTGATTTCTGTAGTGCTTGCTGAATTTAGGATATATTTTTTTTCACGCCTTAACGGCCTGCTTCTCAATCACAACTTGAACACTGAAGTCCTGCTGGGATCCATCTGCTTTCTGAATCTTTCTCACTAGTGCAGGTGTTGCATGGGACAAATTCTGCTCATCTCTATGTCTGAGCAGCCTCAGCTATGGATACACAGGACAGAATAGGAAGGATGCATTTCGCTGTCCTCAGGCTGCAGTGGTGGAATGGGAATATGCAGGTTAGAGTGCAGCGGCACAGCTGTAGGCAGTTCTGCCTATATGCATGTTTCTTCCCTGAAAATAAATGCAAGATAATTTGAAATATTTTTTTCTACATTAAAGGGACATGAAATGAGACAGAAATATCATGCTTTAATCAGGCTATACAAAAGAAATTTGTGATGTGATACGAATGCATATGGACAGCAGAACAATGAGCCAGCAGCCCATATGCTCTCTCCTAGAATTGTGTCCAAGTCAAACCTTTTAAAATGCTCTAAATGTGAACATCAGAAAGATGGTGTTCTGTAGTCACACAAGACACAAATAAGCATACACACTAAAAAGCTAAGAGGTAATGTAAAACATTTCCATAGTACCTAAAAAAAGGTATCATTATGTTTCCTACTGAATAACTCAGCAAAAATCTCTGTGGACATCACAGTTCAAGGCTATGTACTTCTAAGTAGTTTTCTAGGAATCATTTTTCAACTCAAATCAGTCAGAAGAATCATGATTTAGTATTTTCTATTTTTTTGTGTACACTCTAAGGGAATTCCCTTCCAAGTAAAAAAGTAATTTCTGTAATCTCAATGTTTTACTGAATAATAAATATGATTAAACTAGTGTTTTCTGTTCCACTCTGAGCAATGTTCAGTGTTCTTCAGTCTGAACTGCAGATTCAACCACAAGCTGAATGCTTTTGAAGAAATTGTTAAAGGCATTGAGAGTGTCTATGTGTCCACTTAATATTCCTCTGTATGCCAACAAATTGAAGTAAGTGAGTTGAAGTAATAGCAGCTGAATTTCTCACCACCTATTTTTGAAGAAGGCTTCATTGGAGCCTTTATTCTGCTTACACATGCTGTGGCTCCTCACGTGGGGAGGAGACTTTCGTCTGCCCAGAACCGGCCAGAGCCCTTCTGCTGGCATGAACAGGGAAGATGGTTCACCATTTCTTGGAACTTCCCATCATGAATAACCATAACACTACGAGTTTGTTGTTCAGCCAGTTTAGTTTTGTGGTATTGTGAGGTTCCAGAAGGTTGTAGGATGTAAGGCAGCAAAGTTAATGTGAGAGCTTGCAGGGAAAGGAAACTCAGTTCCACAGAGCAACCACTTGTCCTTCAGGGACTGCTGCTTCTGCATTTTGCTTTGTCTCTTGCTCACATATCTAAGGCACTCCGGTCTCAATAGGAATCACACTGTGTCCGAAGCCTTCTGTAGGTCTTTTTGCTAATCTTCCTATCAAAAATATGAGAATTTAACTCCCATGGTTCTTGTTCTGCCTTACCATTATCTTTTGTCACAGTTAGCTACTGTATCACAGGTTTTATTTGTCAGCCTATTAATCTACTGAAGGGCTGCTGAATAGCAGCAGTATTCTTTCTTTTCAGCCTGCTATCTTCTGGTTCAGACTATAACACTAGGCACTAGCTAGGAAACCCTTCATTATCCCAGGAAGCACCATATTCCCACTTCCAGTCTTTCTCTGATAAATTCAAACTTAAGACTCACAACATCATGTCTTCATTTTTCTCTCTAAAGAAATTTTGCCCGGTCTCCAGATAGCCCTTATGTTACTTCCTTGTCTCTCCCTATCTAAGTACAATGCGGGAGTACAAAGCTAAATGTGGGAACTGTCCCACTGGAAACTTACAGAAGGATTCCAAGCCTCAGAGAATTAAAACTGAGTTTTCAAATGTTCACATATTATCTCTTCACAGCAAATTATGTGATGATCATAACCTCCATTCTTTGTTCACAGATTATCATTAAGCTTACTTAGACTTCATTAGGATGTTCATTCCTTGAAATGTTACTGTGAAAACACCTCTCTGCTTAAAGGTTGTGTTTGCTGTTTGAGATGTTCTCCTTTACAAAAATAGAATGACAAAGTTTAAGTGATATTTAACCCCTTTTGTCAATGGCAATAACGTATTTATTTATGTTAAAAGTGTCTTTAAAGGCACCTATATTTGATACTTTAGACCCACAGAAAATTATTCCTCAGGATGCTGTTGATGATGTAAAAGTTTGGGTGGATTTTTTTACTTTTGGCATTAGGACAGAAATAGAAAGAAGGGAAGAAGAACTGTAGAGGGACCATTTTAAAAAATTGGACACTAAGACATTACTGTAGTATTCTAAATTAGGGTGAATTTTGACCACAAACTACAATTTTTAATTCATCCAGTCAGGGAACAGGCTCATTCATGTGAAATTTCAGCATGAGTTTTAAAATAATTTCTCCTTGGTAGATGATATGTTTTTTTCCACTAAGTCATCTAGGACACACATGCCTTGTATTTAGAGGTTTTCAGGTACCTTGCACAGAAGGGGTTTGGGTAAAATTCTAAGAGCCCAGCCCTTAGCAGAGAGAGCACAGTGCAACTTCAGTAACAGTGTTCAAGTGGAGTACAAAGATATTCTGACACACACACCCACATGAATATCTTTTATGGCACTTTTTCTTCCTGTTGGCAAGCTTACCTTTTCCAAATATTTTCCAGAGTATGCTGTAAAGAAATAAGGAAAGCTAAAGATTTTCATTTTCAATATCAGAACAGCGCAAATACCTTACCTAATACAGAGTTTCCAGTGTTATGCCTTATCCACTTTAAATTTATTTCACGTGCAAATGTCGCTTTTGTATAAATACTCACGTATTTAGAGAGCTGCCTATTCCTCTCCTTTGTTGTGTTCTCCTATGGAAAGAGATTGGGATGTCTGGCTGCATGTCTTTGCCATCTCTATGCTTTCCTCATCTGTCAAGGTTAAAATTCTTCAGGGCATTAGCTGAAAATCTACTTCCTGCTTGCATTATTCAGTGATTTGATGAAGAGGGAAGTAAATGCTAAAGGACAATGTCAGATCTTTTCAACATCTTGTACTTTTTACAAAGTTACCTTTAAAGTACTCTTCCTTCTTAGAAGCCTGGAAGCAAGTTATTTTCTGCGGGTTTTGGCAGCAGCCATTTGTCAGACAGAGTTTATACTCTTTAGAAAAGAGGTAAAAATAATGATTGATGAGTCATAAGATGACTATAACCAGGCAGTTATTTGATGTGCATAGAATTTTATTAGGTCAAAACATTTGTATTTATTTGTTAGCATAATTAATGATGACAACACACCACTCAGAAAGTATAAATTGAAAGACAGATATTACGAAGTATATTTGGTAAGTCTTTCCATCTGCTAGTGCCAGATGCAAACAGTGTTATTCAGATATCAGACTCATTACTTGGTCATCACAATGAAACAAGGTGGTTTATATACTGCGAGAATATAAAATGTAAACGAGTAAAATTCTGAAGTTTTGTGTTCAAAATCATTGAAGATTGGAAAAATTATTTTCCTTTACAGGTCATTTAAGCCTTCCTTGTTAATTCAGTTTCTTCATAATACACCATTTTCCCCATCTGTTTCTTATTCAATCATTACATACACAATTTTACTTCATACTCTTTCGAGGATCCTAACTTAAAAGGCTACTAGCTGCAGTAGTCTTTCATTTTTTTTTTTTTTCCAAAGGTTATCTCACTGTTCAGTTAGATATCTCCCTATAAGACATGCTTGAAAAATTACTCTTACTTATTAGGACTGAACAGTTGTTTTTTGGGCTCATTGACTCTCATTGCCTTCCAGTGATAGGTTTTCTGTTCCTGCTGCCTTCTTGTGTTCCTCCCTCTCAAGAGCTGCTTGGAAATGTCAGGTCAAAGTCTGGAAAGAGAAAAAAAAAAAACAAACCAAAAAACAAACACAAACCGTAGAAAAGTCAAGTACAAACCAAAATAGATCATTTTGCACAGTAAGAGGAAATAGTTGGGTGTATGTTTTATGGGTCATTGTTAAAGGGGCGGTAGCATTTGTTTATCTATTTAACATTCTACCCATTATCCTAAAATATCTAGGAGAATTTCTAAAGTAATAGCTAGATAGATTTCTAAGATTTACGAAAGGCTGAATAACGGGAAATTAAGCTACAAGAAGACCACATTGAAGGTTTTGAGTTACTAAATTAGCTTTTATGAAGCTGTTAGGCAAAAGTTGAGCTAATGCATTTCCAGTTATCACTCACTTTGAGTTTGCGAATTAATAAAACCTTCTTTATATTGACATGTTTCCCCAGTACTTTGGCAGTGTTTCCTGACTTCCTTGCAGTGTTTCCTTCCAAGGATGTAGGAAGATCAGCATGATAGTGCTTCTGGCTCTAACATCAGAGCAGGTGCATAGACATCTGAATGGAAAGCCAGCACTGCAGTGTTAGTGGTGGAGCCTACATGACTCAGGCATTTGAATTTGTGTGATACCTCATTGTGAAAAGCTTCTCTAATGGCTTCTGCTATGAAGACCCTGATTTCTGGAAAGGCTTTTATGTTTAAGAGAAACTCACATACTGTTCTCTTCACAAAGGGTTCTTTTGCAAGGTGCTTCTTTTGATTCTAGTTGTAAATCTTCTTCCCCAAATTTAACTGCTTAAGACCGACTGATTCCTGTTTCCTGCATTAAAAAAAAAAACAAACAAAAAAACAAGAAAAAATTAACTTCCATTATAAATAGGTGTTTAAGATGGCTACAACATTCGAAATACACCAAAGTACAACTATTTCAGGCAAGAGAGCCCAATAAACAATCTTCTGGGGCAGACAAAGAAATTCTAGATGAGTGAATTTATTCAAGTGACAAGGTTGCGCATTTAGCAGGTTTTTACTATAGGACAAATGTAAATCTTCTGGTAACGAATAGAAGCCTGGATGGTGCAAGTAGGAGATAAATTGTCACAGCAATTCATCACAGGCTCTTTTTTATTAGGTTCCAAGAGACTCAAGAATTTTTGAATTTCTGTGTAATAAATTGGCTTGTCGTAAACAAATTTTTTTAAAGCAAATGTAGACTCTACTCAAGTAGTGTAATGATTTTGCAGTTCTCTACAAGAGTTCATTTTTCTTCAGCAAACATCCCCTAGGAAGATGGAAAAGGATCAGAAATTGTCTAGCAGAATGCAAATTATTTCTGAAATTGTCCATTTCTGAATAGCACGTTATGCAATTTTCTGATTCACAGATAGACAGAAAGCAAATGAGGAAAAACCAGCACATTAGCAAAAGGCCTCAATATGTTTTACAGTGTGCTGGGTGAGTTTGAACCTGAGGACAGCATGTAGGAACAGCTCACTGTTTCAGTCTCTGTGCGCAGGTCCTGAGAATGCTCTGGGCTGAACACAGGATCAGAATTCTTCCACAAAGGGGCAGCTGAATGTATCCTTCAAAATAGGAGAATGGCAAGGCCAACAATCTTTCCATTCCACCGGCCTGTTATATGCTAACTCTGATACCCTTAAATGTTGGATTCATTACAGAGTCAAGCTGCGTTCAATTTGAAATAGTAAAATAATTTTAGGGATTAATGGAATTGATTCTGCCATTCGTGGCAGGAATTTTTTTATCATGTCCCAGACTGGAGGTGTCTCATCACTTGTAAGAGAGCAGCTGGTTGCTGATTTTAGACTACTGATAGAAAGAAGTTCTTTCAGTCTTGCTGAATTTGGTGTTACAGCAGTTTATTAGCATCTGGTGCATGTTTATGTGAAAATTATTTATTAGGATGATGTTTTTAATAGTAAAGCATAGTGATATTGGCACATACATACAAATATTTTAACCTTTCTGCAAATAATTTTATTAAAATCAGCAAGTTCTTCAAGATCAGCTACTACTGTACTCTTAATAGTGCAACATACTGATGTAACTTGGACAGTGTAACTGCTAATGTAGACTTCTTTTTGGAATGAGAGAGGACAAGATGGGCTGTTGTACAGATATTCCTCTAGCAATATAACTAGTCTGTTAAAAATTTTCCAATACTTATATAAATAGCTTCTTGACATTTCTGATATGATGAACAATGCCACTGTACATAAGAAAATAGGAACTACACTAAGCAATAAAATTACTAAGGATTGACAGAGACGATAATATCAGAAAGTAAATCCTTATTTATCAAACCAAATATATTCTTTTGATGTTAACATAATGGTCCTAGAAAAGGATGTCCTGTGATTTTGAAAGAAAGAGTTTCACAAAATATAAAAAAGTGGTATTTAAAGTAGTAAACAGAAGGAAAAAAAGCTTTAATAGAGGAAATACAACCTAACCACTTGAAAAAGAATACTTCAAGTGTTTTTATAATAATTTTTATCAGTAGTCAAAATCAACTGAATTTTGCTATAGGGACATTGTTTAGTGGTGGACTTGGCAGTGCTGGGTTAGAAGTTAGACTTGTTGATCTTAAAGGCCTTTTCCAACTTAAAATGTTTCTGTGACTTCATGATTCTAAACATATGAGCACGTTTACAATGCATGTTTTCCCCAATCTTCTCCTGTTATTCTTTATTGCATCTCTGTTAGTTTTTAATAAAAGTCATCCCCATACAAAAAGCCTGTGTTTCCTCAAAGCAAACAGAGGGCTTTAAATAGTGAAAGGCAAGTAGGAAGAAATACTCAGTTCTGTGAATTGAAATTGGAAGGGGCCAAATTGTTGTTCAAGTCATTAAGATAAAGAATGAAACCTAAAAGTAGCATGTTTATATTCTGGGTTAGGATTAGGTATTTTGAAAATTCAGGCCAAGACTTGAAAGTTTTTCAGAGCAACGTCATTATCCTTTTAAAACCATGAGAAAGAAAATCAGTAAAATTACAGGTTTTTGTTTCTTTGGAATGATTAGGAAATGGCACCCACCAAAGAGATGTCAGGAATTAACGCCAAGCATACTTGATAAACATAGTACTTCAAGACTATGCTTTTTGAAGTCTTTCATAAAAACAAATATTAATTACCTTCCTTCATGAGCATCTTGAAGTGACTCTGTCACATCCCCTTTTCCACCTCACCATCCCCACAGAAATCTCATCAGTGAAACCAAGCGGTTGGTGAAACTTCTGATCTTGAATTCTTGTAAAGCTCAGAAATTCACAGGTTGAATTTTATTTCAGAAGCAAATCAAGTATAAATTCTCTTTTTCAAATACAGACAGTAGAAATTTGAAAACTCATCTGGTTGAATTTAACTCCTGTATCTCAGGGCAGGACTAGAGGCTTGCTGAGGTAAAATTTGCTTATGTCTTCTATCGTCTCTGCCATTTACCAGTCTGCTCTAGCTTCTCTGAGTTTGCATTAATTTACCTTTGGTCTAATGATGTAGGTAGTTCCTGAAAAAATTTGAAGATCATCCCGAGAAAAATGTCTTCATATTGTGTTATCTGTTGTATGTTCTAAGACAATAAATTCAAAAACTTATCTGGCCTATAAGCAATCAAAGTTAGTAATGTTCTGCGTTATGATGACACTGACAGTATGTGGCACTTTAAATTTATGTTAATAATAAAAGAAAACAGTCGCCTCTCTGTTTACTCAAAGTAGAATTCCAAAACTTCTTCTCAGGTTCTGCCTTATGCTCCCTGGCCTCTGAGAGGATCATTTCTCACAGAATGTGTGTTCAGTGTCTTACAGTAGTCCCATAAACATGCGCACAGAAAGTATCCTCCAGAAAAAAAGTGGTGCCCTGAGTAAATTCACACTTAGTAAATCACTCACAGTATTGTTGGATCTGCTAGGACTTGAGAGACAGTGGCAAAAGTAAAATTACTCACTGTTTTTGTTACCTATCTGATTAACAGAAAACAGAATATCAGCATGTTAGCAGTAGAACATAATGTTTAGAACTTGGACAAGAGAGAACTTTTTCTAATGCTTCACATCAGTAAGCCTGAAATTGCTTTTAAATACTGCAGAGTATACCACTGAAACAGTTCTCAATCTTCTCATTGTCTTTTTCTGGACAACTTTGATCAACATTGTCCATCTTTTCACAATTGCAGATAAAGCAGCAATTCTTCTTGTCTTCCCCATGGGTGACCAGGTGCTGATTCAGTGCCTTCAGAAACCCATTTCAGGTGGTCTTCTGCATGGTTTTCCATTTGACACTAATTGTACTGGGGAACAGAGCACCCAGTCTTTTCAGTTCCAAAAGTATTTTATCAGTTCCAAAAAGTATTTATCAGTTCTTCCATAGGTTCCAGATGGCAGTGGGGGGACACTGGCTGCTTTATTTTGATAGACAACATAAAACACTGTCAAATTGCCATGAATGCAGCATTGAGAAACCAGCAACAGAGGTGTGGGTTATGCTTTTTGTGGGGAGTAGGGAGGCTATACAGGGGCAGTTTGGTGTCGGTGTGTGCCAGTGCTGGGGAGGGACCCAGCTTTACCTTTTTTCTGATGCCATTCAGGCCATGTCTCTGTTGGCAGGCCAGCTGAGGTGAACTGTGAGGGAGTTTGTGATAGAGTGATACGGTGAGTGGGTTTGGGTGAGCAGCATAGTGTATGTGCACCTGGATTCTCTCACTCGCTGCTCTCCCTGAAGAGTTACTCCGCAATACGCGGGACTGATTCTAATAACTGATGGAGAGATTTCTCCCCCAACATGTCCTTGTCCTTCTCCTTTCATTTGTCAAGCTTTGTTTCACAGGACTTCTTTCTATTTCATGACCCCCTAGGTATAAAAATTCACTTTTGTCTACGCTGTTAGGCCGACTGGAACTGGTTGTGAAAACAGTCTGATTTACGTAGTGCACTCTAAGATTCAGTGCTCATTATGTAAACTTAAATCAAACATTACAGTAGAGAGGATCTGATAATTATTATGGCCAATAAAAATAGAATTGTATTTAATAGGAGGAAAAGATAACTTTGTAGTGTCCTAAATTTATGTATGGTATGCCTCTGTATAAAGTATTCTAAATCAAAGTAGGAAGATTAATTAAGTTTTCTCATTTAACTGCCCCAATAAACTTACTTATAACATTAGAAAGAAAAGACTCTTCAAATTTATCCACTAACTACTTACTAGTTACTTACTACAAACTTACATACAATCAGAAAGGAACAAAAAGGCCAGGTGGCCTGTGCATGTTGGGTCTTTATTGCTCTGGTCATAAAGTTCTTTTTACTTACAAATGTTCTATCCTATTACCATATTTGCCACAAACTTCTAAGTCTCAGGCAAATTGTGTGTAAGATGGTATATCAGAGGTAAACATATGCACCTCATCTGGTTAAAAATGCAGTTATGCTATACCAGGAAAATTATTTGGTAGCCAAAACTAAAGTGATCTAATGCTCTTTTCTTAGTCTTTCATTCTATTCATTCATACAGACTCGTAGTAAATCCCTTTATAAGTGAAATTTCTGCCTTGGAGTTTTCTATTGATCAAAAGGAAACTTTGAAGCACCAGTGCTTTGATGGAGTGAAAACTTTCTAACTCCCTTTTTTAGAATAAGCAGCTTTATGAAAGTTTTTTTTCTTCTGGGTAATACAGCTGGAACCAGGGATTTGTTTGACTAAGACTCTTGTTTCCTTATATTAGCTTTAGGTGATTAACAATATAAGCTAATGCAATGCAAAATTGCTATACTAGCAAATTCACTCAGTATTGTACACGGAACACGGAAGTTCATAACACAGATATTTTTCCAACTATAGCAGAACAATGTGAGCAGTAAATAGATTTGCCATTCTTTGTTGATTTGATTAACTTTTTTAAAAATATATTTTTTCCCTCATTTGGTCATCATTTTCCCTGATGTATTTCCAACATTCTTAATAAACTAATATTCCTACTTATCTTCTACAGTTTCACAGTAATCACCTATCCCTGAACTGTCTGCCAATCATTTTTTCTCTAACTAATGGTTTTGGTTTACTTGTCAACAAAGTAAAAATAGAAGTGCGTCACGTGTTCCTGGAGATAAGGTCCTGAGATATAAAATGTCCAAGACTGACAAAAATAATAATAGTTCTAAAAGGAAGTTTAAAACTTATTTTAGTATATTTTAATTTAGTTGCTTTCCAAGGTATGCTTATTTTCTCTCTTCTAAATTAATTTTGGAGTGATGCACAGATTTTAATCACAGGGATAAGGGCTGTAGCAGTCTTTGCAAACACCAACACTCTGCTACATTCCTCAGAGATGTCTTTAATTTTGAAAACCTGATTTTTGTTGATGAGAACTGAATTCTCCTCAGCATTGAATTTAATTTAAATGATTGAATTTGAGTTTTGTTGATGACAATACAAACCTTACCTCATATTCTCATGAGTTTCTAGAGTTATGTTGGCAAAATTTTCTGAACAGATTTGCTGTTCCTGAGGAGCCCTACCATCAGCTACCACTGTTGCTGAAGAAAGGGGGGAATAGAAGGAACTTCAAGGTAACTGCAAAAAAGACAAATAAGCAATATAAAAAATATAAATAAACAATAATGTAAAACACTGTTAGTTTATGTGATGATTTTTTTTTAGTGCTTATACAAGTGAATAATTCCACTGGGAAGGCATAAGATAAGGCTTTGCATTTATACGACAAATGAATGTGGGTTTTTAACAACCAAAAAGATTTTTTCTATGCCAAAATCAGTTGATTTCAATGCTCTGAGTTTTCTTGGTTAGTATGAGAGGATACAGTTACCTGCTTTCAGGCAGAGGGACATTTTTCCTGTACTGATTTAGATCTTCAGGAATATGGAAGAAACAAACACTTTTGAATTCAGATCTTACCACGAGTTAGAATTCAAATAACTTTGAAGTTGGGTTTTTTTCATACGTTGTTTTGTAATATTTTTCTTTAGTCTATGTTTTCAGTCAGTGAGTCTTAATTCCAGATCCACACTCTGCAAATACCCATGTATTTTATTGTCCGCTGTGAACTTACTGAGACAATTCATATTCGGCAGTTCAATATGTACGTAACCATTTGCTAATCTTGCTTCTCCTTTTGGTTTCTGTTTCAAAAATGCTGTAGTTGAGATTTATTATGTTTTTATATACTGTTGTGGTTTAACCTCACAACTAGTTTAGCCAGCAACTAAGCCCCACTCATCTGCTCCTCTTTCCCCCCAACTCCAGTAGGATAAGGGAGAGAATTGGAAGAGTATAAGAGAGAAAACTCCTGGGTTGAGATAAAGACAGTCTAATGAGACAGAAAAGGAAAAAAAAATACAATAATAATGGTAGAAGAAGTAGAATGCACAAAACAAGTGATGCACAATCCAATTGCTCACCACTCACCAACTGATGCCCAGCCAGCTCTTGAGCACAGCCCTGTTCAATTTTCTCCCCAGTTTATATATAATGAGCATTATGTTGTACGGTACAGAATATCTCTTTGGCCAGTTTGAGTCAGCAGTTCTGTGTGTGTCCCCTACCAGCTTCTTGTCCAACTTTCTCACTGGCAGGGCATGAGAGGCTGTAAAGTCCTTGATTTAAGTAAGCACTGCTTAGCAACAACTAAAACATCAGTGTGATACTAACATTATTCTCGT
Organism: Manacus vitellinus; assembly: GCF_001715985.3. Lineage (NCBI taxonomy): Eukaryota > Metazoa > Chordata > Aves > Passeriformes > Pipridae > Manacus > Manacus vitellinus. The sequence goes on along the minus strand of NW_021940917.1, from coordinate 8,083,903 downwards.
ACTAAACAGAACACTGTGCCAGCTACTGGGAAGAAAATTAACTCCATTGCGGATGAAGCCAGGAAAATACACATATGATTCTTCCTTGATTATAGCTTGAATCTTACTGTTTTTTAGTATACTTGCTTTCAAGGCAGTCAGGAAGTGACAGAAAATTTGGGCTTTGTGTGTGTTTATAGATAAGTAAATTAGTTGCTCTGTGAAGCATCTAATCTCCTTATTTTCCTCAAAGTTTATCAGCAGTGGAGAAGTAAACATTTGGTGCAGGAAAACAGACAGATGTTCTTCTCCAAGGCTTATTCTGATTTAAAATTTACGAGACCTCTGAAGATACTCTTGCAGACCAGTTCAGGATTTGAAAAATGTGTATTATGGCTACAGTTCTTTAGCCAGGGTTGCCTGAAGAATCAGAGATTAACAGTAGATGATAAAAGGAAAAGGTCTTTTCCTAGTAAAACTCTTTAGTGAAACAATATATACAAGGTGAACAAAATAAGTAATATTTGAACTTACTGAATTTTATGGCCTTGGCCTTGTGTTTTTTGTTTCTGATATTGTTTTTTTGGGTGGTTTTTTTTTGTTTGCTTTGTTTTTGTGTTTTGTTTGTTTGTTTTGGACTTGTTTGTTTGGGTTGGGTTTTGCTTGGTTTTTTGTTTGTTTGGTTTTTAATGGGAGAATATTATATTTCTTCTATCAATTACTGCTTGCTGCATACATACATTTTGTCTTTCTTGCCATAGTGGGGTACACCTGGCTTAGGAAAGCACTATGGCTGGCTTTGAAAGTAATGTTTTACTGTTGACAGACTGTTAAATGTACAGACAAGGAAGGAATATTTAAAGGGTGAAGAATAATAGACTACGGTGAACTTTTGAGGCTTTTAAGAAATAGAGGAGGTGCAGGATTTGATATATTAGCTTGGGATAAAATGAGGTCCTCTTCAATATAAGACAGAAATATAGGAATGTGCAGGATAAAGGTACTATGTTGTTTCCCATTCTTAAAGATCTGTGAATATTACTTTATTAAAGTAGTTGAGTTTTTAACATTGTGTCAGTATGTTTTTGCTTTCATGTGTTCACCACTCAATGGGAGTTTCCTTCTTTGTGCTTCATGTAGAGTAATTCTAGAATTTCTCCTACTATCTCTGTGTAATGTTCAGTGAATTTATATTGATGATTGGCTCTCTGACCTGAAGTCCATTGATTTTGTTGAGCACTAGTTTGTTTACTATTGTATTTTTATTCAGTTGGTAACCTTACTAATCTTTCTTGCTGCTTTTGAGTGTCATCTGGAAACACCCAGGCTTGTTGTATCATTACATACTTTGTCCAGCCCTGCTGAAAGGTAAACCATATATGTACCAGTGTTATTAAGAATAATTAAAAAACCCAAGGACATCAGCAGAACCCTTCTTCCAATGGCAGTCTATAGTAGCCAAGTAACATACTAATGCCTCATAATTCAGTCATTCAGAGTTTGGGAACAGCACTTGCATCAATTTTAGAAGTAGGAGATCTTAAAAAAGAAACTGTTTTTAGCAATGACTCAGACTGAGAGTGAAGTTTCTAACTCCAAATAGTAACTTTCTCATTTTTCCCTCAATTTTTTTCCTAAGTCAGATGGAGATCTATTACATCTACTTAGATGTTTTATAGTGTTGTCCCTTCCTCTCCTCGTTTCCTTAGAAGGTAGAAAACTCTATGTATCTCTGAGTCTTTAGGAAATAAATTATGCAGCTTTAACTAGTACATTAAAGGACATTCACTGAAATAAGAGACTAATTCCGTGCAGCAAATAGAAAGACAATATCATTCAATGTAAAACCATTCAACACAGGCCATTCAACACAGTCCTACTCTTTCAACAGTCTTTCTTTTATAAGATCATTAATTTGTTTCTTAATTCTACCTTTTATGAAATTTAATTAAGTAATCAACATTAATAGACCAGTGGGGATTATGTCTTCTGCCTTTAGTGAAGGGATTTTACATCTGTTTGGAGTCAGTAATCTTTTTCTTAGTACTGTTACTTGATTGTATATATCTGTGAAGGCATGTTGGGTGTATGATCCTGTTTGATTGACTATGTTATACAGTAAGTAGAACTTACCATGTCAGTGTTGAAGCACTAGACAATGTGATAAATCATTCTGTTCGTTGATATAAGCTCCTGCTTATGAGTTTTTAAGGAGCTTTGTGAAAAATCAGTTGCAACAGCTGGGACTGGAAGAGAAGGTAGAATGTCCTTTTCTTTTCCATCTGTACTTGCATCTTTCTGTGACTTACAAATTTAACTGTTGGTTGGTGGTTTACTGGTATTTCATGCCAATGGCAGTCTTGCTGCGCTTACTTATGATCCCCCAGTTTTAGAGGTTTCTGGAAGGTCTTAGTGTATGGATTTTACAGCTTTGTCATTGAATATTTTAAGATGTTATTCTCCATTTGCTTGCAAACTTAAGTGAGGGTTAGATTCAGTAAAGTTCTGGATACTCTGGCCCTGATTAACTTCAAGAAGTTAATTTAATCTTCTGAATTGTTTTGACTCAAATCTCAACAAACCAGAATATATGTGAATGTCTATAATTCTCAGACATGGATTTATGAAAGGAGAAGGGCTAAGGAGCCTTTGCTCCATTGAAAAAGCTTGTGGTTGTGAAGGAGCAAGGGAGCACATGCAGTGAGGTAACTGCACTGCCTTGGAACATGCAGCACTGTTTTGGTTCTGAGTAGCTTAAGAACGAGGCCGGGTACTAGGGCAGGTTACAACTGCACTGCTAGCCCCAGAGCAGATAATGAGTATGATTCCTCAGGTTAACCAGACCTGGAGTGTAGTAGAGCAAATCCTACCATGCTGCTGTATTCCTGTGTCATGGTTTGAGATTGTCCCCCCCGTGAACTCGGGGGCCTAGAGGTGACTGGGTGCCAGGGCAGTCTCCCCTAGAGGGCCAATCACCACTTGTTTTGTTTGCTCCTGTGAAAAATCATATATACACAACCTGTGGAAGTTGTTGGCAATCAGTCTGTCTGTCTGCTGCCGTGTGGGTGTGGGTGTGAGAAGGCCAGGGGTGGCAGGGCCCCCTTCTTTCCCCTCTGGGGGGAAGGGGGGCCCTGTGGCCCTCAGCTCTGGCTAGGCCAGGGTTGGAGGCAGCATTGGAGTGAGTGTGTCTGTTGTGAGGGAAGAAACTCACAAATAGCTGGTAAGCAGGAGAGAGAGATGCAGGCCTTGCAGCCAAGCCCTCTTCCCCCCCCTTTGCAGCTAGACTGCAGAGGGGTCTTCTTTTTTCCCTCTCACTGTAAAGTGGAGGGGAGGCTTGGCGTTGGAGCCGAGCCAAAGTGGACGGGCTGAACACAGCCCCGTGCCAGGGAGATAACCCCAGGCGAAATTGGAGAGAGGCCTGGAGGATGTCCCTGCAGTAATTTAAATGAACGACAGCCGAAAACTTGGAGGAGGAATGAAGATTCCAAGATGCATACTGTGATAAGCTGAACTAAACCACAGCAGCATGGAACCAAGGCATGAGAGAGAATGACACAGCAGAGACGGCACAGAACCAAGGAGAAAGGACTCAGAGCTATCTTCTTGGACTTCGTGAGGAAGAAAAGACTTTAGCAAACAGCTGGAGGTTGATGGGGGGAGTGAACTCTTTTTCCCTGAACACTCCCACAAGAGAAAGACTGCTTTACCTATCAGCCTGAAGAGCTTTTCCTGGACTAAAGTTAAAGGGAAAAATAAAAATACGTCATCTTTTAAGACTGAGACACTGAGAAAACCTTCAGAAAACAACCTGACATATTCTTTTTTCCCCCTGACTTTTTGACTTTTCCTTTATTTCCCAGTTAAAGAAAAAGAAAAAAGTTAAAGAAAGTTAAAGGTCTCATTGCACCATTTCCCTTCATTTTTCTTAGAAATGTACTTTTGATGAAATAACTTCATGACTTTTGCTGCCTTTGGGATAAAATTTTAGGATGCTCCCATTTGCAGACCTGGTATCTTAGTTACAGCTGCTCACTTCACCAACTGTGCTGTTTTGGGCCTGCTGTCATTTAAAATACATCAGAGTTTCTTTTCAACGTGTCTAGATCTCAGAACGCTTCTCTGTGGCCAAGTCTAGGCAAATTTTTGGCTCAACTTCTCATGTAGTCTTGAGTCCACATTGACATATAAGCCACTCCTTGCACCTTGGTTTCCCAGAAATTTTATCTGTTTGCAGAGGATGAAATGGAACATCATAATCACTGTGAATACAACAGCTCTGAAGAGCTTCTTCGAAACACATTTACCCATCTAGAGATCATGCTTCTTCATCCTCTGTTTCATCTTCTCAGAGGCAAAGCTTCTTGCTTCTTTAGGAAGGCCTCATTTGGGGGTTCTGTGGTGGTTCTTCTGCCCTGCTATTGCTACCCCTTCAGGTCTTACGTCTATTCTAGACTCAGGTTAAGGAAGTTGGAGAGCTTGACAAAGAAAAGTCTTCAAAAGACTTGATGTGTTGATGTGGGCACTGTCAGTTAAATACTGGTAAGAAAAGCTTGCTGTCCTGGGAATGCCTGGGAGTCAGAGTCCATGAAAAAACATCAAAATGAAAAGCACTGTCCCGACAACCACAGGAATAGTAAAGACATACCTACAAATATATAATCTGTTCAAAAGGTAAAAAGTAAACCAACAAACACTCTTGGAGTTATGGATATAAATTAGTCTACTTCATTTATAGACTATTTAGATATTAGAGGTTTCCTTGCTTTTCAAAGCTTTGCTACTGAAATTTATTTCTCTTGCAATCTTTAATTTAAACTACTTACTTCTAGAAAGAGCTTGAATGGGAAAACTTAAGCTTTATTTATTGAATTTTTAAATTTAACTTACATGTTTCTCAGTAAGAATTAACTTCTTAATGAATAAAAATCTTAAAGGTTTCAAGACAGATTATTCTAAATTTTGATAGTACTTTTCTTCTTTTGAGACTTCATTTTCACATAATGATTGGCAGAGCATATAGCAGCTATTTGGCCTTTCCTTGTGTCCTTCTGTCATTCCCAATGCATAAGAAAGTAAAAATTCATCAACTTCAGTCTATGCCTAACACAGTAGTTGTAAAGAGTGCTCCATGTATAAGAGGTAAAATAGGTGGTAGAAGTTGGATGTCCATTTTAAATGAATTGGACACTATTTTTCAAGGAACATTTGTAAATGACTATCAAACTGCTTCTAATTTATGCCAATCTTCTCATCTTATTTTTGTTGCAGACCTTGGTTCATCAGAAATGTTCTTCTATTTTCTTCACTGTAAAACTGATGGAAAGCAATGGGGAAGACATGGAAGAATCTTGAGGTTTCATACTTCCATTGCATGGATCAAAGCCCTAGTCTACGAGATATTTAAGCCTCCACTTTGACTATGCAAAAGATGTGGATGACTTGCATGACTGAAGAAGAAAACACCTGTGTAAACACAGGACTAAAACCACAGAGGACTGGGGTCGACAAAGTGGGGTTAATGACTCTCTAAGCACTGTAATGATTAGTACAATGAAGGCTGACTTACTACCGCATAAATATATCCTAGATTAAGACACTCAAATTCTGCCTTTATGAGTATTGTCCTCTAGTTTTACTCTTTTCTTACTCTTCTATGCCATCAATATGTGAAGTTGGAATACCATCTCCGGTCAAAGGGCAGTACCCATTCTTCTGGGTAATTGGTAAGATGAATGTGTCTTCAAAAACTGTGTGCATGATTTCTTTTTCTGGAATTGTTCCCAAGAGATGTGCAAGAATAGACTTAATGCCCCTTGAAAGTTGTTGCATAAAAACCAGAACATTTATCTCTCTCCCTTCATCCTTGGTCCCTTCAAGAATAGGAGGAATCTCCTGAGGTGAATGAGCTAAGACTAACATTTGTATCAACAATTGTTTTGCAAGATGTATATGTGATCAAATACAATAACAATTAAATAGATTAAACAAGTCCCTTTTTGCTAGGCAGCATGCAAAACAATTTAAAAAAACCAAAACAAATTCACTTACCATCTAAGCAGTTTCTGTGGTTTTAACCTAGGTTGGATGATGTTATAGAGTACTGGTTGATTCCACACTAAAGTTTCTGTTTTTGAGGTCTCTACTTCTTGCTACTATCAGCCTCAGGCTGTTCTTTGAAAAGTTTCAGAAAACAATAATCCAGTCATTTTCCAGAGTTAAGTTGGCAGAAAATATTCTGTAGTGCACGCAGCAAACTTTTGTATTTTAGCTGCATTCAATCAAAATTTTCTTCTTAAGGTTTGACCTGACATTTCAAAGTGACTGGAGGAGTATCATCTTTCTAGTACTATGAGCTATTTACTATTTACTTGTGGATCTATTCTAAGCTGTGAAAATCAACGTGCAGAACACAAAGAGACATCAAAATTTTTCATCATCACTTAGGCTACTGTGAAAAAATAAGTGGTTCAAAACCTGCTGGTCATAGGAGGAAGAGTGGGGATTACACATTTATGATGGAGAGTCTCAAGCAGAGGCAGTGGAAGCCAGGGTGCCATGTTATGTCCACTCAGAACCTCCTATAGCCACCTCCTGGGGATGGATGTTGTAAGGGATTCCTCTGTACATCAAGGGTAACCAAACAGTAGAGAGTTTGTAATGTTTTAGTTCCACAAGAGGTAAACATTTGTCTCCAATGTAACTCTCTCTTAATCACAACAGCTTTTCAAGGTGTCATCTCTTGGGCAAAAGATTGGTACCTCTATTGTGGTGGAAACTGGTGCTTGAGCTCTTCATCATGTTCTGATAAAATTGCTAATGACTTAACTAATCAGAAATTATGCCTGTGACATAAAGGCTGTATTCTTCCTCTAAAGACCTCACTGGCTGGCTGGTAACGACTAGGACTTGGTTATCCAAACACAATATTTGGAGTAAAATCTGTAGAAACTTCTGAATTCGAGGTGTTGATTATGTGTTAATTAGCTGGGTGAGGTCACTAATGGTCACTCTAATGTGCAACTAGTTTGTTGAGATTCCAGTTTTGTTAGTATGGTAAGTATCCCCTAGAATTTTATAGTTTTGAAATACTACAATGCTCTTCCAAGAAGTCATTTTACTGATGATATTATTCCTTGCCTGTGTTACACCTTTACTTATAACTCATTCTTTCCAAAAGTTTTGGTTAAGGTAAGAAGTTACCATAATGTTTGATTTGCTTCATGTTAATTTGCGCATGTGTTAAACAGAAGTTTGATCAATTGGTATGTTGTCCTTGTTTTGCTTCTGTTTAAAAATGCAGTAAGCTAATTGAAGCGCTAAATAAATATTATTTATACGACTACTCATAATGTTCCAGCTTTAGCCTGGTTTTCATTTGAGGTGCTGTGCAAATTACTGTGGTCATATGGGGGGTATCTTGCACTTATGACTAATGAGAAAGAAAATGAAGGGGGAAAGATGATGTGGCAATTGGCAGAGAAATTGTACCCTAGGTTAGCTGTAAACTTGAAACCTGTTGAGGGAGAACTTTGACTTTAACTTTAATTTACAGGAGTTACAGTTGAAAGGTCATGGTTTTACTCTGAAGTCTGATATTTGAAAAAAATAAGTGAAAAGATATTCTTCTGCTGGTAATGCACAACCAACGGATCAGGCTACAATGGCATCAACATTCTTTTTGCTTGCTTTGGAGTGAACAACTATGACTCTTGCTTGATGTTATTTCAGATCTACATGGATAGAAGTGATCTGGAGGAAGGTTCCTTCTTGCTGACATAGGCTATGATGCTTTCCTAAGTTGGGCAAAACAAATGTAACAACAGTCCTTGCTGCCCTTTGTTGCACTTATTTTAATGTGTATTTTGCTCTCAGAGATGCTGTTTTGTGTGACTGAAATTTTTTGGCTTGAACTGGAAAACAATCAGGATCTAAAAAAAAATCAGGATTAGTTAGAGGAAAAACCAGAGGTGTCTGAAACAAGCAAGAGTCTCAAATTATGACTTATTCATAAGTAGGATAAATGCTTTCTTACTGTTCTTGTGTAAAACTGAACATAAAATGGCATGAAGGATAGGTGCATAACCAACGATCAAGTGTTCTGCAAGAGACCTTTTGCTTGTACAGTTGTACAGTTGCTTTGTTATACACTGGTATTTATTTTTTTTGTACATTTTTACAAAAGGATTAATCATTGTCACTTAGATCTGCACTAGCTTTCATGGGAAAACTGAGAAAGGAACAAAACTGAACATCTCTGAGAGCAAAATCCAGATCTTTCTAGATTATTTAAGGAAAAATAATTTTTACATATTCAGAAGTAACAATTGGCAAAAAGGACAATCCCTAGCCTTGCCTACTTTTTCATGATGGTAGCACAAATACTCTCATCCAACTACACATTCCTATATCTAAGTCAGTAAATTCTATTTTCCTGGGACAGTCTTTTGAAAGTCAATTAAAAGTGTTAATTCTTTTACCAAAGTGGTCTTGAGTTTATTGTGTGACATTTTCAAGCAGAAGCACTGCCTAAAGAAATTTGTTTTGTTTGCTCCATGCACAGATACAAAGAATTTGAACAGCTATTTTGCAAAGCATATGTGCATCTCAAAAAGAACCTGTAGATCTAGAAGTAACTGTTAGAGTCTTACCTCAGAGCAGAAACTGTAGCAAAAGAGTTAGTGGTCATTGGTGCTTCCCATGGGGCAACCAGAAGATAAACACAAGGACAGTCAATGAAATCTTATGGAGGTAAGTGCATAGTTTATCTGCAATAAATAAAAATCAACAGGAAATGGAACTGATCCAATGACAGACTGAAATTAGACTGATATAATTTGATGTAGTGCTGATAAGTGACAGATTAGGGAAAAAATGGCTTACTGAACACATTAAATACTAAGTGATAAAACCATCCTGTAACTAATTTTTCTGCACATTTATAAAAATCACTGTAAATGAATGATTTATAAATAGTGCTCTGTATTCTTGTCACATCATAAGGTATCACACAGCACACATAAAAGCATGATTAATTAAATTGTGAAAATTAAAACATTTTTTCATTTTAGAGCATATTTTTAGTAGCAGCAAAGTATGAGGACAAAAGTGTAAAAATACATTTATAATTGCCATAGCAGCATCTGAACAGAACAGAAATATTGCTTTAAATTAGACATATTTTATTAGTGGAGAAAATACTTTTTTTGCTTCACAAAAACCTATTGCAAACAGCAGTTGGTTCAGTCTTCAAGACCTTCCACAGCTTTGTTAATGCAGTTGTTGGACAGGAAGCAGAAGAGGAAGCAATCTTGCTAATTTGCTGATGTTCTAATTGCAAGTAGTTAAATCTTCTGAGCCTAGTTAATTTACTGATATTTCTTCTTGCATCCGTGTGTGCTTCTGCGTGTGTGTGCCTTGTCAGAATTCCATCTCGTATGGAGCTTTTTTTCCCAAATGAACATGGTACTTTGAATGCGAACAGCTGAAGACTATATACAAACAACTTTGTGTACAGTCTGACACTGTCTTGCAGTCAGCCTTGCAGTGGGCCACAGAATATAAATTCATGGTTTTATATACATATATACACATGTACATATGTACAAACTCATGTTTATATTCTTGAATATAAACCCTGCTTATATTCAAGCAAACTCTGCTTATATACAAGCCTACTAATGAGAAATAAAATTTTAGATTTTTCTACAAATTCAAAGCCAATGTCACCTTTTATATAGGTTTCCCATAACATAGAAACTCACAGAAAGACACATCTTAGTTGCATATGATGAATCTGCACTATTGCATCAAAATTCCAAGTAATTGACGATTAAATTTTCCTAGTTTGAGGGAGAGATCAGAGGTTTGATTAGCTTAACTTTTTTTGAGGTATTTCACTAATAGTTAAAATACAGTGGAAAAGACATCACTGCAAACACTGGAGAAAGCTATTGTTAGTATTCTTATTAATTTACAATCAAGTATGTGCCTCAGTCCTACAAAACAACTGTGTTATCATGATATTTATCCTTAAATCTCTTTCATTCTTCAGATGGAGACAGAAATATTGTGAAGGGCATATTGAATCCTAAATCCTGTTTATTTTCCAGGAACTTTCCAGAATTAGTGAGATGCTAGTCTCATAATTCTTAGTAATTTTTACAATTTTGTTAAGATGTTGAGATAACAGAAAATAGTTACTGGAAAGGTACACAAGAATATGTATCCTGCCATCTTTCGTTCAGAGCATACAGGAGTCAAGGGAAAGATACATAGTGCAGCTAAAGCTAAGTTCACAGATGTCCTTTATATACAGAAGAGTTACATGCAGTGGATTGGATAGGAATTTATCTCTAATTTCATTATAAAAATTACTGTATCTCTTCCTTTAGCAGCAACATCTATTCTGCACTAAAGTTAAAATTCTACAGAAAGCATCCTTGTGAGTTCATGCACAGCAATGTGCATAAAAATGCCATCATCATAGTTCATGAGAAGTTGTGAAATTTTTTATCTTAAGCTTTCTAAAAATAGATGCTGTTTCAGCATTGGTTTTGTACTCCTACCTAGTTAAGACTAAACATCAGCAGTGAATGAACAGATACTTCAATTTACAGTTCTGAGGCTGGACTGCAAATTCACAGTCTAGAGCTCATAGGGATGACAGGAATTAAAATGGAAAATTACCAGTTTTTATGATGATGAGAATGTTTCGTTATGTGGTAACTAACTTGCAGCTAACCAGGTTCTCAGAAAGAACTCTTCTGTCAGCACAATGTCATTTTGTACATTAATTTACATCTCAAGTCTTTGGTATTTCTCCTTATGGGTCAAATTTAAAATGTAAAGTTTTGAATGAAGCAAAGAGAGAGGGAAGTAGGCAGGGCTTTTGATAGTCTGGAACAAGGCAAATGAAAACAGAAAGCATGAACAACCCCTTTTAGAGATTTGTTTGATGTCTTACTAATTATACTAGAATCTTCTGATCAGAGTTCTTCAATACCAACTGAATTCATTATTACTTATATTTTAATAGGACTGAAGAAATAGATGCTATAGCTTGGGTCCAGGGTGTTTATGGGTCTTTGTGCAGAAAAAATATTATTGATGTCAAGAATTTAAAATTTGGCCCATCATTTTTATGGTGAATTCAAGGTATGTTTTATTTTAGGAATGAAAGTGGTAAGCTCAAATGTTCAACTGTGCAGTTTGTGCGTACAGTGATGAACTACTGAATTTTTTTCTGTTCTATTTTTGTCCTAAGCAGATCAGTACATTCCTGTTTATTTCTATTTTAGAAGTTACTAGTTAATTTAAATAATTTTTTTTGGATGATGACCCATTTGGTTGGCTTGTTTGCAAAGCAGGAATGGAAAATTGCATTTACTTTTAATAGCCAGTTCAGTTCTTTGTCCTTGATTTTCAGCAATATTTGTGAATCAGTCATGCAGTATCTTCTGTAAGGTTATTGATATGCTGCATCTGCAAACTCCTTGAGGCAAATATATATGGAGATGGAGCTCAAAAGGCTAAAGGATAAAATCACTATGAGAGAAGAGAGGTGGGAAATTAATGTTGGTCAAAGTGAAAATCTACATTAAGAAATAATGTAGGACAGGACAAAATAAATCTAAGATCCAGAATACTATTTTTGATTAAATATTGGGAATAACACATCAGAAACATAAATGAGGCTTTGGGTGGTACGGGTACAGTTGTGTGAATGCCTAATGCTTCATGCCTTGTAGTGAACCTTCCAAATAGGATGGTATAGTGGGTTGAGCCTGGCCGGATGCCAGATACCCACTAAAGCCATTCTCTCTCTCTCCCTCTGCAACTGGACAGAGGAGAGAAAAAAAAAAAGCTAAGGACTCATGAGCTGAGATAACAGCTGGGAGAGGTCAGCTACTGATTACCTTCACAGGCAAAACAGACTCAAAGTGGGGATAGTACTTAAATTTAGTACTAATAGGATAAGAGCCAAAGAGTGAGAATCTTAAAAACACCTTCCCTCCACCCCTCCTTCCTTCCATGTTCTCCCTCCTCCCCCCCAGTGGTGGGGGACGGGGAATGGGGGTTACAGTCAGTTGTTATTTCTGCCACTGATCAGAGAGAGGAGTCCTTCCCCTGCTCTGTGGGGCCCCTCCCACGGGAGACAGTCCTTGATGGACCTGTCCAAGGTGAGTCCATCCCTCGGGCAGCAGTTCTTCCCAAACTGCTGTCCCGTGGGTCACTCCTCCATGGGGTGCAGTCCTTCATGAATGAGCTGTACTGATGTGGGTCCCCCATAGCGACCAGAAGTGCTACCCGGGAAAAACCTGCTCCAGTGTGGGCTTCCCTCTCCACAGACCGTAGGACCTTCCTCTCTGGCAGGACCCTGCTCCATCCTGGGCCTTCCATGGCATCACAGCCTCCTTCATGCATCCACCTGCTCCACTGTGGGCTCCTCCATGGGCTGCAGGGGGGACTCTGCACCCCGATGCTCCCCCATGGGCTGCAGGGGCACAGCTGCCCCACCATGGTCTGCACCACGGGCTGCAGGGCCTCAGCTCTGCCACCTGGAGCACCTCCTGCCCCTTCTCCACTGACTTTGGTGTCTACCTCGTTGTTCCCATGTTCTCACTCCACTCTTCCCTGACTCGACTTATTTCTGTGCAACAATCTTCTGTTCTTAAATATGTTGTCACAGAGATGTTACTATTGCTACTAATTGGCTCAGCCTTGGCCAGTGGCAGGAAGTCCGTCCTGGAGCCCGTTGGCATTGGCTCCATGGGACAGGGGAAGCTTCTAGCAGCTTCTAACAGAAGCCACCCCTATAGCCACCCCCCACTACCAAAACCCAGCCACAGAAACCCACTACAGATGGTCTACAATAGTCTGTGCCAGAGCTGCCTGATAGCAGACAGTGCCCACAAAAATCCCTTTCGTGTGCAGTTCCTCTGCTGGAGGTTCATAAAACCTGTCCTGACACCTTTCCAAGGAGACTCCTCTAGACATTTTTATTGTTCCTAAAGAGTCATGAGAAGATGTAGTTACCCAACTGTGTTTGGGGGTTGCAGGTTGTGCTGCCATTGGTGATGGTACTGTGGACCAACCTCTTCCACTGGCCTGCATGCTGGGCAGTGAGGCTGGATGGGTGGAGGAGAGCTCTGCCTTTCCCTCCCAATGAGGGAACATGCAATGGATAGTCCTGTTCAGACACAGAAAGGGCAGTGGGCAATGTTGCCTAGCACCACTGTTCTAGTTTGTGACATAAGGCCCATTTACATCCCACTCTTCCATTTCAGGCATATAAGGAATTTTTTTAATATAATCCTATTAATGTATTATGTAAAGTCAATTCATTTGGATGTTTCAGTGGTTGCAATATTGGGTGTTTGGCTTGTAAACATTCCGAAAGGTGGAAGAACAAATACGATCTACATGTAGACAATACAGTTCAATACAACCCTGTATGGAATATCGAAGTCAAATGGCCTTTAAAAATGGCATTCAGCCATATCAACTATGCCATCACTTCACTGCTATTCTGACTGCAACATTTTATTGCTCCTCACCGAAATTCTACTCTCTTGATCACTATCTTCTAAAAATAAGCAACCCTCAAAATCAATTAGCAGAAGTAGAATTTATTAAAATCATCTGAGCAAGGAAAGTTGAACGCAGGAGAAAACAAATACGAAATACAAAATGCTGCTATGTCAAACATATGTTAAAAATAATATAGGGACTATATACTTTTTGGAGACCAAGTAGAGACAAAGGAATAAGGTCTATTTCTTAACCAAAAATATTTTAAATAGTGGCAAGAAAACTGTTTAAAAAAATGGATGCTGTTCACTAATATTCCATTTCACTTAAACCTTGGGATCTTAAATAAGACATGAGATATTTGATTAGTGCAAATATAGATTTTATAGGCTTCCTGAGTGATCATTATAACAATTATGTGATTCTTTATTAAATTTTGCACTGTGATTCAGGTCCTTCAGATCCAATCAATTGCATATATACAATTCAATATTTTATGAAGCTTCTAGACAAATGATTGAGAATTACTCTTTAAGTTGTATTTACAGAGTGCCCAAAGGCTGTAAGACAGGATTTTTGATCTTCTGCATTTCAAGTTTAGTCACTGCTTATTTTTCAACTTACTGGCAAATGACTTGTGGGACTAGTTCTGAGTCCTGCTGAGAGCCAGAGAAACTAAATATCACTGCTACTCCTGTATATTATGCAGCTACCATGCCCAGGTTACAAATATTAAGCAAATATAGTGAGGAATAATACTGTGTTATAAAATCAAACCAAGTAGCGTTTAAGTTATGCTTGGCTTAATCATCCAGGACTTGTTAAAACCAGGAAACTGGCTGATGAAGTACATCAGATGACTATGATATTCAGGATATTAAGTCCTGGCTATCTAACTATGCAGTTCTACTAGGGCTCACATACAGATGCTATGTCTGGCCAATCATTTTCCGGTGCTGAAAAATTCATTAGAGCTATTGACTCTCACAGCTGCCTCCAGCTCATCACTGCTAATTCTACTACTCCACAATTTTAAGGCATTACAGCAAAAGAAGGTGTTTCAGTACCCTTTTCTCATGAAAGGCTGATCCCCCTTTTCTCTTCAAGACCCTATTTTTTCATGATTCTTAATATTTTGAGTAGCTCTTGTCTTTTTTTTTTTGTGGTTTTCTGCTTAGATACAGTACCGGTAACACAAAGATTTTCCAGAGGAGAAAAGCAGCCTAAGAAAAAGAATATTCATTTGAGTGAATGTCAGGGACATTTCTTTTAAGAGTATCTAAGTTGTTGCAGATCTAACATCTATAGTTTTAATTTGAGATATTGTAAGGTTTTTTTGTTGGTTTGGTTTGGTTTGGTTTTTTGTTTCATTCACCTTTGGCTTTTTGTTCTTGTTTTTGGCTTTGGCTTTTTTTTGTTTGATTTAGCTTGTTTTTTTTTAAATTCCAAGAAACTGTAAAGAGGTCTGTATGGTTATAACATACCCATCGAGAAGACCAGAAGAAAGAGGACTCAGTTCAAAACTCTCCCGAGATTAGTGTTTATCAGTACTCTTCAACCTGAACATCACTGAAATATTTTCCATGAACTGCAAATTCTTCATTTAGTGAGCTCAAATTTGTGAATAATCATCTTTATTCTCATGGCTTTCTTCTACCCTCCAAAAATAGTCTTACTGAGTTCTTCTTCCTGACTGTAGTGTCAGAGATGAGTGCATCAACAGCCTCTCCTTGCTACTGGATGCTCAGCTACCTGGGAAGGGAGCCAGCTCTTATAGGATGACTGTGCAGCTGTGGGAAGTACTGCCCAGGGATCTCACCTTTTCTTCTCTCAGGATTTACTTTTGAGCAGTGGTCTTGCTCTCAGTCTCTGCCTGAGCTACATTGCAGGTGTATTGTGTCTAGTCCCATGCTGCCCTGACTCTGCCTGCCTGACTTGGCTACCTGGGACCTGATTCATCACCAGGGCTGGTGTGGCAGACACAGGTCCCCCAGTCAGCCCTGCCTCTATACCAGCCCCACACTGGTCTCCTCATTCAGATATTGTGGACCTGTGCCCTTCTCAGGGTGTCACTGTCTCTGCCACCTTTATGATGTTGACCTGTTTCACTTTCCCTTGGAGAACAGCCTTCCCTTGATGAGCAGCCTGCCCTTACTGCTTTCTGGCACGTGTGTAGAAAACTGCCAATGAGAGCAATTTAGTCTAAAGCAGTGAAAATTGTCTAAGAGAAGTGCGAGTGCTTATTAAAGCATTCTACTCAAGCATGCAATCTGAAAAAAATAAAAAAGGCAGAAGTAAGAGATATTCTTTATTATTTTTCTGGCAGTTCTCTGTTAGCACTTGGCAAGTAAAGCCAGTGTATCTTGAAATATTTTGATTTCATTGCTTATATTTTTCATCATATGAGGATTTTTTTTGCCTCTGGAGAGATAATTTTGTGACTTAGCCATTATATAAAAAAACAGAGTGATTTTTTTTTCTTTAAATATTATGTTTTTCCTCAGAAGGTAAAGAGAAACCATCATTCATGGAGTATGCAAACTGAAATGTCATCCTTCATTTGAATTTAATCTTTGACATTTCCCATGAAAGAAACTGTGCTTGGATATTAACATATGTTGGCAGAGGTCTGCAGTAATTAATATGTACAAGAGAAGCTGCTAACAAAACAAAAAAGGAAATAGCTAGCAAATATTAAACTCAAAAAGGTCTTTGATGTAACCATTGATGACAACACCTGCTTATAGACAGGAAAACAGCATAAACACCACTGAAGGAAAGAGTGGGACTAGATTTGTTATAAATTCTTAATTCAGATGATCTTAAAATATAAGGAAATTTGAATTCTACTCATGCTAAATTTTGAGTCTGCTAATAAAAATTGATGCCTACAGATATCAAACCTGAGGGTAAAGGAAAGAGGGGTTTTTTTCTAAGGTTCCAGTAATTAATTGTATTTCAGAGCTTGTGCTGAAAGTTTGTCAATATGGCATAGACTACACGCCCAACAAGTGAACGAAGACATCAGGTTACCAGAAAGTGGAGATATCAGGAAGGGCAATCTGTCATCTCCTTTATAATATGCTCCAGCACGGCACTTTGCTAGGTCAAATCTCTTGGAGAGAGAAGGGAGAGCTGCTTGTTCATACATATATTCATGGTGGCCACACATACTAGAAATGCTGCTTTCTGAACAACAGTGAAATAGTTTTCAGAGTGTTCTCCTGGTCAGCTTAGCATGGGTATCAAGGGTCTTAAAGCCTTCCTGAAGTGTTTTTGTGTTTTACCTCACATATATGCATATTTATTTGCACATCTAATGAAAATAAGATATTTCTGTATCTGAGTATCTGAGTTTGTTAGGAGATCACGTGGATTAACTTTCACTTAACCAAAATGCAATACGGTCTTCTGTGTGTCCTCCTGCACTCCAAAATGAGGGGTAAGAATCATGTGAACGAAATAAGTTATGCCTTACAAGCACCAAGCCCACTAAACTTGGAATCTTTCCTTGATTCTGGATTTTAATTACTAATTTGTGTCTACTTTAGATCTAAGAAACAAGCTGAGAAACTGAGGTAAAATATCAAGATGGGCACTGGCACTATGTTGAAAAGAACTGCATGTGGCATCTGAGGCTGCTGTAGCTGAAGTGGTGAGCTTGTCTGCAGTCCACATGTCTTCAGCAGAGCAATAAGGAAGGATTAACACCTATACACAGCAATTGATCCTCATTCCCCTTCCATGTAGTCTCTTTTCAGCTCAATCTACTTTGCTCAATTTTGTAGTCCCACTATACTTCTCGTGTCTGACTTTTATCTTCTTCAGCAGAACTGTGTGAGAAAGATGAAATTTACTCCATGATTGTGATCCACATGACACATACAGTGAGACAGCTGCTAATGAAATGACTGGAAAACACACCTAGAAGGTTTTTTCCACGTTCTTTGGATAAAATTATCTATGAAGATAGACACTAGAGATATCTGTGAGTAAAACTGATGTCAGTTTTAGATTGGGACTGTAATGATATTCATGACAACAATTGTTTGATTGACTAATCATTAATTTAGAGACAAAGTAATTTTTTGGCAGCTCCCAAATGTTCTGAGAAGAGATTGCTTTCTGACCTTCAAAAAGTTATACAATACTAACAAAGTTATTTAAAATCTTTAATGTGTTCTTGTTATCAGAACTAATTTAAAATTAATTTCTAAGCCCTTTATCCATTTTGAAATCTGTAATTATTATGCATGTTTTAAGTTGATAAGGAATTTTTATTTCTTTTTTTTTAGGATTGTTTTGTACTTGGAAAATTTCTCATTTCCAATGGGAATAGACATATAACTAGCATATTCATGTACAGATTAAAGTTTTACTAATCAGTTTACCGAGTCCAGTGAGAATAAAGTAAACAGCATGTACAAGCTAAGAAGGAAAACTTTCAGGTGCCCTGACATGTTCTGAAATTACTGACCCCAATGGTGAGACTGTTAGAAATATTCAGAAGGTTGCAACCTATTCTAGGTGTGATTGTAAAGAGGAAATAAGAGTAGTGATGACCTCCTTAAAGAGAAGTGTGGATATTTATGCTTGTAGAACTCCTCACAGCTCAACAAAAAAAATTCACATTCAATCCTGAATTCAATGCACAATTTCATTAACTAGCCTTCCTGCCCATGGCAGGAGGGTTGGAATAGATGATATTTAGAGTTCCTTCCAACCAAAACCATTCTGTGATTCATTATGTCTATAACCATTTGTCTTACAGCTGAACTTTTTTAGCTAAACTGTACATTGGTGTTCACACAAAGGAAACAGATTTTCAGATTGCACTGATCATATTTTAGTGTGATCTTGACATCGTGAAAGTCTTTTTATTATTATTCTGTCTTCTGCTATTTCCTTTCTGCTAAAATCACACTCTGATTAAAGACACAATTGCATCAAATGGCTTAAGCTCTCTATGTCTTTTCAAGTTCCACAGTAACAGTTTATGGTGCAGGAGTATAGTCATGGAGATATATTCTTCAGTGTCCTTCTTCTAGGGAAATAACTTCTCAGGGGCACAGGAATTCTAGCTGCTGTAGAAACACATTTTGTACGCTTTAGAGATGGTAAAAACACCTGCTACCTTTATGATTCTAGTTCTCTTTTGAAAAATTCTTTCCTTTTCCTCTTTTTTTTGGAATATGAACCTCACCTTTATTTTGTTGGATCAGCTGATATAGGATTATGTATAGAAAGCAAAACAATGAGAAATGCACTATGAATTACTGCAGAATTAGTATTATTTAATTTTTTTTTTACATTTATGATAGAGTCCCAACAGGAATGTCCTAGATTCTCTGAACAGTAGAGAAAAATTAAACCTCAGTTGATGGTAGGGGGGTTGGAACTAGGTGATCTTTATTGTCCTTTCTAACTCAAACCATTTTATGATTCTATGTATGTAAGCACTTTGACTTAATGTTTTATACTCATGGCATGCTTAGAACCTATACTGAACTGACAGTCAGCACCTTACTCAAAGTATGCAAATTTCTACTAAGAGGTTCTAGGAATTCAGTGAAACCCAAGTCATAACTCTGTGGCTCCAAGGTATGACTAAAGGTTTCTACCAAGTGATAAACATTGTCTGACATTCAGAAATGCTTTTCTTGCAATGCTGTCATTGGCTTAAGGGCTGTGAGGCTTTCGGTCTGACGTCACAGCATGTACCGGCCATTTACTTTTTCAATAAAAAGTTTTCATGACCTCCTAAAGTTTGTCTTCTGAGAAGTAATTTGCCCATAATGCTGTTTCTCCAAGAAAGCAACTTAGGATCTTCAGTTCAGTTGCCAGAGGTTTTCTTTAGCATCAGTTATCAACCCTCAATTAGGAAAAGAAAACACAGAAGGAAATCATACCCAGAGAGATGCAGGTGGAAGGTGGTTAGGGGGATGTGATGGAGCGATGCTGATGACAAGGCCTGTTCCTGCTTTTCTTGCTTAAACTCTGGGCAGCAGAGTAGCAAGTAGCACAAGTGTTTGTTAAATGAATGTGAAAAAATCCTGCCTGCATGGTGGCTTTCTTGGCCCAGTGTCTTGCAGTAGCAGTGCCTCAGCAGGGAGGATGTCTGGGCTTTAAAACAGGTGGGTTTTCTGGCCTGTTTTCTCCACCAGTCCAGTGCTGGTGGGATTAAGCTGGGAGTCTGTGTGGCAGCCAGGAAATTTCAGGCTCTTGATCTCTACCACCTCGTGACACACTATTATTGTGCCTATCAATTTTTATCAGATTAGGTTTTCCGTCACTGTCTTTCTTGTACTTTTATTTCCTTCAAATAAAATTCAGAGGCAAGAGTCTGACTACAAATGCTTTCTCTTTGCTTTTTTTCTTTGTTTGTTTGTTTGAATTTTTCTGTCTTGCGTCCTGTTGTCCCAAATGTCTACCAAGTTGTAAGAAGAAGATTATTTTTATCTGGTTTGCAATATCCTTGACTTTGTCTTGTCCTGTCATTCACTGCTTTTACATGCATTCTTGTTCCTTTCTTGATTTAAAAAGTTCTGATTTATTCCAAGCTATTCTCACATATGTCTTTGGTCTCAGTTAGATGAAGTCAGTTGTGCCTTGTGATACCTGGCTTAACTGTGCTTTCCTCTCTTACTTTTAGGAGAAGTGTTGCTAGATTTGGACACTTACATTAAATTGCTTCTTATCTGACTTTACAGGGTCATATTTTCAGAATTTTACCTTTTTTTTGTTTAGCTGAATGGGATTTTTTGCTTAATTTCATTTATTTTCATCACTGAACAGTGATGTTTTCATTCATCAATAAACCTCCACTGTTTTCCCTTATAGGTTAATTTAGGACACAGCAATATATAGCGAATTTTTTATGTCCCGTCTTATTTTCATCTAAAATAAATTTATTTCTTCATTGTTGTAATCTGCCTTCAGGGATTTATTACATTTATAAGTATTTTCTCAAAATGTTTTTTTTTACATTAGATAAGAATTTTAATGAGTAATTTTGTCCTGTCTCTGGCTATGTCCTATGGCTTCATTCTGTCATTCCCAGAGATTGTCCCACTAAGGCTAGCAGCACTCAAGAAACATCTCTTGTCAAAAAACATGCCATCACCTCCAGAACACCCTAGCAGCAATCTGGCCAGGTCAAGGGCATCCCCATGACTCCTGTTACATGTCCTCCTGCTTTCCTGTGTTTTGCCTAGCACTGGGGTACATCTGCACCCTGTGGCTCCACATAATGCCCAGTACTTAGGACTTTCACCGCTTAACAGTGACCACAGTAAACGTGCCACAGGAACATTTCCTGATTACTTTTGAGGTTAGCAGACAGCAATAATGTTCCAGGGGGCTGTAGATAAAAAAATAGGAACATCTCCAGTCCAGAAATCCCTTGTATTGGCCCACTCTTTTTTTGAATCTGACAAGGGCTGGATGTTCCTCAGCAAGATGCTGTTGCTCCCAGGTTGTAGCTACTGCTGATCCTTTCTGCTCTCCACTGTTTGGATTAATGGTGGAGAGACCACTGGAGTTGGTGAGGTTCTCTAGTTGAAAATTATCTGTGTCTTGCTCTTCACATGAGCTCTCTAATAATTTTCTAATCTTACTAAATTCTAGCCTCTCGTGGGTGCCTGAGAAATATTTGCCAATATGCTGTTCACTTCTGAGGCAGTGCAGTCTTGACTCCTGCAGCACGAATGACTGTGGGGACAGAATGCAATCATGTTCCAGGCCCCACTCCTTTTCACTGGGAAAGGGTTTGGTGGCTAGAGGCAGATGCTTATCAAAATACCTATTACCAAAAGAAAACTGGCTTAGTCTATATGTGTTTCTAGCTAATGAGATATCTTTTCCCTTGTTAAAGTTGATTTATTTTTCCTAATTAATGCACACCGTTTTGGATTAAAACAGGCTACTCAGGCAGTACTCTTCTTGCCAAGTACTTAAAATCCTAATTAGCGAGGCCTCTTAGGACTTGGTTCTTTTTTACCTTCACCACCATTATTTTGCTAAATTCTGTAGTGTGATCAAGAATAGCCTGGGCTTTCTACTCAGGCCTTCCAAGAACACTCTGTCTGGGAAGCAGGGTATGTTTCCCCATATCCTTAGACATTGATCCCTCTTTTTGGACTTCAAGGTAGTCCTAAAATCTTATCCAGTCTGATTCAGCACTTGCCTGTGATCTATGTGTCCTCCACCTTATCCATCACAAAAGTGATCATTGTCTAAATGCATTCCAGGTGTTTTTGCCCAAACTGTACCTCTACGCATATTCTTACCTCGTGCAGAGACGAGCATGGTGTTTTGCCCAGCTGTCATCTGTCACATGTGTAATGTGTTCTTTTTGAAGAGATGCTGACTTGGGAGTGGGGAAGGGAAAGTATTTTGAATAAGACCTCAAATGGACTGAGTGCAACATAGCATGGTGATGATTTGAGCTATGAAGTAGGAGTTTTTGACATATTTTCAGGAAGCATATGGGAATGCAGGTTATGCAGATTACTGGTTTGGAGGGTACTGGTAGTCAATGGAAGGATGGAGTTTCATTCCTCAGGTATTGTTAGGGTTCACTGAAAGACAATCCAGTAGTTTGACATTGTGCATAAACAGGGACTTTGTCAAGGAGCAGGACAAATTAGTTATTTCTGAGGATGTTGATATAACAAGACCTTGAGTCTACAGTTGTAATCCAATCACCACCATGTATATCATGGGTAAATGAATAAATAAACTAGAATTCCTCTACAAATACAAATAAATTTTCTCTTTTTAGGCAGTACATGAGCTTCCATAAGGGCTGTTGGCAATTCCCTACAGAATTATTTTGGCAGCAAACGAAACCTAAATGTATGGATATATGGGAGAGAAATATATTTGGGAAAACTACTTTGATTTTCAGCGCAGTCAGTCATCTACTCCTATCATTACTATTTATGCAACTTTTTCAGATGAATTCCATGATAAACTTAATTGATTGGCCAGAATTAAGTGGTAGATATATGGACAGCTTAGTAGAAACATAAGGCAAGTTATATACTCTTTATTTACTCTTTGGGGAAAAAAAACAAAACCCTCACAAAAAAACTCAAGAAACCAAAACCCATAAAAAAACCCACCCAACCAAACCAAACAAAAAAGAAGTCCAAAACCACTCCTTGCCTGCCCAACAAAAACACAAAAAACCAAATTTTTGAAGATGTGGAAGTTTATGTTATAGCAATCTGCCAAGGCTTAGAAGTCCTATCTTTTAATTTCAGCTTTATTCATCCACAACACATTTGCTGCTGAACATTAAAAGGAAAGAGGTGAGTTAAGGGGAAAGCATCATGGGTTAATAAAGAATATTTTGCTACAGCACTACATCACCTCTGAAAGTGTAGCCTCTGCAACAGGAGAAAAAAGATAATTTTCTCATTCCAGTTTATTTATTTAATCCATGAAAATTTCTACTAGCTCTTTCATTAAAAAATGCAGTGTCTGAGAACAAGAAGTTTAATTCTTTGTAAGTGTTATTTTTGCTGTTAATGAGTTTCAATACAAAACATATTTTGATAAACTTTCTTTCTCACACATCTGGTACACTTGGTATGGCTTTGTTTAGCTAACTCTCATTTAAATATAGGTCTTTGTAGTTTTAATTAACTTAAAGTCTCTCTCTGTATGTAGTTTCGTAGAACCCATAAATAAAATAGTTACTTTGACACTAATGTCATCACCAGGATATTCTTGACTTAAACAAAGTAAAGAAAACTATTTATAAGAAAAGGCTGACAATCAAAATACAGGATATGAGTTAATAATAAAGCAAGTTATTTAGGTGTAACCCAAAAGGTCCACATAAGCCCAAAGACAAAAGCAAAGAAATAGAGGTGAAAAGGAAGCACACAAGGAAAATTCAGTGCAATGCAGAAATAAGTTAGAATGTAGACTGAGATGAAAAATATACTGAGTATATTTACTGAGTATAGTAACTGAGAATGACATAAAACCACATTAGCTGGTCTAAAGTTTGGTTAAGAACAGTTAATATTAGCAAAGCTTGAGTTTATCCATAGAAGAGAAAATTCAGATGTAGAAATTTCTACAATTTGCTAACAAAGTGTTTCACAAGCAGCTTTTCAAAAACTACACTTATAGAACAGAAAAATATCAGCAAAAATTTGAGACAAAGGAAGAGGAAGGATCAGGTTTTGAGCTATGCTGTTGCTGGCTCACTCTTTCCAAGAGGTTCCTTACCAAGACCCCTGGTACTTAACACACTGACATCTGCGGTGTTCCCCTTCTCCTTGCCCAGGTGCTGCAGCTGGTGAAGCCAGAAGAAAGAGCAGCAGCTGCCCCATGGACAGCTAGGGAGGGCAGGTGGTGTGGGAGCCCACAGGCAAGTCAAAGCAGGCAAGGAGCAGAGCAACATAGGGTCAGGTGAGATGGTCTCTCCTTGGTACTTATCAGGAAGGGGTGGAATTTGTCCATTTTAACTTGCTGAGTAGAAAGTGGAAAACCATGGTTTATCAGCTTGGTGTCCTCTGTTTAGTGTCCTACACGTGTGTGTAGTTAACATAGACGATGATGATGACATTTTTTCTTTTTTTTCAGGATTTAATATGCTTTCTAATGTTTAATGGCTATCGTAACTCAGATGCACAAACGGTCCATTATTTAATCATATAACTATATAATCTATCAACAGTAAAATAATGACTACCCACAAAAACTGAAATCCTGCAGCATTTCTTTGTTTCTTGTCATTAAAGGAAATGGAAGGTCATCAGCTGTGAAAGTTCTATTGTTTTCTTTCACTGATTAGGTAACCAAGAATTAGTTACCTAATTGTTTTCATGAAAAGAGTGACATAACATTTCATCTTTTATGAAAGAGAAACTAGAAAAATAGTGGCTGATCAACCTAACTCTGATCCTTGAAAGATATGACAAAAAAGTTAATTCAGTTTGTTCAAACTTGGGATGTAAACCTTGTGATAAACTAATTCAATCAGCCAATTTAAAAAATCAACAATAGAATAAGGCCAGTGGGAATATTTTTAAGATCTGATGGTCAGTTTAATATTATTTTCTTCTTTTTCAAAGCATCTGGCTTACTGAGAAAGAAAGTGAAGCAGGATGTGACTTGTACTGCCTTCATACTGAGTCTAAGAGTACTCTGCAAGGCACTATTTACAGTAACATAATTAAACTTTTCCTAAATATAATGAGTTAGAAAACAGTTATTATCTGAGTGACTGTCATGTTTTGGTGTCAAACTGAAAAGGCTTGAGGTGCTTTTGCTGATCTCTCACAGACCTTGTTTAAACAGATATTACCATTAGAGATTTCAATCACTGATCAGAAAACTCTTGAAAGGTAGTAAAATGAGCATAAAGGTAAATATTCTTTTCTGGTACTTCACTGGTGGGGTTATAAGGAATTAGGGGAAATAACAGTGGTGCTTTTTTGGGGGCTACAAAAGGCCAGCTGTAAGATGTGCTTCTTTTTAAAGAAACAAAAACACTGTAGAGTCACAGGGAGACCAGCAGTCATAATATGTTTGGGCAATGCTGCCTAAAGCACAAAAAGCATTGTGCAGGGAACAGTGATGATTCCCTAAGTCTTCTGCAGGGAAGGACAGTAAGAAATGAACACATTCTGTAAGGAATGAATTATATTTTATAGAAGGAGACGCTTTCTAACTTAGGGTGTTTTTGGCTTGATGTAATTGGGCAGGTCAGACAATCTACTTTCTGAAGCAATCTGATAGTGTGGATTTTGCAGAGAAAAACAGGTAATTTTTCAAGCTGTCTGTTCCTTTCTTTGCCCAATTCTCAGACTCCTTATCAAATTCCCATTAGTACAACAGGTATTCCTGTAAGCCTACCACTTCTTTCAATTTCTTTCCAATTCTACTTTGCCTTCTGCGCACCACTCACCATATAAAAAGAATAAGAAGAATGGTACTTCATAATTATTTCAAATTTAACTTTTTTTGCCTAGAAACGAATTCTGAAGTCAAAAGCATTTATAAGAAATGCAGTACATTATTTGACAATGTAATTTCAAGGGAACCTTCTTTATAAAATTATTTGGGATTCTTCTTTAGGTAGCTTGTTTACCATATTGCTTATGTGGTTGTCCTGGTTTCAGCTGGGATAGAGTTAATTTTCTGCCTGGTAACTGATGTAGCACTGTGTTTGGGAGCTAGTATGAGAATAATGTTGCTGACACAGTGATGTTTTGGTTGTTGCTGAGCAGTGCTTACACTAAGTCAGGAGCTTTTCAGCTTCTTCTGACTTGCCAACAAGGAGCCTAGAGGTGCACAAGAAGCTGTGAGGGATCACAGTCAGGACAGCTGATCCCAACTGGCCGAAGGGATATTCCATACCATATGACGTAATGCTGAACACTAAAACTGTGAGGGGAATTGGCCAGGGGTGGCAACTCACTGCTCAGAAACAGACATTGGTCAGCAGGTAGGGAGCAATCATATTACACATCACTTCTTTTGTTTTGTTTTATTTTATTTTTTAATCTTTATCATTATTTTTTCCTTTCTTTTTCTGTCCTGCTAAACTTTATCTCAATCCATGAGTTTTAACCTTTTTTTTCCCCCAGTTCTCTCCCTGTGAGCAGACATCTGTGTGATGCTTAGCTCCTTGCCAGGTTAAACCACAACTTTGACTAATGCTGTTATATCATACTGCCTTCAGCCCTGTCAGAACTAGAAGTTCTGGACTAAAATACCAAGCTATTCTTTGTCAATATTTGTACCTGAAGAACTACCTATTCCTGATGTCTTTTCCAAAGTATTTTTGCACTGTAATATGTAATGCTTTAAACTACATTGTAAAATATAAACCACATTATTCATTCCTCATTTGCATTTGCAGATTCCATGACCACCTGTGATACCCATCTCCCCTCAAAATTATATCAAGCTTAACAGTGGCTGGCCACCATCCCATTTGATGATAAAAATGTGTGCTGAGACATGAAATTGAGCATCTTCTGAATGTTCAATACTGTTTGAAAGGGCAGTAGCAGAAGGCAATAAAGAAAAAAGCAAAGCTACATGATAAGTTAGAGAAAACTGATCTTATAACATTAGTAATTGCTTCTCATGCTGGAAAAAATGTATCCACAGAGATGACACACAATTTATTGTTCTAAAAGTTTACAGAAAATTGCCTAGAGTCAAAGAGAAATGTACCTATGAATTACTGTAGGAAATAAAACCTATGATTATTAAAAGGTAAAAAAAGGCCTATGTGACTTATTGAAATAGACTTTAAGCACTATTCTGTTAATAATTTTTTCCATCTGGAATTTGACTATTGTCTCATCGGAAAAGTAATGGCAGTCCACCTCACACAATCTTGACAAGATTTGACTTCATACAAAGCACTTTAAAGTGAAGAGGCAATTACAAAAGTCAGCAAAATCCAGAACAAGATGTATTATTTACTTGATGAGGAAATCAAGAACTAACTTTTTTTTTTTAAGACAAAAAAGGTAACTTATTTCACTTGTCCATCCTGCTTACTTTTTAGTAAACTGATTTAGGGAAGACTGTGTTTCTGCTTGATCAGTTGAATTTGGAATAAATGGTAGACTGGTCTGTGGGCTTCAAGGCAATATTTTCATTTAGCTTTAAATAACTACTTACAGCCAGGCTCTGCACGGTTCACACAACCTGTCCACTAAATGAATTTCCATTCATTAGGGAACCCCACTAAAATCAGTAAGAACACCTAATATTAGAACAGTATCAAAGAAGGACAAAATCTGCCCTTTACTATATATTGATATTCAGTGTCACAGTGCCTCTCTAGTTAATCTTCCTCCAACAAAAGGGACAGAAAGGCAGAATTAACAAAAAGAAAGTTGAAGTTTTAACCCAAAGCAAAATGAAAATTTTTTTTAGGTAAATGATCTGCTGTTTTGTAAACCTGAAATAACTAAAAAATTGATGTGCTTTGTGGCATGTAAAATAAAAGAGTAATCCTCAAATACAGAAGCAGAGAACATAGCAAAATTATACCTAGAAGACCCTGTTTGTCAGCTGGGTTAAAAGGCAAATAGACATCTCTTGTGCATTATTTTTGTATCCAGGTGCACAGAAGAAAGAAAAGGAATCAAAAGGAAAATGGTACTCCAGGCTGCCAGTCATGCAAATATTTCTATAGCAAATCTCCTCCTCTTCAATAAGCTGTTTTCCTGTCAGATATATCTCCTGTAAGCACAGAAGTTCCTCTCTTGTTTTTCTCTCAGTACCTCTTAGTAGCAGGAGTTGACTGCCTCTAAAAGCAATTTTTTTATGTCTTGTGAGCCTCTATTAGTATTTCTTTTTATACTTTAAGCCTTGCATATAAATGAGTATTTTCCTCTTCACCTGCTGCTTTACCCATCTTAAATGTGTGCAATTGGAAGTGAGAGGATAGTGACTCAGTTGGAAATGGAAATGGAAAGTGAGTGAGTGAATGAAATAAACTCTTGCACCTCTCGCTCTCCCTCCTCTGAGGAACAGTTGCAGTGACACAAGCACAGACAAGCAAGACGACTGTGATAGAGAAGGTCACAACCTGCAGTCAGTCATCACATCCTGGGAGCAAGAAGAACCCCTCAGGGACAGCCTTGGTGATCCCAACAGCTGAAAGAGAAGGTGCCAAAACGGGACTGTGTGAGTTGATAAAGAGACACACAACAGGTAAGCTGAGAAAGTGCTTTATGCTTAGGGAAGCAGAGTTAGATGCCAGTTAGAAGCACTTAAGAGCTGGCATAATTTTTTGAGGCAAAAGCTTCAAAATAGAGAGAAACAGATTGTATAATACTCACCTATTTCTTTCTTAATCTTTTTTTTTAATACTGATAATCAATTTTTCTTTAAGCTTGTCTCAATATTTAGATAGCTGATGGTCATTTAATTTGAGCATGTTTTCATTGGGAAAGAAAGTCTTTCCTTTGCCAAATATGTTTCTGCTTTATGTTGAGGTGAGCAATGATTGTGGGGTTTTATTCAATGCAAAAAAAGCCAGTGGTCTGAGCTTTACTAGATCATTTGCACCCCACAAACCTTAGATATTGCTTAACTTTCAAATAATGAACATAGTGTCTTTAAAATTATAGCTGTACTTGGAAATAGTGTCACAGTTGAATTCACAGTATAATTTGGTGAAACACAAGTGGCAGATGTTGTCCTTTATTTTGTGTTCCTTCACGTGACTTATGTTTTACTCAAAAGAGCAACCAAAGAAACTTTGAAAGCTTCCCTGCTCCTCCCCCCCCCAAATTTCTCTTGTAAAGAGCAAGATGAAACATCACCTGGTATGAACCTCTATGAATAAAATTGAGAAGAGCAATATATGTTTTCTTGCTAGTGGTGTTTGGGCAATGAATGTTGTTCATTTTAAATTCAAAATCAGATGAGATTGCCACAACTGGATTACTTACAGATTTCAGAGTCAATGCCTTTCCTTCCACTTTTACTGTAAAAACTTTATGGGTCTTAGCTCTTTGCCAACACATTAGAATATGCTGAAACACTATTATCTAAGTTTTAGATATGCACTCCCTTTTGTAAACTCAGCACAAGCTTATCATGGCCAAATTTCATTTGATTCTGTTACCGCTTTTCTATGGCCTATTCTAATTCACAGGTCTTACACAGAGGTACAAAATCAAAGATTTTCTATAGCCTCAGGATTTGAACAAGATCAAAGCTTTAAGATTATATTTGTCATTGTTAGTCTGCGCAGAATGCATCTTAAAATATCTAATGTGTGAGAGTGATTACATGTCCTGATTGCTTATCCCAGTCCTCACCCACAGAAATACATTAATGTCTTCTGCTTTTTTATTGGCGTAGTCCGGTGTTACGCAAACCACAGCATACTGCTTGTCAAGAATACTGTTGGTAATAACCTTTCATTGAGGGTGATTGTTGTATAAATACCTCTGTGAAAAGTTAAGTGGACATTTTTATTTGGGGAAAGGAAGACTTCTGCAAAATTCCTATTTTCTCAAGTGTTACTACCACTGTAACACGTACCATTTTCACAAGAAGCCTTGAAAATACTGAAATGCAGCCAGAGATGCACGAGGTAAAAGTATTGAAACAGTTGGTTACTTGGTCTAAGTCATAAATTTGCAATTTTAATCCACAAATATATTTTTTACAGTTTTCTCTGCCACGAAGTAAATTTCTGCCACTTATGCACCTTGGAAACATGTGCAGGCATTTGTGCCTTAATCTTAGGGCACAACACAAGTGCCAAAACAAACGTCCTGAAATTATGTAACATTTGGAATAACTTGCTTTGTCTCTGCTCGCAGGGAAATGTGAAAAATTGTTAGACAATCAACATGGTCATCGACCATTTGCAGCTGAGTACCACAGTACATTCATGTTCTGTCCTTGTGGATAGCTCGTACAGATCAAAAAAGTCAAGAAATACTTCTAGACTAGAATACCTGTCCATGCCAATGTGATTTTTACGAGTTCTTTTGGAAGCCCTGTGTGTATCTATACATATAGATAGTAATTCAGGTATTATTTTGTGGGGGTTGTTGACAGAGTATTGAATCAGAACAGAGCCAATTTACACAATAATGGCTAGAGAAGACAAAGAAAAAGTAGTTTTGGGGTTTTTTTCCCAATATAAATGTGGCATTTTTTCCAAAATGCAGTATAAATATGAGATTTTTCCACAAAAACACTTGCTCTAAATATATTGGTGAAATTCTATAATAGTTACTTTAAATATACCATAAACATACATATACACTTTGACTGTCATTAATTTTCTGTCTCTTCTGATTCAGAATGAAACTGCTTTTCAGCTGTATGTCAGAGAATTTAAAAATTTTTGTGTCTTATCTCAGACATGATTATTTGGTAATAATTTAGAAGGCATGTTAAAATTGTAATAGAAAGGAAAAAAACCAAAACAATTCCTGTACTCTCTTGCGTAAGGTTTGTCTTCTACAACAGCTAGGTCTTTATAGCAAGCTGTGGATGATAAATCTGAGTATAAAAATAATGCAACATTATACTGACATGATTTGACACTCTGCAGATGCTATTTGCATGAAATATTTCTGATGTGGCTAGTGCCAAAGTACTTACTGAAATAACTCTAAGGCCTTGTAAGCCCCAGCTATAGCGTGCCAGGGTAGTGCTTCCTTTGAAGTTTGTTGGGCAGCCTGGGAACAGGGATTAGTCACAGCCTCAGTGCTCTTATTGGCTCTTATTGGCTTCTTGCTGTACCTTGTTGATATTTCGTGTGAAAGTCTGTATGAAGGGGGTTGTCCTCCTACAGCTCTACAGAGAGGGAGGTTGGAGAGCTGTCTAACAATAACATATACTGGACTGGAAAGCCAGAGAGGCAGCTTTAGTTCTTGGTTTTGCTATTGTGAGTTGCTATGTAACCTTTGGTAAGTTACTGTGGTGGGTTGCTTTTGGTGTGCAGCTGCTTTCTCACTGTCCCACCACAGCAGGGGAGAACACAGGATGAAAAAGCTCGGGACAAGGAGATCACTTAACTACTGCTGTCTCGAGCCAAATGTTTTCGACTTGCAGAAAATTAAAATTAGAACAGGGTGGTGAGAAATGAGAAACAGAGGCAAAAATTAAAACCGTATCTTCCCTTAACCCCTTTGCCAGGGTCAGCTTCACTCCTGTCTTTTCCACATGAACCATTGCAGGGGGACGGGGGAGTATTGCTGCCTGTACATGAAAACTCCTCTCTGCCACTGCTTTCTTCTCACACCTTTCCCCTGCTCCAGCATGTGTTTTTTCCATGGAATACAGTCCTTCATGATCTGCTACAGCATGGGTTCATCTCCATGGGATGAAGAGTGAACATCTAACCTGACATAGGGCACCTCCTCTTGCCTCTCCACCTCAGACCTCAGTGTCCATGATCCTGTTTTACATATCTTTTTGTTTTCCTCTTGCCTTCTCTCTTCTACTGTTTTTGCCCTTTTTTAAATATCCCAACTGCATACCTTGGACACCTGCACCTGACACAGTTATGTATCTGCTTTTGCTTTGCTTCATTCTTCCTCATTTATGATTCCATTCTTTTCTAAAATGTATGTAAAGCACAGGCAGCCCCAGGTCAGTGCTGTTTTATTCTATAACTGATGCAATTGAAATTGAAGGGCAATATTTCATTTATTTATTTATTTATTTAATTTTATTGAGAGGCACACATACTTCCGTCCCTCTAAATGGAAATCTTCTAAGTTTGGAGAAAAGTTGTTGAAAGTTATAAAGTCTCCTTCTGTTAGAAATGACTCATATCTGGTGATTTTTAGAAGCAATGCTGAATGTGCTGCACAAGGTTATTGGTCAGACGTACTTGCAGCTACAGCTTGTCTTTACCAGAGCAAATGGAAATCGTATTTTCTTTCCTTTTTTTCCTGTTTTAATAACTACCTAAAATGCTACTCATTTTAAAGTAACATCCGAGTGGGGTTCAGTGTTTTGATCTGCTGCACTCTGGCTGAGCCACCCACAAGAAATCGCCTGAGGTCACGGCAAACGTCTTCTGGCTTTGGCAGTGCAGGAATATGTTTGTGTGTGAGCACAGTCCTGTTCACTCTCTTGCATCCCTGTGTTTTGGCTGGGAGCAGCACTGGTCTGTGGGCATCACCTCATGTTATCTCCAATGGATGGCATTGACTGGGGACTAAATTTAAGCCTGAATGCCTCAAGCTGCAAAACTAGTTTAGCGTAGAAGATATTAACACATATAGTATTATGGCCAAGGGTACAACACTGCTGGTCATTCCCTAGACACACTTTGAGTGTCTGCAACCAACCTGTAGGTATCTAATGTGGGTGTCTGGTGTAGCAGACTCCTAACCAGAACATAACTTGTTTTTAAAACTTACAACTTCTAGGAAGTATTAGGGACATTGAAATCGTTCTGCTGCTGGAATTTAACTCATGGATAGGACATAGAGATCCTTAAAACTAGAACATTCTGAGACAATAGAAGTATTCAAATACCATGAATTTACTCTGAATTGTTAAAATTCATCCAGAATTTGTAAATTAATATTTATTACAGCAACAGCTTCGGTTTTTCTCCTAGTGAGGAGATAAGGACTTTTCCCAATAGGGTAGAGGTGAGCTGGAAACCAATGCACTTCCTTCTACAGCAATTCTTGGCAGTGTTTTACTGCCATGATAATGTGATAACTGGCACCAAAATGATGTGTTGGCTCACTGCTGGAGGTAGATGACTTTTAAGTGCTACAGCTGATGAAAATTAAAATTATGGTGGAGTAAACACCTGTCACTTAAACATACTTTTAACATTATTTACACTAAAGGATATTTCACTTTCACCAGAGACATTCTTGCTGCTGCTGGCTCAGAAAAATGCAATAGCAAAAATGTTCTAGTAAGGAAATTTCATTAGTGTGTAAACAGGCAGTCTTAAGAACAATGCCAGGCCTCCAGCCATCGAATTTCAGATCTTTCTGATCTCAGTGTCAAAACTTTCATTGACATCAAGGAATCCCAGATGCCCTTGTTGAAATCTACTGACTTTAATACAGATCTCTCTTTGGAGGAATTATTCCCTGTGCTTCTTGTCCAGGGAGAGATCTTCTTGTTCTGTTTATTTCTAATTTACCAGCTTTCACATCTGTCTGGTGAATTTCAAACCTCTTTCCATGTGCCTCCTTTGTTCTGTCCCAATCAGTTACTTATTAGTTTTCCAGTTCTCCTTTTGACAAAACATTCTGCTTCTATTGTAACCATAACTTCTCTAATTTTTACCATTCTCAGCAATGGCATGGGTATGTGAAAAGCTTTCTCATGGGCTCAGGGTGTTATTTTATCTAGTGTGTTGGCTGAATGGAGCGTCAGATTTGGCAGAAAAGTTGAAAATGCCTATGATATTTAATGTTGAGATGTAGGTGAGATGACGTTGGAAATGAAATGATCTGAAGAAAATGTAGGGGAAAGTAACAAACTTCACTGAGACACTTGGCAGATCTTTTGACTTTAGGTCTTGGCATGTAGGGGGCACCACTGCCTCAAATAACAAACCTCAGCTCTGATATAATATTTATATTATTTTACAAAACCATCTTTGAAAGAAACCCAGAAAATAAATTTATTGTCACACTGGGGAACATTGCATAAAGCAATCATTAGTGTGGCTGAAAAGTGCTTTTCAGAAAGTTGTATCATTAGCAATTTTCTGACCTCTCTCTCTCTCTATCTCTACATAGAGAGTATTTTCAATATCAGTTTTTAGACATTCATCTGAGCAGTGTGTTGTTGGTTTCAATAAACCCTCTGCAGCGGCTTTCAGAACTACAGCACTGTATGCCCAGTACTTCTCATAATACTTAAACTTATTTCATAAAAGTCTCGGTTGCAGAAAAGGAGGAAAGATGATATCTCTCCCTCTGTCCTTAGTCTTACAAATTTTTCTTTGAGAGAATGTCATTTGGGAACCAGGTGTCTAAGAGGTAATTTCTGAATGGTTAAACTACAGTTAAGTTTGAAATTATTTTTATTGACTTCTTAATGATACATCTGAATATAACTGGGAAGATTTATCTACTCCCTAGAGCTGTGTTCTTCAAACATCTGGTGTTAAAAATGAAATAAAGTGTTTATCTCTACATTTTTTTTAATGTAGCTACTCAGGGGTCTTCTCTGGATGGAGAAAGGATTGTCTCTGTGGCAGCCCTAAATGGCAGCCCTGAACAGTGTGAGCCTATCACAGTAGAATCTGAGGGCACACTGGAACCAAAATCACTTGTTATTCTTCTGGACTTGTACTGACAGATAAGATAAAGTTTCCATTAAGTTTTGTTTTGCAACTTATCTTCCTGATTTATTACCAGGTATAAATGATGAATATGATCCCAGTCTGTGAGCTGACTTCAATTAAATGGATTGTGTCATTAGCAGAACCTAGTGTTGATTAGAATCTCTCTGATTTGCTGAAGTCTGAAGAGGTATCTTTTCTCCATTCCCAGCACTTCTCATATTCCTTCCTTTTGCAATGGCTGGGTATGTTTGCCAGTAAGACATTTTCTATTAAAGTGTTTGCTGTCTAAATAAGAAGTCTGATAGACATTTATACAAATGGGTTTACTTCATTCATGTAGTGGGGTTTTTTGCTTGGTTTTCGTTGTTTGGTTGGTTTTTTTATGTTTTTTTTGTTGGTTTTGGTTGGTTGGTTGGTTGGTTTTGTTTGGTTTGGGTTTTGTTCTGTTTTTTGTTTAACCACTATTTCTTTCTTGAAAAAAGAGAGAGATGTCCTTGAGGCAATTAAAATAACAGAAACTGGTATTTCAGGATGAACACAAGTACAGGCCATTTTCATGGCTGGAGTTTGCCAAAACAAAGATGATAGAATGTACAGGATGATATTAAGTGTATTTTTCTCAGGAGCCTCTGTTCTGCTGTGTCAAATCTTGCAGTCTTTCATTTTTGGTTACTTAATGATGATCCAGCTGCACCATGTGTCCTGATTAACAGCACAGGGAGCTATTTCCTATGCAGCACTGGTTAAGCTGAATGCCTGACACCACAAAAGAAAAGCCTGTGATAAAGGCTTGGTGGTAAGTAATAAAAGATGTACTAAAAAGGAATCAACTAGAGGGAAGAAAAAGTGTGTGGAAAGTTATGCTACTTGAGGATGATAGGGAGGTTTCTGACTTGTGACTTTAGACAGGACAATTTTGGGCCCTGTGTATCCCAGGGGAACTGTACTCCCATGGCCAGAGCAGGACATTTTTAATTTTGCAATAAGGGTGAAAAAGCATGATCCTCTCATTTGTCTCTGCATAAGCTTTCCTTTTTGTGAAACATTTTTCAGCTCTTTGAATACAGTTGGAAATTGTGAATTATCGAACACCTACATCTATCTTTGTAAGCCTTCACCATCAACAGATATTTCTGCCTGCATGCACAGCACTAGAAGTGTTTTTAAGTAAAAATTAGTATCTTACTACATTAAGAATGATAACCTTGTAATCTTCTGTATACACGGGCTGATAAAATACCATGATTTTGGTTGCCAATCTTCCACAGAAACTAGAGAAGCTTTTAACATAAGCATCCACTGTTGTACTGCTAACCCGTAGCACATCTCTATCTGGGGAACTTAGGAGAAAGTAAGAGTGAAAGAGATTTACCGGGCCACATAATCTGATCTGCTGCATTTCTGTAATACCTTTAAAAATATGATCGAGCTCCACCTCTGAACTGGCTAGAAATAGTGATAACAGCAGTCATTGGGATGCTTTCAACTTCTGTCTCCATTTTGATTTACAAGTCTTTTTCTTATTTGCAGTCTAAATATATTCACAACCAATTTGTCCCATCGTTCCTCCCTCTCCTCTTGTGGTTTGGGCAAAACAGTAGTCTGAGTTGTTCAACAGTAGTGTTATTTTCCTGTAACCTTTCCATCCTTCAGTGTTACTGCTACCCATGTAGCTGCGAGGACAACTTTTCTTTGCAGGGAAACTCTGTTAAGGAGTTGGTTTTTAAAATTTCTGAGTACTGTCAAGAGGAACAGAAAACTGCTTAAAGTCAAGGAAAACATTCTCGGTGCTACAGTTATGCCATCAAAGTTGCACATGTTTGCTGTCATGTTATGCTTCAGCTGTATCTATGCTCATAAGTAGTGTGACCTGTTAGAAGCTGACAAGGTTAGTGCTATGGTACTGGTGTTGGTACTCTGACATTTTTTGGAAGTGGGAGTGAAGCTGTTTCAAGGAAGTGCTAGTCTGATCATCTGACCTGAATGCCCATTGGAGTGCAGTAGTTAAGTTTGTGGAAAACATTTAACTTCCCAGTGTCATCCAGAAGGAATATAGCTGTTATGGTCTGAGCTTGCTCTGTGGCATGAACCAATGTATTTGAAGGCAATTGTGAAATTCTTTTCAAAAGCACACCCCCCATCTGGCCTGCAATGGTAATGTATCTGTGTTCTCATTCCTTCTTACTATGGAGCACTGAGTTCCAAGACTGCAACTCCTCTGCTGCAGGCTTGAGGTGATGGCTCTGTACTTCTGCAAGTGAAACCTCCAGGCATATAAGGTTTAAGTGCAATAAGTTTGGGGATATGATAGTATTTCTTTCAGCATAAAATGAAACTGTGAAATTGTGTCTTGCTGGTTGCTCCCTCAGCAGCGAGTTTGTACTTGATATTTTTAATGGGACTATTGATAACTTTGTCTCTCTGTGGATTTTCCCTTTTTCATTCTGTTTTTGGTTGGGGTTTTTTTGTGTGGTATTTTTTTCACCCCCTCAGGCTGTGTTGTAACCTACTAAGTTTATAAGTAGAGGCAAACCGAAATAGCACCACCAGAGAGTGCAGCAATGATCTCATTAAAAAGTCAGATTTGCTAGTACAGAAAAACAGATGTTTTTAGGTGGAAATACTTAACAAGTCTAGTTCACTATAATGATCACTTACATACCTATTAAGGCTGCATTTCTTTTCCTGGTCTTTCATTCCAGCTCTTATTTCACTGCCTTTTCCTGGTAGCCTTGACCACTTGCAATACTTCTCCCATGCTCCATTATAACTCTGTCCCACAAAATTCTCAGCTCGTATGTCCAGCTTGGGGCATGATAAATACAGTGCAGTTCAGCCTATATGAATTTATACAGATTATACAGTCAAATTAAAAGGTCTTGCTAGGTTTGATGACCACGGTCAGCCTTGGAATAGAAGGTCTTTTGAGATAACATAGAAGGATTGGAAGTACCAAGGGAGAGGAGAGCAAAAGGGTTGGAGAGTGAAAGGGTGTGAAATGAGATACAAAGTCCTGGCTCTTACCTCTTCGACTCCTCAAGAAGTGTAATCTGTGTAGGAAAGCAATATGCTGTTGTATGAATTAAATCTATCAGTAAGAAGTTATAGTAGCACAGAATGATTTGACCTTTAAAGGCCATGTCATCCAAACTTCCTGCCACAGGCAGGCACACCCTTCACTAGACCAGGTTACTCAATGCCTTATTCAACCTCGCCTTGAACACTTCCAGGGATGCGACATCCACAGCTTCTCTGAGTAGTCTGTTCCAGTGCTTCACCATCCTCATCACAAAAAATATATTCATATACCCAATCTAAGTCTACTCTCTTTTAGTTGAAAACCATTGCCCCTTGTCCTGTCTCTACAGGCCTTGGTAAAAGGTCTCTTTCCACCTCTCCTTTAAGCCCTCTTGAAAGGCAGCAATATAAGGTTTCCCCAGAGCCTTGTCTTCTCCAGGACGAACAGCTCCAACGCTCTGAACCTGGCAGGCGTGTTTCAGCCCTCTGATCATTTTTGTGGCTCTCCTCTGGACCTGACCCAACAGGTCCAGGTCTTTCCTGTGCTGAGGATGCCAGAACTGGACAGTATTCCATGCAGAGGTCTCACTGGAGGAAAGTAGAGGGTCAGAATCCCCTCCTTTGACCTACTGGCCACTCTTCTTTTGATGAAGCCCAGGATATGTTTGGCTTTCAGGGACATGAGTACCTGTTGCCAGCTCATGTCCAGTTTTTCATCTCAAGTCCTTCTCTGAACTCAATCCATCTCCCAGGTTGCATTGGGGATTTCCTTGACACAGGTAAAGGACCTTGCATTTGGTCTAATGAAAGTGGAATACCATTATAATAAAATGTTTTATGTAGAATTATTCTTTCTCAGTTTTAATGTATACTTTCTCATTATTTGATTCCTTATCAGAAAATAAAGAAACAGATTACATGAGAGTTTAAGGGGAAAAGGGATCATCTTAGCAAAGACAATCTTCTTAAGGTACATAAGTATTTCTGTATATTTATAAATTATCCTCTGAAAATACATTTCTGAAATAGATTAAAGGAAAAATATTTGCTGTTATTAAAAAAAAAAAGTAACTCCCAAAGATGGGATTTGATTTTGGTAGAAGAAAAGACATTTCAGACCCTGGAGCAGTAGTTTGGCTGGGTGTTCAAATATGAATTTCTAAATGACAGTGAATGAAATACTTTCCATAATGTTGTACTTGCAAAAATCCTCACTTGCATCAGGAACTCCAGGATTTTAGTTGTGTTTAATTTTGTACTAATGTTTAGGCATTCAGCTACAAATAAGCAAAGAAATAAATTCTAACATTCCTTCTACTTTCCTCCTTCAGAATGGACTTTTATAGGTTAGCATCATTGAAGTTTCACAGGAAGATGAAGTTATCCATCAATAGTTCAAATCTTTTAAATAGATAGCCTCTAGATATCAAGGGTGAGGCAAGATTTTCCTTGTGGGAAAGAGATGACCAGAACCTTCAGTTATCATTGTACCTGAGTGAGTGGAGCAAAGCAACATGAACTTATAGAAAATAAAATAAAATTTCTCTAATAGAAATGCTGTGAAAGCATCTATAATAGCACAGCAGAAGAAAGTAAGTAAAAAAATGCAGGTAAAGCTTTTTCTTTATCCAAAATGGGTTTATTTGGGGTTTTTTTGTGTTAAAGAATAGCCTCTATAATTCACTTAAAAGGAATAATAAAAATTCTTTGATAGCTAGCTAGCTAACTAGCTAGCTAACTAGCTAACTAGCCAGCTGGATAGAAATGCTTTTCTTTCTAATTAAGAAAACATTCTTGGTATAGAGGATAAATAACTTAAATATACAGGAAGACAGTATTAAGAATATGAGAAGATAGTTTTAGGTGACTGAAGAAGTGACATAGTGACACACAGATATGAAATACAGTTCACTTCTTAAATTAACACAAACTAAACTCACCACCTTGAAATTTTCACAGACTCAGAAGTTCAAGGTGGATGAGAGCCAGGCAGTACTCCTTTTTTTTCAAATATAGAATTAGTATTTAGTCACAATTTGGTTTAGAAATGTTTGTTTAAGCTGTTGTAGCACTTTGCAAAGTATTTGAAATTATTTGAAATTTTGAGTTATTTGAAATGCCAGGTACATGTAGTACCTATTCAAAATGGCTGAATTTTCGTAGATTCTTGTCACCGTGGGTTTATTTTTGTTGTTGTTTTCTTCCTTTTATGATTACTGTGGATGACAGACAGGGGATTGGGGAATTTCTGGACTACTTCTATCTTACCTTCTGTAACCAGTGACTAACACCTAGCATCTTCCTCTGGGTAAGAGACAGAAGAGGACCCTTTAGCATGTGAAACAGTGGGTTACATACTCCTTTCGATCAAAGAAACCTCAAGGTGCACACATGATATGTACCAGGACTCCCTCACTTTAGGATGAAAATTAATCTGTTTCATCTGCTTCCTACAGCTTTGAATTGCAGCATTCAGCACTGGAAGTACACAATACAGTGGTCTGGGTAAGAAGCTAAGGATTTTTTAGAAGAGGACGGCTGTAAATGTCCACCGCCTCCCTTATATCTGTTGTGCGTCTAGATCACAGTGGATTTCATTGAGAAATTTCCTAGCTGTAGAGTTTTGCAATAACATGGTTTTAGATTGGCTGTTTAAGCAGATAAATAGAAATTGATGAGAAGGTATTTCTGTGCAATTCTCTGTACTAAGAACCACATGTCTCTTGTGAAGCAAACCTGCTCTTCTATAAAGGCAAAAGGGTGGTTTCTTCTCTCTTCACTTTCCTCCTCCACTGTCCCCATATCACCCAAACTAGTCCCCTTACCATACTGTCAGATCTCGTTGTAAGGCTGAGATTCAGCTCTGAGGGAGCTTCACTTCACAGTGTCTGGTCCAGGGGCCATGATCAGGGAGCCTGGTGTGCAGCTGATTCAACTGGGACCTCTGCTCTCAGTAGCTGTTACAATGCTCCCAAACCAAACTATTTCTCTCTCGGCTATTAATCCCATTAGACCTGGCAAAATGAACTAGCTGGAGTCTGTGTATCATGTATATGCTCTTCTCTCCCTTCTTCTGAAGGTGCTAAGTGGGAAAACTAGTTTCAGTTTCAGTGCCTCTGCAAAGCCCACATGTGCTCACTGCCAGTACTGCAAATCCTTCAGTTTGGTATCCACGCTGCAGGCACATAAAGGGTGCAAACCCATAAGGTGTGGTAGAAGGACAACTCTGTTAACACTTGCTCCTTATGTTATTAGAAAGATCCTCTCCTCCTGCTGTGTATGTATTTCTCAGATAAAATACCTCTGAAGTAGGCTGCAAGGGCTGATGTGGATGAAAGGGACATTGCATGTGTCTTGACATCACTGTGAACGAGTTGTTGCTCTCCATCAGAGTTATCGTAAGGCCAAGAGGGTGTTTGTGACAATTAGATGCACAGAGGGCATGTGATACAGCAGAGCACCTGGGCACCCGGGCTGGGGCAGTGTTATGGCCCTGGGTGGCAATGCACTGCATTCAGCACTCCAGAGACCCCCCACTGCTGCCAGCAGCACCCCAGCTGCACCGAGTCCTGATGTTACTGCCCAGTCTCACCCGGATTTGATTTCGTTTCAGTGCAGTTAGGGAATTGCATTGGTGTAATTGGAAGAACAAATTGAAATTGCCTAGGCAAACATCAAAAGTGTGCATAATCCCAAAGACCGAAATAACATGCATGACTGAGCAATGCATATAAACAGAATGCCAAACATATAAAATGTTCAATAAACTAGAAATTGACACTGCCTTTTTGCTATTAGGATTTCTTCTCTTGCTGTCATTTTAAGACACTTTAATAACAAAAATAGGTCACACTGGTAACATTTTATACAAAAAGGGATAATACTGCAAAGTCTGACAGTGATCTGAAAAGGAAAGAGTTCCTTACAAGCCCTTTCTTCCTTCTTTACTCGACTGAATCTACTTTATTTTATTCTTATCTGAAAACCTAAAGTGCAAGTATAATCTAGAATCTCCAAAAAATTTTACTCTAGAAACCTTGCTTTAAATTTTTACGAATCAAAGTCCAGAGAAAAAATTTAAAAATTAGGGTTTTTACTGTTTACTGAAGTGATAAACACTGTATCACCTACATATTCTTTCAAAGTCATTAATTTTTCATGAATATACCAAGTAAATTGCCAATCTTAGCATCTACTGGTATACTTGAAAGTGAAGTAAGGGAAGACAAGATCTGTTGGACATGCCATGGCAGTAAAAATATATTTTAGAAGTTTGTATGCATCAGCATTTCAATAACCATTTCCATGATGCGCCATTGCATTCCATAAATCCACTTATCACTGATAATCTTTTGTTAGGCAATTTCCATTTCAAAGAGTTGGTGTTAAATTTTCATCTCCGTCTTATTCCACCCCTGTATCCTTCACAGAAAACAGTTAAAGGATATTTATTTTGAAACAAAAGATGAAATCAACCAGTGCTATCTTGTGTAACACATTTCCATACACAAGCAGTCAGACAGACAAAAACTTACTCCGTATAATTCTTAAAAGACATAGTTTCATCTTTTTGAAAAATTACTTTATTTTCGTATGTTCAGAGTTCTGGAAGCAACTGAATGTTACGTAATGCACCAAAGAGTGTCCAATCTTCGCAGGCACCTCTGCTTGTGGGATAGATTTTGGTCTCATTTATTTTTACACTAGTGCATTCTGCTTTTCTCTGTGGAGTTTTCATTGGTTTAAATTTAGTGCCACATCCCAGAAGCAAACCCTAAAACCTCCACAGAACCTCACGATATCCTATAGTGATGCCTTTTTTCACAAGAAAAGCTATGTTTAAAAAAAGGATGTATGTGCTCAGCTTTCTTTAGAAGAAGATACTCGGAGGTTCTCTGCTCAGTTTCACCTTAGTCTGCAGGTTCTGAAACTTTTATCAGTCTTCAGCCACCAAACTTCTGTGCAGATAACATTCAGCAGTGTGGACCCCTCCTTTGCTTAAACGTCTTTGGGTACTTCTTGCATCAGTCCTTCAAAAATAATCAGAAAAGAAGCTGGTGGCCTTCTTTTCTCATCAAGCAGCTTGGTGCAAATAGTCTTTCTTTTATCCATGAAGTGATTTGACCTCACACCTCCTACCACTTTGCTTTGTAATTTGCTACATTACAGTGTACTCTCTGGTAGAACTGTTATGGTCATTCCTATGAAGCTGTTCCTTCCAATGCCCAGTCTACAGCAGATGCTCCATTTGCTGTAGAGTATCTCTGGAGTAATTGTTGGAATGGCAGTTCTGTGTATGTGAGTGCACAAACACAGAGTCATTGGGCTTGGATAGGTCTCTGAAATCTTTCTAAAAGGTGTGTTTAAATTTCAACTAATCCCCGCATTCCTGCTTGTACTCGGGTTGATATTCCTTCTGTTTAGACAATGGTTGTTTCAGCCTTTCCTACCTGAAGCTTTATT
Organism: Manacus vitellinus; assembly: GCF_001715985.3. NCBI lineage: Eukaryota > Metazoa > Chordata > Aves > Passeriformes > Pipridae > Manacus > Manacus vitellinus. Next base: position 8,041,116 of record NW_021940917.1, on the reverse strand, counting down.
AGTGACTTATTCCACATAATCTTTGCTAACTCACTTAGCAGAGTTATTTAGCAATAAGGTTCTTCGTTACTCTTCTTCTTGTTGTTAGACATGTCTGTGAGAAACTGAGAGTGAGGCTTTGTTATGCTGGCTCTGAACAATAAGCAGTCAAAATACTCAAATCTTCCAAAACGTGGGGAAAGAGAGACAGCTCTCAAGAGAGTTTGTGTGTTGGCTGGGGACAGCTTGGGTAGCTTCTGCAGTGGTTTCTCTAGGTTAGATTTACCATATGTCATCTCCCTCCATTTTTCGTCCTGTGAGGCTTGTGCACTTGTGTCAGGTGGCATCATCTAATCTTGGCTCCGACTGGGTGGGAGACCCATGCCGACATGTGCTCTGGCTTGCAACAGTGACCCTTTACTTTGTTCCTCAGAGGGCAGCTGTTGCTGCTATAGCTGCTGCTGTCATTTCTCACTCAACTGACTATTGTGCTGCCACTCTGAAACATTTACCCTTGCTCCTTAAAGGGTCAATGTAACAACACACTGCAAGGTCAGATATGTGGATGGGACAATCTCCAAGATGCAGTGCCAAAGAACTTAAGTACTTCATGGTCTATTCACGGTCTAGTAATGTCAGAGCAAGTACCTCAGCAGACACAGGACAAGTCCACGTACACGTTCAGCTCATTTGATCCAGAATTTTATGAAAAGTTTACATTTTAAATAAAAACTCAGGTTTGGTTCTTTTCTTTATTTAGCATGTAGAAATTGAACACCTGATGCCTACAACAGCAATTCATCATGATGGTGTGATGTGGTTGATACGCAGACCATAGAGCAGAAAATGAGGGCCTACAGATTGAGGTGTCCAGTGGGAAAGTATAGTGCAAATGCTGATCAAAGCATCATTTGATGTGTTGGGTTTTTTTATTTACATGCTTGTTTGTTTTTAAGTAAATGAATTGCATTAAGACTAAGCAAAAGGAAGCAGCTGCTCTTTGTGTACCAATTCTTAAATGGTATTGACAAGTTACAGTAAAAGAGAGCTGAAGAATAGAGGAACATTTTGAAAGTCATGGTTTCGTTTTTCAGGAATGTTTTGCTTAGGAAAAACTATTTAATCCAGAAATTATTTACTTATTTTTACTGGTTGGAAGGGGCATTGTGGTATTAATACTTAGTACACACTGTTTGTTTTCTGTGAGTTGAATTCTGTCAATTGCAAGACAGTCTGTATTGAATTACCTCCAGACAGAGATTGAATTACCTTCAGTTAGGTAACTGGAATGAGTTTATCTGTTCATTTGAACCTACTTTCACATCAAGTCCACTAGAATGATAGAGAGTTCTTGGAACTATAAAGATGAGAACAGTTAGAGATGAGACTAGCATTTTGACTAGAACGATAGACATGAGGTTTAGTGGACATCTATTACATCTATTGGATTACAGAGGATCAAATACTGAAATGTGTATATGTGGCTCCTCAGTACCACTTCTTACTACTTGCACCATTGAGAGGATTGTAAACAGTTTTCCTGGCTTTGCCCATGTTCTTTCCCCTTTTTTTTTTTTCCCCTGAGGATGTCTAAGTGGGCTAACTTTCAGTTTATTTCTGCTGCTTCTTAGACACCTTCTTCTGAAATCCACCAAGTGAAGGGTGCTTTTTTGCCTACTGAGTCTCTTAACTGGGAAAAATTACACCCAAAGTGTTTAGTGTTTAACTCTAGGGGTGCAGCCATCCTGTGTTGGGCACCGTCAACACACAACACAGAAATCACCCCAGCCCACGAGAATTGTTCAAGTATAACTTGAGGAAATGAGCTAATGCAACAAGCAGGAGAAAGGATATTAAAAAACCAGTAGAATAAAATTGGCTGGTAAAATAAACAATGGTCAAAGCACACCAGCTACTTTTTTGCAGAGCCTATAAATCACTGAACAATGGCTGGAGTGAGTTTAAAAGCATTTGAGGAAAAATAGTTACTGTTGCTGTGGTTTCTGAGCATTTGTGAAAGAATGGATTCCAATTGTATCTACCTCTTTTTCAATAATTCACAGGGTATTACAGTTCATGCCTATTTTATTTAAAAGGCATTTTATTTATTATTTTTGAACCAAATTCCTGATGGCCAAAGCAGCTACTATGTTTACAATTTGGAGGCATAGCTCTGCTGTCAAAAGCTCCAGTAAAAGCATCTGTATTGGAAAACTTTCTGTGAGCCAGTGGTGATTTCTTTCTTTTCTGAAAGAGGCATAACTCAAAACTGCTGTGACTTGTGAATTTGCTATACTTTCTCAAAACACATGGAAAAATTTCAACCTTCAAAAAGGTGGTCTTAAGTTAAACGAAAAAAGTGTTCACTCAGAGGCACAACAATGGAAATTTACCCCGATGAGTATAATGTGCCTCTGCTTCTTCTGGCACCTTCACTGAGAGTGGATTTTGGATGGATAAAGAGTCAGTATGCCCTTTGCTAACGGAAAATTATTATTTTTTTGTAACAAGAGGTATGATAAGAGGTACCATGAAGAACTGTCTTCCATCCCAAATATGCTAATGGTTCAGGACTTGGATGCAGAATACAACTCTCTAATTCCACATCCCATACTTCAATGAAATTGTCACTGTGTTTACTGAGATCTTCCACAATGTCAAGATGATGCCAAAATTTACTGTATACACTGTGTGTTTGATGTAATCAGTTCTCTCTGAACTGTGAGCCTAGTGGCAGGTACAATTCCTACCCCTCACTCCACCTGGGATTTTTATACCATGAACATTAGAAAACTGTAGTCCTGCCAATTTGCTATTATCACTAAGAACAAGACAATATTACTGGTCTTATATTTTTAAAATAGGACTGGTTTTTATCATTAAGCAACTGCTTTTGTCGTGTATTACTCCTAAATTACAACCAGTAGAAACTAGAACTCGAAGTAAAAGTATGATTTCCTGCTGTTTCCCTCCTGACACTTCATGTTCAGGTTCTTCTGAGCTTAAGTGGCTCTATTATCTTGACCACTTCTCTCATACACTCCTGTAGGTGCATTTCATCAGTTATGTGAAAAAAAATCCCTCTCATTTGATTATTTTTTTCCTAAATGGAAGATTATAATAATCAAAATACTTGAAAGCTACTATATACCCTATGGACAGAATCGTAACACAGGAAAGCAGAAGTATGCAGAAATGTTGAGGAATTACATATTTCAGCCTGAGGCTAAGTTTTATTAACTAACCTCTATCAACCTTAAATCTTCAGGCCAGATTATAATAGATATTGCAGCTGATAATCACCAAGGGAACAGTCTAAATTCTACCCCTCCTGCTTTTGCAGTGTATGAACTAATATTTGGGTATTCAGTAATCTTTTATGGGTTTTCTTGTCGTTAGTTTGGTAGGTTTTACTGTTGAATTCAATCTCAAGGGATCATGCGCTTATCAGTTTCCAAGGAGGTAGCAGGTGTAGTCTGTGGAGGATCTGCTATTATGCCATTAAAAACCCTGTATTTTTTTGTTACTGATGCAGTAATGTAATGAGACACAAGAGTCTTGCTTTTCTGTGACAACAATTTATCATTCTTCAGAGAGTATGTAGTTAAAACAAATATGTCTTTTCTCACACATGCACACCTCACAAGGGCCACATTCCCACCCTTTACTAGTATGTTTTATAGCAGCATGCCTCAGAGGATGACTTGAGACTTGTGGAGGGAGTTAAAAAACGTCATTTATAGGGAGGCTGTTGCAGATGTTATAACAATTTTTAAGCAATAAAAGGTGAATAAAATTTCCAGTGATTGTTTGCCTCTAGGATTCCTAAAATCTATGACATATGTGAAGTGTAAACATAGTGTTCTTGGTTTTCATATAGAGAGTCTGAAACACCGATTTTTTTATATGTAGTTTTATTTATATATTTTATCATATATTATATATAACTGTATTTTTAATTATATACATAGATATTTAATATGTATTTATTTTTGCTAATTGTATGAGAGACAAGAAAGGGGAGTGGCTTCTTGAAAAATATTGAACATCGGCAATCTCTTCCTTAGTGAATTGGAAAAAATTGAAAAAAACCCTTCCTGAGTCCTGGCTCTTTTCTTTCATTCTGGAAATATGTGGGACAATTTACTCGCTGAGCAATTTGGAAAAAAACCCCTGAATTTGTACATAAAAGTGCCCTTGGACTGGGAAGAAATCAAAGTCTTTTCATTTCACCCTCCTGTTTCTACCACAGTTGTGTGGCATAGCTCAGTAGAGTAGGTAACTTGAGAGAAACTCCTAACAACTAAATTAAACTCTGGTTCAAGTGCAGTCTCTACCAACTACCACTGAGTCCTGGACAGTTTCCCATGTTGCAGACAAATGCCATAACTTCTCCAGATGAATACATATGTGTATAAAATTAATCCTGGATCTACAGGAGTTTTCATTGTTGTCTGATGCAATTTGTGAGAGGACTTTAATTTAACTTATTTTGGAAAGTAAACTGAGACTTCTTGATCAGTAAGAAGAGAAAAACTCTGTTCTTTCTATAGGAAATAATAGCTATTGGAAATTTTCCATGTCTAGGCTAGTTAGGTGCCAGATTAGCCTTGCAGGAGCTGTAATGATTTGCAAATTTGATTGCTCTGTAACTCTGAATTACAAGTTGGAATTACAAGTGTATCCAACTTTAGCCTGATTTAATGTGTCACTACAGAAAAAAAAATAACAAAACCCAACCAACCAAAAAAACAAACTAACCAACAAACCCCACAACCCCCCCCCCAACACGTTTTACTTATTGCAGTAAATTAATTTCTAATAAACTGAGTGCTTTGTTCCATGAAAAGCAGGTAGCCCTGGAACAAAATCAGCAAACAATTTTTAAGTGCAGAGTGAAATAAATAAATAAAATGTGTGACTAACCAAGAATCAGTTCCCATAGTAACATTAACTGCTCGACAACCCTTAAACTGAGCATTCTACAGGATCTGTAAAGACGATGATGACTATTATTATTATGTTTTTGCAGCACTAAACTATTCTAGACCAAGATAGGAACTCCACTGTGCTGATCACATGAAAATATATGTAGTTCCTTAGTACACATAGAATTTTCCAAATTGAAGAAAAGATAGAGTTTGATGAGCAATAGTAGGGCTTCCTAGCTAGCCATATGCACAACATTATGAGCATTTGGCTAAACTTTTTTTTCTCTCTCTTTCCAGTCATAACTCCCTGTGCTCTCTTATAATGTCTTTCAGCTCTCACTGTGGCTGCAAGGGATCTACTTCTAAATTTTGACTCTGTCGTTCTGTCTCATGTGTTTTGCTACTGAAACTTGATGATTTTTAAAATACAAACAAAAATCCAGACAGCTATCTTGCAATTATCTTGGAAAAAGTCTTCTTTCCATGGGGTGCCTTCAGGCATCTTTGTGTTCTTGGTAGTTCTGGCAGCCTGTGGCAGGCTTTGGGCTGCACCACAGCTTTGACATCCTGGAATTAAATTTCTGGGTAAAAAACCAACTTGTACAAAATGAACAAACATAAAACCTACCAGGGCTTTTGAAACAGACTAGACTTCTGTGTACTTGTTGCTAAAATAAACCCCCAAAAACCCAAACAAACCAAACAAACCAACCAATTAAAGAAAAAAAAACAAAACAAAACAACAATTCCAGAGCTTAAACAAATATAGGCTCAGTCTGTAATCAGATAAAGCCAGATATCATATCAGCTTGAATTCTTTCCTCTTTATGGGGGAAAAAAAAAAGAAAAAAATTCAGCAGACTTTTGGTAGCTACTGAATGCACATATTGATGCTATTTTTAGTTGACTAGTGATTACAAGAAGGTTTTCTTTCTTATTTACTTATCTCACAGTTAAAGAATTCTATGTTTTAGGATCATCTTGGAATGAAAACCATAATAAAAAATGAAATGCCAAATATAAAACATGTTAACATACTACATGAGAATGGATATACATGTAAAACTGCTCAAAAGCCATGCAATTTCCCTCTAAGGTTTGATAATTTTCTCCTTCTTGGAGATTTCAAAAAGAAGCTCTAAGGACAGCATTGGTATCAAGTTAGGACTTGAGATTTGGTTTCCTTGTGTACAGTATATTTTCCATAAACCTTCAGCACTCTCTAGGGCACTTCTTGGAGCACTGTGGGAAGGAGTGTTTGTATACTGATGTGCTGTATCACCTAAATACCATAACTAAAGAGGATGAAATCTCCTTGTCCCCATTCTTTGCTACACTGCTGGAGAGCAGCATCTGGGAAGTGGGTTTACCTCCCTGGTTCTCCCTTTTAAACTAAAGTAGTATGGAGCTAGTAGTACAAGCTTAGAGTAATGAAAAGTAATGAGATACAAGCCGTGCACATCACTGCCACGTGCCCCCAGAAAACATTAAACATCCTCTTAAATATAACAAGCACGGAAGGTGGTCGTATGGCTTTTTAGCTTTAGGCTGGCAAAGACTGCTGTTATTTGTTCAATTAATCTTCAGATCCAGACTTCTGGCTATTTCAAACCCATTGTTTTCATGTTCACTGAAAGAAGGAGTTTGTATGCTGGAAAGTTTGGTCCATTGACTCTCATTTGTACTTAATGCAACATCTTTCAGCACTCATGTTAAGCAAAACCTTGTGTGCATGTGCATGGCTTCACAACAGCCTGTGGGGAAAAAGGAAAAGCAGAAAAATTAGTCTGCAACGTTTCACTAGTATGCTGCTGAAAGCTCCTCTAGGTGGTTATGTTTTCATAACTTGGATGGTAGAATTAAAACAGTTAAAAATTTATCAAGTCTAACTTAGATGTTCACTTCAGAAATGCACTGGATTAAAAAACTATTTTCCTTGGATTGTTTGCTACAATCTCTTTGCCAGAACTTAAAACAAATGGATGGAAACAATCTTTCCAGTGTTCATCATTGCCCGTAGGAAAATGAGAACCATATCAATATTACCAAGTTGCTGAACTGTCTCTGAGAAGAAGGCAGAGGATGATTCCCACAGGTTCTGGATTAGAAACTGAATACTCACTTTGGGCAATAAGATTTTATACCATTGTAGTAAGCATCTGTCTCTGGTTACCATCCTGCTTTGATGGAAGCATGAGAAAATGCTGATTTTTCCAAGCTGTTATTCAGATATTGACTTTGATAAATTGGTAAATGATTTTCAGGTCTAGAAGCTTAATTTTCCCTCTGCATGCAATAACAGCAAACATACAAACAAAAAAATTAAATTTATTTTTTTTCAACTAGGAATGACTGAGCAATCCTTTATAATTTGCATGTTTCCAGTATTTTCCCTCTGAAACTTTTGAGGGAGCTTTCCCCTCTGTGGGAAACATCAACATTTTGTGATCTGAATTTGGAGCAGACATTAATTTGAAAATGCCAGTAAAATAGGGTGATTTCCTGCTAGCTCTGCTGAACACAGACTCATCATAGAATCATAAAATCATTTGGGTTGGAAAGGACCTTAAGGAACATCTAGTTTCAACCCCTCTGCCAAGGGCAGGGATACATTTCACTAGACCAGTTTTCCTCATGTAACTTTGCCTTAAAGCAATACAATTCCAGGGATGGGAGAACCATGACTTCTTTGGGCAACCCATTGCAGTGCCTCATCACCCTCATGGTAAAGAAATTCTTCCTAATACAAAATCTTTACCCTGATGCTTCTTTCTCCATTCTTTAAATTTGTTTGAATTAGATGCAGTTGTTTGTCAGGCCAGATTTGGAACAAAAACATGTGTGATATGTAAGTAGATTCTTGCTTGTAAGATTCAGATAGTGCTCCTTGTATTCTATGCAATGAGATGGTTTTAAAAACCATCCAAGGGAAACCCCCAAATACAAAGTCCCTAATTAAATCCTTTTTCTATAGCTCCTAGAAATAAATACCTGTCCCTTGACTTTATTCCTCCTCCAATTTATTTTGCTACATGCATTGCCAATTTTGGGAATTCTCTAAACACAGACAAAGAGCTAGGTTTAGAAAGGAGACATTGTTTATTCTGCACAGGGTGCAAGGTGGAAGTTTTCCACGAACCAAGCACGCCAAGGAGTAAAAAGCAAGAGAATTTACACATTGAATTCTACATAACCACCCCAATCTAATACATGGTTACAACTTACCTATTGCATAATTGTTTAGCTTGAGCAGCCTGATGTAATACATGTCAGTGCACCTGTGGGGTACTCTTTGAGGGTCTCTGGTGGTCATTTGGGGAGGTGCCTCCTAGTCAGCTTTGAGTAAGTTAAGTTCAGGACACACAGAACCCAAGGCTAAGCGGCAAATAGGATGTGATCTGCTGCTCTGGCTAAAACAGTTGCCAAGAAGGACATAAAATACAAAAGCTTTCCATAAGCATTGAGCAACACCTGTTCTAACACACCTGAGTACACCTTTTTACATTTAAAGGAGGGGTTAAAGGTGAGAATGATACTATCGGGTTCATCTGCAACAGAGATCAAAGGAAGGGCCAGGGACATCGAATTCTGCTAAAAGACTCAGAACTTAAGGATACAGAGAATTCTACTTAAAATGCAGAGAATTCTGTTTAAAGACATCACATGCATCAGTTATTCATTGCTGTTACTCTCTTCATTTTGCAACATGCAAAATGTTTTGCTCTCTGTTTTGACAGCAATATCTGCAATGCACCATGTTCAGATGGTTTTGTGACCATGACACTGTATGAGTTTCACGTTTTATATTAAATTGCAAAGTGATGGAGTAGTATCATATGACTGTTGCCAACAATGAAAAGATATTGCTTTATAGGCAACTGGATGGAAGGTTAATCTGGTGCTCTGACATGGATCTGCTCAGACATTCTCCTTACAGAGAAATCCCAATGGAAGACTGAAAGATTTTTATAATTCGAAAAACATGTTTTTCACTGAAAACACTAGAAATGTTGTTCTTTTGAAATAAAGAAAACAAACCATCAAATTAGGGCACAACAGAAATAAAAAGGGTCTGTATAAGCCTTACAGTCTATTGCTGTCTTGCCAGCCAAATGCTGTGGTTGCTGGAACACCTTCCCCCTGAGATGGCACATGCGTTTGAGAAGGGCCTGGTAGAAGACAAAGCCCTTTCTTTTGCCCCCTGCTCTAGGGAGTTCTGCCCACCTCAATCTTCTTAAAGGAACATAAGGCAAGAGCACAACCAATACTGTCTGTGATGTGCAAAATGATCACACAGTTTTTTTGGGCTTTCCTTTTAATTTTGGGTATGGAGAGGGCCTGTGGCTGGAGGTGTTTATTCCACAATAGTAGTAACAGATCAAGCACTTAACTCTTATGCAGAAAAACTGCAACAGCTGTTTGTTTTTACATGGAATTCCTTTCATAAAATATGAAGAATATATTGGCATTTTAATTTCTACTGTGGTTGCAGACTGATGTAGGCAATAATTAATTAAAATATTCTACTTACTGAAAAGATAGAAGCATAGAATCACAGAACAGTTTGGGTTGGAAGGGATCCTAAAGATCATCTAGTTTCAACCCTCCAACCATGAACAGGAACACCTTTCACCAGATTGAGTTGCTCAAAGCTCCATCTAACCTGGCCTTAAACACTTCCAGGGATGGGTCATCTGCAGCTTCTCTGGGTAACTTGATCCAGTGCCTCACCACCCTCACAGTAAAGAATTTCTCCCTAAAGTCTTATCTAAACCTACTCTTAGTTTGAAACCATTCCCTCTTTTCCTGTCACAATATGCTCTTGTATAAGGTCCCTCTCCATCTTTCTTCTGGGCTCTCTTCAGGTACTGGAAGGCTGCTTTGGTAAAAAATAAAAAAAGAAAAAAGAAAGAGACGAATTATGATCCAAAAGCAACTGTGCCTCCTGCTCATTACAAAGAGGGAGTATTTCCAAGGCAGCAAAAATGTCACTCAAGGACTCAAGGGTGTAGAAAATTAATGAAGAAAAGTTTTGGCAGAGAGATTTCAATTCTTACTTTAAACTGCTCAAGTGAGACATCAGTGTACAAAAACCCCAACTGTGAACAAAATTAATGCTTTGCAGCTATGCAAATTTTTACCATGCATAGGAGGATAATAATATGATAAAGTAATTACTCTGCATTGTAATACTGCCAGTGACTGTTGGATCAAAGACAATGAAAAAATCTGATGATGTGTATCACGTTGTGATAAGAATCTATTAATTATCATACACTTTTGTGTGCCAACATGTTCATAGATTATGCAGCTTGCAGGAGTTACAAAAGGTCTGGAACAGTGGTGTATATTCAGGATTTGGTTTCAAATTACTGAATAAGTTGTTGCCCAGAGTGTTAATCTATATTAGGAACTTTCTAAAGCAATTGTCACCTAGGCAATACCCTAGCAAACTGATTTAGAGGTCAAGAATGTCTGGTGCAAGGAGTTTTAATCTTTTCTTCCATGCTTGTACAGAACAACCTACCTGAGAGAAAGAGTGCATGGCACATGTCTGTTTCTTTTCTCCTTCTGTGGTTATGATCAGGAGACCTTCTATGGGGAAAATTCTGCAATGTGGGAAGAGTGAACTGGTCTCTTCTAGACATACAACCCATGAGGACCTCAAAGAGAAATATTTTTCTCTCTGCTTCTCACTTGCTTCACCTGTGGGCTTTGCCTCACTTTAGAAATATGCAGTGGTCTTAGAGGATTCCTGGAGAGGGATGTGCCTCTGGAGCAGCTACATCTTTGAAAATCTGCAGTGAAAACAAACTAGAACCTCACACGGACAACTTGAAACAGGTTTTGACATGTCACATGATAACTAAACTATTTCCACATTTTTATTAATTCATAGATGTATATGCTTTTCATATATAAGAGTTACACCACAGTCCTGGATTGAGAAGATATACAGCAAGGTTGCTGCAACCAAGTTCTCCTCTTTGGGCAGTTGCAGTTTCCAGTGAGCTGTAGGCATAAAGGGACAGTTGTGCCATTAGTATCACCGTATCATCTTGATTTAGGGATCTGTTAAGTTTCTTTCATTTGGTATATTAGGACAATTTGGGATGTGCATGTAAGATCATGGTCCACTCAGGTTTTTTGAGGTAATTTGTCCTCTGGTATCTATTCCTTCAGAATTGTCTGGCATCTCCATGTTGAAGGCTGATTTCAGATGTGTGAATTAATTTTCTTTATTTTTAAATGCTTTTCTAAAGAAGTAAGATTTTATATTCAGCAGTAACTGGAGAAATTTCTGTATCTAGTATTGCTATGAAAGTCAGGGAGGATGACAAGCCTGAGATTTGAGAGAAGTTTGCCAGTAGTAAGCAGTATCATTCCCTCAGCCAAAGTATGGATCATTCTTGTAAATTGGGACCAGAACTTGTTCTCAGCAATGTTACATGATTTCCTATGGAGGAGGACAAAGAAAAAAAATATTATGAAGATAATTTTGTGATGATAGAAGGGAGAGAGGAGAATTTAGGTGTTTTTTTTACCAGATAGCTTACCTACACCATATTTAAAGTATTTGCAACTTAAAGCTTTTCTGCAGGACTAGGAGAGAAGAAAAAATGAATACACAGCTTTGTTTTCTGTGCGTAGCAGTCCAACTCTATTACTAGAACTAATTATAGTTGAAATAAACAAAAACCACTTGTTACTTTAAATTAGAAACATCAAAAAGAAAGAAATCTATTGTTCCGAGACATTGATGCATTTGGCTCAAGGGGTTATTGCCATCAGCAGACAAAAGCTGAAACATGGCATTGTGCTGTACTGCACGTTGTGCTCCAACAGGCATGTGAACACAATGCTGCTCACATCTGCATAACATGGCATTGGCAAAACACCAGTCCCAAAACACTGAGTACAGAGAACGATCTGTCTTTGTGTGCCTGTAAATGGAACTTAAAATTGTGTCACGTGTGCCATTAAATGGAACTTTCAATTATGTTTCTCCCACAGAGCAGCTGATGAAAAAAAAACATGGCTGGAACAGTACTGGATTTTAATATTTTTTTAATAAATCTTAATTAAAAGACAAACAATTATGGGTTTGGAGAAGGAATCTTCCCTCCGGTAATGTGTCAGGGAAACAACCACAAGGTAGGTCAGAAAACACAGGGTTTTTTGTAGTGAAGCTGGAGAGGTCAGTGAGAGACAGCAGTATTGACTGTGGTAAGAATGACATGGAGATGAGGTCCACAGCAGGAAATGATCTAAGCTGGTGAGCCATTATATACATTGGACCAAGAATATGTCATGAGCTTTTCTAAAAATAGTTAAGTGCAGGAGATGAACACTCAGCTCTCATAGGCAGAACGAATAATATAGCTAGGAGAGACCTTTTGAGATTATCTAGTCCATCTTCAACCTCAGGAACTCTTCTTGAAAGTTTCCTAGTGAAAGTCTTTTACTCTAGAAGATGCTACATTTTTTCTTACATAATACATTCTTGACACTAACCATCCACACCAGCAAAGATATCTAATCTATATGTAATTCAGGATTATTGTTTTTCTTCTACATCCAGGGGACACAAGGAAATATCTACTAATTTTCTCATTGAAGCGTAGTCCCGAAACTAAATAAATACCCCTGTAATCTCTGACTCCCCCAACCACCCTGCAGTTATTGTTTCCATTTGTTGTTAGACTCCACTGAAAGCTTTCCACTAATATAATAGAGTTTCTAAAGTGTGGAGCTTAAAGCAGAGTATTCCCATTAGTTAGGCTTTTATTCGTATGGGTTCCTTATTCAGTTTGACTACTGATAGTCCTATTAATACCTCAGATGATGCCATATTTAAAAAGTATGAGTTGTTTGAGCCTCTTTAACCTATGAGTCATTTTTTTTTCCCAGCTCCTTTCCTGCAAAGTTGCTGCATAGATATTCTTCAAGCTGAACTTCCGCAGTTGATTATTCCCAGAGAAAAATAATATTGTGCACAGATCATTTCCTTGGCTTGTCCAGATAATTTTGCATGCTCTCTTTCTGCCAAAGTGGGTGCAATCTTTTCCACTTCCAACACACACAAACATATTAAGTGCACGGTCTACTCAAGAGTTTGGAATCATTCGTGTGAAAACCCATTTTATATATTTTTACAGTCTAATGGTGAAACTAAGAACTGACTTTGACTTTTCTAAACAGTTCTATATTTGGTTCATGGCAGCTCCCACCTGAACTGCATTTCTGCAGTACATTTATGGAAAGGTCAGGAGAGATAGTCAACCCCCCCCCCCTAAAGTAAGAGATATTGCATGTAGTGTATTTTGTCTATCTACAAAGCATCCTAAGACTTTTTTAGCCCTTGAGGAGATTGCCTTTAGAGGGCAATGTATTTTCCCTTACTTGTAGCTTTTAGGTGAGAGAAACTGGTGTCAGGAATGCCAGAAGGGAGCCTGAAGGCTAAGACAATTTACTATATGACATCTTGAAGACTATTTCTTCCCAATTTTCTGTGATAGAAAGACAGTGTTGAAGAATGTTCTTTGGCACTCTGCTGGCTTTATATAAGCCTGATGAATGCAGCCTCCAGACACTTATCACGTAAAACTCAATTAGATATGCTCCAAGAAAGAGTTGGAAGAAAGAGATACACTGGGTTGTTGGTGAAGAATATATTTTGGGACATGGGAAGAGGTTATTCAGGTATACATCTCATCCCTAAGTAAGGATTGATCCCACAATAAAATCTCAGTAGAGTGTCTGCTTTCATACCTTCTTGGTAGTTGTATATTTTATGCTTTACCAATATAAATAACTTGTCAGTCTGCACTGGACTCCCTTAGTGTCTATCTGCTCTGCTATCATTTTCCTAGTTGAAAGCCACCAGCAAGTTTCAAGGGCTTGGGCACTGAAGTTTTGAAACCAATACTGCTTAAAGCAAACTCCATGGAGTTGCAGGAGCCACTTGTATGTCCTTGCTTCAGGCCCAGGCATGTGTGCACCCATCCCTTCGCAGAGCACTGTTGTGACATAACTGCACCAGAAGGAACAATGGGCAGAAAGGGAGAATTGTGAGCCAGCATTTAAAGACAAGTGCTTCAAGATGCATTGAAAAGAGATGTAATAACTGCTTTTATTTGTGCCTGTCAGGGTAAAGAAATACTAGGAAAGGAGTATAGAGGGTATAAACAGTTTTTTTCCCCATTTTAACTGCATACGATAACTTGTGTTCTGTCTGTGTGCTGGGGCTGGAGTTTCTCTAGGAGACTTGTCACATACAGGAGAGTTGAGATACCATTGGTTAAAGAAGCGCAGGAAAACTTATTTCTGAATAAATGCAATTCTTCACCTTGAGCTTGACTAGGGCATGCCAGAAAATGCAGAAGATATAAAAGATATCAGAAAGATAACAAAGTTATCCTTGCTCAGTCAAAGACATATAGAGAAGAGAAATTTCACCTCATCAGTGTCTGTCTTAGCAAAATTTCTCTAGCTAAATCACTTCAATGCAACAACCATTTCCATGCGTTGTAAATGTCTGCATTTCTAGCCTGTGTTATGCAGTTTTATTAACCAGTACTGCAATTTGTTTTTTCTAAATCACCACATAAATAAAATATTCAGCTGATGCTCCAACTTTTTAAATACTTCTCTCTGTTCATCAAGCTTCACTAAGTAAACATTTTCTTTGGCTTTCACATACTTATACATATGTGGTTGTAGTAGTGGCACACCTGTGACTAAACAGCAGAAGACACCAAAACTATACAGAAAAGAAAACAGGAAACAGACTTTACCAAATTGGTAGTGATAATAAAGTTCAACTATTACCAACAGGAAAAAAAGTGATTTCTACAGCTGATAATATAGTGTACATGTATAGTAAATTTCAGTAATTGTTAATATACATATTCAAGCTGGTATTATTATTTACTGAAAATTTTAAATGCATTTGCTGTAATTGTTCTATTAAAGAAAACAAACAAACTAACTAACAAACAACCTCACAAAATTCTCAGCTTGTTCTGGTCCAGTGAATTTTGTTCTCTCTAGAAATTGTGGCCTAGCTATTGTGATTGGAAGACAATGCTGGACTGAAACAGAAGGCTTGGAGAGCAGTGAGACCCAGGACATTTTATCACTAACAAAGCCAGATAGTCTTGAGCTTGCTTCTTTCTGCTGCTCACCTTGAGACCCTAAGTACAAGAAACAATGCTGTGGGACATATCTGAACTTACTGGACAAACAATTTGTACTTCCCAGGTCAAAGTAATGTGCTCTCAACAATTAGCTTATCCAATTTGTGTCTATCACATTAACAGATCTACAACTCTCACAACTCTCATAAGGAAAAAAAAAAAGGCAGTTAGAAGGATGAATATTGCCAAATACACATAAATATTTAAAATTCAGCCCTGGGGATATTACATGAACAAAGACAGATCACTGCTGCTGTTAGCCATCTCATCTGAGTCCCATAAACACATTTTTACAAAACCCTAAAGCTTTTGTTAATGAATCACAAATAAGAGACCTCAGATGAACCATGGATGTTTTGTATTTTGTTTTTTATTAGGGACCAGTCACATGGGAAATGTAGGCAGACTAAATCACTAGAGCAAAATGGTAACAAAGGGAAGCACAAGATTGCAGCTGTATTTTGTTGCAGTGTTGATCATCATCATGGCCAGTCTTCACGAATGGAGATTTGGGAAAGGTCATTACCCTTCGAGCCTGCGCAGTGGATTTTTTAGGTGAGACACAGTGTGCGCCTGAACTGAGCCCACCCTTTAATCCTGAGGTTCATCTACCGGGGCCGAGCGAGCTTGGACGGTGGCAGCGAGGTCCTCAGGACGTAGGTTTGTTTAGAGTGCCCTTCTCTTAGACGGATGGCCTTACAGGGCTGACGAGCTCCATCTGCCCGGGGGAGTTCCCTGACCGGAAATCCAACCCAGGCCACAGCGGTGAGAGCGCCGCATCCTAACCGCTAGACCACCAGGGGTCCCCTGCAGTGTTGATATATAGGACATACAGACACACAAGCTGAGAAGGATTTTTATACCCCCTCTTCTCCTTGTCCGTGATATTTTGCCATCAAGAAAACATAAGTATTCCCAAACACTGACTTTCATCTGGGAGGCCTCCAGGGATCTGTTCAGTGCTAATCTACAGGCCCTAACCCACAATCACTTTAGCTTTTGCCTCTACAGGTTTCCTACACTAGAAAATATTGGTCTTGTCTTTGCTGAGCAGCCAATACATAATCACAGAATATTCTGAGCTGGAAGGGACCCACAAAGATCAACAAGTCCAACTCTTAAGTGAATGGCCCATAAGAGATTAAACACACA
Source organism: Manacus vitellinus (assembly GCF_001715985.3). Classification (NCBI taxonomy): domain Eukaryota; kingdom Metazoa; phylum Chordata; class Aves; order Passeriformes; family Pipridae; genus Manacus; species Manacus vitellinus. The sequence goes on along the minus strand of NW_021940917.1, from coordinate 8,024,855 downwards.
ACCTTGCATTATTAGCACTATGTTTTAAACAACTGAACTAATCTCAGGGTCACTTAGACACAGAAATTAGATGTTACTACATCAGCCTCTTTGAGGCAGAATTCTGGTAGGCTTTTACACAACACACATTGTGTTCAAATTCTACAGATCTGGAGTTTTCATGAAATAGAACCACAGACATTGCTTTCTTCAATGCACAGTTGGAAGAGAAGGTGGAGGTGATGCTCTGGATGGTATAGGACAAGTATCAGAGTCTTAGACAGCAAGAATCCCTGTCTCACTGAATCCTGCATAGCTGTATAGTCATGTTCTTTATCTTTTTCTTTCTCGAAGACTCTATTCAGTGCCTTGGTAGGAGAGAGATACAGATAGCAAAATATTAGTTTGGGAAGGTTTCCAAAAGGTAGGAGATGAATTTCTAATCCCAAGATTATGATGTAGATGTAGATGCTGTTCCTGTTTCTGGCTGGCTTCTATACTGGTGTGTGTTCAGGAGAGGTTTCAGGCTCTGAACTGGAGACAGATGCTCACATTTGCTTACTAACCTGGGGAGCAGGACACATAATGTATGTTTTTTACACTTCTGTTTAGCTGTTAGCTAGTTCTTCTGGATCCTGTTTGGAAAACAGGATCTGCACAGGGACCCTAAATGGTTAAGGCTGGTTCACTTACCTGAAAGTTATGTTTTTGCAATGCTTAGAACTGTGACACCAGCGTGGCATCATGGTGTAGTATGCTAAATGTAACAGAGAGGCTAAAGACAATTCTGATAGGGATGTTATAGAGGGACTGATATTTCTCCTTGCATCTGCTGCAGTTGCATAGGGCAGTTAATAAGCCCAAGACTTGCAAGCCTGCAATGACTTTGGAACCACTGCTTTTCATACATTTTCAAGGCATGATTCTTGAGACTGGATTATCAGTGCCTTCTGAAGCTCAAGAGTCTTTTTAAAGTAGCAAGTATATGTGTCAAGAACTAAGACAGCCAAATTTTAAAGACATTTCTAAAAAAAAATAGTAACTGCTTTAAAAGATACAGAAAAATTAGGTTCTTCAGCAAGGCACTTATGAGGAAGCATACTGATGAACTAAGCAAATGAACAAAAAGTATGCATATACATATGATGGCATAAAAACCCCTACCATACTCTGTTATCCAGATTTCAATTCAATTTATGAAGAAGAGATCTAGAAGAATTATTCAGTTCTCTGATGCCTCAGTAGTTTTCAATTACTCTTCCCCAACTTAAAATCAAAGATTTTGTAACTCATCTGCAAAGTACAAATATTGTGGGAAGCAGTTTTGAAGTAGAAAGATGTCTTTTTCACAATACTGCATGCTGCAAAAGCTGTAATAAATCTAAAATAGATTTTTTTTTTCTCTTTGGCTTAGCCACGTGAGGGAGTACAATAAAACAAAGGGAGTACAAAACAATGTCCTATATATTTACAGATTGATATAAATAGTCCAACTGCAAGTACTGAAGTTCAGTTTCTAGAGTTCCCCTTTATTATTCTTACATTTCCACAGCTACAAGGTAAGCACAACTATTTTTATGTAGATTTCTAATGCTGCTCCTGTTAGATGAAAAAGAATTCAAAGGAGAAAGTAATATATAAAGAGGATTTGACTTGTCTTTCATTAACTGAGTATCTCCACTACAGAGGTATTTCTCTTTTTATAAGATCAGCATTTCTCAACACTGTTCCTTATTTCCTCTTTTTCAATAATCCTTCTATATCTTCTCCTTTCATATAACTGAAATCTATATTGTCAGCTAAAACTCCTTCCTAAATTCATTTAAATGAATAACAGAGATAGAGTGCAATGGAATAGTAATTAAATCCTAAAATCTGAAACTTTTTTTTCTACTCATGATAAAAGAATGTTACGCACTTTTTGTAAAATGAAGAAAAATGTTGCATGAAAATAATTGACGGGCTGTCAATTAAAAAGTGACTCAAGGACCCTACTCCCTCCACCTCCACTGCATTGTTTTTTAATTAAGGCACTCTGCAATTACATATGCTTATGTATAAAACTCAAGCTACTATAGACACACAGAGTGACAGGAAAAGGAATTAAAATTACACTGTACTAAAGAGAAGGAGAAACTTTTCTGTGTATCATGCTTGATGAAACTATCACTTTTGATAAAAACCTATTTATGTTTCACTTTGAAATCTAATTGCTCTGATTATCCAGCTCCCTCAGTCATGTGAATATTTGGCCTCCAAAGTCAGAAAAAAAAAGCTTTATAAGTATTTAGTTCTCCAGATTGTTTGCTGGGGGAGTCTCTTCTTTGCCCACTGAAAGGTCAACTAGCCATCTAGCGGGGTATTCCTGCCACATGCCTCACACCCTCACAACAGGCAAAAAAAAATATGCTGTATTTTCTTGCAAAGTTTGTTTATATTTAGCTACCATTTCTCCTTGTTTTATTTATTTACAGTACGACCTTGGCTGAACAGCAGTAAGATTGTTAAGGGTGCTATGTATCCTCTTAGTACTTACAAAAATAATCTGAAAGTGTATAGGCACAGGAAAAAAACAACTCACTGTTAGAATTAATGGGTTTGAAATGCCTTGATGAAATTACTTGCTATTTTGCCTCAGTAAATGATTTAGTAAATTTTACTTCTGTGCCCTTGCCACAAAAATGTCTATCTTAATGCTTAAAAAAATTACATGGTTGGCTAAAACCCAGTAATGATTATTTACTGCAAAACCAACTTTATTTCAGGGTCTTGTACATTTCTACATTCTGAAGCTCCAAGTGTATTAAATGACCATTGCTAACACCATTGTATTGACTTCTTCAAAGAAATCCATTTTATTTTTAGATAGGGCCCCTCCTAAAGGGGAAGAAAAAAACCTGGTTCTTTCCCAAAATCAAATAAATCCAAGTGTGCATTAATTCTATCTTTTATTATAGTTCTAACTCAGTTTTGCAGTCCTAATGTCAGCTTTTACTAGTCTGTAGTGTCAATTATCTTCCCAGGAACCTTTGTACCATATAGGCCATTTGCCAGCTGTCTGATATTGATGTAGTCTTAAGCAATAGGCTATGTATTCCACAGTTAGCAATTGAACTATTTCATCTTGAAATGCATATATAAATATTGGCAGATGTTCTCTCCTTTATTTGTTTTCCCTATATCCTCTTTTACTGCAAAATCAATATAGAATATATATTCAAATTGTCCATCTGGATCTCTTCTTTATGGGGGACTTGGTGAAAGATGTAAGATCGGGACTCAAGGCTTTGAGGTCCTCCATCACATCTGCTACTTGATTATAAAGATGCTTTCACTTTCATTAGCCATATTCTCAAGTCACTTGGTTTTGGGGATACCCAGCACTAAAATCTTACATGTAATGATCAGCTAAGCACCCAGCTCATATCTATGTCTGCCCAGAAGTGGTCTTAAATATTTTTTCTACCTCTCTCTCACCATCATGGCCACCTTCACTGGACATTTTTGCAACACATTATGTATTTTCTCTCCTTCCCTCACTGCTCTTTTCAAAACAGAAGTGTTGTTACCTGTTCCCACTAATTCATTTATTAAATAATCTTAAGACCTAGAAGGGTCCCCTAGCCTGTGAGAGACTGTGCTACAGGTCTGCATGATAAAATTTTAAATCCCACAGAGCAGGACTCTAATTGCTAGAATATAGGGAAAGGTTTTTTCAATTATTCTTACTGTTGAAGAGAATAATTAAATAGCCATTGCAAAGCTCTGCAGACTAATGGCTGAGGAAGTCATCTGGGACTTGGAAATCTGAATTCCAGACCCTGTACTAATGAGTGTTTAAAGTTCATTCTAAGACTTTTATTTCAGAAAACCCCCCAGGTTAGTAGCTAAAGCATTGAGCTAAGAGATGTACATTAAAGCTTATCACTCAGAGGAAGATGACCCTATTTGTTCTTTGATTTGGCATGGGCTGAGCAGATAAAACATGGCACAGGCACCGCTGCATCCTCTTTGTCCTTCTTCTTCCTCCTCTCCATTTTTGCAGGGAGTGGTGATGAATACTGTGCCTCAGGAAACAATTTGGATCTAGGCTTTATCCTGGGTACTGCATGGTAGCATTTTACTTTCATGAAGTGCCATTGCCCCTCAGATGGCAGTTTCCTGCTGGTTATATCAGGTTCACATTGCTTCTCAGTTTCACAGCTAAGATGACTAACTCTTCCAATGCATTAGGTAAAGTTTCAAGTTGTAATTGGCAGGTAAAGGTTCTGGATTATATTGGTGGCTAGATACCCAAGAACTGTTATAATGCTGAGAAATACAGCATTTACAACTACTGCTGATGTGGGGCACAGCTTTTGAGCCTATAGTTCATGTTACAGAGGTTGATATGCTCTGTGGTATCAGAGTGGTGGGTATTCAGTTGTGAGCAGTTTCACTGGTTAACAATTTTAAGTATATATCATTTATGTTCTACTGTAACAGAGTTCATAATTTTTATGAAATTATTGTAAAGATATCCTCAGGGGAAAGACAATGTAAACCCCAATCAAGAAATTCATCTACTAGAAAATTTTCTGAAAGCAGGAACTTAGAATATGCAAGCTACTCAAAACAGGCAAATCTTGGAGGGAGAAGGGTGATGTAGGATATATAATACTTGCTTAGTATAAGTGAGCACCTTTTCAAATTAATTTGTAAAATTAAGAAAATACTGTTACAAAGATAAGATTGTAAACTAATCCTAGTCTGAATTCTGTTCTAATAGTTTCTTCTTTTGCCAGTGGTACTGTGTGGTTCACTGACCCTTTAAAATTTCTCAGGTGTCAGGATTATTATTACATTTTCATCCCAGTTTGGTCATGCAGTTAGTGTTCAATTGGATCACTGGAAAAAACTGACTGGAGACACGCAATTAAGTGGCCAAAAATCACCTCTTAAAAACTTCACTTTGAGATATTCAGAGAATGGAGGGATTCAGAGAAAAACAAGAAAACGTAAAAGGATGTTTTAACTGAAGGTATAAAAATGCTGATATTCCCCTTGACTAAGAAAATAATTTTACTTAGAATATTGTAAAAATGGGATATTTACATCCATGATGGACTGGACATAGTATTGCAATAAATGTTATTCCTACATGCAGGAGCTGTAGGGAAAAAATGCAAGCAGTCAATTAATGTTTCTGCATTATTATTAGCTGCTTATTTAGAGATAAAGGCCTATTGTTGTTATACCTCTTAGAGTTCATCAGTGATCTCTTTCTTTCATGTTCTTTCAGTTAGTCAAAATGAACAGGATTCTCTTCAGTGAAATAGACATAAAGGGATAACTTTAGTAATGGAAACTTCTAGAATTATACAAAAAATTGTTATTAAGTAGCTCTATTCTTGGAGATTCCTAGAAAGCTATATTGCCAGGCAACTATACAAAGCTAAATTAAGGATTTGCTTTCTGTAAGAAGTAGACATAGTCTTATGCTTTGAATCTGTATTCATGCAATCTCTTTACACCGAAATACAAGAGTAGTACAGCAGCTGGAAAAACTCAGTATTATTAAGCGGTTCTTTAAATTTGTCCTTGAAAGTTCTTCTCTTCTAACATGTCTTACTTGTGTCCCTTATAATATTGTTACTGAGAAAGTACTCTCTAGTTTTCCAGTGCATCTGATTTTATTATTAAATGCCTGTTTTCTTATATTTTCCTTCTATCTGAATTAGCATAATTCCAGTTAATGTATCTTGTTTGTATTATTTTAGAAAAAGAAGTGCTCTTTACAGACAGAGGAATCACCTGAGTTTGCTTGCACTAGCACTGTGACACTATTTTCCTTAGCCTGGATTACTTGCACCTTTCTTCTGCCTAGTATTGAAAAATAAAAGCTTGTACTAGAATTAAGAAGGAGTACAAAATATGCTAGCACAAAAGTAATTGACTTAGTTTTCAGAATTGCTAAGCACCTGTTCCAATTGTCAGTTTGGCAAAGTGTATCAGCCAAAAAGTTCCAAAAGATCTGTCACACTGCCTCCAAGTGTTTGACATAACTTGCTGGGTGCCTGAGTCATATTCTTCACAGGTATAGAAGAAACAAATCTGTCTTCTTGACTGCACTGCTCTGTGATAAGTACATTTAGAAAAACTTGAACATTCATAAGCCTCCTGAAGAGTAAAGTGGGTTAATCTTGCTCATAGTATTTGCACATGCCTTAACAGGATAAAGGATGTTAGAGTGAGCTCATCATTACTAATAATTAGAGTTCTTTGCTTGGACTTTATAGATAAACTTGAAAGCAAATGACATAAAAGCTAGGAACTTTAGGAAACTACTGCTTTAATGTAGCAATAAATGAACAATTTTTAATCTTCTTTTACAAAGTCACACTGCAGGTAGCTCAGTGAAAAGCTTTAGAACACTGTCACAAATAAAATGCATAAAAAAGTAATAGGATGAAGAATAACAAGAATAACTTAGTAACTCTGAAGACACTGCAGTAGCCTTCTCTCAAATGCTGTGCTGGACATTCCCTTTCAAGAAGGGAAGTTCTAAAGGTAGCCAAGAAAGGGATAATTTCCATTGGCCAAGCATAGAAAACACTTGTGAAAGAAAAAACTACATGCACTTCTTATTTCTTAGCTTTTTTGAATGGTCTTCTCTTGTAAAACACACTGTTGTAAGAATAGTCCTTTTTAAATAAAAGAGCTTAAAAATAAAATACAACAGGAACAAAAGAAACAGGACCTGTGTCTTCTTTCTTTTACCAGATAAGTTAGCAGCGAGTAAATGAAACACTATAAATGGGATTATTCAAAATTTATAATGGGATTCTTTTTTCCTAAAATGTGAACTTTTGCAAATTACTGTCTTAGTAAGTCTGAGTTTTAAATAAGAGAGATTAGAAGGCAGATGGTGTATCAATTTAGATTTATAACTAGTGTTTCATATAAGAAACCTTGGAAGGGAGATCCAACCAATTATATCATAGCCATCACTGTCAAAACTACTACAGGGCACAGCTGAGACAACCAAAGCTCTGCCTACCCTGTCAGCCTGCTGCATAGTGCAAATGCACTGAAAAGGGGCTCCTACCAGCAGCAGAGCTATGTTGGTCCCTGGCTGGACTGATACAGCCACAATTATCAGCCTTCTGTTACCCACATCATTTAAAGTCAGAGTGGACGCATTCCCTAGTTTCCTACCCTTGTAAACACTCTCTTATTAGCTCCCATCAGGGAAAGGATAGTTGCCTAAAACTGGAGCCAGGGCACTGCCTTCTCCCCACAGATTACAAGGAGGGGAAGTCCTGGTGCTTACAGGCCTTATTTGCCTTCTGTATCTGAGCATGAGAGGCATGACACATCAGCCATCTCCTCCATGTGCTGAGGACCTAGATCAAGTCTGTAAAAATTACAAGATCTTCTCACTAGCAGGGCTGTTCTTTAAAGATCAAGTACCTTACATCAGCAAGACATTTTTTGTTGTTTGGGACTTAGGCCAAAATGGTATTTGTATTCTACATGGAGAAAATCTGTTCCCAGAATTTATCACTGGCTTTTAATTACTAGTATTCTTGCATTTTAAGAAAGTCTGTGATGGTAACACATGAAATATAGACAATTTCTTTTGTATGCATTTTGTATTTCTGGCCAAAACATCTCATCTTCTTCTTGTAATTACACTTTTCAATTCCTGTGTCTCAGATATTTTTTTTTAAACATCTGTTGTCACATCTATTTTGGAATTGCAGCTTTTTTTATCCCTCATTACTATTCTTTCCACCTTTCTGCCATAGTTCCAGTACTCCTTCACAGTGACTGCTGTCTTGTTTCCATTTCTAGCTTTGCTGCTATGAGTTACTTTTATATTACAGATCAGAGACCAATAAGCAATACTGATCCACTTGAGTGGCTTTTAGCTGCTTACAAACAAATCGTTTATGAGCATACTAGTGGGCATTTTCATGCAAGGTCACACTTTGCCTCTTAATAAACAGAAGTGACACTCTTCCCTCCAGTGTGCAACCACTTCTGTTGTGTTAGCACCTAACTGCCCCATCTGCTTGCAGCCCTGACGTCACATAAGTACACATGCAGGTGCAAACACACCGGCCGAGTTTGTGCCTACCATCCAGCAGCCACTGTTTTGCAAATGTAAATCACCACATTTCATTAGAAAATGACACCTGTAATTATACATCTTTTTATTAATGCTTCTGGTACATGATGTAGATTTATCATCCTCACCTAGAATCTGCAATTACACCTTTCACTGTCCACTAGGACAGTTTCCAAGAGTAAACATTTGAGCTATGTCTACAAAATATATGTTTACACCTGCAAAGAGATACTTTTGTAGAAAGACATGAGCAAACATTCACTGGCATACACATTTGGTCTGTGCAAATACTTGCCTGTAGAAATGACAGCATTACACTCGAAACAGTTGAATAAGGTTACCGGGGTAAAACTGTGAATAATTTATTTTTCAACAGAGTGATTAGGTAATTTATGTTCATATCAAAACAGATTTAGAAATTCTTTTTTATGTCTGATGAAACCAGAAACTGTCAATACATTAAACAAACAAACAAAAAAAGTGGTTTAGTTTTTGCAATAAAGGGGAAATACATAATACAAAATTTCATAGTAGGTGCCATTATTGTCTCCCTTATTCAGTAATGCTATTGCTAGACTAAGTCACTGAGCACATTGCAAACTTTTAATCTTCTGGATCTGTCTGGGAGATCCAGTCCCACAGGATAGCACAAAGTGTTTTGAGCAGACATTCTTTTGCCACCCTTTTGGTATTTTTCTGCATTGGATACATAGCTATTCATCAGTGCAGGAGCAGAAAGGATAGTGTTCACCTTCAAGGCTTGGCTGCCAGACTTCAAGGGCATGAATGCATTCTGTGATTTTTTTTTTGTTTAACATTAAATTTAATAATCTCAGAAGGAGATAGGCAAAACCTTCTGTTCTAATCCCATCATGCAGAGAAGGGAACATGAAAAGGGTGTGAAATGGGAGCACTGATTAATAGTTGATTGTTTGAGAAAGCAGAAATGGGCTTTGTTGATTTATTTTCGTGAATATACAAAGTCAAACCTTTTATAATGTGGCTTTTTTTTTTTTCATTAATGCCATTTCATTAATTTTTTCATTATAAATAAAGCTGTGGATATTTGCATCAAAAATATAGTCTTTTTCCTTTTTCTGTTATGCAAAACATGCTCATAAAGCATAAATAATAAAAATATTTGTGAAGTTGAAAAAGAAATTGCCAAAGTTGAAGTTGCTTTCCAGAGTTAGTAAAGATCACATGCAGATACTTCAGATCATTTTAAACTAGCAGCCATGTAGCAGCTTCACGTCTTGGAATGACAGTCCTATCAGTTATGTAGCATGTGCATGTGAAGGGCAGCAGGACAAAAACTTATACAAACTGACAGATGTATGTAAGCTGAATGACAAGTGAGTATGATGGCATTGGCTTGTAGTGACACTTCTTTTTCTTACACATATAACAAGAGAGATGAAATGCTGAATTTAATATGCAAGACTAATCTGCATGACTAGGTTAGGGTTTTGTAAAGTATAAGCAACTCTTGAGTGTCAGAATAAACTTAGAGATTGTCAGATATTTCTAGCAAATACTATATGAGCCTCAAGACTTCAGGGCATTTCTGAAAGTAGCTTTAGGATCTGTGGTTCAAAGTGTGTGCTCCCCTGAGCATTCAAATGTTGTTACTGCACTGAAGCAGATGTAAAGTCTGATCATGAGAGTCTGTAGATGGCTAACTGGTTCCTGTGTCTTCTCCAAAGAGGACAGCACTAGTGAATATTTGCACACTGCTCTTGGAGAGGTGTCTCTTAAAGGGCCTCACTGCACCTCCTAGGAGGGTATTCTGTTTCTACTCTGGTGACAATGACTGATTTTTGGCTAGATTCATGTATCTTGTGTACTCTCATTCTGAATGACCCAATGAATCATCTCAAACTTCATGGGTAGGCAATTGCAGGGGGAGGGATTGGTTGTTCCTTCCCTCAGCTACATTACAACTTTATTTTTAGGACCTGCTCTCTGAGATGGAATACGTGTGTGAGTTCATCCAGGATGGCAGAAAAGAAAATCACTTTTTTTTCCTTACTATGTTTATATGAAGAATAAACACCCACCCAGACACATTTAGCTTACATTTAAGAGGAGAACACAAGGACTGATGGTATTCAAAAGAAAATGATTATGCTCCTACCCCATAAGGAGAGCACTCTAAATACTAGAGTCATTGGTTAAGTGTTGGGCTTCCTCAGTTCATACTCCTGACTAGCTCAAGCTCTGCACACTGGGTTGCTAACCCCTGTAATCCACATGCTTGAACTCTGCAGTGGGGATCAAGTGCCTAGAAACCAGGCAGGTGGAGGTGCAGGTAGGTGTTGCTTCTCCAGCCTTCAGAAAACATGGCTTGCTGAATACTGGAATCCTGTCCTTGAAAAGAACTTTCGTTGCCAAGTAGTATATGACAATTTGATGACTTGTTGCTCTCAACACTGTCACCCGTATTGCTGTTTCCTGAGTCAGTACAGGAAGATCTCTTACCTATGTGCCTTGATCATTCTGCAGTAATGATCACAAATGGGAAAATATATTCCTACTATGCCCTGTGGGAGGTTCTCTTCTCCAGAGGATAGGCTTTTGTGGGACAGAAAAAATAGTTTTATGCAGACCAGCTTGAACACTCATATATTTTTGATATTATTGAATTAAATCTGAGAAAGAACTTTCAGGACAGATTTTATAACAGTTACAGCAGAGGTTTCATATTTAAGTGAGAAGACCTTTTCAATTTCAAACTTAGTTCTGATCTTCTGAAAATATGAAGAATCTAAAATGCTGGTCAGGGTAAAAAAAACAAAGTCCATATATTTCCCATTTTTGCATCAGACTACTCTAATGTAGAATATATTCTGAATGTGTGAAGATATGGAGAATAATAATTTTTTTTATAGTAGTTTTTCTGTTGAGAAACAGTGTGGTTATCCTAACTGTTTAAAGCAGTCTACAGTGTTATACCTATTTTAGATGTCACTTTGCTAAAGCAAGAGCTACTAATCTCATATAATGGGTTGTAGAGATGTCTTTTACCCATCCAGAAGGAATGAATTTCAATTATATAGAAAAGTTTCTGAATAGGGTAAGACTTTATGGGCTATGTGGAAAGTCTTAAGCCGTTTCTCCTTAAAGAGTTTTGATAATTAAAACTGCCTAGTCTTTTCCTCAAACACACAGTTAACTTTTGGTCGAGTAGTGTGGAAATACAAAGGATGAAGTAGAGAAGAATTATACTTCAGAGAATTAAAATTTTATAAAACTTCCCAGCACTTCCTGGAAAATCACTTAAAATAGTTGTTTGGTTTCTGAGTTGCAACCTGGAGCACAGGTTGCTTGAGTAACTCCCTACTTTGACAAATTCTTCCCTGTCTTCTACCACCTGACCCAGAGGTGGTGCCACATAACATAAGCATCCTGTTTCCTCTGCAGCAGGGAAGAGTGAGAAGGAGGGGTAATGTGAAGGGAAGAGGAGAAAAGAAGGTACTGCAGACAGGCCTAGCTAGAGAGGAAGGAGTGAGATAGTCTGTCAGTGCCTTCCCCATTCCTCTTCCCAAACTTGTTTCTTCAATCAGCCATCTCATAAACTAGAGAAATAACCACACAAATACAATTCAGTGTATACTGACTAGGAAGTGGGACAGCAGGAAACATAAAACTGAATATCGGTTTTTATATTTTCCCTGCTTCCATTTGTTCTGCAAGTGCATAAACTTTCCAGACTTATTAGAGAGGTGATTTCTGCAAGCAGGACCACAACATACATTGACATTTGTGTGCATTATGAATGCATCCAAAAAGCCTTAGGTGTGATGATGACAGCAATAAATGAACAGACTTCTGTGACAAGAGATTTGAATGTGCTGTGGAAATTGTAGAGTCTTTCAGGACTGCAGAAACAAATAAAAAAGCTCCCAGTAAACAAACCAAACAACCAACCTTACATTTTATACGTTTCCAATTGGGAGGGCTGCTGACTGGAAAAATCTGCAAAGCATTTAAGATTTGAAAGCATGATACACACCAAATACTTGTCAACTCATAAAAGCAAAGTCTATCTTTCACATTTTGCCTAGTAAGGGACCTTGTTATTAAGTAATCAAGAATGAATTTTCCAAATGCAACAATACTAGTCCAAATCTATAGTAACTCTGTTCTCATGAAAAAATGGAAGCCCTGATGATAAAGTACCAATAAAAAAATCCTTTATTTTTAAAACATGGGTAAATGAAATTTAATTATTTAGAATCGATTGCTACATAAATCACAAATGACATATTTTACTGAGAGAAAAAGCACTGCTAATATCTTCAATCTGTGCACTACCAACTTTGCAAGGTGTGCAAAGTAATCTTTTTTTTCAGTGTAAGCACTGTCTCACTGGATGCAATAAGTCAAAGTTCTTCAAATACTGCATTCTGCAAAGTTAAAAGTAAATTCTCACTCTTGATAATCCCCCACACACTCAAAGTCACTCTGTGCTTTTGCGTAGGCTGAAACAGAAAAAGCTGCATGATGTTAGCATTTCAGTAATTGTACTGAGTTAAAGTTCTGTTACAAAACTGCACCAATTGGTGAGAATAATAAAAAGCAGTCTGATTAAACATAATGTAAGAGTCACCTGTGGAGCACCTGTATCACCTGGTCAGAGTAGTATTAATATTGATGCAATTAGTTAGTAAGAAATTCTTTGTAGGTGGCAGTATCCCTTGATATGACAAAAAAGCAAAGGCAAGAAAGGAAGTCGTTAGGTCTGTGTGACCTTCAAGTACTATAAAAATATCCAGAAAAGATGGGAAAGTGAATTAAGTGAAGAAATAGTTTTACCAGGTATTTTGTGGACTGCATTCAGTATTTTCAACATGTATAATAACAATAAAAACCCTTTTTAGCAAAAAAAAAAAAAAAAAAGAAACCCTTCATTCCTTAATGCCCCTTGACTGGAGGAAATGCATGAAGCAATTCTTGATATTTCTGAAGCTGCACCCCTATGAATGAAGACACCCTCACTTTTGAAAACTTTGGTTACTGTTTTACAGCTGTCATCAAACCAGTGTCCTTAGGTTTTGTATCCTATACATCCCAGATAATAGATGAAGGTTTTGAATTGGAGTGAACCTGCGTTTTCATAGGTGATATTTCTGGGGAAGCAGAAGAAAGTGCAGATTAGTCAAACTGTATAAAATCAAAAGTAGAAACAGTAAGGCAGGCATCCTCCTGACACATACCTGTACCATCTGCATGGAGTCATGGTATTTATTCTCCTTTCCCCACTACTGTGGAACATTATCAAAAGATCTTTGAAATGAGCACAGGTCCAGTAGGGGCGGGATTCCAGTTAGGGTATATAATTACACGACACCAGAAGTTGCTGGGTTGAATGTTAGAGGCATCTGGTGTGTAAAAGCCTTGTCAGATGGCATGGAGAAGGTAGTTTACACATGGGGCTCATATGGTTAGTTTCCATGCCCAGCATCTTGGCAGCTGTACGGCAGTCATTTGGTGTAGTCTCACTATGCATTTTTATTGCTGCATGGATACCCTTGAATGATCTTATGTTACCCTATTGCTGCTGGTGTTACCTCTGCTTTTATTAATGTGACTCTGCTTTAACTGAATGGTATCTTTCTGTGTATATATTAAGCTGTATACCTAATAGCTTTTTTTTGAACCGGTCAAGGCTTTTTCCTTTAATGTTATCTAAAAACTCTTAGGTCTAGTGCAGAATATGCTTTGAGAAAGGAATTTCCTTGACATTTTTTCCCTATTCCTTTTTTTCCTTTCTGTTACTATCTTTCTACATTTTTTTACCTTTTTATGAGTGCAGAATTCTCAGTTACCTTAACAGGAGTCTGGCATTAGTAGGGACAATAGGGTAACAGCAAAAGGAGCTTTCTAATATCTTTTATTGTAGCCCGTAGGTGCCGTATCTCCATTACGTGTTGCTGTGTGAGCTTTTCAAATGACTAGCCAATAGCTGTCACTTTAAATATTTCATAGTGATTTTTTTACTCTCAAAAATACAATTTTTCTTGTGCCTGTTGTGTTTCCTGTCCTGCTATTGGTAGTTTTGCTCAGTACTGCTCAACGTTCTTGCAATTACTTCTTCTTGCAATTGCAATACTGTTCTTGCAATTAGAGTTTAGACAAAAAAAAAAAAATCTGTTTTTCAAATATCTCCAGTGAGCATAAAGAATCAAGTGAGATCTGCAGTAACTATCTCTCTCTTACTTTATATTAAGGTGTGTGTGCACATGCGTGTAGACACAGAAATGCTTATGTGTAAAACCAACCTTTCTGGCAAAGCAGAAGCAGGACCTATAATAATCAGTAAGAGCAGTTCCATCCAGCATACAGTGAGAAGATAGGACATAAAAGCAAAGCTCCCAACCCCAACCAGATAATGTTTCTTCCACGGGGGGTTCACTGTTACCAGTTTAGCATGATTTAGCAGTTCTGAGCTGCCACACTAATTAATTTGTGGTGCAAAAGAATGTAACAATTCAGCTCATGTGAAGAATAGATTTTATTTCTGAAAACAAATACACTCATTTTTTAAAGGAAACTTCAAAATTATGTTACAAGGGAAGATGTTAGAATAAATAGCACTTTTCTATTCTGTCCCATTAATCAGCATCACAGAGAGGAAGGTTTACTTCTTTAGCTCTGAAAATGCAAATTCTCAACAATTGTTAATTTATACCTTGAAATTGTGATGAGATATCCCAGGTTGCACAATGGAACTCAAGTAAAATCCAAGCTGATCAGTTTTATAACAAGCTGTGTGATGAGTATGACCTCTTGTGTTAAACATGGGAATATTCATTTGTTTATTCACAGAATGAAACAAACAAGTAAGTAGATCGAATATCTAAAAGCTAGTAACAGCACTGCCCTTGTATTTCTACAAATAAACAGGACAGCAGCAGTAGAGGTATTAAAATTGGCACTTATGACTTTTACATATGAACGAGAAAAATAAATGCAATCATTTCCTCATATAGAACTAATTTATCTTATATTTTAGTGTTCCAATACTTTAAAAAGATATTTTTTTCCTTCTTCAGAATTCTAATATAAGATTGTATGATCAGAATAGATGAAGTTACAGGACAGAGCCTTGGTGACTTCTAAATAAAACATGGAGATTTACAAATTTCTTAAAAAGTTTTCCACAGTAAACTAGTTCATGAGGACTTTACCTTCTGGTAAAGAGAAAGCTTAAAGGAAAGTATCTTTAAGCAAACATTAAGGACACAGTATGAACAGAAAAGGAAAAATGAAACTTAGGTCTACCTAATCTTTAACTAATTCACAGAACTCATATTTTGAAAGCATGCTTCAGCATCGTTTTTATGTACAGAGTGACAAAAGCCCGAGTTCCCTGAGATTTTAATTTTCTAAGATCCATGCACTTCATGTGTGTTTGAAAACACAGGCAAAATATAACCAATGAGATGGAATAACAATAGTGAGTTTTTTCAAACAAACAGTGCAGTATCTGAAGCTGTATTAAACAGCATGGTCATTCTTAAAAATAAAAGCACCTTTTTTGCTTGGTCATCAGTGCTGTGGGGAACTGAGTGCAATCAGAGCACCCAAATACACTTTAGTGCAATTTCAAAATTAAAGTGTTTTATCATTCATGCAATAAATGTGTAGATTTTTATTCAAAACTCTGTTATTAGACAAATTTTGAATTATCACAAGGCATTATGATGTTGTGTATCACAAATACTCCTTTTTATGGGTGCTTTTTCAAAATAACCTACACTATCTAAACATAGTCAAGTTTAAATTTTGGTCAGTCTCTAAATAATCTATCTATGTTGTAAAACCATGATATTTACTACACTAGTGAGAGTGGTGTGATTGTGTACGTGCTATGTGCGCTTGCTTTAAAAGGTACACTTTGATTAGGAATTAAGTCATTTAAGTTTCATAATACAGCATAGTTAAAAACTTTGTTAATGGCAGTGCCTCACTCATACTTCTAAACTACAAGTCACTCAAGGGTTTCAAAAGAAATTGAGTATCATGGGAGATACAGAAATTAGAAGGATCTTAGAAAAGCTTAGTTAGATTTAATCTTGAACATTACTGAGAAGTTAAAGACGTAAGAAAAACCTTCCATGCTATCAAATTTTGCAGCTAATTTTCAAGCTGTAAAGATAGTGCTGCCCAACTGTGCGTGGGGGGAAACAAACAAAACCAACAACAACAAAACCAAAACAAACAAAACCCCAAACCAAAACAAAAAAACCCACACAACTCCCCCCCCCAAACACCACGCTGTTATCATCTCGCCTAGGTGACAGGCACAGCTGTAACACGCTTACCGTTCTACTCATTCTTCCCTTAAAAAAAATCTTCCCTTAAATAAACGCAGGAAAGAGACTTTACCTGGCGCAGACATTGCTCTGCCAAAGGGAGTTGCAAAAACGGATTATTCAGTGAGAGTCTAGGAGGAAAAGGAAGGGGAAGAGGCAAAATGTACTGCACCGACACTGCATGCCCGGGAACCGGAGCCGGAGGGCAACGCAGACAATCCGTGGCCCCGGTCCCGTTTCACGGGAGAGCTCCTACCGAGCCGCCGGAGCGGCTCTACAGCCCCAAACCACCCCCGGCCTCTCCCGGGCGCTGACAGTCCGGCGGCGGCTTTCCCTTCTCCCGCGGAGGGGAGAAGCAGCAGCCGGCCGAGGCCGTGTGTCTTTGGGACAGGCTCAGGATGTGCCGGGAAGGGTTTCCCGCTCCCCGCCGGGGCCGCGGCTCCTTCCAGCTCCGGCGGCGGCGCGTCTCGGTCGGGCGGGAGCGGAGCCTGAGCCTGGACGCTGTGTTTTTGCAGGGCGGCGCGCTTCTGCTTGGACAGCTCCGGAGCGCGACGCGGCGCCCATGTTCCGGGAGGCGGGCGCGATGTAGCGGAAGCGGGGAGAGCCGCCGCGGAGCCCCTTTCCCGACGGGCGGGGGCGATCCCAGCAGCGAGCGCGCTCCCCAACCCGGGAAGCCTAGTGTTGCCCCGGCGCGGGCTGAGGCAGCCCTTTCCCGCGGGAAGGGGGATCCCAGGAGGGGGGCGCGGGCAGCCTTACCTCGCGGAAGCGGGATCCCCGTGGAAAGGGGGGCGCGGAGCCCTTACCCACGAGAAGAGGGATCCCAGCGGGCGGGGGACCGGCAGCCCCTACCTGCGGAAGCGGATCCGCCGCGGGCGGGGGGCGCGGGCCAGCCCTTACCCACGAGAAGCGGATCCGCGCGGGCGGGGGGCGGGATCCGCGGGCGGGGGGCCGGGCAGCCCTTTCCGCGGAAGCGGGATCCCCGCGGGCAGGGGGGTCCCCGCCCGCCGCTCACGCCGCGGCACGGTCCCCGCCCCTGCAGTGAACGTCGATGCCCGTTGTTTTGGTGCGCCCGACCAATCGGACACGCCGGCTGGATTCTACGGGAGCCGGGATGGCCCGTCGTGGCGGCAGCAGGACGCTCCCTGCCGACCATCACGCATTGCGTCACGGGTGCACCACGACCGGTCCTCCTGCGGCTTTAACGGCCCCGCGAATGGACGCGCCGCGCCACTTCCTCGGCGGGCCTTCGGCCCGACCAAGCAGCAAGCCAAGGCAGCACGCCCGCCGGTGCCGGCGCCGCCGCAAATGCCAGCAGCAGAACGGCCAAGACACGCATGAGGCCTCCTCCAGCACAGCAGCAGCAAACAGCAGCAGCAGAGGCCATGCCTCCAAGTGCAACACTGCGAACTACTACGGGGCTGGCTGCGGCAGCCGCGGGGGATAACCTGCCCCTGCTGCTCCGCGCCTCCTCGCCCCTCTCCGGCGCCTTCCGGACGCACTCCTCGCCGCTCTCCTCCGCCGCGTCCTCCCGGCAGGGCAGCCAGCTGAACGTCAACGAGCTCACCCCCTCCAGCCATGCCGGCGCTCTCAGGCAGCCTCACCAGTATTCCCAGTACCACCAGTGCCATAGCCTGCAGCAGCAGCAGGCAGTCAGCCCCAGCAGCAGTGTCAGCAGCGGCAGCACCCACCACCACCACCACCATCATCACCACCACCATCACCAGCAGCAGCGCCGGGAGAGCAACCCCTTCACCGAAATAGCCATGAGCAGCTGCAGGTACAACGGCGGCGTCATGCGGCCCCTCAGCAACCTCAGTTCGTCCCGCAGGAACCTGCACGACCTGGACTCCGAGTCGCAGCCCGCTGCAGCCGCCGCTCGCCAGCCCTGCTGCCGCCGCCACCGCCGGCAGCCCCGCCGCCCCGGAGATCGTGGTCTCCAAGCCCGAGCACAACAACTCCAACAACCTGGCGCTCTACAGCTCCGCCGGCCCCGGCCCCGGCCCGGGCAGCACCAACAACGGCGGAGGCAAGTCCAGCAAGAAGAAGAACCAGAACATCGGCTACAAGCTGGGGCACCGCCGAGCGCTCTTCGAGAAGCGCAAGCGCCTCAGCGACTACGCGCTCATCTTCGGCATGTTCGGCATCGTCGTCATGGTCATCGAGACTGAGCTCTCCTGGGGCGCCTACACCAAGGTACCAGCCCTGGCGGCAGCGGGTCCCACCGCCCGACGGTGCGGACACCGTGGGACGGTGGGTGCCGCCGGTCCCCTCCCCGGGGTGGCCGTGGGGCGGACCGGCCCCAGCGCGTGGGTCTCTGAGGGACGGCGGTGTCTTTCTCTTGCAGGAGTCGCTGTATTCCCTCGCTCTGAAATGCCTTATTAGCCTGTCTACGATTATCCTGCTTGGGCTCATCATCGTGTACCATGCAAGGGAAATCCAGGTAAGGTTTCCTTGTGTGGATCAGGAAAAGTTCCGGGTTTAGATGGGGGTGTGAGGCGGTTTGTCCAGGAGTGCAGTGGTGGTAAGTACTGGGCATATCCCACTGGTTCAGAAAGCATAAGTAGTCTTTGCATGCCTGCCGAAGTTGGTGAATGGACCTCAGCCCTGGAGACAGGGCAAGATAAAGTGGGATACAAGCCAGGGAAACTCTGCTCGCTCCGAAGTTCTCCCTGCTAGGGACTGTTGCCTGCAGTTATACTATAGGATCACTTTGCCCTGAGGTTATAACATGCTTTCTAGGTGACGTGCCTGCTGTCTCCTGTAGCAGATGTACAGCAACAATCTTTTATTTCCCAATGACTCAATTTCGTGCTGTGCGTTTTCTCTCGACAGCATGGTGAATGGTTTTCACTGTGCAAGGTATGTAATCTTCACTGCACTGTCGCCGATATGAGGGTCTAGGAGAGTGTTTAAGAGGAGGGGGAAGACTGATGTTTGACTTGTTTTATTTAATGATGCAGAGTCTCTAGGAATGTGACCAAAGAAAAGTGTCAGGAAGGGTAGGGCTAAAGGTAAGAGGAACATAATGATTAAAGCTGTAAAATAAATCTTACAAATACTGTCACAGGTTCTGTCCAAGTGACTTAATTCTAATTTCAGTTTTATTCTTTTTTTGACCGAGACATTAAAATTTGGTATTTCAGCTCAACTGAAACATGCAACAGACAGATTTCAAAGTTTTAAAGAGAAAAATACCTTGTTCTCTTTTGCTTTTTCAGTGCTTTTTCCAGTACTTTTTACAGTGCTTTTGCTTTTTCGGATTAGAGATCCCTTGAGCTGAAAACTGAAATGTCAGATTTCAAGGGCAAAGAAGACTTTTGCCCTGATTAATACTAATCAGTTAAAAAAAAAAAAGATAAATTAAGAATTGTATAGTACCCTGCTTCTGTGCAAATGAATGCTGTAATTTCAATGTGAAATGGTACCATAGTCCCCTACTTAGGGTAATGTTATAGAAGTATTATGTTGCCAGATCGGATCCTGTTGTGCAGACCTTGCACATGCAAAACTTCTTTTACTGGCTCAGAACCCAGTTTCTCTGCATTAATATCAAAGATATTGAAAACTGTTTAATGATATTGTACTCAGTAAGCAAGTGTTTTGAAGAGAGAGCGTATTTATAAACTACAGAAGTACTCATGAAGAGGTCTCTTCATCTGTATAAAAATAAATAAGTAGCACTGCTGAAGTGTGGGAGCCTTCTCTGGTGTATCATCCCACAAGTGGTGCTTCAGGCATGAAGAGCAAAGCTGAAAACAATTCCTCTGTGAATGTTTGAATTAGTCTATGCATTTTCCAGAAACCTTAAATTGAAAATTTTATGGAAGATAACAAAATAGTTGTAGGTCCCTTTAAGCATCAGCATATACTAAGTAGTTACTTCAAGATTCAATTCATTGCTGTTTTTTTTTCAGATAGAGTTACAAATTTTCATTATCTTATGAATTAGATCTCTTAGGGATCAGAAAGAAATAATAATAAAGAACTAAAGTTGTCATTCCGCTTTGTTTTTTTTTAACTGACTGTTTTAAAGAACTTCCTCATGTATGCAACTACATGAAAGGAGCTACACAATCATGTGACTTAATCATGATTAATGTAGTTTTCAGTGCTGCCTGACTGTATAGAACACAAGTATACCTGCCTGTAAAAGGGCAATACCCCATGTTTTAGAATGAGAGACACCAAAAACTGCAGTAGTCATGACAGGGCCTGAAGTGAGCTGCAACTTCAAGGGGTTCTGTCATTCGTGTTGAAAATGAAAGGAAGTTCTCTGTTTCGAGGAGCTTGTTAGAAGGAAAGCACACAGTACTTCCCTTAGCTATTAGATGTCTGCTCCGTTTTGAATTTACGCTTGGTCTGTTTTTCTGCATACACTTGACTTTTAAAAAATAAGGTGAAGAGTATGTACAGCAAAAGCTACCTCCATCCGACAGTTGTAAAATTTATGTTACATTTGAGACCTGAAAAAAAGAAGTACCTTAAAAATACTTTGGCTTAGTGACTTATCTAATCTTCACCAGGCAAAAGAAAACAGTGGGTAAATCTGGTAATGTAATGTTTGTTAAATAACCTTTAAAGCTGACTGTTTTCTGAAGGCAGACATGCCTTTAGTTCAAGTAAACACCTTGCTATGTGCAGTAGAATGAATGAGGTTTGTAGAATAGAGCCCACAGATGGTTGGTTGTGTCCAGGAGGACTATTTGCACCAACTATTTGTCAGTCCCATTCCAGTTCAAATATTCCTTTCTGATTATTGTCTTCTGATTATTGTCTGAAACATATTTAAGCATTTTTTGTGGTGTAAATAGGCAGGAATTCATTGAGAGAGGAGAATTTGTTCCATGGAAGAGAAGAAGATTGCTGTATTTTGCTTGTGGGTGTGGTGACTTTCATACTCTGGTAGAAGCAAACCAATCTAAGCATAAGTAAAGTTTTCTACAAAGCATGAGGCAAAAAAAAAATGCTAGGAAACAAAGAGCTGACACTTTAGTAATTATTTCTGATTGCTGGATGAATACAGAGAAACCTCTGGTGACCTCAAATGCTGGTGAGTGGAAATCAGCTTTTTCGTTCTTTTCAGTAGTCTGTGACCATGATTTATTGGTAGGGAGATCGAACAACCATACTGCAGAGATGTCCATGGACCAGTGCCCATAGCGGCATAGCAGGTGGCTTTAGTCTTCCCATTGATACAACGTGGCTTGAACATTTTGCTTTGAAAACAGTGAGCCGGAGTCAGTTAAACCAGACTCCAGAGTTTGCCTGTCCCAGACCTGCTGCGCTTTTTAAGGACACTGGAAGGGAAGTTTATAAAGGCTTGCTAATATTCTTCCCAAGCCGACAGTGATATAGCGACGTGAGACAAGTGAGTTTTCTTCTTCGCCTTTTCCCGCGGTTGATGTGCGGTGCAGGAGCTGGAGCACTCCCAGTATCCCGGCGGTTTCCGCGCCGCCTGTTCAGCACCGCGGACAGCTCCGCGCGGAGCGCCCGGCCCGGGCGGCACATCCCTCCCTTTCTGCCTCTCCTTCAAAACCTGTTCGCTGCACAGTTCTGCTTATGGGCTCTCTGGAACGTACAGGGCTCTGCATCTGGCAGACCATAGTCTCCAGAAGGGTGGTAGCTGCAGTATTTAGACAACTGTAGGAATGTTGCATAGTCTTGTAAAATACTGTAAATGTTAAAATATTTTTATCAAATAGGTTTTCAGTGATGGCAGTGTACTATTCTGTATAGGTCTAACAATTTAATAAATGTAAGTTACTGTTAAGAATACAATAGAAGTCAGATGAAACCAGTTGGGTTCAAGGGCTAATTCATAGCTTACCTTACTGTTTCCAGAAGAGAGCATAAAATTACAAGCAAGTTTGCATCACATCCTTCCCCCTTCTGGAAAAAAAATCCTAATGAGCAACAGCAACAGAGCTGAAATTCAAGATAGTGACAACCCCAAAATGTGTGTTCTCTTTTTGTTACGTTGTTGTCATGCCTATAATACTGTTAAAAACATCACCCCTGAAAGGTAATGAAATATGCATTGCTCTCACTCCAAGCTTGTATGGTTGTTGATTCAGTTCTTCAGAGGAAGTGCTTTGTGTTTGAAAGATCAATGGGAAAAATGTAATTATCCTAATGAAAAATCATCATTATCCCAGCCTAGAACAGGTATTTCTCTGACTGTTACTCCAGTTGAGAGTTTGAAGAGGTGAAGGACAGAAGAGCTAAAAAGACAACATGATCCAATTCATGCATAAACAGTTTGTTACTTAATAGTATTTTGCGTAATTAAAGCAGAGGCAGAATATAACATAATTAAAATTGTAAAATCTGTAGAACTTACTGTTCCATTCCACAGTTCTCTAGTGCAATATACTGTTAGATCCATACATAAAATTGAATTTAAGAAAGTTTAGGGTGGCAGTTCACATGGTAAAGCTACAGTTTTTCTACTTTTATTAAAAAATGGACCTCTTTACCTGTCTCTAGTACTGCTGGAGGTAGAAAAGCTTTTTAACTATGCACCCCTGAAGTTCCACTGGCGCTGTCTTATATTATTCAGAGCAAAGGATTAAAATCAAAATTCTGCAAGATTGCCAGTAGAAGGTCTTTAATGTCTTTTACTGAGCATTCCACCTAATAGTTATTGAGAGATGGTGGTCAGTGGAAGAATATATCTGGAACGCTTCTCTTTTAGTGCTGGATTGCTTAGTGTATCTCTTATGTAAATAAACATACCGCCTGTCCTGAATAATAGTAACCTGAGTAATGCTAACCTGTACTTTCTTGGACAGCATCTGAGCCTCTTTTCCTTCTCCCTAATGCAGATTTTGTCACTCATGCAGAACCATGATAGTTGTTGCTATTTGTTAGAAGTGAATAGAAATCAATAGAATTTTTTTTTAATGTCAGTTGAAATTTTTAACCACTTCTAAAATGTATTGCTAGTTCATACTTAGGTAGAATTCCTGTGGAAAGTCTTGCAAACTCCAAGGTTAAGGTTAAGCTATTGCTTTCACAGCAGAACCTCCCAGGGCTCCAGGGAGAGAGCACCTTCAATCCCTAGATGATTCTGAAGTGATGGGAAAACATGCTACTGATAGGTTTGGACACTCCCAGTCTTCATTACCTTTATAAAAAATTATCTCAGCTGAGAGCCCAAATGTCTTTCTGAAGAATCAGAGTCTTCTTCTCCCTGTGCCTGAAAACTTGTAAAAATGGAACAGGCAGTATCAGGTAACAGCTAAGAATGGTAATAAATACATATCTTGACCTGTTTATTGTGCACATAACCCCATAATGCATGATGGTATTAAACACTGTTTACAGGAGCTTCATTATCTTAGTAGCATCATTGGAAAGTTTTGCAGTAAAAATTTTGCACTCATGAACCAAAGTTAAGCTCCCTTACAGTTTCTTTTCATAAGAAGTTATGGATATTCTACATCTTATTAGCTGTCTTGCTGGCAATCTGTTGACTTTGTGCTAAGTCCAACTTACATTTGCTTAGGTATAGTGAAGCACCAGAGATTGCTCACACAGGCTGTAGATCTTCTGCTGCAGAAATGAATGAGTTAGAGCACAGAGAGCAAGTCTGGTGAAAAACTGGTGAAAACCAAGAAATAAACCTTAAGTGGTGTTTATCCTGATCTGAAGTCTTTTGAGAATTAGTGATTATTTTTTTTTCTATTTATTTTAATTGGTCTTGGATCAGGCAACAGCAAAACTCATTGCGTAGCAGTTGATCCAGGACACAGTAACTTTATGTACAGACTCAAAAATTCTCTTTTACCGATCAGGTTTACATTTCATATACGCCGTGAACAGCAGAAAATCATATAGGAATCCAAGGACACCATGTTTGTCAAATTAACACCATATCTGTCAAATTAACACTTCAGAGTTTTTGTGGAAATGCTTAGTTTTAATTCTGTTCAGTACATTTTTGATGTGTAGATCCTGTTGATGTAGGTGAACTTACAGCTGCCCAGTGTTTCTGAGATGTAGCACTTTAATGCATATGGCATGGAAGACAGGCTGGAAAATCCTTTAATAATGACCAACCTCAGAAGGGGCATTAAAGTTACATGTGTATTATACCTCCATTTCCAACAGGCTTCATTAGAACATAGGAGGCCAGTCACACTAAGTGATTGGCCTGGCCGTACCTAGCATTATCAATTCATATCTGGCATGGTTCTGAGCATTTTTTAATGAGACTGTTGGGAGTTTATCAAGACATAGTAGTGCACTATGAAGTGTGAGAAGGTGTGTTATTGCCCGTATTAGAGGAGAGAGAACATTTCTAACCAGAGGTAAGATTCTGGGTTTGTATAAATTGTATAGCTCAGGTGAAAGCAAAAGATACTGCTGTATACAATCTTGGAGGCATTCTGCATGCCCATCTTACTGTGAAAGTGTTGTCCATGCCAGATCTTTCAACTGTGAGGCCTTCAGATAAGAAAATTCTATCAGGTACTTGACTGCAGTTTTGTTTTGCCTGAGTTTTAAGTGAAAGTGTGCCAAAACTGACAAGTGTAAATTAATGCTTTTTGATTCTGGTTCTGGATTGTATATGATCTACTAAATGAAGTATCTTGGGCTTTGAGTTTGATTTGAGACATACTTCTCATATGTTTTGAGCAAAGATCAGAACAGGAATGGCTGCTGTTTAAGACTTGGGGCAATTAAAAAGCTCTGTGGAAGCTTCTATGCAACTTCAATCAATCGTTTTCCCCCTTGATGATGAAAGTGTTGTTGTTACACTCCCTTACTAGAGGATGAAATACTGCTCTGAGCCTATGAAGCTCCTTTTAAAATATGAATTGTCCGTAAAAGAAGAGTCTGTAATTGATCTTGTAATTAGCTTTCAGGTAAGCTGGATGTATTGGTCACTATAAAAAGTTTCCACAGCTCTGTTGTATGGAAAAGAGAAAAGTTACACATGATGAGAACACACACAAATAGGATTTAATATACCTTTTTTCATGCATGGGTTTTTTTGTTTGTTTATTTAATAACATAAAGTATGTTACATTGAAAAACATGAATGGAAAAAGTTCCATTCAAAAAATATGATATGAGAAATACCTATGTCTCAGTGTATTTTTGATTAGGTTGTGTAAAATTACTTTGTCCCATTATTTTAATGAAAGCCACATTAAGAAATTTCTTCTTATATCTGTTGAAAGGTCAGGAGAGACTGTCATGAGAACATGCTTTACAGCTTAGAAATAATTCTTTTGTAAATGGAGTGGTGAAACAGGAACATTTTATACTTTAAAAGGAACCCAGGCTTTTGCAAACTGAATTGTTCAGTTAATATCATACATATTTTCATAGTTGCAGGGTGTCACATATTTGTAACTTACCTTTTCCTCTTGAACAGTTTGTGCAAATGTGCTTTTTCATCTGTGTGAAAACAGTCCTTAATAAACATAGTTTTGTGTTGGCATTTTAAATGCTAAAGGGTGTGAATATTAGATACTTCATGAACGAGTGAAGAGAAGTGAGTTCAGAAAAGCAATGTGTGCATCTTCTAAGGTATTTCTTTATCTTTAATTTTGGTGGAGGCTGACAGATCTTTTGGAAGTAGATTCTTTTAGAGGAAATACTAAACCTTTTCATGACAAATGGAAACATCTCTGTTAATTCTATGTAAAGTAAAGTCAAAGGGTAAGCCTCAAATAACTTTATATTTTAAAGTCACTGTTCTTAGTCTTTTTAAGGGTAATGTGCTCTGGCATTTGGTTTTTTGTTTTGTTTTGTTTTCTGTAAAGAAACATATTAAAACAAAAACATTTTGTATCCAAATGGCAGCTTCTAAACTTCTGTGCATGCTAATATTGTGCAGCTTTCCAGATGAATAGGGTAGAACTGGGTTCTGTGTTATGTACCTGACCAACAGCTATATATTGGATACACTGTTTATTGAATTCTAATTGAACACAGTCACGAAGTTACTGAAGGCTGCAGGAGCCATCAAGGTCAGAAGTAGAGAGTTAAAAGACTGTACATATGTGACTCTTAAGTATAATTTGTCTTGCAAAACCACTGCTTGTAAAAGAGCATATTTGAAATAAAAAATAATTGAAAAGTAAATATATATGAACTCATATCCACAGATATTGCCAGCTGTGGATAAAGAGCTTCCTGAGCTTTCTTATCTGTATTCTGCAATAAATATTGTTCCTGGTAGTATTTCAGAATGTAGCTGTGTATCTTCCATAAGCAGTTATATATCAGTTCTGTGGTTTGATGGGTAGATGTAAGATAGCCTGAAAAAAGGAAATGATTCTACAACAAATATTTATGTTCTAGTTTTCATTGTCAAAGGGAATTACCTGGACAAGTCCTCACATTTTTTCTGTCACTTAAATGATATTTTTACAAAAGGGAACACTGAGACCAAGAGTTCAAATGCTGTGGAAGTAATTTGGGGATGGCTTTGTAGCTAGATTTGGAGCTTAGGCTTGCCTATCTTCTAGTCTTATGTTCAGATCAGTCATTTGTCATGTAAATAAGACACTGTAATTGCCATCCAGCTATGCCTATAACTTTCAAGAATTATATGCCTGCTTTAGCGGATGTTCCAAAAATTGCCATGTAAAATGAATGCAGTGCTCCAGAAAGTGTTCTAATGAGATACTATTGGAAATCTTTATGAAGCCTTTTATCCCTATTAAAGTTGCTTATTCCAGCTTTCATAGCTCTGCAGCTTCTGTAGGGAAAGGTGTATAGAGACATTCACACCTACTTCTACCCATGACCTCTCATGGTAGTGACTTTC
This sequence comes from Manacus vitellinus, assembly GCF_001715985.3. Lineage (NCBI taxonomy): Eukaryota > Metazoa > Chordata > Aves > Passeriformes > Pipridae > Manacus > Manacus vitellinus. The sequence goes on along the minus strand of NW_021940917.1, from coordinate 7,997,656 downwards.
ACTAGAATAATACATTATGAAGCACTTTTTCATATTCAGTCATTTAACAAAACTGAGATCCATTCTAGGTAATGACTAATATATCTTGTTTTGTGAAGGTTGTTATGCTTTTAAGAATATGATCTGTTGCAGCCAGAGAATGAGGCATGTCTTTAAAAATGAAAATAGCATAGTAACTTTGATTCAGTCTGCACCATTGCATCAAGAAAATCCACATACATAGAACTCTGATTTCAGTCTGGGAACCTGGAGAAATACTGAATGTCCAAGTGTGGCTAGACAGCATAAAATAAATTATCTCCTTCCTAAACAAATAATAAAAATTACTAGAAATAATGATTCCCAAGCATTCACTGATAACATCTAAGTTTAATAAAGGATTCATCAAAATTGTTCTTACTTTTCTGATACAATAGTAATTACCATTTTTATGCCAGTCATACACAATTGAGCTGTATTTTGGCTTCAGAAAAGGATCTGTATTTGTGAGTATCTAGTGGGATTTTTAGACCATTTCAATTTAGAGCATCCTTATTATATGTTAAGAATTTGATCCTCAACACCCTTATTAATAAAATATTTTGTCAGGAAGACTTGAAAGCTCTTAAACAGACATTTATTTATGAATAAGCTAAGGATGCTGTTAACCCACTTTCCCTTTGCCCATTGAACTACTCTCTCCAGTAGCCATAAAATTCAGTCTTGGCCATGCAGCTACTACACCCAGATTGTAGTGAGTTCCTTTTATTGTAGATTCCTTTGTAGTATACTACCTATGAGCTGTGCTTGGGTTCTGCATAATGAATGGGCTGATACAACAGCAATTCTCGTCCAAATTAGAGTGTAGCTGTAAAGGTGCCCTGTGGCAGCTGCTGCAGAGCATATTCCTTATCTGAATGATATCAAAGGTAAGTGGCTTCACACTAAGGTCACCTGCTTATTTTGTCCTCATTCAGGTTTAGACTTCATGGTAAAAGCCAATAATTTGCATTCTGTTGTGATTTTCACATTATGATAGTTTAGAATAACTAGATCTTTATGCAGTAAGATAGGACAAGTGCTGGATCTGATGTATTGCCAGTTCAGTTTCAATATAGTTTCAAGACAGTTTAATGGCAAAATATGTAAAAAAGATATTGATAGAAGACTACCCATGGCTAGTCTGACTTTCAGATTTGGTTGTCAGATAGGAAAATGTTTGGTTCTCAATCTTTATGTGCAGCCATATATGAGTAGGCATTTGTCTACCTCCCACAACAGAATGGGATGCAATGGAGCAATTTAGCAGTTGCTAAATTGTCAGCTAGCAGACCATTCTTTTCCCTTATCATTTGGCACTTGGAAGGAAAATAAAAAAGATTCTTTTATATCAAGCCTGTGATCAGAGATGTCATCTCATCCAAAATTAATAATTCTTGTGTTTCACCAGTGACTTGTCTATGTATGTTGTGGCCGATAGCATCCTGTGTTAACTGCTGGACATCAGAATTTTTGCTGCTGTGGTCTGTCCTACTAAGCATGAGGGTTGTAAAAATAAAACTTTCTAAAACATTTTGAATAGCAATTTTATGTTTAAATTGTGGATGATAAGGGGGTTGGCAGCAATCAGTGCAAACTTGTTTCATGTATCTAGTTTTCAGACATCTTAAAAAACCCAATAGCTTTGAGGATGGAGCATCTTTTACCTGATAGCTGCTGTAAACTCAACAGATTTGATGAAACTGTAATATTCAAATAATTAATGTGCAGCAAAAAGAACTTTGTATGCTAAGACATAGGCTAAGATTTTTTATTTTCCTGAGGAAGCAGCTGTAGTCATAATTAGTAGTGATCAAGTAAAACCATATTTAACCCATAAAGAAATACAGGTAAACACCTGTAAATATACTCATGCCTATGTTTATTAACCTGATGTTGAAAGCTGCCCTTTATAAAGATACTTTAACTTAATCTTTGAAGCAGTTTTTATCTGCTGTATGGTTTAGCCAGAAGCCCACTTTAGGCCTTCATTAATAAAAGGTATTACATCCATGGCTGCTTTGTTGCTGCCCCCTCACAATTTTACTTGCAAGGATGAATTACGGCGGCATTTCTTGCAGGAATCGTAGAATCATTTACGTTGAATAAGATTGAATGCCTCAGAACACTTGGCATTAGTGCATGACTATGTTTATCAGGATTTTTAAATACACGAGTACTTCTAACTCCATTCCACTTTTCCTTCTGCACAATATACTTTCCCTTATTTAAGTGGTCATGCTCTAGGACAACAAATATTTAGATTTTTGTATTTATGTATTGTTATGAACATACACTTAAATGAAGTTCCTGGTTAAACTGTTTCTGACACAGTAAGAACATTTTACAGGGATTTTATAATTCCTGTGATGCTGGTGTGTACTCACCGATTGTCATTCAAATAAAAATGTAATCAATTTAAAAAAAAAAATCAAACTTACTGAAGTATTCCTGAAGTATACTTGAAGTATTTATGTCACAAGTATACACTAAAGGAGAAACTGAGATTCTTGTGTATGTGATGTTTTGGTACCAGTCATTCCTTAAAAACAGGTTCCTTAGTTTGAAGCTTAGGCTTAGTACTGTTGTACTCCTTTGGCAGAATGAATGAGCTAACTCATCTTATCTAGCCTCTCATCCAATGTTTCTTCCTTTAACTTCTGTTTCCCTTGCAAAAATTTTGCCAATTCTTCAGAAAATACATCCTTCTTTTTAACTGGTTCCAGTGTTCTTAGGAGTAATGAAACTGAGCATCCCTGAAGAGAGTGAGAGGTTTCTCGCAGTGGCAGACGGCAGCTGTTTTGGGAGATGGTGTTTCTTTGTGCAGTGATCTGTAGAACAAATTATTTTTAGTACTAAATGAAGAAAAACAAATCCTAAAGGAAAAATTGTAAAATAATTATTTAAAACTAATAGTATAAATATATTGGAATGTAGATGGTTCTCCCCAGTGAATTTTGTTTCTGCAAGAATATAGTATCAGAATTACTTTATTTCTGAGGTACTTGTAATGGAGAAAAACATAACACAGACCACTGTGTTTCTTAGTAAATACATTCTAAACATTAGTTCTGCAAAATAGCAGTTATTTTATAGGCAGATGTGCTATATTCTTTATATATGAAGTTTTGGAACTGCTGCTTCAGTGCAAAACTAAAATCATCCCTTATTTTGAAATCAGTGTTTTCATCCTCATGCTACCACGTTCAGTGTAGTAGTTGAAGCAGACCTAAAAGACTAGAAGAAATTTTTGAAGAGTTTTTTGCTGTTGTTAGAGATTATTGTATTAGCATGGTTGTTTTTTCAGTGTGGTCATTTGTTTATATCTGTGAAAGTGGACCTAAGGAATGCATTTACTATTTCTTTGCAACCTTCCCTTTTAGGTGTAATAAATAGTTAATGTTCTGGTGCACTCTTTTAGCAGGGAAAGTGAGCCAGAGCAGGCCAGCAGAAGCAGAGGGTAGTGTGGGTTGGCAGCTGGTGGAAGCTGAACTCTCTGACAAGTTGTGGTGTGGTTAGGTTACATGCTGAAATGTTTCCTGAGGGCTGGCTACATCCCAATAACCTTACTCAGTCCTTAGGTTCTTGCAGGGGTGTGTGGGGAGAGAAAGGGGGGCGGGGGGAAATAGGAAAAGCTGATATTGAAAACTAGGTATCTTTTCCATCCCATGGTCAATTGTAAGAAGTGGTCTAGTGAGTTGCTCTGGATCACTCAGTGTATTCTTTAGTAACTATATCTGTTACGTAGTAACATATATATTCTTTTTATTTTCTTTGTTATTTCTACTCCGCTTTTTAAATGACAGAATAATAAATAGTATGAAAAAGATGAATGCTATTTTAGTGAACTGGTCCCATTTTCCCAGTTTGTATGTTTATGCAGGAGGATTATCTTAAATCACAGAATCAGAGAATCACAGAATATTAGGTTTGGAAGATACCTCTGGAGATTCCCCTGCCAAGGCAGGGTCACCTAGAGCATGTGACACAGGAACATGGAATGTCTCCAGAGAGGGAGACTCCTAGGCAGCTTGTTCCGGTGCTCTACCACCCCCAATGTAAAGTAATTCTTCCTCATGTTGAGGTGGAGCTTGCTGTGCTTTAGTTTATGGCTATTACTCCTTATCCCGTCACTAGGCACTACTGAAAAGACTCTGGCACCATCCTCTCGACATCCACCTCTGAGGCATGTATTGGTGAGATCCCCTCTCTTCTCCAGACTAAACAGGCCCAGCTCCCACAGTCTCTCCTCATAAGGGAGATGCACCAGACCCCTCATCATCTCTGTGGTCTCTGCTGGACCCTCTTCAATAGCTCCTTGTATTTCTTGAACTGTGAAGACCAGAATGGAACACAGTGTTCAGATGTGGCCTCACTAGGGCTGAGCAGAAAAGGAGGGTCACCTCCCTCAACCTGCTGGCCACACTGTTCCCGAAGCACCCCAAGATCCCATTGGCCCTTCTGGCTGCAAGGCCACACTGCCGCCTCTTGGTCACCTTGTCATCCACCAAGATTCCCATATCCTCCAGTTGGTCAGCCCCAAACCTGTACTGGTACTTGGGGTTATTTCTCCGTGGGTACAGGACCCTACACTTGCCTTTATTGAACTTCATTAGGTTTCTCTCCACCCAGCTCTCCAGCCTATCAAGGTCCTGCAGAATGGCAGCACAGCCTTCAGGTGTATCGCCACTCCCACCTGTTTTTTGTTCCTTCTCTGTTATTCTTCTTGCACTTAAGTTACATTCAGAGCTTTATTAAGTCGTGTTGCTTCTGTATCTGACTGGAGAACATTTTTGACTGTCAACCCCAGGCACAAAACGTTTGGGAACTGCTGATGCTGGATGGAAGCCTTCTATGTGTGGTAACTTAAGGAGCTTATTCTCATTGTATTTTAAGCAACTGGAGTGGGTAGGATCTGGTGTAATGAAATAGCTGTTAAATTAAGAGTATTTTAAAAATTAAGAAATATCTTTCATAGAAATTGACTGAGTAGAAACTCATGATCCAGTCAGTTTAACTGAGTTGCTTACTGGTTATTCTGCTGAATATCTCAAATGAATATAGTAACCACGAGTGGTGGACTTTTATTTATGGAGCTCCGATCTGTTTAAAGGTTAATAAAAATTCCTGTAACTAAATATCTCTCTGTTGATTACTGATCTGAGGAAGCTCAGCTGTGGTTATTCAAGCAGGAGTCCAAACTGAATTGTACTAGGAGATCATCCTGTGAAATACTTTTTTAATAATGAAAGTGAAAAAAAATGGTTTTATATTAATTTTGTTTACAATCAACTCTGTTAGTAATAGTGAGCTCATTATCTAATTACTTTGATTTTTTTTTTAATATAAACTTGTGATGATTTCCTAGTTCAATCCATAATTATCTCACCTAGTTCAATCCATAATTATCTCAGGAGGTTCTTCTTCTCCATAGCATTTGAAAACAAATCCTGATATGTTGGAATGTCTTTTTCTTTTTCCCCCTTTCTAGTCCTTGGATTTCAGTTCTTAGTACTATTACTGGCATAGAAAGTTAATGGCATTTTCAGGAGCATCTCACCTTCTTTATGTCCCTGGAGCACATATATATACATGGACAGACCTGTATGAAATGAAATTACATACGTCCCAGCAATTGCTGAGTGCTGTAATGGTCTTTTGACATTTGTCAGGGGTGTAAGATCAAAGCGTGTAGTTGTTTGAGATGAAGAGTAGAGCTGAAAATCTGGCCAGTGCCGTTTAAGAATATTGAGGGATGCTTCTGAATACCTTTAGAGAGAAAAAGCTATAGAAAAAAGTACTGTCAGTATGTGGTTTAAACTAGAAGGGAAATATGGGTAGGCAGAATTTAACTGTGTGGGCTCATGCAGATTTTAACCCTTTGTTAGTTTATTTGATCATAAATTCTTTTCTTTCTAAAAGGTCTCCATTTTTTTATAATTTTCTGAGGGACAGAGACAGACAAATCTGTTAAGAGCATTGTTTAACACATATCTGTTTTTCGAAATGGTTAAGGTTATGTGTGACTTGTCAGAGTAACCAAGATGTGTAGTTCAGATGTATTTTAATGTGAAGGTTTTGGTAATGCACTTCTGAAAATACAGTTCACAAAGACTATAAATGCTCTGAGCCTCTTTTACATATCCCTTCCTGAGATGGCATTGTTTAAATGCAGTATTTGAGACAAGTGTTTTGAGCCTTTTTAGCCACCATAACACATTAACATGAAGTTTCCTTTACATGCATTGATGTACACAGTGTTTATAGCAAAATATTAATAATTCTGAAAAACTGATTTTGCAAAGAGATGCAAATTTAAATAAATATACTATGCAAATAATAATTTTTGTATTGAAACTACAAGACTTTTTCAATCTGCTGTTTAAATTGGCATGTTTATAGTCAGCAGGGGTATATGTGTTTTTATGCTAGTGTACCTGTAGAAGTAGTAGAGCAGTCTAGCTTCCTCATTTGAATGAATTAAGCATATTTCATTCAATAGATAGGTATATCCACAAGTTCTTGTTGATCAATTTCTAGTGACCTACTAGAAAGTTTGACTTCAACTCTAGGTGTGAGAAACATTCTGGCAAATACAAGGTAGCTAATCCCTCATGTAGTTTTGTCAAAAAAGATATTGTTTGCCTTCTGGGTTTTGTATGTAGAGGACATTTGATGCCTCATGACTTTACATATGTATTAAACCCACTAACATCTGTGATCTGTGGCATTGTATTCAGGATGAGGAGTACAGGAGCTGCCAGGAATTCCTGCAGGCTCTCCAAGGTCAAGCACAGGCCTTTAGGTAATTTTGCAGACTATTGGATTATGTGCCTTCTGATGATGTAAGAAAGTAATTTTCATCCTCTAGTTAGAGGCAACTGTGCTAAAGGCCTGAGATACCAATCTCCCATCATCATAGGGTCTTAAATAATTTTTACTTAATGGGGAGTTTTGGGACAATGACTTGGCTATTTGGAGTAGGGAGACAAAAGCAATATCTTCTTCCTCCTTGAGTACCATAATGGCTTTCTTTTAGTTGTGTAAATGGTATTTTGGGCACTCCAAACTATAGAAAAATGACTTCTCAAAAGTTTGGGTAGGTCAGCAGCCCCAGAGGGTATATTTTGCTACTCTAAATTGTAGTCCCATCAGTTCTTTTATAAGGTTTAAGTGACTCCAGTATTTGACAATTTTAAATTTTGATTCTTAAATTAAACAATTGCAACAATTTGCTTGTAAGTAACGTTGGTTCCATTTCTCCAAGGAATGCTTCCAGGACTACAGCTGATGCTGCTTTATCACTTTGTTGCTTCCTTTTTACTTCTGTACTAATGTATCCCCACAGTATTAGACCAGGGTAGCGCTACAGTTTTCAAACTTATTGTTTTACCTATAAAGGCTTTTTTAAAACAGGAAGATAAGCTTCCTTGTTCTTTGCATTCATTAACAACCTGTGGTAGCATGCTATGAAAGTTTTTATTTACTAATGATTTAGAAAATTAACTTCTCTCCTTTTGTTTCTGTCCTTCATGGAGTCTGATCTAATTTATCATTGAGTTCAATCTGTATACTTTGAATATGTTTCTCTTTTTTTTCTATGGTATTACATGAAAGGTACACATACCATATAAATATCTATGATATTATATTTATTTTATGCTTTTAATGTGTGGGATTACAAATATCAAGTTTATTTGAAGTTAAAGATTACATAAAATATGCATACATTACATGCATATATGCATACATAGATTACATGCATACATTACATGCATACATTACATAATTCCAAGTGAAAATAACTAGAATTTTTCATACAGAGTGCAGACTAAGTAAAGGGATATGAGAGTTCTGTATTTGAAGAACCTTGCAGTACACTGATGAAGTACTTGAATTAGATTTTAACACTGAAAAATTACACGAAATTTGAAAGCTATAAATTGGCATAACATCTTTAACCTTGACTGGAGTTTGTCCTTCTCTGTGCAGGACTCAAATGTATAGGAAAAGTTGTCTCACTCTTTTATTATGTTCTCTTTTTATTGCTAACATCGTACTCAATTCAAATGGGGAGTAGTATCTTGAAATTAATGCATGGTTATTATAACAGGATTAACTGAAAGCATCTAAGACTGTGTGTAAATAACCTTTAAATTGTGCTGTTCAGCTGTCCTTTCTCATTTCCATTCATTTATGTTCCTCACTTTCCAAACTAGAAGTACCTAGCCAAGGACACAGCCACACACTAATACCTCTGTATCTTCCAAATTAAAAGGGAAACTTGCGTTTAGAAGATTGCATAATTGAAAGTATATAAAATGGACGTGAAATCCTGTACTAATTTCTGTGTCATTTTCTTATGTCTGAACTTAATTGTTATTCAGAGTGTGTGTTAGAGGCCCATACATGTTCTAGAGTGTTTGATATCCATCATAGTTTGAACTTAGATGCAAAGAATTGTAAGGAAATCTACCTCATAAATGTGATTTTGAAATATTAATATTTTCATGGAGTAGAAATTTTTGTACTGGATCTGTGGTCCTTTGTAATTTCTTGTATTTTCTGCCTTTCATGTTTTCACCTCCTAAATCTCATTATATGACAGCTGAAGATATTATCACTTTAAAATACTATTTTCCTTAGAAGAAATTGGCTCAGCTAAGGTCAAGGGAGGTTGATAAAGATCTTCTGTGTCTGTAAGCATAACCTCTTCCACTGAGCACTGCAGAGAAACTTCTTTCTGTGTAGCATGTTGGGTTTCCTTCTACTGACAGGTGAATATGTTATCAAGTATATATTCCATAATGACATCTCAAAGTTTTTAAAAAACTGAGTCATAAAATAACATTTTCTTCTGTGAAAATTGTAAGATCAAATTTTAATGCCTGTGTTTAACTCAACATTCTTCTATTCTCATCTTTTAAACTGAACCAGTACTGAAGGTATCATTTTTCTTGAATTGACTTTCTGCATATAGAATTCTTTTTTTAAATCTGTGAAGATGGTAAGTAAAAAGGGAGGAGAAAAGACCATCACCTTTTTCACCAGATTTTAAAACTTTTTAACTCTGCCAGTTTGACATGTATTTGATATGTATCTTAGAATTGAAATATTTAAATCTGTTGTTAATTTATTCTTTTCTCTGGAAACCCACACAGCATTTGAGACATTTGATATTCTCTCTCTTTTTCAGTCAAGCTGGTTTCAGTCAATCTGTATTCTGGGTGTTCTAAATACTTTGATCTCTTTGTAACTGATGTAGCACTTCTGTGATCTGACTGACAGAATTTATGGGCTAATTACAAGAATCAAATGCACTGGAGCCTTATAGTACTTTGAAAGTTTGGCCCTTAATACCAAATAGTGCATTTGCTAAGTGTAAATCAGCAGTGTTTTGGTAAGACAGACAAACATACATACATAAATCGGCCTTCCAGTGTCAATTCATCTATCTAGTATGCGAAGTTTGCGGAGAGACCAGAGGTGAAAGAAAGTATATGTGCTTATGTTGTATACATTGAATGTGTTTCTTTAGCTTAATTCAACACAGAGTGTCTTTGTCTTCAATAATATTGCAGTGAAAGTAGGAATTGTATCTTAAGTGTGGTGGCTTGACCTTGGCTAGACCCCCACCCAGCCACTCTTTTGCTCTCCCTTCTCAACAGGACAAGGAGAGAAAATAAGATGAAAAAGTTTGTGAATTGAAATAAAAATGGGGAGATCCCTTACCAATTACTGGCACTGGAAAAACAGTCGCAACTTGGGGGAAATTAATTTATTGACATTTAAAAGTAGAGTAAGATGGTGAGAAATAATGGCAAAAACTAAACCACGCTGCCCTGCCCCACTCTCTCCAAGATGAACATCTTCATTCCCAACTCCTTTATCTTCCCCTGCATGAGTACAGGGGTTATGGGGAATGGGAATCTGTCCATGACAGTTTCTCCTTGCCACTCCTTTCTCCTCATGCTTTTTGTGTGGTCCAGTGTGGGTCCTCTCCATGGTCTGCAGCCCTTCAGGGTAAATCTGCCCCAGCATGAATCCTCCATGGGCATCAGTTCTTGTAAGGAGAATCTTCTGCAGTGTGGGCTCTCTGCAGGTGAGGTGATAGTTCCTTTGGGAAATATCCACCTTGCTCAGGAGTGGTCCTCTCCATGGGCTTCAGGGAAATACCTCCTTCATCATGGTCACCTCCAAAGCCTGCAGGCTGCCTGGAGCGCCTCCTCCCTTTCTTCTCTGACCTTGGCATTTCCAGCATTGTTTCTCACACTTTTTGCTCTCACTCCTCACTGCCTGGGCAGCATTTTGCCCTTTCTTAAATATGCTTTCACAGAAGCACCACAAGCTTCAATGGTGAACTCAGCTATGTCCTGCAATGGGTACGTTGCAGAGCAGCCCCTGACCTCTTTTTGCTGACACCCAACCTGCAACCACCCCCAGTACCAAAATCTTGTCACTGACACTGACTGTAGTAAGATGGAGGGAAAGAACATAAAAAACAAGTCCACAAAGACATACATTTATTTTGGTTTGTTGTACTCCTTACTATGGTTAACTTCTTTATTTCTTTTGGTATCAGTTCCACTATGATAAAGTTAATTTAAGGTTATCACTACTCTAAACAATTTCAGTAGAGCAATTTTATGAAAAACAAACTAAATGTATAGTGAGGAGGATGTAGAGTGTGTTTTTGATCGCTAAAAAAGACATACAGAGAAATCAGACTTGTATTTTTAAATTCCTGAAAGATGGAAAGGGGCAGAGAGCAGTGCAGATGAGTGTCTTTTCCGCTGCGTATATAGTGTTTAGCATGCTGAAAGTACTTTTCTTCCATTAGGGAGTACATTGTGTTCTTTACCTTCTCACCCATCATTTTTAAATAATCTAATTTTAAAAATCCTGCAAAAGTATTTTTATTTCCTATTAACTATTTGCTGAACAGCCTTGTTTAGATTCTAACTGTAGTTGATGAGAAAGTCTTTTTCTGTCATTGAGATTGTATCTTCTTTTTACATATGGGTTATATTCCTTCCTAAAAAGTTACCTATTTGCAAGTTCTTGCATATCTCAACACTCTATTAGTGACAGGTGTTGTTTGATTAACTATTTATTTAGTAAATCATCAGGAACATAATTTATTAAACAGTGTGAAATGTTTAGAACCTTTATTCATGGATGGCAAGGTGAAGGCCTTGACTGTGCAACAACCAACATGTGCATTTAATTTTCAGCTAATGGTGGACATCACCCAGCTGCCTGGGCTACTCTGATATTTGCTGGACATTGCTTTTCATATTTTCACCATGAGATATCATTTTGAGTATTTGTGCACTTTCTGACATAGTTTTACAGTTTACATGATTCACTATTGGTACCTTGAAGACAGCTTGGATGGTTCTATAAAAGCTGTAATATCACCTTGGCTGAAATGTGGATATGCTGTTGTGCAGGCTTAACATTGTATCTTTGAAAGTATTTTTAATTTGTATTTTAGATATCCATTCTGAAAACACTTAAATAAGTCTCAGTTTTATGAACTTAGAGTAAACAATTGATTCTGAATGAACAAGGCTTAGTCCAGAATTTTATTTTATCAAAAATTACAATTAAACAAAATATGAAGAATTCTTAGTAAATAATATATGAAAATTTAGCATCACATGCAGTCTTAAAAATAGGTCTTGAAAAAATTCTTTTTGTCTTAACCAGAGTTATCTTTCTCTTCATAGTGATGTAGTAATGTCATTTTCTGAAATGGCGTACTTTTTTCTTTTTTAGTGGTCATTGGCAGCTCTGAAAACTATGGTGTTTTAAAATGGAATTATAACAACTTTTGTTAATGATGTACTAAAGTCAACCTTATATTTTATTATTTCAGTTGTTCATGGTGGACAATGGAGCAGATGACTGGAGAATAGCCATGACTTATGAGCGTATTTTCTTTATCTGCTTGGAAATACTGGTGTGTGCTATACATCCCATACCTGGGAATTATACGTTCACATGGACAGCCCGGCTCGCCTTTTCTTACGCTCCATCCACAACAACAGCTGATGTGGATATTATTTTATCTATACCAATGTTCTTAAGACTATATCTTATTGCCAGAGTTATGCTTTTGCATAGCAAACTTTTCACTGATGCCTCATCTAGAAGCATTGGAGCATTAAATAAGATAAACTTCAATACCCGTTTTGTTATGAAGACTCTAATGACAATATGTCCAGGAACTGTACTGTTGGTTTTTAGTATCTCATTATGGATAATTGCTGCATGGACTGTCCGAGCTTGTGAAAGGTAAGGTTGTTTTGTTTGTTTAGTTCTTTCTGTCTGTATTTCTGTTTTTCCCTATTGTTTTGTCTCTTAAGTTTTGAATTCTTGGGACCTAAATATTTATTAGAATGGGGCTCTCTAGTCCTTCGTATTTTGAGTGGTGGGTGGTTTGTATTCTGTGACAGAGATTGTCAGGAGTGGTTTGCCTTTTAGTCTGAAGGCCTTCTGCAGAGAGATTTGTGACCCACTGTTTACTGTAGAATTACAATTTGATTTCAGTGTTTTGATATAACTTAAAACAGTGGAGAGATATCATAAAATGTATTTAAGAGTAGTTGTTGATATTTTGCATTGATACCAATTTTCATTTATTTTGTTTGTAATATAAATCTAGTGAGGATAAAACACGGGGGTTGTAATTTGAGTTTTATTGTGCTGTTAAAAAAAACTTGCAAAATACTTTTGAGAGGTTGGCAAGATCAGTAAAGGAGAACAGGCAGAACACTTGCAGTAATATAACTCTTTCTTTCCTCCTCTGAAAATCAGAAAAAGTGCTTTTGAGAGTCAGACTTCTGTTCATTTCATCTAGTTTTCCAACCTCCCCTTTCCAGAGACTTCAGTGTAGGTGCAGAATAAATGGCTATCAGTGTTGACACCTTGAAATTGAATTTCTCAAACACAGCTTTAACAAAAAAAGAAATGAGCTTCTGATTGCATAGAATTGCTTAGGAATATGAGATCAGTTAACTCTTAAGACAATTAGGATGATTCTCTATGGAAGATTTAATGCCTGGGACAGGTCCTGGATCCTGGAATGGATTTTCCTTACTGAAGCTGGAAGATCATCAACATATTTAAAGCATTTCTGCTGCTGGTTGTTGTCTGTTTTATTTTTCCTGTTCCTTTCCGTGTCTGCCCATTTTAGAAGCAGTTTAGGGGAGTTACTTGTGACAGCAAGCTGATTTAAATGAGCAGTTAAATTGCACACCAACTGTTCTGCTTTTGTTACTTTTGTAAATTACTTCTTGCATTACTTCTCAACTTGTTAAAAAGAAAAATATCTGATCTTATAAACCGAGTGTAGAAATCATGTTGTTGTAGTTTTATTGTTAAAATTGCCAGAATTGTGGAGTGTAGTTTGTTACAGTAGATGCTTTATGTCAATGTCTTTACATCATATTACAGCAAATCTAATAATTTAAGAGTATTCTGAAAACCCCATGTTAAGAATAACATAATTTCAAAACATTCCCCATGGTGCAGCAGAGGAGCACCCTAGATTTTGACTCAATCTATAGTAACTGTGTTTTAATAAGCACGTTCTTATTTCAGATGTAATTGACTTCTGCAAAGTATCTCCTCTTTGTCTCATATTCTTTGCTTCTGTTCCTGCCAGGTTTTTTTAATAGAATTACTGCTCAGGAATTCCCGAGTGTCTGCTCCGGCATTTCCCAGACTGTCACTTCTTAAGTGATTTTGAATAACTTAAGCATCCATTGCTATCACACTTATACATGTAACTGGTGGTGATAGTTTTTATTATTCAGCATTAAATAATTGTTGTGTTATTAACTTTTTAATACATGTGCATTCAAAATAAGCTTATAAAACTTGTGCCTCTCACAGGGAAAATTACTGAAAAATAACAACTTCTGTTTGATACACATTTGTAAAACATATTTATTTCTCTTATATAAGAATGGCTGGACAAGAAGGTGTAGTATATAAGTAATACTAAAAATAAAAGAAACAAAAACCACCTCACCCATTTTCCAGTCAGGGAGAGTGAAGGCAACACTCTCATAAAGTTTTGATTTTGTGTGTTTATTCGTATTTGGAAAGTGACACAATTCTGCATCACTGTGATCCTGGGAAGAAGGTTATTTATTTGGTCAGATAAACTGAACTCGGGGTTGCAAAAAGCTGAATTTTCTTCAACTCTCTGCTAAACTAGTAATGGATTTTCCACATTTTACTTTGCAGTTGCTGTTCTTGAAGTGACTGTAATGGTTTGGATGGTAGGCTGGATAGCTACAGACTCCTCTAAAACTGAAACAAAAAAACAACTGAAAGCAAGTTAAATATAGATGTGAGCATCAGATTAGTATGTCCCTAGCATAATTACCTTCTGTGAGTGGAGTCCAGTCCAAGGTTATTTTCCTTCACATTTAAAAAAAATGATTAATTTTATGTTTCAAAAACACAAAATGCGATGTATTTTCGCCTTGGGAATTAGATACTTATGTCATTCATGCTAGCTGCACAGCCAATTTTGCATGTTTTGACTCATATTTTTCCTCTGAGGGAAAAATGTTTGCGTTTACCAAATGAATGATACTGGCTGTGGATACCAGTTAATTGTTAGTCCATCAGAAACAGCTAAATCCATGGCCCATAGAGAAGTACCTTTTAAAAAAAAAGCTTTCAGAGGAAAACCCGAAACCCTGACACATTGGAATGCTCTTAACACTCTGCCAATTGAAACTAAACATCCCTTTTTTGCCTAGCTGGGGACAGATACAATAGCCATTTATCATGAGAAAGGACAAATATGGCCACTCAATCCTTTCTGTGCTGTGTAGAGATCATAGTCCTTAGAAGATGTCTCCCAAGATCTTAGTGGCTTTGATTTGCTCAGTAGTTAGAAGTTTAGTTTACAAAAATAAAGTACATTTTTTTTCAACTGCTCTTAAGTTGATCTTTTTCTTAGCTTTAAGTAGAGGTTTTTGGGTTTTTTTTTTGCAATAGACTATTTTATGCACATAAAATTATCCTGAAAATAAATGTTATCATTGAAAGGAGTATTTACTGTTCCACTTGAGAATATATAGGAAAACATAATGAATTTTGATACATTTAACAGAAATTAGGAATTTGGTTTGATGAGGGATGATTTACATTAATGAAATCTGATGGTGTTAAATGTTTCTCTGCATCACTCTATCACCAAGCTTACCAACTTTCTATTGTATAGAAGCTTTACATAAAAGTTTACCCTTGTGATTTTAGCATTTCTTTGGTGTATTAAATCATTTAGCTGACCATCCAAATTGGAAGAGGATGATGGTGATAATATTTAATAGGTTAAAGTATTGGAATTTTTTAATTTCAATAGAAAATTGAAATGTGACAATTGAATAGGAAAGATTCTCATTCTATTCCATGTTCTCAGTGAGGAGGGAAATTGAAGTAGGCAGTGCCCTTTACTGTGAAGTTGTGTGTGCTCAGCAAAAGCTGTTGCTGCTAAATGACAGCCTGATTTTGAGATTGCTCTTCTATTGAAAGTCAGGCTTTTCTTATTGCGGGCTGTCCTGGGAATAGGAAGGGAAATTTGGAAGCACTGATTTTCATAGTGAGGAAGGTAACATGAAAGAGCATCATTATCCATCTCTCTGAAGACAACCCTATAGAGACAGGTCATGGGTTGAGCCAGGCAAGTCGACTGCCTGAAAAAAGACTTCACTGCTTTAATGGTCATCTGACTGATCACTTGATATACACTGAACTAAGACAGGGCATGTGTCTTTCTCAGTGCCTTAATGTCTGTATTGTTAGCTCCCAGAATGCTAATTATAGCAAGTGACAGTTTGGGTTGGTGAGCAAGGTATTTTCCAGAACTTCAGTATAAGGTCATCCATGAGGGCAGAATGTGGTACAGATAATGGTGGTGGACAGCCAACTGAGTATAAATGGGTTGCTAGGGCTGCAGAGTGATCTAGCTAAGGAAATCTCTAAAGAAAAGTAGGGAAAGCATGAAGTGTTGGATACACAGTGCCAGAAGCTCTTACTGGTTTATTGCTCAAATTTTTATGTCTGTTTTGAGGGGAAGATTACATTTCATAGGTTTTAATATCTACCTTCTTATTGCCAGCATCCATATATTGTTGTTTGTCATATAAGGGCTTCATAATGAAAATCTAAATTTTTTGTTAGATCTAACTCAATAGATTTTTGACTATGATACTTTCATATATGAATTATAAACCCTGCAAGCAACTTACTTTTAGCAGTCTCCCACACAGATCTTGTTGCTGAAAATAGCTCTGTGTGTGGTCATCAGTTGTTTATAGCAGTAGAAAGAGAAAAGTTTGATTTCTTAAGAAAAAGAAAGTTAATATGTATAGCATTATGTCATTGAAAAAGCTGACAAATTTGCTTCACTCTTCTGTAGAACTGTCTCTGCTGTGAGAAGTGTACAGCTTTTCTAGGTGGAAGGTAGTTGCTCACGTTGATCTGTTATTTTTCCTGTGTGAAGGAAGAAAGAACCTTGTTTTCTGTATACATGGCAATAATGTGCCCATGTATCAAGGCGGTATGAACTACATGTGCCCACGTTACACTGTTGTACATCCAGGCAGCTCATATCACATGCCCAGAGTTACTGTGGATTTGCAGCAGCAGAGCTGAAAACAGAACTGGATTTTCTTCTTCTGCAGAGAGCACGTTTTTGGCACCATCTTTGGTTCTATTTGCACCTCTCTCTAACTTCTGGCAGTGAAGTCGATTCAGATTGAGTGGTTTGTTTAGTCAGCATTTCTTTCTTCTGTCAGGTTATGCTGTGTATTCTTTCCTTGTTTTAACAAAAACAAACTCAAACAAACAAAAAAAAACACACAGAAAAAAAATCCATCAGTGTGTGAAGGTGAAATCCTTTTCTGCTTTTTGCTCATCCTCCTTTTCTACAAATAAATATCTATCTTATTTGTTGGAAATATGATGCCATCACAAAGTTTCCAGTAAGCAGGTCACACGTGACAACTGGGAGGCAAATGGTAAGAACTCATTTGATACAAGCAAGTGGATACACTGACACTTTCAGTTGTAATTCATTCAGGAAAAAATGTTTCTTAGCTATCTAATTTTCTCTCAATATTTATTTCAGTTCTTTGCTTGTCTTGAGGACCTTATCTGACATTGTACACTGCACACATACTCTCAAGGCCACACTCCTGTGGAAATTGCTTTTAGCATTCTCTGCAGTGCAATTATGAAGATTCTTTTTCTTCATTGAAAACAAAAAACAAAATAAACAAACAAACAAAACCCCCACCACCACCAAATAAAAACAACCCAAGCCTGGATATTTAATTTTAAACCTATTTTTAGCCTCAGAAGGTCAGAAACAATGACATATTATTTTTATTTTTTTCAGTCTCATGACTGTCAACAGATCAAATAGTGTTTGTGTGTGGACAGTGCTGGCTGTTTATCATGGTTCTTTACCTTCACTTGGCTCTAGGCTTTCTAAAACTAAATGTGCTACTTGCAGTCGGGTTTCTCCAGTGGTGGCAAAAGTTAGCTGTTAAATATTCAAAACAACAGTGAGCAATGATGACCCATCATCATCCTGACTTGCACCTGTGCCATGAATGAATGGTTTTCTGCCTACAAGTTTTCATTCCTGGTTTTGCAAACTGAGTGTAGATTAACTGTAAATGTTAGGTTACTGTTTTATATTTAAGTCTCAAAGCAATTAATAACTAAAACCAGATGTAACAAAAATTGCATTTTTGTTGCAATTGTTATCAATATACATAAAATCTATTGTTTTTTCCAACAATGAAGGCAACAAGGGAGTCTGTCACAGAAGTTCTGCTGCTGCTTCAAGACAGAACAGTTTATGTACATTTAAGGGAGGAACCACAAGCACCTATTCTAATGCATGTAGAGTTTGATTGCTGTTCTTTTAAATTTATGTTTTACTTTCCTTTGGAGTAATGCTGTTTGTGTATTCTCAGCAAAATAATTTTGGGAGTATAAGTAAGCATGTACTCTTCAGGTTTGTTTGGGTTATTAAAATTAACCTTATTGATATGGAAAGTAGCAATAGCTTGTGCAATGTCAGTGGATATAGTCATTCTTTCACAAAAATGTATCAAGGTAGATTGGTGGGTCTCTAGTCCAAAAATAGCAGACCTAACTCTGAGGAAAATAGTGCAAAAGAAAAAAAGTTAAAAAACAAGTGAAAAAAATCTCCTTGCTTACTGAAAAAAAAGATTTTATATCTGTTTTTCAGGGTCATCTAACTAGACTAGGAAAACTTTTTTTAGGTTAAATTCCATCTTTTTTTTACAAAGGATTTATATGTACAATGGTTGTAGAGCAGAATGAAGTGGAAAAGCTCATGTAGAGTTCCAAGAATGGTGAACAAAGGAAGAACTATTTCTGTAAATAGAAAAGTCAGAAGAGAATGAAAATAGTTACAGAGGAGTACTTACCTGTTATTAAAGACAAAATTATTTCTTTTTTTATTAATCTTCAATCTATAAAACATAATTCAGGGAAGAATCTTTGTTCTGGTCAGTAAGAATGATTGTACACATTCCACATTCCTTCAGATAGGAAAGCAATTTATGGAGGTTTTTTATCATTATTTCTTTACTGGATCCAAAGTTACATCCTCGGATCCTTGTATTTTTAAATGTGGTAGATAGTTTTATTCCCTAATTTTAATCAGCACTTTAAACTATTCAGAATATTTTACTTCAAAATGAGTCAGAGCTATTTCCCATAATACTTCAAAAGCAGTCCTTAGAAAAAAGGTCATATTGAAGCAAAAAACAATTTCTTGTCACTCAAAATATAATTTGTTGCTCCAATAGTTTAATGTGTTTGAAAAATGCACCCTGAAATGTGGATTTAAGCTTTACTATTGATTTTCTTTTGCTTCTTGATCTGATGAGCAGGGCACAGTGAGAAGTTCAGTCCATGGTTGTCACTTCAGTGCTAATAAACAGCCAATGTGCTGACTGAACTCTGACCTTAATTATTGAAGAATTGCTTTTATTGGGAATTTACAATTCTATGCTAGAAATTCAAAACTATAAGGTCAATAACAGTATATAGATAGTGTTGAGGAATGGCACAGTTTAGGGGAATTAGAGGTTTTATGGAGGGAAATATAAGTAGGTGCTTTTCAATATTTTATATGTTCTTTATTTTCCTTTTCTGTGATCCTTACCTGCTTAACTTGTTGTCTCAAACATTCAGGTTTTGGGTTTTTTTGCTTGGGTAGTTTTTTTTCTTGAAGAGTTCGAAACTCTTTCTTGAAGGGTTCAAAATCAGCTTTAGTTTTTACTACAGCTGTTCTTGAGAAAGTAGGTGATTTGCAGCAAATTGGTAATAAATATTGCAGAGACATCACACTAGTGGCCAACCCATGCTTACAACTTTTGCATATAGTTAACACATATATGGGAAGTACAGCAGATCTTTACTAACTATAGAGCTTTACATATTTATAGGTTATTTTAGTTTTTATCTGGTAATTTGTACTGTTTTTTATGCAGAGCTGAAAAGCCTTATATAGGAACTACTTGTTCATATGATCCCAAACAGTGTCACCTTCAGTACAATTCAACTATGTACAAAAAACCATAATCCTTACGGAACCATTTGATATTTAAATCTGTGACAAAGTTTAACAGCAGTTACAGAGAGCTCTAACTTTTTATCATGCTGCAGACCAGTGACCAGTGAGGGAGAATGTCCCATCACTAGGGCATTATTGAGGATATATCCCTTCTTTGGGATTAATGAGGATATATCCCTTCTTTGGCATTAATGAGGATATCTTGAGGTGAGAAATGGCATCTTCTTTCTCTTAGTGGTAGTAGAAAAGGGCACAGTTCTGCCTGCATGACTTGATCTGTCTTGCTGAGTGTAAGAAATTAGTGCTGCAGGAAATAAGCACTACCAAACCGGAGTGATGTGTATGGCAAGGATTAGGGAGTCTTACCTTGACATGATACCCCCTGCAGTAGTCTGTGAGAGGGGCATGCTTGTCACATGCAGCTGTCTCTGAAGAGTCAGGCCAAAGGTTGTGTCTATCACTTTTTTTTTCAGTTCCAAGAAACTCACCCTTAGTATTTGTATTTCTTTTTTAAGTGCTTTTGTATATTAAAAAAAGATTGTTAGTCAAAGGAGGAGTGTCAGAGTGGTAGAAGGAAGTACGTTTTGCCTTCTAAATTCATTGCAAGTGACAAGGCTCTTCCCTGTTTTGGCACAAAACCCCAGGAATTCTCATATCCTGATATTAGTATTTTGGAAAAACTTCAGTGATATTTCTGGACTGAAATCCAGACTCCTTTTCATTTTATTTATACTGATGGTCCTGGTTAAACCCCAGCTGGCAACTCAGCCTCCCAGAGCCATTTGCTCAATTTCCCCCAGTGGGATACCCTTCATTCAAACATTTGTAGTGTGTTTTAGACATTTGTATTTGGGCAGCTGAATCAGAAAAAATGCATTAGGGTTTTAAAAGGTGTTTGTTCTCCTTTTTCCTCCTCACTATCAGTGGGGTGCGTCTGTGTTCCTGGGATCTCACTGTTCTCAGTTGTGCAGTGCTCACTAAGAATGATTTTGGAGTTAGGGTCATGATACATCACTTTCTTCATATTTTAACTGTGCAAGTGTTGGTGTGTATTATCACCTACATTTGTGTTTCTGAAAACCATGTTTTATACTAGTTCAGAGCTTATAGGCTGATCAATCAAGAACATTCCTCAATTAGAAAACAGAACGTGAATCTACTTGCAGTTGCTTTTCTCTAAAACTGATTGATATCCAGTATTTCTTTTTAAGCCTTGTTCTGTGGTAAATGAAATCCATGGGCAGAATTCCTATGGGTTTCTGCAAGAGTGGTTCACTGAATTGAAGTATATTAATGGAAAACTCAAGCTATCAGTGCAATGTGAATTGGACAAGCATCTTGGATTATTTAAGTTGCAAGCTCCTGTGTTGGGGGTTGTCTTTGAACTGTGTTTGCACGCTGCTTAGCACAGTGCTATCAAAGAATAGCACTTACATATATGATATTGCAGTACTAATGAATGTAATACTTTCTATTGAGGAAAAAAAGGAGCTAAACACTTCTGAAAGTTGGTGGCATTCAAATGAAGATGAATGCCTAGAGCAGTTCAAGAGGAACTGTTCAGTTTTGATCAATGCTGACCGTGCTGACAGCTCGTGCTGAGAACACTGCCCAGGCAGGAATCACGCCCTGCTAGCTGGCTTGTTTCCCCTGCCTACTCACTGCCCATGTGGAGCAGTTTGAGGTGAGAGCCTGTCAGGTCTCACTTGCAGAGAGGAAGATATGTTCATGTTAGTTTGGTGGTGGTGCCTTAAAGTCCACTACCTAGTAGGATCAATGGCCTTGTGCTGCTGTTAGGTGTGTGCACAGCACTGCGCTGCAGTCGTACATCAGGCTAAGCTGGAAAGGCCTGGCACTAAACAGAGGTCTCTGTACTGTGCTTTCCTGTAGGGTGTTTGTGACACGTGGCTTAAGTGCATCTTCTATTGCCAGGCTTGACAGCAAAAGAGACCAATCCCTAATCACTGGGAAGGTGCAATGAAGGTAAAAAGTACTGCAAATGTTCCAGAGTAGCAGCTACCTAAATAAGAACACACACAGTAATAGAGGGTGGCAGTGGCCTGGGGCTATAGCCTGGTTTGAAACCTGGTGCAGAATCTGTGGAAGCCCGTGGGCTTGCATTAGCTTAAAGGCCTTCAGTGATGGGGCTAAAATGACTGGGTCCTGTCTGTGTAATCATGCAAATCATGCCAAGTTGTTGGGATGAGCTTTGGGTACAAATTTAAGTATCAGTAATTAAGTGTCAGTAATTGTATAGAGCTCGGAAACAGGTTTTACAATAGTGGGAAATAGGGGTGCATGATAGAAAAAAATCTGCAGCACTCTTACTGTCATGAATGTGCATGAAAATCAATGTTATCATCACCTCAGAATGTCTATCTGAGTGCACTTCTGTGTAAGAGAAAAGAAAAAGAGAGAGAAGAATATCTGCCAATAACTGTGAATAACATAGCTGTTTTTTTGAGGGGAAGGGTTGTTTGTTTTCAAAAGTTTTATTCAATCCATTAATTCACTAAATACTGATAACTTTGACTTGCAAAAGACTACTTAAAAGGTGAAAAATAGCAGTAAAAAACAGTGTATGCTGTCTTTGAAGCAATAAAACATATTGTGATACATAAACAAGAAATGGCAGAGTTATAAAATCTGTAGCTGTAGAACAGAAGATTTTTATTAATATTAATGTTAATGTAGTGTTCTATGATAAACGTGATTACCTGGAAGTGTGAACAAATTATTCACTTAATATAAAGTGAATGGAATTAATATTGTGTGTATGCCAGAACTGCAAGACTGTCTGTCCCTGTCTTAGGAATGCAATGATGTATTTTTCACCAGTGCTTATTTTGTTACAATAGTGTAATAAAGCAGGCCATAATAATGCTAAAGAATATTCTTAATAATTATAAACCTGAGTAGATACAAATGTAGTTCCACAGTATTTGTTTTGTCTCATTAGACTGGCTGCATTAAAAATATTTTGAGTTTTAGGCAACCTTGGCATCAAAGCAGAAAGGTTTTAAAAACCTAGGAATTGAGAGTTGTGTGTAAGACTGAATAAATGAATTTAATCTTTCAAAGATTGGGATTGTATATAAGATTGGGATATTAAAGTCTCTCTTTTCCAGACCCATCTCTGCAATTCAAGTGTTTTCACTTCCTACATTTGTGCTTCAATTTCCTTATCTGTAATGCTGTAGTCCCTCTTTTGGGGCAGATAATTCAGGCATCTTCAAAAGGAACTCTACAAGCAGGGTGTGTGCAGCTTGAAAGTGCAAAACAGATATTACTTACTAGTAAGTAAACCACCCAAAAGCTAAGCTGAAATTTAGTGAATTACTAGAACAAATATTAGGACATTCACCATCCCATTAAGAAACCAAAGAGACTTTGCTGACCATGCAGGAGTGAGCTGGCAGTGAAGGTCTGGCCTCTGCAGCTCCCTTTGTACTGCTGCATTGCCACCTCTTGCCATGCTGCTGAGGTACTGAAGGTTGGAAGGTCCTCCCCGGCCCCAGTCAGACCAGCCAGCCTGACTGGCCTTCTATTTTGTTGTTGGGCGGGGTTTGTTTTGTTTTTGTTTGTTTGCTTGTTTGTTTTGTAGTTCTGGTTTTTTGTTGTTTGGTTTTGGTTGGTTGGTTGGTTGGTTTGGGAGTTTTTTTAGGGCTTTATACCTTTCATCATTGGGAATGACCTCCAATCCTTGAGCTACAGACCATACCTCTCAAGGAGAGGGGTAGTAGTTCCTTTTAGTTTAAGCAAAATTTAGTGAGTATTACCCAAGGCACTGCTCGGTTATGCATAGCCATTTTGGAACATGGTTAAACATTTGCATCTTGCTACTTGAGCACAGTAGCTGAACTCTGATTTTATTTCACCCTTGTATCTTTGGCTGTGTGTTCCATTATAGGATCAGAGGCAGACTAAGACATAAGGGACACAGTTTCAAAGTAATGTGCTTCTATCATTGCATAGTAGAGCAAACAGTTAAGCAGAGATGTGACTAAAAATCTTGAAAAGTTTGGGACTCAGCTGTCAAAACCTGTATGATTGAACTGTAACTTGGTGATCTCATGCTCTATAAACTAGTTAGTTTGTGCCATGAAAATCCATGTTCTGGAATGGGTACTGATTGAATAACTGGGTAAATTGTTAAGGAGTTAACAGTTCTGTGATATGGAAGTATTATTTTTCATAAGGCTTTAACCAGTGCCTAATTATTATCTTTAAAGTCTATGATCCTTTTAATAAATACGGGAGAGAGACCTAACCGGAGTGCTTTGTCTTTGCTTGCAGAAAGAGCTATGAGCCAGTAATGCTCTTCTGCCCATAGTTTCCTTTCTTTTAGCTGTCCCATGTGATCTGGATGCTTTTTAAATGAAATGAAATCTCAAATAGTCAAAATACATTGTTGCCTTAGCTGCTGTAAAAATGTTTAACAGATGAATTTTTTTGAAGAAGGAAGAAACAATATCTTTGTCTCATTGCAACTTAATGCTGATTGAGGAGAGAAGAGGATTTTGGCTGAGCATGTTTTCCTTTTCTGGCTTGTTTTCTACTGCTGTTGCCTCTCTCGTAGGTATAGGATAGATATAGGACATGAATTCTAGGGCCCCCTGGTGGTTTAGTGGTTAGGATGTGGCGCTCTCACCACTGCGGCCCGGGTTCAATTCCCGGTTAGGGAACTCCTCCGGGCAGATGGAGCTCGTCAGCCCTGTAAGGCCATCCATCTAAGAGAAGGTCACTCTAAACAAACCTACGTCCTGAGGACCTCGCTGCCACTGTCCAAGCTCGCTCAGCCCCGGCAGATGAACCTCAGGATTAAAGGGTGGGCTCAGTTCAGCACACACTGTGTCTCACCTAAAAAATCCACTGCGCAGGCTGGAAGGGTAATGACCTTTCCCAAATCTTTGTTCACGAAGACTGACCATGAAAGGACATGAATTCTAAAGGGAAGATGCTACTCCCTTGGTTAGCTCTGGCAAAAAGTATGGCAGAGCATGGAAGGTATTTTGGTTAATAATCAGTCGTGTCAGAAGGATCATCAGCTTTGTTTTGAATTCAATAGTTGGCTCTAGTACCTCTGAGCGAGAAACTTAAACATGGGTTTGTAACACCAACTGCTGGGCTTGCAGTGGGATAGGAGACTGTTGAGTTTACTCTGGTGCAGGTGCTGTTTGGAAAGTGCACCGTCAAGCTTCAGTCTTACTTTTGGTGGGTAGAGGGATGACATTAATTTTTTTCCTGTGTCCTTCAGTCACTATGTTCTTTGTTGTTATTGAATAACCTAAATTTACCAGTTTGTAGACACTCTAGTTTAATTGGCCTGACCTGAGAATTGTCTGGAATGTTTTTCTTTCTGACCTTAGTATCAGTCCAGGGGCTGGACTACATGTTTTTGGGCATGCAATAGTACATGTGGGAAACAACTTTGCAAATTATTTATATTAAGTAATAGCCTTCTGATAAAAACAGTTTATCTTTCCACTACATTTCAGAAAGAAGATAGTGAATGTTCTCATTCCTTAGGTTAAAGAATTGCATTTCATAAAGAATGCAGTGGATGTAACTGGCAAAGCTTCTCACAGTCTGAAATTAGAGATGTGACATTGCCTGAAATTGAACAGAGATTTCAGATCAAGTATTCATGCCCAAATATCTTTTCCTTTTAACTCTGTTTTTAGTCATTCATCTTTTCAGAAAATCATCATACACCTTCAGACTAATGAGCTTCTAAAATGTAAGCCCGACTGTTTAAACTTTGATGTTAAATTGCAGTCTTTCACAGCTGCTTTTTTTCCAAGGTTTTCAAAGGGAAATTATATGTTACATTTAGTTAATTCCCAAGCCTACAAGCATTTAAAAAAGGTTATGCATGGTAATTCTTGATAATGCTGCTTTAAGACTGGTATTTGCTCCTTGCAAGCAGATCACATTGGTGTTGCCTTCCTCATTCTTTGTGTGCTGGGAGGCAGAAGACCTGCTGACGCAATCAGTGTACCACAGCAGGACACTGTTGTCCTTTGGTGATTGTATTTCTGATGTCAAGGAGTGTGATATCACTTGATTTTTAGAAAATGAGTTCTAGCACAGATAATAGACCAAGAAGCAGATGCTGTGTTCTGGTGTTCTAGTGTGTGCTGGAGACACAGTAATCTCTACTACACCTTCTATCAGTTCATTTTCATTTTTTTTGAAGGAAAATAAACATTTAGACTAGAATAATGTTAGCACAGTTTTAGTAGGAGCAACCCTAACACTTTGCTGTTATTGAGGTCAGTGGCAGTAGCATTCTTGATAGTATAGAACACTGAAGCAAATGTTTTAGTGTACCAACAAAAGTATGCTAAATATATGCAAATAATTTATAAAGTCATAAAAGCGTTAAACGATGCAAATTTTAGTGACAAATTGCATTATTTAGTGATATAGAAGATGTTCTGTTTGTTGGAAATAGAGAGCATGAAATAGAGAATCCGTCCTACAGATCTCTTGTGACCTTGACCAAAGTCATTTATGTCTATTTCATGCAGAGAATTATGTTTACTGCTGTTGTTTGATGTGATGTCCCTGTTCTGAATAACAAAATGGCTTGACCTTAGGGAGCAGAAAGTGTTATTAAACTCTATTCACAGTGCTGATGCTTTTATATTGTTTCAAATTATTGTACAGGTAGAGATACAATCTAGCTACACTCACTTTGAGGAACAAGGTGAGAGGTGTGAAAATAGAGGAAATGTTGTTATTTCTGCTTGCTTACATTTTTCTTTCATATGCTTTTGGGAAAGATATTCAAAAAACATAAGCCATTCCCTGCAGAGGTCTGTGTGGCTGTACCGCAGCTCCACACCTACTTCTTCAGTCATAACTCCAGAACCTAAAGGAGAAATTGACTGAAGCTGGATGGCATGGAAAACCAAGACTGTATATCTCATTATCCAGGGATTTTTAACCCATATACTTAGAATTCTTTCTCCTCTTTCCTTTTGGGGGACTCCTGACTGAGTTTCTGAAACTCAAAGGGTGCAATCTAAAGAAAACCAAGATTTTTTTCTTTTAAAGGTGAAAGATAATTTTACTTTTAGTCACATAATTTCTTGAGTTCTCTAAGAGGTAACACTCAAATGTAGTCAAACAAATAGAGGAAAACTTTTCAGTGTATGCATATGTACACACATATATATATATATCATATACTTGTTTATAAATTTTTACAATGAAACTTTTGTAGCTGCAAAGATATAATTTACGTATTAAGTGGCCTGTACTCCTCTAAAATGAGACAAACATCTTCAGTTCAGTGTCTAGT
The DNA here is from genome assembly GCF_001715985.3 of Manacus vitellinus. Taxonomy (NCBI): domain Eukaryota; kingdom Metazoa; phylum Chordata; class Aves; order Passeriformes; family Pipridae; genus Manacus; species Manacus vitellinus. The sequence goes on along the minus strand of NW_021940917.1, from coordinate 7,970,681 downwards.
TTTATTCTTTGTTTTCCAAACCAAGCATTTTCTGCTGAGATCTCTGACTTCTTTATTCTTTAATGTCATGGATTTTTGCTAATAGAATAAGATGTCTTTGACCTGTAAGCTGGTTTCCATTACTCATTTAAAATGAGGGGGAAAATACCCAAAACAAATATACCCTTTTTGGTGTCTTTTGTGATGCTTTCAAACTGTAATTTCAGATACTGTTTATGAAGCAGAACAGGTGAAGCAGTTAAGATACCAGAAAAGTTCAAAAGTACCTGGTTCTAGCTCTCCAGTCCCATTTGGAGTTCTTAAAAATGCCTCAATTGGTTTGAGTTTCTGTTGTAAATGTGAAGTCCTGCAGAAAGCCTATTGTGCCAAATAAGTGAAAGGAGGCGGATTAATACTCCATAAGGGCAGCATTCTTCTTCCTAGAACTAGATCTGCTCACGTGTATTATACATCCCTGTGTTTATCACATCTGTGAACTCATCTCAGTTCTGGGGCCAAGAGAGCACTGTAAATTAGATTTCAAGTTTGTTTTACATTTCTTCTTGCTGTTTGTACTCCTTGTTGCAATTCAGTACTAATTATGTTGACAGCCTTTATGAACCATTCCACAGTCTGAAAAAAGAGCAATTAGTTAAAATTAAATCTAGTTTTCATAGCAAGTTACAGACAGCAGGCCCAAATTCAAATGTTCCCATTCTACACATCCTTAGTTAAGCATGAGCCTTGATTATGTGCTTGCCTGTCTAAATCTTGACCAAAGAACTGAGTTTAAGTGTGAAAGTCACATAGATAACTCACATAGATTCACATGGACTTTGCCAGTGGCTAAACAATAGGCAGTAGATAATTTCTGGTTTATTAAAGGATTTTTCCAACATGTTTAACATATCAATTCCAAGACACATTTCAAGTGTAGGTAGTGCAAAAGGTAAATTCAGTTACCACACTATCCAGACTTCTCCCCTCCATTGCAAAATAGAGTGACAATTTGTAACTGCTCTTCCTTGCTGAAAATGTCTTCTGCTCAGACTCCTTCAGAATTTCATTTTTTTCTTCAGTGCTTTATTGAAATCTATAGAAATGCAGTCATAAAGTTTTAACTGAAGGTTAAGATATTAGGCAACAAAATGGTTTTGGTAAAAATGAATTAGTCAGTAGAAAGTATCCTCTCCTGTTCATGGTCTTTAGAAAAAATACTACAAGTTTCTTTTTGTTTGGCAAATATTTGTCATTATAATCAGAATGATCCCTACTGAAACTATTCTGTTCTGAAAGCAAATAGCAAATAAACTAAAAATGAAAAATTATCAAAATCATAAACCTTGATTTAAATTTTTTTAATGACAGAATTGGGAAGAAAGTACAAGGTTCAGACTTCATGTAATCTCACATTCACATTATTACAGAATTTGATGATAACATGCCAAGACCTAAAGCAGAGTAAAGAAAACTGTAATTGCATTTAGCATATTTAACATATTATGGTGGAGGTCTCTTAAGCATTTTCTTTTTGGGTACATTTAGCTGGGCAATACATCTGTCTTCAAATGTGCCACTGCAGAGGTCAAGCAAATGAGAATGATATTCCTTTGTTATAATCACCAGAGTTAAGCATGACATGCGTACTATTTTTGAAAACCTTTCTGAAACAATGGTATTATCTTGCATTTGGCTTGAGAAACTTGTGACAGAAATCCATCCCATAGTTGATCTGTGTACACACTCCACTGTAAGATGTACGACAACATAGAGTCACAAAAATGTCTTCCACATCGATAGCCTTTCTCAATCACTGCAAATGAACATCTCTAGATTAATCACAATAATTTATCCCAAACTATTTTCCTAACCTTCTAATCGGTTTGATGAAAAGAAGAAAATTGAAAAAGGGAGAACCCGTTTTTTCCCTTAAATATTGATAACCTCATGCTGAAGTTTCATACGTAAAAAAATAAGTGGAAAATATTTGTGTTACAAGTGCTTTCCTTGTTTCATTTGCCATATGGCAATATATAGTTATTTTTTATACTTTATGTTTCATAACTTTAAATGTACTAACTGGGCCCAGTACTTCATTAATGAACAGTTAATGAGATTTGGTACAACTTGCAACTGACTCTCAAAAGTACACAGACTTTGCGTTTGGAATTATCTTTATAAATATTTGGTAAAATCTAGCTAGTTTCAAGCAGTGTGATTTAAAGAAGTTAAATTCTAAAAACAGTCTTTCCCTTTAATAAAGGAAATTAAAATATATTCAAGGAACAACTTCACTTTAGCTGATTTAAGTTAAGCATATGACTCCAGCAGTGTTCATGATACGGGGTGTGAGGCTACTCCAAATCTGAGGCAATCAATGAAATCTTTTGATTGACCTGACCACAGGCTTCTGCTCTGATTCAAACTTCGTAAATTCTGTCTAGATTTTAAAAAATCTTTTCTTATAAGCTGCTGTGCTATATAAACCAGCTTTATTCTCCAATTTATGCAGAATTTATGGTTTGATTAATCTGGCATTTTGTTATTTTATTTCCAAGGGAAAGGAAATTGGCATGGGCTTTTATTTTTTTTTTTTATTTTATTTTATTTTTGCCATCTGTTTCTAGTGTCCATTACATTAGAGAACATGCTTATGTTGATAAAATTGTTGATATCCTCATGAAAATTGGACTAATAGAAAAAGAGAGGAGGCTTTATGGCCATGAACTTGTACTTTGTTCCTTTTTGTACAAGGCAATACATCAGCTTCTGCTGTAGAAAACCAAGATATTTAAAAATAGTAATTTGCGTAATGATAAATGAAATTAGTTCTATAAGAGAAAAATAACTTGAGTGCTCAGTTTGTCAGAAAGTCTTCCTGAAGAATTCAGCATCATCTTTGCTGTATAATTTCCCCTCCTCCTTTTTTGTCCACCCACTAAAAGGCTAACTTTTACCTAATTCTGATGGTTTATGACAGAAAAAAAAAAAAAAGGTGGGCTTCATTTGAAGTGTATAATGATTAATTCTATTTCTAATTTCTAAAACTTCTATTTCTGAAGTTTTTCTTTAGCAAATTATTTAAATATCATTTGATTCTGATGATTTCAATTAAAAAAAAAACAAACCCAAACCAAAACAAACCCTAAATCTTTCCTCCTTCCATAGGAAGTTTATGTATAAAATAGTAACAGGGTATCTCCAGATGTGCAAAATGCAAAATGCAAGATAAGTGAAAATTTTAGGGGGGATAGAAGTACTTGCTAGCAAATATAATGAATGATTCACTGTAGACCTCATTAAGAAACACTTCGATTTTGAATGATTCATATTTCTATCATAACACAGCTTTAACCAGTGCTGTTGTATACTTTGAAAAATTAAAGCAAACCTTAAAAATAAAATTCCTTCTTATCGTATTGACAAATCTCAAAGATTAGCCTGTGTAAAAAATAGTGGCTGCAGAAAGGAAATACACACGCCTATATATCTTAAATAAGACTAAAAGGTGCTGAAAAATAGTTTTCCCTCAAGCTTGCTTGTGTCACTTCAGTTTCCTTCTTTCATATTCATCTATTTTAATAGTATATTAAATGTGTATTTATAGTAACTTCTTTTGCAGAACAATTTTTGATAAAGATGATATATAGAACTACAGAAAGAGCAGGTCTTGGATATTTCATTTTATTTCTAATAGTCAATGTGTTTGCAGTCTCCATCCTTTCTGGATTACTTGTTGAATTTTGCTTTGAAAGCAGAGTTAATGTTTACTCAAAAGAGTGTTTGTCAAGGACAAGTTCCCTTTACCAGCTCCTATCCTAAACCCTTCAGATAGTATCTCTCTCCACTGAATTAGAGTCATGCTCTCTCCATTTTGAATTTAATTTAGAGTTCAAGTAGCTTCAGAAATGTATTTTGAGATACTTTCACAGCCTGTATCCTAACAGGTGGAATAGTGAGATGAAAATGTTGTTGCACTTGAGAAGAACCTTAAAGCAAGTTTACTCCCCATGGTCAATGCTCTCTCATTAAGCTGCTAAAGAGACAAAAGGGTGTCAACAGCTCTTTATCCTGGGCCGTGTGGAAAGCCTGATCGATTGCTTGTTCACTAAAAATTTTTCCTTGTTGCTTCACATATGGATGCTGAGGCATTTAAGAGGCTATTTTGCTGCCTCAGGACATGCGGCTATATTTGGCAAAATGAAGAATTTTGGTGTTATGCAATTTTTGGATGTCTAATTTAAGAGATTTATTTTTAAACCTGCGTGTCATTATAAAGGACTTTGAGTTCATTTGTTTTTAGTTGGAGCTTTGAGCATGCAGGCTAATCAGACCATGAAGTATGGAGCGGAAGGTGAAGACCACCAAAATAATGATAGGCTGTAACAAAGATCTTAACTTCATGCAGGGAGTCTGTCAGAGACCTATAAAAAATTAAAATGTGATATTTCATTTCCAAAAAATGAGGCCCCAAATGGTATGACAATAATGTATTTTGTGCTGTGGGCACTATGAACCTGGAGCAGAGTTCCACTTTGCATTGAAAAAGGTACTAGTGTGGTTTTTTTGTGAAGACTAAGAAGTCACATATGATGGAATTTGTGGAGCACATTGTAATATGTGCACCAAAGTTTGTGAATAAAAGTTGTTCCGGACCATACTGTTTTGGTGCTGATTGGTAGTCCTGATCCAGCAGCTAACAACAACCACTAGAGCCTGAGTTTGCCTCTTAACATTTGAGCTATATGAAGAATTGAGCTGTGTGACCATGGAGTCTGGACATGTATATAGGAGTTGGAAAAGGCTAGAGAGGTGAGCTTTTAAAATCCAAAGGCAACCTCTTGAAACATGACAACTCTTTTTATTGTTGACAGCATGTTATCAAATGTAAATACCTGAGAAAAGCTGAATTCCTGAGCCTTCTGTATAGCCTGAAGAAGACAGATCTATCTGAAAGATGATCTGAATATAATAAAATGGTTTTGTCCAAATACTTAAAAATTAAGCAAAATTTTTGCACAAAGAGTGATTAATATATGATTTTTGAAATGGGAAGAATCAGTCATGTAACCTTCATGACAGCTGCTACTGTTAGTCATAGTTTTCATCTCTGAGAGACACAAAGATATTCATACTGGCCTTACTTTCAGTTCCATTTCTCTTGTGTACATTTTATTAAAATAAGCCACGTTTAGGCACAGTGAACCTGGTTGGTTTTCAAAACAGTCAAATTATATGTTTAAAAAAACTTGCTGCAGGCAAAGCTCATTCAGGTTTCTAGGAGTTAAGGATTGTTTAGGACTTTTTGTAGAGCTTTCTGAGATCTTTAGCATTATTCATTATTCTACTGAGTCACAACAAGCACGTTGGAAGTAAATATATGTTATAGTTAAGTTTAAATTCCCAAACAAACATTTCATTATGTTTCTACATGTTGAAGAGTAGAAGAATAACATTATATGTTTTTTTGAGTTTGATAAGCTTATCAATTTTATTAGGATGCTTCTTGAGATAATTAACAATATTCATTCCAGAAAAGCTTTATTGAAATCTGAAATGTGAGATAAAGACAAAGTCAAAGTAAGAATTTTGAAATGGATAATCATGCAAATACTAAATGGGAACATTTTGAAAGATAATCTGTGGAAATAAAAAAAAAAACCAACAGACAAAAAAACCCCAAAACAAAACAACAAACAAACAAAAAAAACCAAAAAAACAAACCAAACCAAACTCAAAAAAACCCCAAAACACTACACCGGAACTCCTAGTCCCCCTGTTGTCAATTTTACTTCAGTTATGCCACTGCAGAAACAAAATAGCTTGCAACTGATGAAAAGAACACAGTAGGAAGTAAGAATATGCCTGTATTGGGGGATATATACAAAAGAGGGTGGGATGGGTTGAGGGTGCTGGTTGTATTTCTTAATTGAGGCAAGAAAAAATTCTCTTTAAACCAACTGTGTGAAAATTTCAATAAGACGTATTAATGTTTTCAAGTAGTCTAAGACCTTCTGAAGCAGTAGTTATCACTTTATTCACAGGATTACTTTTTTGTACATTGATACTGAATTCTCCTTTCTTTGCCTTTATTCTTTTTAGTGGATTGCTGTCTGTAACAAATGTAAAGCTTTCCAAATTTCCCAATACTCATAGAATTGATTCCAAAGATTCTACCTAGCACTCAAACTATTGCTGAATGCAAGTTAAAAAAACTCCAAGAACATAAGGTACTTCTAAGAAACTTCAGCAACCTTGTGCTTGTAGCTGAATGGCTTCTTTTGGGAAGATGGGGTATCTTTCCATCTACTATGGCTGCAGACAGATATAAGGATTTAGCAGAACATCATCTCTCTACACACCAGGAAGACAAAGCAAGACCCTCACCAGTTGAGGACAAAGAATAGCTTGACACCCTTTGAAAAGATGGCAGTTAATTCCTTGTTTCACTACTGGTAGGTTACCCATTGCCCAAAGCACTGACAGGGGGGTATGGCAGCAGCTAGGAGTTTTAGTAATTTTGTCCTCCCCCTTATGTTTAAACTACAATTTATATTCAAGAATAATGATAAAATTTCTTAAAACATGCCATCTCACCCTTCTGATTTTGTGTGATTTCTCTCTTCTCTGTTCTCTTTTCTTTTAGATTATTTTTTCATCCATCTTACTAACATAGTAACTTATGCTAGTAATGTAATGATGCTTCATATTCCTTGGGGTTTTTTTAGCTTTCTATAAACAGCAAGCAAATACTTGTAGCAGAAAAATCATGAAGATTTTTGACCATGGTAGAAGCAATCCAGAGAGCTTACTCTCATCCATTACTTTTGGTTGGGTTCACAACTGCTACTGATCTGAGTCGATCTGTTTGAAATCCAGTAATTTTTTTGTGGCGTTCTGTACTTTCATGAAGCAGTTTTTGTGAAAAGAACATTTTTGCTCATGTTCATAAATATTTGGGGGACGTCAACAGATATTTCATAAAAAGACTGGGACAAGAGTGCATTTCTTCAAGCTGCCCTTCTGATCCTAAACCTGACAAGGCAGGCAAAAATTCTGCCATCATACTAGGAGTCAGTGCCACTGTTCTTTCCTAGTGCTGCTGAGGTTTTCTTTTTTTGTTGTTGTTGGTTTTTTTTGTTTTAAACAGGAGAAAGTAAAAAGAAATAAAAAGTCCTGTCTGTTATCATCACTGTATTAACAGCTAAAAAGCTGCCAGTTCCTGCCATATAACTAAGACTAAAGAGGCACTTAGTAATGGAATGGCCTGATATTGTGGGGGAGCTCTAATAGCTGATTAGGTCAATCAGTGTCTCAACAGCATCTTCACAAGTTTCTGGTGTAATGGACTGAGCCTGTTTCCAGCTGTTACTAGTCTAAAAGTTTTTAAGGTTTGACAAAACAAAATTCAGCCTGGATTGCCATTCCAGTACAGGCCAGGAATTTCTTAATTATTATGGTAAAAGCAGGCCATTTTCTTTCCTACAAAAAGGGTCATCTTTTCAAATATTTTTTAGTTCTTTCCTTGACTTGTTCAAGAAAGCAAAAACAAAGATGGAAAGTAATCAGAGGCTGTCCATGGAGGCAAGACAAACTGAAATGAAGCTGCTAAGTGTGAATTGATGCATCAGTGGTCAAGCTTAATGTTGTACTTGATTTATTCTTATTCATCACTTTTTAAGATGAATGTGTTTTAGATGTCAAGATGTGAATGTTGGGATGATTGTGTGCAGCTAAAAAGATGATGTTTACCAAATTAAATGAAACAACATCACATACAAACATGGTTCTGGAAGGGAAGCAGTACTGAAAATCGTGATACCAATAGTGATACCAGAAGTAAAGGAGTACTGTCTGTTGCAGAAACTGAAATACTTCTTTGACAACCAAAGCCACTGCAGTATTGTCAGATGAGGAATATATTTATGTTTCTCTGAGATGAGTTGTAAAACTCCCACTCAATTTGGCATAAGAAGGAATCAAGCAATGCTATTTTTGCACAAATATAGTCATTCAGCTATTTTTGGTTTAAATTACAGTAGTGTCAGGACTTATATATGCTAGTTGGTGAGAACTGGATAGTGGTGTTTCACAGGATGATGATTACCTGGTGAGTAGTGTGGTCCAGCTGCAACACCACCTGAGTTAGTATATTTCTTATTAGAAAAGGAGTGTGATAAATAATTCTTATGCCTGTGTGACCACTTCAGCCAGTGGTTTTTCTGCTTTAGGGCAATATATCGATTTTCTAAATGACCCTTATTTCTGCTGCCATGTAAGGCTGTGTGTCTATAGCTGCAATTTTAACTAGCTCTTATCTTCAAGTGACTCACTGTATTTCTAGTGCAAGTTTTTATTGACTAAGAATAGTGGACTTTAACTATTTAAATCAATATAATTGTAGTGATTCTAGTTTTAAAAATCCAAATCTTAATAAAAATAAAAATCTTTATCAAATCTTCTGTTTTGGAATTTGTTTCAATTTCAGTGACAGATTTGCTTTCTGTCACTGAAAGAAAATCTTTGTTTCTTTTTCCTTGCTTCCTGAGCTTGGGTTTCCAATCTGTTCATAGTACAGTGCTTTCCTGTCAGATCTCAGAACTCTCAGATACAGAGTGAATGGATAGTTTAGGAAAACTACAGGTGAATTCTGAAATGTATTACATCCAAGCTGCCTTTCACAGTCCAGCTGGAATTTGGAGATGTAGTGGCATATGATGACTGGCAGTGAGTGAGACAGCTCTGCTCCAGCTGTTTGTGTGGATGCCTTTTCTCCTCACGATAGCATCCACTGCAACTGACTCTACTGGGGATAGTCTCAATAGTGAAGTGAAAGATACAGTGGTAGGAATTACTTTTCTCGGGTCTTCTGGTGACTTCAGTGCCACACATTAGAGCTGCAATTATAGAAACACATGGGAAAGTTTAACTTCTACTCTCTCCATTTTATTATTCCCTGTATAAATTGAGAAGTTCAGTCTTTAGTGATGGGATAACTTTGAAAGCAAGTAATTAAAGGCAGTGGATTGATTTCTTTCCCCCTCCTCAAAACAAACTTACATGCCTCCAGTTTTAATTTTTAGCCATTTCCATGACTGTACAAATAAGATGCTGTAATTAATACTTTCTGAAGAAATTGCTTTTCGTGCTTTGATATAGATGTAATCATTTTCTACCTGACTGTGGACACAGGGCAGCAGAAAACTCTCTTGTCTTTGCTTATTCAGGCTTAAATCCCAAGTGGTAGTAGTGCCTAGTGACGGAGCACTTGGAAATGTATGCTGGCACAGTTGTAATCTTATGAAAATCAGAACGATGTAAACATGCACCAGAATTTCTGATCACAGAGATTCAAAAATCATGACTGAAGTTGGAAAAATATACAAGACAAAAGTAAACTACCTTCCTGTAAATCTGGCAAAGAAATTATGGGATTCTCAGGAGAGTGACACCCTTTTAGATTGTCTCTATTTTGCTTATGGATTTTTAACTTGAGAAGACACCCCTCCAACTTTCCCTGTACAGTGCAAGAGAAAGTTTTTAGATTTTGTTGAAAGATTAAATTAGGCAAATTAGGTAATTTACATGCTTTGTCATGCTTGAGCAGTTGAGGCAACAGGGAGGGCACAAAGTACCCTTCGTTTCTTAGTCAAAGTCATTCATAAGTATTGCTGATGATTTTTAAAGTAAGCATGCAACATTTAATTGCTGAACTAGACCCTTAAAGTCACAACCAGGTGAAATATTCAGAGTAGGAAATCCAGCAGTCCTGAGCTAACAAGATGAAAACATTTGAACAGGTCTTTGAAGTGTGGTACCTAATATGGATGCAGATGGCTTTAACAAGCAGTTTATCTAGGAAACCTTAATTGTCTCTGTGTCTCCAATGAAACTTGAAAAACTTCTCATGTGCCTTTTAAAATTTAACCCTGTGTCACCTTTTTAAGAAGAATCTTTGTGTATGTTGGCTTGTATGTTTTCTGAAATGAGTAAAGGATCATAAGTGAATAAAGACTCCATTATCTTTTCCCTTTATTGTTCAAGGCTTAAGAGAGATGTTTTGGCATTCTTTGTGTGAAACTGGTATTTTTTTCTGGAACTCAGTGAGCTGTCTTTGAATGTTCTGTTTTCAGTCTTATTAAGATGTCCATAATTATCACTGTGTAGTGCTGAAATTTTGTGAGGATGTTAACTATTTGGACAAAATGTAGAAAAAGTCAAAAGCATTGCATTGCATTTTCATCATCACAGAAAAGCCTGTTTTTTATCAGAAGTATGAAAATGGCTGGGTTCAAAATCCAAAGAGAGGCATTACATAAATGTATTATAAATATTTATGTGAGCATTTACTACTATTTAACTGAGTTGCTAGCCTTAGAAGAATGTTTTGTGGCTTTAGTGCCCTTCTGTGAAGCTCATCCAGACCCTATGGGTCATATCACTTGCATAATGCTCTGTAGGGAGTAGCATGATTAGATACATATGCTTTCTTCTTGCCTCCTGGATGAGATGACTGTGTTTTTCTCCCTGTATCCATATATTTCACAGCCATTATTCGCTAAGTTTGTTAAGTGGAGAATAAAATCCATAACATTGAATGCACACTGGAAAAAAAAAACAATGTCCGATTGTTTTTTGTTGTGCAGAGTGCTGTGATCATAAGCTATATCAAGTTTACTGTCAGTTTTTTTACTAGTCTTGTTGCTGTTGTGGTTGTCATTATTTGTGTCACTGTCATCTTTAGGAATCCAAACGTGGGCTTCTTCAACATTGTTCTAGGTTTTGTTTGAAGCAGAACAAAAAATCTTCAGAAGCTTGTATAAAGTATGTGAGAGACAACACTGATACCAGGAGAGATAAAAGTCCATGTGAAATATGGAACAGACTGGTTTGGAGTGATTGCTGTGGTCTATGGTAGTCGAAGAGTTCTTACGATTTGTGATTATCAGGGCATAGGTGGGACTTTGAAGGCAGAGTTTTGCAGACATTTATAGTGAATATCTTACAAGTGATAGAATAAGGAATTTCTTGAGAGAGCCTGTGTGCTCGTTCTGCGTTCTTGCTCCGTCACAGAGACTGTGGTCCAGAAAGGAGGAAAACAAGCAATTATTTAAGTTGGGGAAAGCAGGTTGTTTACAGATTTGTGAACTAATTTGTTAATGACCCTCTGTGACCCACTGTAAGACATGGATTTAGGAACTGGGTAAAGTAATACCCTTGGGGAATCTAACAGCATGTAATTAACCTGAGGCTTCTCAGCAGCTGCAGGGGTGATTGCAACCTTGAGTCTGCAGTGGCTGCCACAGAGGTTCTCTGTGGGAAAGCTGCTCTGTCCAGGGAGCAAAATTCCACCTATCTTAGGCCGTTAGGCACTTTTCCTCCACAGAGTTAGTGGTGACAACAGGTTTTTAGACGTAAAATGTGTCCTTATATCTTCACAATCTATTAGGTATGTATGTTATGTGAAGACAAGGTTATTAATCTGAATTTAGTTTCAATATTGTAGTGGAATATGTTCATTTGTCGCTTCAAAGAAAACAAGACAACAAATGGCACATAATGAAATTTCACTTAATAGCTGACCTAACACAAAAGGGTGGCTTTGCTATATTTAAGGTAAAGATCTTTTGATGATGAGAAATACGATAGCATATTTTTCTATTTATCTTGAACATGTAGATGGCAAGGGTAGGCCATAGGTTGTCTAAGACAGCATTTATGTAATACCTCATGATTAGATTTTTGATCATAGACTTGCATTTAGGCCAAGGAGATGAAGATGTGCACTGCTGTCTGCTTGTGCTCACAGCCTTCTCTCACTTTCATAATTGCCTCAGACTGCTACTGTAGTAGACTGTTGTCTTATGCTACTGAAGAGTATTAGCAGGACCTGTACTCCCAATGAAGGCATTCTATTAAAAAATTAGATTTCAGCTTTTTTAATGATAGTAACCAAATCCTGAATTATAAACCATCACAAGTATCTCTACTGCTGATTCTATTTTTATAACTTCTGATTCTTTACTGCTGATGTAATTGCATTTGAGTTTTATTTAATTCCTTAGAGCTGCTTTTAAGAAGGAGATATAATACAAGAATGATCAGATGACAAGTTAATGCAATTTCTTTCTGGCAGCATGAAAGTTTAATAATTGTTTTCATGATGAAGAAATTGTTTTCTTCTTCTTTTCAGATACCACGATCAACAGGATGTTACTAGCAACTTCCTTGGGGCAATGTGGTTGATTTCAATAACTTTTCTATCCATTGGATATGGGGATATGGTACCTAATACATACTGTGGGAAAGGAGTCTGTTTACTTACTGGAATCATGGTGAGTGAATTTATTCATTACATATGAGATTACATTTGCTGCAATTAATCCCACAACTTTTTGTAGTCAAAAAGAAACATTTATTTACTGTCTTGCAGAGTATAAATACTTACTCAGACCATTCCCATAGTCTTTCATTCCTGGTCATGGAATGGAGTTTTCTTCTTCTTTAGGTAAAATTTAACAGCTGCATAATGAAATACAGAGAAACAAATTCCACCCTGACTTAATTCATAGCTTCAGAAATCGCAGTAGATTCTTTCATTAAATGTTAAGGTATCATATCATCTTGATCATCTTTGGACATGTGTAATTGAACAAATACTAATAATGAATCTTCAGTTCTGACTTTCCTTTCTTAAAATTAAGTTATTTGTAAACAAAGAAACATGATGGTGGTGAAACTCCTAAAGCCTTTTGCTTGAGCATAGTTTTCTAATCGATTTCTTACAAGTCTTATACTATCCATAGCATTCCATTGCTGTAAGTGGATTTAAGTTGTGCAGTTTGCACCGTAAGAGGTTTTGCTACCATTGATATCATTCAGCAGTTAGACCATGCAAACTCAATATTTCATGTCAAGGTTTAATTTTTCGGTATTACTCTATTTGGTCAAAGTTAGGCAGGGAGTAAGCCAAAGTATTACAATGTCTGGGAAATTTACACATATCTGCAGTAAATTAGAAGTAAACAAGTTCAGGACTCTGCCACCTTTATTTATATCAACTTCTGTATAAATGTCCCTGTCAATGAGAGAGGCAGAATGATTGTCATGTAACACTGTATATAACAATAAGATACATACTTACATCTGAATTTTGTCTGTTGTAATTAATACAGTTCCAATATCTACCTCTGTTAAAACACTTGTATTGGGATTATGGCTGACCACAGATGGTATCAAATCATTGCCCCTTTTGAACAGACGTTTTGGTAAAATTTTTTCTGTAAGTGTGTATTTTACGTCCAGAGACTAAAATAGACAAATGCATTTTCTTAATGTTTATAAAGATTTTTATTTAAATGCTTTTTAAAAAAAAAAACACCAAAGTGATTGGTTTCAGGTCTTTGACTTTATTGAGAAAGACTTGCAGTAAATTTTGCCAATGGTGGCAGATGCATATCTCCTTAAATACAGTTTACACTGCAGTTGGAAAGTACAGGCTGAAAGCAGAATGACTCAGAAGGCTTTTGTAAAGGCCGTTGGCTGAGCTCAAATCTGCCATCTTCTGGGGTATTTGGCTTTGCTTGTCTTTCTTAGATTTTGATGCCAGAGAGAATAAAATGTGCTCATAAGTTCATTAGGAAAAATATGGAGAAGCAGTGTATATTGCCACAGGGACATGCAGAATGGGGACAGAACCCTGTTATAAAGCTTTCCTTCTTCCCAGGCACTGTTAATTAAGAAGCAAATACTTGAAAGTACAGGTATAAGATCATTTTTTCCCACTAAAATTATTCAAGACTTTGCAGAATTTCATTATGAACAAGTATTACACAGAAATCTAGGATCTTTCAAAGCCCTGCAGAAGTGCAATGAGAATAGTAGTATTGGTAATAATCATCTATGGGTTTCACACAAATGCATTTCTGCTAGTGCAAATGGATAGTAGCAGCTGGACTGTTGTTTTAAATATCTGTGGATCAGCTTATGATTTTATTATGATGAAAACAAAGTAAAAATAAAATTAGAAAAACATAGTACATATTTTTGCAAATTTTATTCTATACACATGTGAATGAAGGACACAGAAGTTGAAATAATAAAATGGATTTTTCATTTCAGTTATGATAGCACTACTTGGATTCAGATTATTTCTGGCAGTTGCTTCCGTGAACAACTAAAGTACAAATTTATATATACTACTTTTTATACTATTTTCACACATGGCATTGCTTTTTCACAACTGATAGACCTGTAAAATGTATGGATGATACTCACTCACCTTTGTGTCTGTGATTGTTTTTTCTTAGTGATCATAAATTCTGCAGCTGCTTTGGATGCACAAAGTCTCCAGTCTGTCATGGTAATGAGTTTGGGATAAATACCTCCAGAGACAGATAGCATTCTTAACAAAAAAATGAGCCAAGTAGCTAGTATGTGATGATAGAGCCTCACCTCTAATTGCATTAATGTCTTCTTTGACAAAAAAATTATGGAGCAATAGGAAAAAGTCAGATGATAAAATTACTCGGGGGGGGGTTGTTTGTTTTGTTTTGTTTTTATAAAGGATCTGAGAGATACAAAGTATGAAACAGTGAACATAATAATGAACTCTCTTCCAGCCTAACCTGCAATACCAAAAAGCTTATAGGTCTTCAATATCATTCTTTAAAACCAGCTACTCTTCTGAAACTTGTACAGTAACTAATTAATGTTTGTTGTGAAAAATATAAGATCCTAAAAGAACAAACCTAGTGATTTTTATTTCATAGGAGTGATTGATGGTCTAATTAAAAGATACATGAGGGTAACTGTTGAATGTATGTAGCAAAATGCAACTGTATATGTGATTTTAAGAAGAAAAGTGTAGTTCCCTAGAATCTGAAGTAGCAAATACATTGTTGGATTAGTGTAACCAATAAAAAATACCATTGAGTGTTTGCTTTTGGGTAAGGTCCCTGTTAAAAAGGATAGAAGGCAGAATAAATAGAAATACTTGTGAATACAGGAGTAGTTACACAGACCACTGAAGAGTTAATATTGGTTTCTCAGAACTGATGGCCCATGGAGGCCTTGCTTTGGAAAAGAAGAGCCCAGGTGCCCTGGCTGTCCTCCCACTTTGGCCTCAGGAATTGCTTTCTGTGCAATGTAAATGGAGGACTCAGGCTGAACTCTGCCTTGTACTTCAACCTGGGAAGTGGACTTTGTGCAGTTTGCTGGTGGCACCAAGTTGAGCTGGCTTTTGGAACTGTAACTACTGCTCTCTTGAGGCACTGGTTCAAGTGGCAATCTTTGGAATTCTACAAATGTGCACTGCTGGTAAAAAATCTTTACACATATTCAGATTATACCAAAAGGAAAAATACTTTGAGAACTGTTGAGAGTAAGAGAGCAAAGAAGTCTGATTAATGTACTAGAAAAACGGGGGGAAAAAAGTCCTGTGAACAAAGAAGGCAAATAGTGAGAAAATATTGTCATGTTGAACAGTTTACTTTCTGATCTTGCAAAGCGGTTAAATATGTGAAATTTTCATGAAAATACTGGCACAGCACAATACAAAGATGGGTTAATGCAGAGATGCTTTACAGACAAGCAAGTGAGAGTGAACTGGATACCTCAGCTCGATTACCAATAAGTATTTTTCCAATGACACTTCACTAGGCAGCAGTAGTAGACAATGGCCCAGTTGGAATATAAATCAAATAGCACGTGTCCTCTGCCCTCTGTATACATTGGGTAGGTCTGCAAGGCTGTGATGGATGGATAGAAATATGGCTGCTCTCACTGTTGTTAGGACAGGATAGAGAGGGAGTGGTGAGACCCATGGCTGCACGTTGTGCAGCTCATTGGGGTTATGTCTGCCCACTGAAGACACTGTGCCTGGTGGTCAGTGCACACCCAGGTAGGTCTCTCAGATCCTCATCAGCAGGGGGATCTCAGCTACAGGTGGAGCAACTTTGCTTGTCCAGTTGCTAAGCACAACTGCTTGTATAGGCAGCACTTCCACCTTCTTAATGGCTTTTTGGAGTTAAGGCTGTGGAGTGCTTTGCAAAATTTTCCTTGCTTTATGAGGAGTATAATGAAATCAGCAAAAATTTAAAGATGGTCAGTAGAAATTGGGGAGGGGGGGCAAGTGTGAGAGGATATGGAACAATACATAATTATGGCCTGTGAGATGGACAATTTTTATAGACCTTTGTAAGCTTTTATAGTTATGCAAGATAAAATAATGGCAATCCATTCTTCCAATTCCAGATAAAAGGATCTGTTGCAAGGTTTGAGAGGACATTTCTCCTTTTATACATACAGCATTATGTGGTGAGATGGTGCATTTAACTTATGATGCAAAGCTTAGGATGCAGAATCTTCCTGCAGAGCCACCTGTAAACAGTTAGAAGCAGACCTGTAGGTCAAGCCTGTGTTGCTACAAATAAAATGAATGAGCTGCAATTGTCCTGTCACAGGGTGCACAAGTTGTTTTGATGAAGATTGCTTTAAATAAAATAGCTGTTATTTCAAAGTATCTGCCTTGCTAATGCTGAAATTACAGTTTAATTGCTTCTGTTATTGAAATGAACTTCAAAGAGATTGTTAGGCCTATGAAAGAAGCAAATAAATAAGGAAAGGTCCTTAAATTTATGCAGTAAAGGCAGACAAGATTAGAGTTTTTTTCTTGCAAAAATTTTAAGTCTCATCTTTTAACTACAGGATTTGAATACCACGAATGTAGATGAAGAATTCTTATTAGAGTAACTGTAATGCAGTCAATATGCACAGTCTGGATTTAGGGATAGTACTTTTTATTAGTTCTAAATTTTGAATCAAAAATTAATCAGATCTCATTTAAAATGTTCTAATGCTGTGAGTTTTAATGTCCATTCAAAGTATTTATTTAGTTCTAAACAATAACAGTTTCTTTCCTATGAATCATGAAAAAGTGGTGAGGATGAGGTGTTTCCTCTGTGAGAATAGGGGGCTCTTCATTTAAGGTTAAATGATGGTGTTTGTGTATACAGTTTTATTGCAGACAGCCTGATCTTACCAACAAATACAAAGAACTATCCAGAAGAGGAACATGGCACCTAGAGTGGCATAATTTTTAACTGTATGACTTTTGTAAGTAGCAAAATCTGAACTGTATCATCTTTGAAATTTACTAGTTACTAGACTGTAAGAAAAAGAGGGAAAGAAAAAAGGAGATTCTAACTGAATAGTTAACATGGTCTGCATGTCTTCTGGAATAAGTCCTGAAAAAGAGAAAAAGAAGGTAAACATCAGATTTTAGCAATCAAATATTTTTAATTATTTTATAGAACTTTCTATGGACAATGTACAAAAAGTTCATAAATTATTTTGCATAATAATGCCTAAAACATTGTGCAGTTTTATGAAAACTTTTATTTACATTGTTTAATTGGCAAAACATAGTTGTTTGTGAAACACAGAAATGTATTTTGAATTATACTCTAAAAGCTGAAAAGGTATGATCAATTCCAGTCAAAGCAATGTGGTGAATAGTTTTGTGGATGAGAAGAGTTTCAAAAATCTAGAACACTGCTCAATTTTTACTTCCCTGAAAATATAGAAAATATGAAAAGCTTTTCCTACAAATTGATAGCATCTCAGTTCCACGTCTCAGATATATGTTAGAATTAATTTCAGTTAGTTTTGATAATTCAGTAATAAATATAAGTGACATCAGGCTTTAGAACAGATTGTGTTTATTCCTTCTAACATATTACAACCTACATAGACAGTGTGTTGTGCAGAAATTTATTATGGAAAAGAAAATTAATGATGCCTTAATTCTTAGGGATGAAGCTGTTAAAAGTTGGGCTGCTCAGACATTCTTCAGCTCCTCTACTATTATTGTTCCAGCACAACAAATTGTAAAAATAGAAACTTTTGTGACGAAAAGTGTTGTTTGGGATTATTTTATGTCCATGGCTTGTTGGAATGAAATTTTTAACTGAAGTAAAGAAAAATAAAGTATTAAAATTGAGTTGAGAAGCTCCAAAACGTGATCCCTAAAGTAGTGGTCATTAGGGCGGTATTCTGAAATGTGAGAGGATGGCAGAAACTCTGCCTCTGTTTGAGTAAACAAAATCTCCTGAAAGTTTTAACCCTCATTTAGAATTAGAAAAATTAAAGGAAAAAAACTTCCTCAGAAGGTCTTTAATTTGTACCAGTAGAGCAGGGAAGTTTCTGAGCTGTCAGAGGACAAGGGAACTGTTTCACTTAGATCTAGCTATGGATGCATTTCAGCAAATTCAAAGGCAGCTAGTTCCTGGCTGGAATGAGCAGCAGTTGTCCCATGATATCTTTGTTTATGTTGATGTGACTGGAGCTGATTACTCTTACAGCAAGACTTCTGCTTTGTTTTGGAAAAATATAATTTCATCTACAGTAGCTTCAGATTTAATACACTAATTTTCATATATTTTTACACGTAGTCTTACGAAACTTTTGTGTGTACAACATAGGTGTTGGACAAGAACATCACTGGTAGCCATCATCCCTTGTAGGCTCGTGAGCCTGCTCATTTAGGGAAGTCGAACTTCACCTCCTTGCTCAGCAAAAAGGTTTTTTGCACACTGGCATAAACTGTTTTGATCTCCAGGAATTTTTTAGCTGTTAGGACCACTGAAGGGTTTCCGGAAGCCCAGACACCAGGGAACATTCAATTGTCAGGCTGCTCTGAGTTAACACTACTATCATTTATAGGTTCCCCTGTAGAATAGATATTGTCATCATCTTGTAAATCATCATGTCCTGTGCTGAACCACATGTCTTTCCTAGTACTCAGCTTGCATTACTTCAGAAGTGTAATTCACCCCCACTACCCATTACTGTGTGTGAGAGTATTTAATCAATTTCACATTTATACATAACATTTAATGCTCTTCATAATTTTTATTTTTGAAACATTGCTAAAAACCTTATGTAATAATTAGAAGTAAAGGAATCTGGTCATCTGCTGTTGTACAGATTAGAAGTTTAAATGTTGAAATAAAATTCTAGATGTGTTGCAGACAAACACTGCTGAAGACAATAGTAGCCAGGCAACTATTGAACTATTGAAAGTATAAATAATGCAAAACTATTTTAGGTCACCCTTTTGGCTGAGATGGCATAGTTGTTGTCCTATTACTCATGTTACTTTGTTTCAGTCTTGCAAGGTTACACATCTCTCCCAGTAAACAATGACACATGCAAAACCACATTTATACAGCACCATTTCCCTAGACTCTGTCTGTCCTGTGGATGGATTCCTCCCTCAACTTTTGCTTTGCTTATTTTGGAGAGCTTTTTTTTTACTTCAAGGAACATTTTTTTTTTTATTATTATTTATCCCCTCCCCTGGTGGTACTGTATGTCCACCTTTTAGAGATCCAAACGAACAAAATACCCATTTAAATTCTTACAGGATTTTCATTTTATGCAGAGCAGCAGGAGGAATGCTGTGCCTTTTCTGGTGCAGAGATAAATTTCCCACCAGAACCATATGTCTGCAAAGCGGACCTTCTCTGTCCCTCAGTGGATCCCAAGGGAAGTGAGCAAGAAATGTGGCAACTGCCTTCTTTCAGCTACAGGCAAGTATAGCAGGACATTTTTCTGACACCTACACCACTAAAGACTGCACTTCGCTTCCAGTCCAGTAAAACAAAGCTGTCAGGAGACTTTCAACTGAGTCACTGATACACAGTGTTGCTTCCCTCCTCACCAATAGCACCCTTCAGGCATGTATATAACCTTCAGGTGTTTGCACAAATGGCTCAATTCAGTGTTGTCTTGTAAAGGTATTTTGGAACCTTATCGAAGAAAGAACCAAGTGAAAAATGCCAGAGGCATTTACTTAGAGGAGTACAGGGTTTCTCTACTGACCACGTGCTGCTTTCGGTGCTAAGTGAAAATGCAGCCCGTGCTAAACTTTATTTGTCTTGCATAAACCTTTAGTTGGACAGTTGGAAGCACCTCTCTGGTTGTCGCTAAAACTGGGCTTTTACCAAAATGCTAGATGTAAATACTAGACCGCTTAAGTCTGAACCCTGCAGTTTTGCAGTCACAGTATTGCACCAGTGTGTACCCTCAGTCTTGGCGGTTGTGAGTGGTAGTAAAGGCGTGATCTTGATCCAGATTTTGTAGCCTCACTCTCATCCTGTGCTTTGGGAAATACCAGCTTTTTCCTTCTGTCTGCCGTGGCTGTGTCTACTGTGGTTTACCATAGTGTAAAATTCTCTTTAGCAGCTCTACATTAGTAAGCTTTGGTGTGATTCTGCTGATAGCAGCAGAAAGCTCAGGGTGGGCTGCATGAGTGAAGAGAACAGAGGACTGTGATTGGACTGCAAAAGGCATCTCAGCTGATATATAGTATGTTGAAACATAATTTTGGCGATCAACGGCAGGATCTGAAGGAGAAAAAACCACAATGTCAAGTCTAGTATGATGTATACACTGCAATTTGATAATATAGATCTACCATCTTTATTTATTTATTTATGTTATTGTAGCACTTCAGGACTCTTAAGACTTGATCCAACTGATACCAGTACTGTATCATCATGGCTAGGCTTCGTGAACGAAGATTTAGGAAGGCTCTATTCACGTTTGTTACAGGCACGCTGGTGGCTAATGAGGCCAATGCGACACAGGCATGTCCGATTGCAAAAGGCACAGCAGAAAGACTCCTTAGGTGGTGTATTCTGCAAGGCACGATTCTTTCTGCGTTGTCTTTTCACCAGTACTGTATAAAGACAGCAGAAATACATAGTCCAAATTCCTGAACAGTTTACTATCCCCATAGAGCGAGTAGAGTGGGGAACAAGGAGGGTTCATGTGCAATCAGAATAAGTGATCTTGGCATACCAGAATCTGATGTACCTTCAGTGGCTGTGCAAGGCCTTGTAGTAATATCCTAGAAAAGAAGGGCAGGAATTTGAAAGAAAACTATATATTATATTTGTTTATGTTTCTAGGGAGCTTTTCCTGAGTAAATAGGACTTTGTTTGAAAGAGCTTATTAAAGCTCAAATCCGTGAGGAGCCATAAGACATTGCAACTGAGGGCAAATGTACTGTATGTGATGCCATAGAGAAGGGCAGATGCCATAGAGAAGGGCAGATGAATACAGTGCAGAGTAACGTAGTAAAAATGACAGGCAAAGGAAATAACCATTGTAGCAATTTCTGATGTATCTAAGAGATAATTTGCTTTTTTAAAGCAGCTGAGAGTTGCATAATTTAGAACTAAGTGCCAAGAGGAGACACTGTGCGGATAGATAGGGAAAGTTGTAGTTCATGATGCTGGAGAGTAAAGTGAAAGATAACACCAAGTAATAGTTGTGCTTTTTTATGAGGAGCATGTTTAAGCATTTTGTTCAAATTTTGCTAAATTTAAAGTATAACTTAAATACAATTAATTTCACCTTTCTTCTCTTTCACTTTACAAATAGCATGGACTTGATACCAAGAAGCTGATGTCTGATGATGTCATTTTCTTTCCCCTCAATTTAGTCCATCCTTCCATTCATTTTTTTTAAGGAAAATGATTAGCCTACTACTGTTTAACAAGTACCTCAGTATGTATGTGAGTCAGATGTCCACATACACTTCTACTTACACTTCTATCAGGTAAACTTGCTTTGGATTATGGGCATTAAAGAGGGTACTGAAGGATGGCTTTCACAGACTATTGCTTGCCTGCATGAGCATTTGAACTTTAGGCATCGTTTGTCCTGAACAGGAGCAACATATTTAGACTTAAAGATGCAAATAATGTCCTCAGATTGTTTGCAGACACCTCAAAGTGTTTTCATAAAGGAAAACAGCTGAACAGACTGACAGTCAAGGGGAGTTTTGTCCTGTTTAAATGATTGTAAACTTTATGCTACAAGATTGTACTGCTCACAGATGCAAGTTTTATGTCACCATCAGAGATATGGTGCCACTGTGCAGTCCAGAGTTTGTTGCTTTGCTCAGCTGGAAGACTGAGGATGTATAATATGTTTATTTTCAGACTTCTTGCTTTTCCTGTATACTAATATGCAACATTTCCCATCAAGCAAGAAATACTATGCATTCAGGGTGAGATTCATGTGCTTCATGTTCCAATCCTTGCAAATAGGAAATAAGCATTGCTCAACTCATCAGTGGAGTCCTGATCTTGTAGTTTTTAGGAAACCTGTTTTTAATAATCTTTAAGGGCTTCTCTTGCATTAGTAGATAAGTTGGTTCAGCTTGTGCATGATTTCTGAAAAATAGAAAAATTCAGGTACATCAGCTTTTAAAACTGATGATTGCTGGCAAACACTTGACCATAGAGTACTTGATGGTCGTCAGATTAATGGATGGTCAATTCTGTTATTGCCTGTTTCCATTAAATGGAGCAAATGAGCAATATAGTCAAACCTTAACTTTGGTTTGACCAATTTACTTACACTGCATGTATTGGAATAATTTCTGTCCTAGGTGCCCTTAAAATCAGGCAGCTTACCAAGTCAAAATACTCAAGTTATTGTAGTATTGCACTACAATAACTCTGTAATGCAAGAGGTGGACAGAGGACTGACTGAGGACTGCAAATTTCAAATAGACTTAATTGCTGCTTTGATACTCAAAAATATACGCATTCCTCCCTTTTTTATTTTCTTCATATTATATATAATTCCCCTGAAAGTTAGGCAAGAGCTTAATACAGTGATTTACTGTATTATTTACTTCAAAACAGGAAAAAAGAAATGATGTTGGAAATTATAAAATGCAGTAATCAGATATAAGACTTTGTGGAATTTTATTCTCTAAAAAATCCTTCTTGTAGTTGAAATAATTATTATGGTACTTTTACTTACACTAAATAATTTTAATAAATAATTAACTGGTCCACTACATAGTATGGATACAAGAAAAAACCTGAGCATATGAGCTGAGCTACTGATTTTCACGTGAATCAGGATATTCAAAAAACTTGGAAAGTATTTTTCTTACAGTGCTACCATTTTAAAGTAACTGTATCACTTTTATTTAGTTTCTGCAATTTTGAGTCATTCTTACTGTCTTAGTATTTTTAACAATGCTGAGCTCCTGAGGAAGAGGCATATAATATGAAAGACCACTGTAACATAAAGTATTAACTACCATTATGGAGTTTAAGTGGAATTTCCATAATTTTGTATCCTGTTATGAGATTAATTTTTTTTTCCTTCAAGGTACTGGAAAATGTAAACATGCAGATAGTATAATATTTCCTACTTTTACAGAAATACAAAGAGAACTCATTTGCATATCCTGAGATCCCATCATGTACCACAAAACCAAGAGGTTTAACCTGAATCTAGAATACCTTGCCATCGCAATAAGCTGTTCTGGAGATGAGGAAGATAGGAGTGCATGTACACCATAAAGGTGGTTGTCATAGCTTATCCATGACAGTATTGTGCTGCTGCAGGCAGTATATTTCACATGAGACGTAAAGCTACTCTTTTTAACAGCGTTGGGCCCTCACGACTGTGTCACTCTGAAAAAGGAGGAGGGTTAATCACAAAATCTGGAACACTTTCACCTCAAACCAAACTCCTTTTGCCGGTCACCATTCCTCTAACCTTTTTGAGGGGGACTGGGAAAGGATGCTCTAGTATTTCTCTCCCCCAGTTAATTTGCATAAACAGCTGTTTTGTGCCAGTGGGGTCTGTATTAATAAACCGTGCCATTTTAGTGCTCTTGCATGCAGAACTCCAGTCATGTCGTTAAATCAGCATCTGGCCCTGATTCTCCTGGCATACTGGACCAAAAGGTATCTGCTTTTATCTTCATTTTGTTTGTGTTTTATGGGATAATTTATTCATTTATTTGCACACAAAGAAGTCTTCTGCACATTAGCGTTTCCCGTGACAGGAAGAAGACCTGAAGAGTGCTGTCTGTTTCCTGGGGAGGTAGTGCATATGTCAGAGCATGCCCTGCCCAGTCCTGTTCCCAGAAGGCTCAGTGGATTCCTGCAGTGCTTAGCCTTGAGCCACTTGGGCTGTCTTCTTCCTTTTTAACTGTTAATGGGAACTGGAGAAGCAAAGGAACTTTTAGCCCCATTATGACTTGTCTCATGGGGCGAGCAAGACTTCAAGTAACTTGCCATGAAATTCTATTTACACAGGATTGGAGAAGAGAGGGAGAGAGAACTGCTAAGCTAGAAGGCTTAGTATTGAGGACAGGAGAGAAGCAGGAAATGCAGCAAAATTACAAGGGACTCATTTGAGGGAATGCTGAGAGCTGTTGCAGCAAGAAGCCTTGGTAGGTGACAACTAATTGCAGAGGATTAGGTGCTTGTGAGGGAGCAGATGGATTTCTTGGAACAATCTACCAGGGGAATGGAGAATAATTAATTGGAGGCTTTCACAAAATTCATTGTGTGCCTCAGTAAGTGCACAGAGAGACAAGATTCATTTTTTTGAGGACACTATATGAATAAGGGTTTCCAATGAGTTAATTATTTTGCAGTCTTTATGTGTTTGTTAATGGATTTTGTATTTTGGAAGCTAGATTAAGAGATTTCTTCTATATTTTCTGGAGATAGTAAGGCAGTTATAGAGGTGGGAGACAGAGAGAAAATAGATTTTTGGGAGAAATACAGAATGAGTAGAAGAAAGCTCTGTGAATGAAAATGTGGTAGACCTCAATGTGCAGTGAGAGATTGCTTTATATTTAAGTGTAACTAACACAAGTGCAATGACAACTAGATTGGACTGAATCTGCAGGTTAAACACAGCCTTATATATTCAATGAGATTTTTATGCCTTTTTAAAATCAACTTGTAAAAATTTGTTTATAAAAAAATAAATACTCAGGAAGCAGAATTTATAAATAATTGAAAGTAAATTATGCCTCTAGATGTGTATAATATACACTGCTTCTTACTACCTGGCTCATTTCAGCCTCCTTTCTTTTTCACCACTCCAAAAAAAAAAAAAAAAGTAAATTTTTGATGCTGATAAAGACAACTGTCATTTCAAAGGGACAGGAACCTACTGGCATTGTCCTGCTGGGAACATGCATGTCCATGTGTGTACATGAATGTGCATACATATAGACAGCGTAAATTAAAAACCTGGTATTTTCTCCATCCAAGTTTTGAAGAAATGGTCTCATGTATGTGTGCTATTTTAAATGTTAATAAGATAAGCAGAAATAGTATAGGAAAAGATTGCTGAAGGACTCATAGAACAACAGGAAAACACACTAAGGTGATTAAATACTAATTTTATTATTATTTTTAGGACCTAAAATCCTATGAAAACTTTTCTTTTTGTGTATATGTGCTAAATACTAATCTAATCTTATTTCTTCATTAGCAATTGCTGTAACCTTGAGGAAATTTTTAAGAACAGCATTTATTTACTAATATTCTGGGGTTTAAAAGTTGTTTTGATCACCCCCCTTGTTTATGCATTAGAAATGGGACGTGTTCAAATTTTCAACCTCCGCAGAAAAAAAAAAAAAAGTAGAACTTTCAAATGGTGTTGCTCACTAATTATTTTGGTGCTTTGACAGTTTACCAACCTGTAATTACTGACTTTTCATATTACTCTGAAATGAAATAGCTGTAGCATGTTCACTGTATTTACCAGAGATGAATCACCTGATGCCTACCATACTTCTACAGCAAAGGAGAAACTTGCTCTCAAAACTCTGCAAAATACAGTAGTAACACCTTGGGGGTTTGTTTTATTGTTTCCAGGGTGCTGGGTGCACTGCACTGGTGGTAGCTGTGGTGGCAAGGAAGTTAGAACTTACCAAAGCTGAAAAACATGTGCATAATTTCATGATGGACACCCAGCTAACTAAAAGAGTAAGTCACACTTTATATTCACAACTGAAAAGGAAATGTGTATTAATTTATTTCTGCATTTGTTTTAAGTAGTCTCCTGCTCAATTCTCCTGATGAACTTTTCATGAGTGGGATTTTGAAAGAGTAGAAATTGAATACCTTGAGTTTTTCTCTGAATTGAGGACAACTCAGAGAAAACTGAATTCTCAGAAACTTTAGAGGATTTGAATATTCTTTAGAGGTTTCTTGTAGCTAGAAGATAGTTGGTGTAACCATCAGTTAAGTGCAGTGAAACTAGGCTATTATATTAAACTAAAACCTTTTGTGTGGCATATAAGAAGAATATAACTCTTTTTTTAGCTAAAATAGATGAAATGTCCAATACATCCAAGAACTTCAAGCTATGAGACATGTTCTAAGGAAACAATATATTCAGGGTTTGTGAGGAAGATTGCTTTTTTTGCATTCAACACAGGTTTATTTAGCATCATATAGTACTAGAGGGCCCTGAAAGATGTTTGTATATAATATTTTTAGAAGAGATTATTTTTAAAAAAATAGAAATCATTAGTATTTATAAAAATATTTTAAATTAAAAAAATGCAGCAGTATTTACTTAAATAAGACAGGTCAGTGTTGAGAGAACAAGAAAATGAGTAGTGACTGCACAGTCCACTCAACGTGTTTAATCTTCATTATTGAGAAGAGCCAATGTGGAGGCAAAGGTCAGTATACCCACAATGGTAACTCAGCAGAGTTTCTTCTTACTGGTGGGTGCAGAGGGATGTCAGTGCCTGAGATGGAGACAACAGTTCTGCTCCAGGTGAGGAGGGTGGCTGCCTCCTCAGCACAGCTCCCTCAGTGCTGTGGAGAGCTGTGTCATGTCTCTAACATGCTGTGTTTCTCAGCACACTGCTCTGGTTGTACTGGCTCTCTCATTTCTGTGCTGGTTACCACTAGCAGCCTGGATCTCTTAGCAGTGACAGTGGGGAAAGACTAAGGATGGGTGGGAAGGCAGGTGTATAGGTATATAGGGTGTCTGACATGAGGTGTTTTTCTCATCTTGTTGAGTTACACTCCTACTACAGTCGGTTAAGACTGCAGATATTAGACTGCAGAACACAATTTGTCCCTTCCTAACAGTCATTTTTCTAGTGTAATCTGGCAGCTGAGCTCAAAATGTCTTTCAGAAGAAAAGCAGATTTTGTAGAGATTGGCTGTATCTTGAGTCTGGTGCTCATTTGTGACTTTTGAAGTTTATTTTATTCGACTCTTCTTCATAAAAATCTAAATATCAATCTAATGTGTTATCCAAGTGGTGCTTTGGTAGCTTCAGACTCATGAAACTTGAAGCACATAGAAAACAAACCAAGTAAACAAATCTGAGAGGCGCATTGGGTCACAAGTAGTTGTGCAGGTGCTGGAGAGCTTTCTTCACGGCCTGGAGACAGCCATACCTTATGGAAGTGCAAGGGCTTGTTAGAGATTGTGAGGAGCTCTCTAAAACATGAGTGTGCTCCCACTAAAGAGAGGACCAAGGTTCTCCAACACTTACAGGAACCCACTTACAGGTGGGGACCTCTTGCTGGGAAGAGCTATTACATGACATTCCTGCAGTGCCTTTACTTAGATGCTGACTTAGCTCTGACACTGCAGTGACTGGAATGATGTAAAGCTAGAGACAGAGAAAATAAAGATGAATAATAAAAACATTTTTGCTTTGCAAGTTACCTAGTCGTTCTGCCATTAATCAACATTTCATTGAAATTATTTGTCTATTGTTTTCAAGCATTACTGAAATTTTTGGAGGGCCTAAAAAGGAAATGTAGGTACTCTTACCTTTAACATTTTATGGAAAGCCACATTTAAAAAAAAATGAAATCACTTATGAAATATAACTTTGTCCACATTAATTGACAAGATATTTTTTCATCTTCTCACAGAGTAATAAAAAAGAAACGAGATAAACATAAAAAACCAACCAACCAACCAACCAACCAACCAACCAAAAAAAAACCCCTAACCTGTTTAAACAGCTCTGGAAGCTTAAAAGACTATTGTATTCCTAAAAGAATTAAGAGGTACTAACCACAGAATAAGAAAGAGAGAAATGTTATGGTCCTATTAAATACAGTTATTTTCCATACAGATAATGCATTAGTATTTCTTCACTGTAATTTATATTGCCATAAACACCAAACAGTGCTAAGTCTCTGAAGAGGGAAAAATTATTCTGGGATGCAAAAAGATTTGATCCCAATATCACATCTATAAGTAATAAGGAAATCACTCAGCAGTCCCCTTAATCCAGTTATTGCTTGCTCCCCTCACTGCTACAGCTTCTTGATGTACCTACTTCCCACAGTTAAGGCAACATGTTAAGAGCTTTAGAAAGAGGTTATACCAGAAAAGTGGAAACATAACACAATACTACTTTTGTCAGCTTGGTGTTTTTCTTTTATTAAACAGGTGAAAAATGCAGCGGCCAATGTACTCAGGGAAACATGGTTAATTTATAAAAACACAAAGCTGGTTAAAAAGATAGACCATGCAAAAGTAAGGAAACATCAGCGCAAATTCTTGCAAGCTATTCATCAGTAAGTACTATTTTGCTTTCATTTTCCTGTCAAGGTGGTTGCTCTGTTAGTTTCCTTTTCCCTCATAGTCACTCTTAGTCCCCATGTCCCATCCTGCCCCTCTTTTCTCTCCCCCCACCATTCCCTTCCCTTTGTAGAAGATTGTTGATTTTTCTGTTAAGAATAAGGCAAAGATAATGTTTTACTATATTACCTGCCTACAGTGAATAAAAGGTATACTGACTGTTTATCTCCATATAAACTTGTTCATGTTTTTTAAGAAGTTTCCCATGCTTCTTGAGTTATCTAAGACTTTTTTTATTCTTTGCCACTAAAACTATCCTTTTTTGTTATTCATTTGGTTACAGGTAGTAAGATGCAAGCTACAATAGACAGAAGAAAATAAAAAACAATTTCTTTGTAGTAGGTGTTTTCGTATTTTAAAACCAGAATATGTGATAGAAGAGAGTCCATGAGCCCAGCATCATTGCACAGCCTAATAGAATTTAGTTCTGTCTCTCCATCTCTCCACTATGTATTCTCAGTGCATAAGATCAGATGTTGGTATGTCAGCTATGACTCCTATCATCTGTTCTAGAAAATGGGGAGTATATGCCAACAGTCATGTGACCTTTCAGCACCTCTGGCATTATTGAAATGAGTTCTTCCCTCTACTTGAGGGAGTGAAAACGAGCCTGAGACCTAAAACAAGTAGGATTAAGCTGTACCATGGTATTGCCAGACTATAAGTATTTATCTAACATTTGTTGTACGTATTTGTCATAAAGAACATCAAAATCATCAGAATTGCACAATGGTTCAATTACTCTTCCTTGAACTACGTAGGAGGAAAAGACAAACGAAAAAAAGAGACTTCCATCTCCAGGAACCAGGATTCTTGAGGAATGGTCAGGACCTCTTTGTCTGTTCTGTTGTCCCCATCTGTGACAGCCATTTGTACAGCCTATGAAATTAGCTCCCATGAAATACAGGGGAGATGTAGATAAATTAAGTAAATTTAATTTCAAACTCATGGTTTGATAACTTTTAAGTATCAATCTGTGTCTAAGCCAACTAGTGAAGAGGTGGAAGCAAGCATCCATCATGAAATGAACATCTATGTGTCATCTTGCAGGGAAAACAGGAAGGAAAGGCCACGTTAACACATTTCATATTAGTATATTTAGGGTAACTCTTTCTTTCTCTGTTTCATAGCAATCTTTTAAAGCAAAGAGTAGCTCAGCTTAAAGTGTGAAGTATTCTATAAACCTTGATTACTGTTATATTTAACAAACTTGCAGGATTAGATGCCACTGTGCTATAGTGGAAATACTTCAAGAAATAAAAATGCAACAAAAGTTGAGGCATTTTTATGTGGATGTAAAAGGTATATTTTCCCAGTTTGGTCATCCTGCTTAGCTTATAAGGACTGGGAAGCGGAGTGGAGTGGCAGGGGTTCTGGGAGAGAGGATGGCATGTCCTGTGCATCCTTTGCTGGACTTGAATCCTTGATTGCAAAGGTTATTTCTTAACATTCTAACTTGGCTATTTATTTTGTCTGTATGTGTGTCTGCCTGTGTGTCTGTGTGTGTATGCATACATATGTTCGGAGAAGAATCTAAAAAGCACAGCAGGCTTGATCTCCAGCTTTATATATCATTCAAGAGCTCTGCAGGATGTAAAGTGTTGTTCTGCACCTCCCTTAAAAATTAGTTGATTAGGTGGGGTGAAGAAGGTGGCAGCAGTAATTTTTCCTGTCTGTGACAGCTAGACTTTGAACAGCTATGTTAATCACTTCCCTCTCCTTTAGCACTTTGGATGCTAACCCCAAAACCTTTGTATTTAGGAGAACAAGTTAACAAAAGAGAATTTTCTCAATATGCTGAAGGATGCACCATGGATGAAAACATTGCTCTAGCAGTTTGTTTTCTTCCTGATGTAGCTGAGTAGATGGATGCAAATTAATATTTTATCCCCTTGCATCTCTGAACATTTTGACTTATGATTTTCTGTCTTTCTATCTGGATTCTTAAGTTTTGTTTGGTCCCTCTCCTTCATCTTTCCAACCATTTCACTGAAGACCGAAATAAAAAGAGTGACACTGCAGGGCCAGTTTCTAAAAGAAACCAGAACAGATCATGGTAACAGTCTCAAAGTCATGGTCACAACTCTAAAATGCCTTCAGCTGGTCTGAGTCTTTTTTGCTTCTCATGCACACTAGATAACATGAAGGTGTAATCATTTAATGGTAACATTAAAAGGCATGTTATGTAATGTATGAATAAGAAAATCTGCAGATGATAATTAATGGGAAGGTTTGAAGATATTGCAAGTTCCTTCATCATGAATGCAAGTGAGTTAGACTCTTCAGACAGCTGACTGAAAGAAGTAGGACCCTCTAGGATTTTCCTCCTGCTGAATCGAGCCCACTGTGCTCATCTGGTTGTTTTAGTATATTTTACACTTTGTTTTCTTTTGTTTTGTCTTTTTTTTTTTCAACAAAATGAAAATAGAGCTCGGAAGTAAGTTGTATAAGCTGTTCCTTTCTAAATTTGCAGAATTTACCACTGTCTGCATGCAAAAAATAGAGTTTTTATTTGTGAACTTCAGTGGTCTGATTGCTACCATGGAAATGCGATCCAGAGTCATGATCTTTTTCTGTGATAAGTGATGTTCATCAAATCAAAATTTTCTCTTAATGAATTTAAGAGTGAAAGTCCGATGGTTTTCTTGAAATCCGGCTGCTGCAGCTAAAGACTTGCCATTACCTATAAGTTCTTACAGCCTGTGATAGGTCTTGGGTTTGTTACCATGGAGAATTATCATGTTGTTGTCAACTGGTACATGTATTACTACAATAACAGTGGATTTCCTGGAATTTGAAAATTAAAATGTCAAACAAATGAGTCAATGATTCTTAAGAAAAGCGGAAAAAACATGTTCTGCAAATTATTTAAGAGATGCTCACCAAAACACTGGGGTTGTCATTCTCCAGTCAAATCCTTTTGTGCTCACCTTTGAGTAATTATTCTGTTCTGAGACTGTAATGATATAATTCCATGCCTTGGAGACTCCTCCATAATTTTGCTTTAGAAAAACTCCATCTTATAGCCTCTGAAGGCACCATTCCTACAGTTTGCATTTATGTTGTGCTCTGAAAGAAGCTTCCAGGGGAGGAAGAGCATATGACATTCAAGTAACAAGCCATTGAAATGCCAGTTTTATATGAACAGTTCATTTCTACCTTAACAGAGTTATTTCCATTTGTTTTTAAAATATATTTTTTGATTATATTTCTCTCTCCACAACTTATTTTCTCATGGCAGTTAGTCTAGATATGAAAGGAAATACTTGTAAACTAAAGATATGAACAGAAACTTTCTAATTTTGGAATATCTTCAATAAAGCTTTCTTTAAACTAGCTTTCAGAGTAATACCATCACTGAGAAATGGGCAGAGAATGAATTGGCAACCCACTTGCTACCAAACTTACTTCCATTTGACAGCTAACCAAATTGTTATCTTGGTTGGCCTTTGACATCCTAGTTGACTGAAATGGTTTCTTATCACACATTGTTTATAAAATTATATGTTGTTTTTGAAAAATGGTATTTTCTGCTTAGAACAGCCACCAGAAAAGTCATTGAAAGTCCAAGTATTTGTCTGTTCTGAAATGCTGAACAAATGACTCGTACTTAAGGCAGAAATTGCTTATTTGTGGAAATCACATCTACAAACCACTCCTGTGGTAGTTAATTTGGAGAATATGGGCTTTGTATCAGGGAACACATGAGAAAGGTCATGTGTTGATGTCTTTCAAAGAATGTGCATAACTAATAATAGTGCAGATGGGTACTCATCAAAGAAAAAATATACCCTTGCTGCTTCTTTCATAGTTTTCAGTGTTGTAGTTTAAATTGTGCATTGCAAAGGAATGTCTGATGTAAATTGAAAATGTAATCATATTTAGATTCACAAATTATCTAAGAAAATCAAATGTATTGGCAAGTATGTTGGTTATTTAGCTGCTGGTAAGATGGAAGTTCTATTTAAAGTAAGGAGAAACTCACTTATCACTGTATTTCCATCAGGTTCAAACACCTGCTAACCCAATCCATTTCCGACAGAACAGGGCTAATACCTGTATCTAGTCATGTAGGCATGGGAAGATTCTTGATTGCTACAACAATAATGACAAAAAAACAGTTGTTCTATGTTTCTTCCTATATCTACTTGTCACGATACTGAGGCTTTGGGGAATGTTTTGGCTTTCTTTCATGTAGTCTGGATAAACTGTTATCTCCTTTTTTGAATTCAACTTTGACCATGGCAAATGGTATTCTCAAGGACATCACATCTCCTTGCTCTTTCCTTTTTTGCGGTGTTGAAGAAGCATGCTTCTCATTGTAGCAGGCACATGACCAATTCTGACTCTACACAAAGTAGTCAAGGCATTGTCCGTGCAATTATTTGCTCCTGTAAGTTTGTGCATGCTCTTTAGAAATCCTAGTATTGCAACATACAAAAAATATCTGACTTAAAATTCTACTTTTTAGATTAAGAAGTGTAAAAATGGAACAAAGGAAACTGAACGATCAAGCCAACACTTTGGTGGACCTGGCAAAGGTTAGTAGGCAGTTACTGTTGTTTTAACATTCATCCTTTCAAAATTAAGAGTTTGTAAGTGAAAATGTTATGCATTATACATACAAATAGTGTTAACAAGGTTGTTATTTGTAGCAAATGAAAATATGTGTGTGTTTTGTGGTAGCACCTACTGAATGAAATATCTTATTTATGGTTAATTCATGGTGAATACACTGTATTTATTTATTTTTTTTGTACATTTGAAAAAGACTTCACAATTGAGAGGCTTATTGTAAGAGCTCCTGAAGTGACTGCAGTGGTCATGGTAAATGCTGAACTGTGAGTGGGCTGTAGTGCTGTAGTGCTGTGTAGTAAAGAGATTTGCCATCTGGTGATAGTGACTGTGCTGTGAGCGACTGTGGTATATAGCCCCCACCTAGACTGGAATTAGAGCTTTTCTATTCCTGTTGTCTTAAGTAGCAATGACTTTCGATAAGTTTAAGCCTGCATTTATTTAAGTTTTTACAATGAGTAATAGCTGCCTACTTTGCCAATCCATCATAAGACTTTATTAATTTTTTTTTAAACCATTTGATTTGAGGTAAAAGAGGCTATTCAGTTTCAGGCTGCTTGTTTATTGTTGCCGGGATTTGTCATTAATATAAAATAATAACTAGACAGCTAGAGGTCTGAGCTGATAGCTTTTCAGATTTCTCATTAGACCTCAATATTTAATGGTTACTGTGATCTTAATATGAGGCATTAACAAGGGTTTCTCGTACACCTTTTCATTTACATCGAAATCCTCCTTGACTCAAAGTGCATCAAAGCAGAGATTAAACTCTCAGTTTTCATTACTCTCTTGCTATGCAGAACCACCTGACACTTCAGTTTGTGAAAATATAATTCAGTCTAATGCTTCTGGCAACTAATAATGACTTTTAAGATACTATTTATTGTAGACTGTTTCTCTTTCAAGGGTTATGCTAGCATCCTGAAACAGAAGGCAGAGAAATGGGTTATCAACACTCCCGTGATACTGAAGTGCTTTACACTTCAGACAGTCAGTCATTCAATTAATTTTCCTTCCCTTTGGATGGTTTATAAACTTCAACCAGTTTGACTACTGAATTACATCCAGTTTTAATCCTAGTTTAATTAAGCTGAAGTCTCAGTCTATGAGGCAGAAATTCAGTCATTATTTTTAAGCAACTACAACTCTCTGTGAAATAGTACATTTCAGATTATGTTTTTACTGACCACTATGGCTTTTAAAAATGCACTCTATATACTTGCTGTAACCAAACAGTGTTTTTTGGAGGGAAGATAGATTGAGGAATGCAGAAAAAAAGAAGCTTATAATTGAGTTTTTACTCCTTGTGCTACCTTTCAAAAACAATCCACTCAGCTACTCCTGCTGCCAATTCAAGAAAACCTGCACAGTTTGAGGAGAGAGTAAATAAATAACATTTGTGTTCTACTTAGAAGAATGTGTTTAAAACCCGAGTCAAGAACAGTCAAAGATGAAGCACAGCTTTGGAGCTATCAGTCTGCTGGTGGCTTACATAACTGACTGCTCAGAAAGCTTAGGCTGGTGCACTGCCAAGCACCTGACTTTCAAAAAAGTGTTTGGTCTTTCCTTTATTGCATTTAGACTTTGACATCTAGAATGCTACTCAAAATTTATTGCATTTATGCTCAACAGATTTAGTGGAAAGTTTATTCTACTGTAGTTTAATCTACTTTTATTTACATCCTTCTACTTTCAGACTCAAAACATCATGTATGACATGATTTCTGACTTAAATGAAAGAAGCGAAGATTTTGAGAAGAGAATTGTTACTCTGGAAACTAAACTGGAAACTTTAATTGGTAGCATTCAAGCTCTCCCTGGACTGATTAGCCAGACAATCAGCCAGCAACAGAGGGAATTCCTCGAGGCTCAAATACAAAATTATGATAAGCATGTTGCCTACAGTGCTGAACGATCACGATCTTTGTCAAGAAGAAGGAGATCATCCTCCACAGCACCACCAACTTCATCAGAGAGTAGCTAGAAGAGAATAAGTTAACTGCAAATAAAGACTTTTTGCCATCATATGGTCAATATTTTAGCTTTTATTGTAAAGCCCTATGGTTCTAGCCAGTGTTATCTGGGTTCTGATGTCAGAATCCTGGAAACCTGAATACATTTTAGGCCAAAATGAGTGAAAACTCTTCTTTTTTCCCCCTCCTCCTCTCAGATGCACAGTGAATGCACCTATTATCGCTATATTAGATTGTTCTTCCTGTAATTTCACTAACTTTTTGTTTATGCACTTCAAACAAGCTTTACTACTAAAGTACATAATATAATAAAAAGGTTAATTTCTGCACATAGTTGCTTGGTTACTTGGACTTAACAACCAAAAAAAAAGCTCACAATCAAAAGGCTTAATTATGAACTTTTAAGGAAAAAAAAAAAGTGAAGCTTAATAATTATTTCTTAGTATGAAAGCTAATTGTCTAAACTTTGCTTGCAGTGGAGGGGGAAAAAAATCAATATTAATCTAAAAGTGTGCTGTATCTGTATAGTAATTTTAAAAGGTCACTGACAGCTTCGATTTCTGAAGTGATTAATTAAAAATATAATTTATCCTAGAAAATAAATCATGAAGTGATCTATGGGGATTTTTAATCTTAGGGCTTTTGTTTACCATGCATTGTTACGCACACACAGACATAGATTATACATATATACTTATGTATATAAAATTGTTTAAGCAATGCCTGTGGCAATGATCTTTTAAACTGACTATTTGTAAAGCTACTGGCATGCAAGAAGCACAGGCAAAATTCCTGCTTATCTATTCAGAGTCTCACAATTATGCCAGGTAAGTATGTCCAGATCAAAAGCATCACTTTCAAGCCTGAAGTCTCCTAATAATGCTCTTTGGGTTTTGAAAGTGTTAGGTTGCTACTTTCTTCACTCCCTTCTTTGTGTTTAATGTTTCTGGAGTGAATGATTGACACACAGACTTGCAGTATACACAATTGTGTGATAGTAGCACAGTGTTCTGTATACATTATATTTGGGTAATCCCCATGGTTCTTGCTATGCAGTCAAGCTTAGCAAAACACTTTTAGCAATATTTCCAAAAATTCTTGTAAAAAGCCAGCAGTAGACAGGAGTTATGGCACTCTGGTATCTGTAGTACTTTACTTTCATGAACAAAAAATAAGGTCTCCTACTTTTATTAGAAAAAAAACACAAATCAAAACACAAACTAACCACAAAGCATAGTGTAGGCACTTGTGAAAAGGCTCTGACTGACTTATCTTCTGGTTTATACCCAGAGTAGCAAAACTAGGTAAGCTTAAATGCCCAGCGTATGCAACTTGCATTCACAATTCCTAGTTAGGAAATTATTTGACTTTATGAAATATTTTTTAGTACTTGCTATTTATGAAATATGCTAGTCCAGTCTGCCCCTCCCCCAATTTACAGACAAGGGTGACACTGTACCTAAACAAGTAGACTTGTCTGATTGTTTCCAAGGAATACTATGTCTACCTAGAAGTAACTAACTTGCACGTTGAAGGAATTGCAGATTGCTCTGTGAGACACTGTGAGTTCTGGTCAGTAAGAACAGGCAGGAGAGAGTAATGCAGGAAGTCATGCCAGAGCCTTGCCGGACAAGACAGAAGAGCTGTTCTCTCCAGCAACTGTAATTTCCCAAACTAAATACATAATCTGAAAAACAGCAAACACTTTATGTCCATTTAAATTAAAGGATCTCCTTTTTCTGGTGCTATAAATGTATAACTGATGAATGTAAGTGACATCCAGAGGCATTGCTTGTTTATGAAAAGGACAAGAATTTCTCCAACACTTGTTATGTCCTTGAGAAAGATTATGACTTTGCAGTATTTTCCCACCTAGAGCAGGACAGTTGCATGTCTTTGGTGTGCCTTATTTACAGACTGTGGTATTTTGTGACTGGAAATAACAAGCAGTATGCATAGTATTTGCTGTTCTGCTTTTGCTTTTATGAAGTTCATTTCCAGAAGAAAAGTTGGATATTATATAGTGCTAATACTTTTCTCGTCCAGTCCTTAACTAGATGAGATTGTGAATGGTCATGTGGCCACTTGCTTTACACTGCTGGCAGGTTTAGAAGTAGTGATTAATAATATTGGAATTTTAATACTAAAGTTTTAGTATTCTTTTTTCTCTCTTTTTTTGTGTGTGTTTAATTTAGAATACTTTTCCTGGCATTGAATGTGAAATACACTTGCTGTAGCTTGAATACATTCCCATTTGTCCTGTCAGCTTGAACTAGCTCTATCATTGTTTACAACATCTTTTGTAGAACCCTTTTTTTTTTTCTCCTCTGAATTGCACAACAGGATTTTTTAAGAACTTTTTTAAGAATTTTCAAAGGTCCACTTTGAAAATTCATGTCAGTCTTTCAATTTGAATTAGGTTCCAGCTATAAGTATTGAGCTGGCTATTTCTGTTGTGAAAGACCAGTTGTCATCTTTGACCTCTCAATTTCTTTTACACACTAGGACTCAGGAGCCTGAACTTACTAAATTCTTGCAACAGCTTTATGCACCCGTGAGATGCATCAGGACTATCCGCATCAGTGGTGTTCTGTAACAACCTGCCAGATTATTTTGGATTTCTGTCTTTGTTTATAAAGCAAACAAGAAGTGATGACACCATGGAATACTCCAGTTCCACGTCTTAATTTACCTTAAAACTCACTACAAATATTTTATCTGTGTTTGCAGTACAGGTGATTCTTTTCTTGTACTACCTGGTTTTAGAAAATGCTTAAGTGGTACATGTGAATCCACTACCTGAAAAGACAGATATAAACTTCTATTATGAAAAGCACAAAGCAATTTAGTTTGATTTTCTTAGTCCTGTCACAAAATTCCTTTTCATCTTTCCTTGTTTAACTTTTGTAGTACCACAAATTCCATAGCTGATTTTTTATTTCCAAAACCTACTCCTTTACTGTTGTTAGAGTATGAGCTCACTAAAAGGAAAGCATAGCATTATGACAGATCTTGGAAACTGCTGTATAGTTAAATGTTGATTTTTCTCTGAAAGATTGTTTATAAATGACAAGGACTCTTTTTCAAAGCATATGGCATATTTACCATGTTACAGTTGTAAAGCTTCATGCACCTCTTGCCTTAGTTTCACCAGTAGGAAAATTCAGCTTTCAGTTGCTATTATACTCCTCCTTTTCACTGCATTCCAGACACTGATTCCATTTATCAGTTTCTTTGGAGTCTGACAGAGACTGAGCAAAGATACCTTGCTTGTAAGGACTGAAATGCAAGATCACAAATAGGCCTATTCACTATGCTTAAAACTCAGTGCATTGATTTAAACAGTGCTTTTTAGTTACATTTAGGTTTTTTGCAGGATCAGAATAACACATTCATATGTATTATGCTTGCAAATGCTCTGCAGTTCTTAATAATGTGAATCATTAGCTATTGTAAGCCTGCAGACCTTTCCAGATAGACTTGTGCAACTCAGCCTGACTTTTCTTCCTGCTGCTTGGTAGGGAAGGATCTGATATGGAGAGAGGTTCACTATCTAAAAGTTAAGCATCCAGGTTAGGAGCTCTAAATGCCTTCTGGAAGTCCATACCTTTCCTT
This sequence comes from Manacus vitellinus, assembly GCF_001715985.3. NCBI lineage: Eukaryota > Metazoa > Chordata > Aves > Passeriformes > Pipridae > Manacus > Manacus vitellinus. The sequence continues at coordinate 7,932,067 of NW_021940917.1, read as the reverse complement.
GTGAGCTATTTAAAAACCAGGGCTCCCCAGACTGAGTCTGAATCACTGTCATCATTAGAGGTCAAAAATAGGTGACAGGCATACTGTTTTACAGATTGTAAAACTCTTTCCATGTCAGATCATATGTGAACATTTGAACTGATATGCCGCACACTAAAAGCATATCAAAGCATAAAAGAATAAACTGTTTAAATGTGTCTAAAATTCAGAATAAAAGTTATTACCCATATCAATACTAAAAATGAAAATTGTCTGCAAGCTCTTTTCCCCTAACTAAAAGTTATGAAAAATTTTAATAAATTTTATGAATGTAAGGAAGATTTTTCTGATTAGTGTGTTCTCTCCGTCTGCCAAACTTTTTGTTGTTCATACCCCTTCATTAATTATTAAAGTCCTTGAAGTCTTTCTGCCTATTTAATCCACATTCAAAATACTTATTAAGAGGTGAGAAGCAACAAATTAAAATGGGGAGGGTAGGAAAGAGCTAACACTGCTGTGCCTCATTTTCAGAAACCCACCTCTGCATCAGCATATCTAACAGCTTCGATAGGAACATACACAAATTTTAGCCACTCCTGGCTACCTAGATATGAGCCAGCTGTAGCCTGTCAAGAGCAGTGCCATATCAGTACAGTCCTGAGATGGGGCTTACACCCATTCAGAGCCAACCATTTTTTTATGTGGAAATTTATGTGTAAGGAACTTTATATATGCATGATAAAATTAACCTGCATCTGTCAATTAGGGCTTATGAATCTGGTCTTATATCTGCTAGCATAAATGCAGAGAAGACTGAGCTGTAATGTGTATTAGCCTTTTTACCCTAAACATTTAAAGGAGTATCTGTAAGGATCTTTTCTCTCTCCATGACTGAGAGAATAAAGAAAAAGAGACACTTAGGAGATGCTTTGCAGTCAGGTGTACATAGGTATGGTTCTGACCTGCCTGAGTGCCTCACTGCACATCAGCTCTGGTCTAGAAACCACAGGGTTTTACTCATTCCAGAAAGAACAGGTTTCTCTCACTATAGTTTGAGTAAGCACAGCACTGAGCAAATAAGTCCCATCTCTCAAGAGCAGCCTGGTGTGCAAGATGATCACAATAAATAGGAGAGTTGTGTTAATTTATGTCACTCTGCTCAAGACCCATGGCTTAAGCACAGCACCAAGCCCAGTGCAGACACTTGACTCCCTGCCAAGAATTGCTTGCAGCTGGACAGTACAGCACATGGATGGAGCAGGTGCAGCATAGTCTGGACTAGGGTATGTAGACATGCTAAAATGGAGGCAGTTCCCAGAATTAGCATCATCATACTGCTGTGTACTATATACCTTTATTACAGTGATATAGTTGAGGCTCTATTGGATCAATAATATTCAGCCCTTTACATGAAGAAGATTCTCCTACAGAGGACTGCAAATCCTTTCTGCTTACTGGAGGATATGAAACACAGCTCCAGTGAAAGAAAAAATATAAATCACAGTCTCAAACCTGTTGCAATCTAACATGGCAAGTAACCAAATCAGATGCAGAAGTGAAGCATAAAAAGCTTTAGGCTGACTTCCCTTTCTTTTAAATTCACTTAAACCCATTAGTATCTTCAAATATTGTGGAGAATCTGTACTGTTTTCAATTATACATGAAACAAGCTACAAGCATTTAGTTAGATTAAAAGGTTCTACTTTAAAACTGTGCCTATTCTGACCTATTGTTCCCTTTCTAACCTGAATTTCCAAGTAGCTTGAATCTAAAGAGGAGATGTATGTTCTCTTATGTGGATTACAACAAAGCAAAAGAGCATCTCCAGTCCAGATAAATGACTAAACACCATGTAGCACCAGCAACAATAATGAAGGTAAAAAGTTTGAGTAGGTGCATTGTCCAGCTGGAGGTGTCAGCACTTAGAAGAGGTTTAAGTGAAGCCTCACTCCAGGTCTGAAATTCATGTGAATCAATGAAAAGTAAGAGACTGTGCAATTATATTTCCTGACAATGAATAATAGGGACACACTGTATGTGTTTAATACTATCTATCACCTTATACGGAGAAGCTGTCAAACTATTAGAGAAATATGAGGGCTGCTCATCACACAGGTATAAAGCAAGTCTTTTACAAGTCTTTTACAAAGAACTCCAAACTCTTACAGAAATATGAAGAAAACCTGAAAGAGACTGTGCTGGATTATTGTCTCAAAAGACAGGCACCTACCCTCCAGATAAGTTGCAAGAGATGAGGTTTCAAGTGGTCTCAAGCAATGATCAAACAAAAAGTGTACCTCGGGAGCAGTTTGGAACTTGCAGAACTTCAGTACACAATGTACTGGGAAGCACAAATCTGCACAAAATGAAGTGTGGCAGTGCTCTGTTACTGAGTCCAGACTCCTGATGGAAAAGTCAGAACTGTCCAGTGATACACACTTGAACGTGACATGTGTAGGAGAACAAGAAGTCTATCTTAGAATCACTCCTAAACTTATCCTGCAGTTTTAAATAGTGTGGCATGCCAGATAACACTGTAGTAGCAATCAGAGCTCCAAGATTTTATTGTTGCAAACATGACTTAGCACACATGCATGTGCTTTGATTAAGAGGCCTCTCTTAATGTTCATGCTACTCCCTCCATTGCTCCAGCCCACCTTCAACCCTTCACTTTATGCATTTTCCTCCAGCAGCTGCTGAAGGCTGGTGACCATTACTGCCTCTGCACCCCTGGTACACAGCTGCCAGTGCTGATCTGAAAGGTGAGGTGGCCCTGAGCTGGAGGGAGCAGGTAGCAAGACCCAACCTGAAGGTGGTTGTGGCCCCTCAGCAGGACATCAACATGTAACCCCTGTTCTTCCTCCCGCATCACTGTATCACAGCATTCTTCTGTGTCTTAAATGGTATTACAGACTGAAAAAAGCTTTTCCTATCACATCTTGAGCATGGTAAGACCTCACTTGTGACAGGCTGTGCTACCACTGTGAAGAAAGCATGAGGTCTGCTGCTCCATTGTGAGCACAGAACAATGTTGTGCCACTTAGCAGGCCTCTCTCAGACAATGATGTGCTTTCAAGATCAAAACCAACAGCACTCCACTAGCAGCAGCTATTAGGATTCAAGGAGAAAGTAAACTAAGAAGGGTGTTCTGGCTTGGCAATGAGATTTAGGAACTTGTCTTCTAAGTGACTAAACATTAAATCTACTTCCAAAAAATTAAAAGTGAGGGGAAGGGGGCAGGAGGGGCAGGAAATGGTGCAAGGAGCGATGTCAATTGGGTCAATTTGTGTTGGTTGGAGTTCAGAGTCTCACTTGTGTTGCATGATGGTGGGTCAAAATATGCAGATTCTCTTCTTACCACACGAGATCAGAAGACAGTCCTGAGGCTAAAATGTGCTAGCAAACCACCTATGGAAACCACTGGCTTCCTCTGCAACTGAGCTTTCAGTCAGTGTGTCTAGTAATGGTGGATCAAACACATTACAAGTTCAGTGGTTTCAGCTTGTTTGAAAGCACTTCCTGCTGCAGGGCTCAGTAGCCTTGGAGGAATGCATTGACTTTAGGCTGCTCAGCTGGCACCAACAGCCATGCCAGAAAACATCTGTGTCCATTGATTTCACCTGGTCAGCAGGTGCTGTAACACCTTTTGCTGGCAGCTCAGTACATCAACCCCAGTCAGGTCTGGAGAGAAGAAGCTTTCCCATGATTTCCCAAGCTGCTTTGGAAGATGATGGAAGAATAGCTGGAAGAGTTTCTGCTCTTTCAGACTTTTGAGTTACATCTACACACAGAGGAAGCTGTTCAGTTAATGAAAGCACAGTGGTAAGAATTTAGGTACATAAGAAATAGACTGCTTTTACAGAACTTCTATATTCGGGATTGTATTTCCTGCCCTGTTTTCTCCAGCACATAAAATGTATTTAGTAATTCAGTTATTTTTAATTTGAAGCAATTGCTGTAATACAGCAGCATGAAATATGTGGATTTTCAGAATTTCAGATACTCTCTTCAGTTGAAGGGAATCAGAAGAGAGATGGGCAAGAAGCAGGTAGGCTTTGCAAATAATTTTTGCTATGAATTTCAGAGACATAAAAATAGGACTGAGAGGGTTTGACACTCAGCAGGCAGAGCCTACAAACACTCTATTATTAGTGGTCTGTGGGTACAACTGAGTTTCCCTTTGGAGGCCATGTTCACGTCTGCCATGGGGAAGAAGTGGGCCATACCTGCAGATGATGCAACAGTGTCTGGTGTCTGGTAGCAGCACAAGGGCATCTGTTTGTTGTCACACTTCACCCTTGTGAACATCTACTTCCCCTGTCATCTTTCTCCTGCATACCTGCAGCTGTAACATACAATATTCAAAGAGGACTAGACAAAAAAAAAAAAATGGGTAGCTAGACTGTTACCATAGAAAATATTTGTCTTAGCTGTTTAACATTTACCTTCTTTTTCCTCTGCATTAAAAAGATTGAGAAAGAAGAAATATGAAGAACAGTATTGGTTTTTTTCAGAAGAAAGAGCTTATTTCCATGACATTTATATATTAAGCTTTTTCTAACTGACAAGCAGATTGGCAAAGTCTTTTTTTTCAAGCTGTTTACACCCTCCCCCCACCTTTGATCTTTGTTTAGTGGATGTAAAGAAGACCTTGTCAGATGCAGAGGCCTCTTGTGACCTTCTAAGTTGGTGGAGAAAACACCTCTTGTGTGAATGAAACAGCAAGATACTAGCTGGTGACATTTGAATGCATGATTCAGGATATGAAGTTCTCCCTGCCATGACTCATTCTATTTGCCCTCCAAGGAGCTACAGAATAGCACACCTCACACTTCACAAGTTGTTTCACAGTCGTTTGAACAGTTCTGGCTGAGTTCAGCTGAGTGCATGATAAATAGGCTGAGTGCAAGATAAATAGGCTGAGCAGTAAGGCTAGGTGCAAGGCAGCTGCACAAAGGAGCAAACAATGTGGTGATTTGATCTTATGAATGAAGAAACGTTTTCACACTACTCTGTTTAATTCACTTAAAGAGAGCCAGAAGCTTTCCTGAAGCTGCATATGTGTTATTCCTCCAAGTATTTTGCAAGGTGACTGTCAGAACATCTTGATGGCAATAAATTCATTTATGTTTCAAGCCCTGTCATTTCTGCAACGTAACTCCCACAGAAGAGAAGTCTCTGGTAACAATGAAGTTATTTATCTGAAGTAATCTATTGGAAATACCACTCTTCACTGAGATTTTCTTTCTAAACCCTCAGGGATGGATGTACATCACCTGCATCTGTAAATAGACATTTCCTTTTTTTTCTGGGGTGGGGGGGAGGCGAACATTTAAATTAACCCCAAAGCAGGGTAGCAATGACAATCATGGGAAAAAAAAGGTTTTTCATTTCTGCAAGGTTTAGTTGCCTAATTTTTGCTAAATGCTCAAATGATTCAAATATAAAGGTACTTAGAGCAAACACTGGCAAGCAGATTTCTTCTCCTGCTCCTTTCTGGACCGTGCTGTAATGGCCACCCATTCATCAGCTTCATTCTTCCAGTGGCAGTATGCTCTCCCCTAGAAAGCAGGGAAGCTGGGCTTATATCCCTGTAGAAAGTAGTAAGTACATATTTCCCTACAGCCTTTTCTTGTCTTACTGGCTGGGAAGAAGCCCTGGCAACTTGATGCTTTGCTCCTTCCTCTGTGAGTTAGAGGTAGTCTAAAATTTGCATCAGGCAATGCCATGCAAGTGTAACCTTATTAAAAAACGAAGCTGTCTCTGGTGGGATTTGAAAGCAAAAAAGATAGAGAACAGCTCAATGATGCAAGTGCCAGGAACAGTTTGAGTACTAATGCCATTGTTAAATGCTTCAAAAGAAGGTAGTCCTAGGCTTTTTCTATCCCTAACTTAGTTTTGTGGGAGAGAAAGGGGGGTTGAAAAAAAAAAAAAAGAACCTATAGCATTTTTAAAAGAGGAAGCAGAAAGATAATTGCTTTAAAAGTTCTTCCATAACAGAAAGAATGAATATTTCTTTTTCCCCCCACAGACAGTGCAATGATTCTGTACTTTGGAGACTAATCCAATTGGGATCCACCACTGAAGATGGGCAGTTTCACCAGTTACTCTATGAACTTTGGTGCTTTTACTTATGATAGCTGCAGTGCCCTGTTGGCATTCAGAAACACTTACAATGTTTCCAACACAAGAGGTTGCCAATACTTGTGTCTTTATGAGGAAAATAAACACTGACCTGGGCCAACATAAATTGCTGTTTACCTGTCCAAGCACTATACCTGAGCACAGTAATATCCCACAAATCAACACTACCAAAATGCATCCCATCAGCGTGCAGATCATCGGAGCAGAAACTTCTGCCTGGTGTTTGTATGGTGCCTGGACACATGATGCTGCTTCTTGACTATAGCTGCTTCTGTAGCTGGCAGAACCTGGCCATCCTGCTGGCCTGCCCACTCATACTTCTTATAACAGCGCTGCAGCCCTTGGAGACACTAAGATGGTCCATCTTAGAATCAGGCCCATCAGGGTTTTTTAGCCACTTTTCCACTACAGTATTAGATACTGAGTTAAGATGTTGTTAACATAAGCCAGTGCCTAAATTCCAGATATCAATACGGTAATTAGAAATTTTGTGAAACTTTCCTACAGTAAAGAAACAGAGGCATTTACATGAATCAGCAAAGAGAATGTGCCATACTCTACATTTTTGTTGCTCTAGGAAAGCAGATTGGCTTAAAAGGTCACAGAGATGGCTGCTAAAAATTCCACTATGGAGCATTGACTTTAACAATAAAGGATGTGGTTTTGGTTGTTGGTTTTTTTTTATGTAATGTTCCACATATAGAAATGTTAAAGTTGTTTTTTACTACACTCTTGATGCCACATGGGCAAAACCCAGCAAGCTGGTTAAAGTTAGATCATATACTATTTAGGTAATGGTTATAGGAAAGGTTAGTCTGATTAAGGTTAAAATTGCTTAGACAGAACAGTTAGAACAACTGAGTCACTAGACTCAAGACACTAAAGACATTAACTCCCATTTTAGTTCTGGTTTCTCACAGAAGGATTTGAGTGCCTGTATTCCTATGAGTGATGAACTGGCATATAAAGAGCCTCCTATTCAGCTGTGAGGAGTTGAGTGATGTACCCAGTGCACCCAGAGTAGTTCTGCTTGCTAAATGCCTAAATCCTTTCCCACCTCCCCAGTTTACCTCCTCATCTTTGTGTATCTGGACAGTTTCTTCCAACCATCTTTCCAGCTTGGTCCCCCAAAGCACCATCTTTGCACAATGGTTTAGTTCTTGTTATTTTCCAACATGCTTTGAATGCCAAATCAAGGTCTGAGTATTCCACTAGATGGCTTGACTAACTTGGGAGAAGGTATAAAAACTACAAGTTGAGTGGCACCCAAATGTCTTCGAGAGGCCTGGTTCCAAAATATTTTTAAAATTATTTTTTAAACCTCATTTTTCCTCAGTTAAATGGGGTCTCTCTCAACTTCCAAGGCATAACATAGGGGTATAATATAGGAATTTTTGCGGTAGACACACAAACAAAAATGCTAGAAGAATACTTGATTATACACTAAAACAAGGGGGAAATGATAAACCAACGCTGTTATTGCTGTTTACATCTCTCTTAAAACATTGCAAGAATTTAATGATATGTAAAATGCTGCTAGTGATTTCTTTTACAAGAGGTTCAACAATTTTAGAGGTAATCTGTAAGATGTAACCTTTTGGGGCGCTAACCAGTCACTTAAAAAGTATCACATGGGGATTTGCTGGTGAAATATTTATGCAACATTATTGTTTTCAACTGTACTAAACTCTAAAAGAAGTACATGAGATAAGTTGATATGTTGTGCTTCTCCCTTTTTTCAGATTTGCATTATTTCAATATTCTTTTAATTACTGGTGAGAGATGAGTGTGGTGGTTTGAAGAAAAAATAGTCCATGCTTAAAATATAGATTGTCCTTTTAAACATCCTGCTGCACTGCTGATGACCTGCTTTCTTTTGGACTTCCACACACTTGTCAGTTGTATTTTCTTTAAGCAGTGACAAACACATAGAAATCTAGCACCAGTACCAGCGGCACATCAGCTGATCTGGGTCATGATTTTGTTACTCACCACCTCACTTTTCCTCCCAGACGAGAAAACTAAAAATTCATTGGACTACAGAATATTTACATTCATGTAACTTCAGATGTTCCTTATCAGTTCTATAACAAAGATAACCAAAAAAAGAAGTCTAGTATTCCTGTAACACAGAGTGGTAGGGGTAGAATTACAGAAAGATTTTACAAGTTATTCATTAAAAGCAAAACTACAAAAAATCCAACAGAAATATTTTGGAATCAAAATCAGTCTAGGTTAATTATAGTCTTTTAAACAGATTTCAACAAGCTATAGGCAAAACTCTTAATGATTTAACAGGATCAGAAAGAGAAAATACTGCACCTCACCTCTTGGTCAGCTGCGAGACCCAGTGCTGTTTTGCCTGTAGCAGCTACAGCTTTCCAACTCTGAATATATTTATTGGTTTCTGTGAAATAATCCTTCCAGTTTTTATTGAACAACATGTCATGGTTTGAGATAGCCCCAAAATCCAATTCCCTAGCTCCATTCCCCCCTTCCACATCTCAACCTAATGTGAGATGGGTTTTTCCAGACAAAACACACCAGACTCAAAGTGGGGGAAAGGGAATATATTACAATGACTGTACAAATAAATACCACATCACATTATACACATGATCACAACTATCTCTACCATGACATATGTATTTACAGTGGATCAGATCTCTTCTCCCCTCCAAATAAAAGTCCAGGAGGGAAAGAAGGACAGATCCCTTCCAGTCTTTGAACAGCAGCATCTTCTGAGGCAGCAGTCTGTCTGTCTTCTCCACATGCAGCAGCTGATAGCTGGATTTCTGCCAGCATCCACGAGGGAGGTATTCAAGCCTCTCTCGGCCCCATCGCCTCCAACCGAGGGGTCTTCCGTGGGCTTCGTAACCCCAGACAAGGTCGTATCACCACGTCATATCACGAAGACACAAGGGGGGTCTTCGTGACGGTCTGGTATCTCCAGGAGACTCAGCTCCTTGCAGGGCCTCTGTGCCCTGTCTCTCAGGCTGCCACCGTGGCAGCAGTGCAAGGGGGGGGAGCCAAGGTCAACTCCCCCCGCATTCCTCTGGCCGTCCCGGTCCAGCTCCGGGACGCTCTGAGCTTCTCAGCTCCTCTCTCTCTCTGGTGCTGCATGTCTAAAACTCTTCTCCTTAATAGGAGTCCATGTCCCTCTTCTCCAAGAGGGGTCTCAAGGGAGTTTTAGGGGATCTGGTACAGTCTTACCCCCAGAACTCTGTCTCTCAGGCTGCTGGCTCTCTTTCTCCCGGCTCTCCTTCCAGGAGTCCTTTCTCTGGTGCTGCATGTTGCTTCTGCTGCTCCTTCAGTTCAGGTGTTATCTCCTGGCTCTCTGCCACCGTTTCTCTGGTCAGTGCCGGCTGCTGCTCTGCGCCCATGGAGAAAACATCTCCCGGCATAACTACAGGCACCTAGCCCAGCTTTATGCTGTTCCAGGTCCCTGCAGCCCCCCAGCCAGGGGCTGGGAGGCCCCAGAGGGCCCAAGGGGCTCAGAGCCCCTTCCTCGTGGCTCTACAACATGGCCACCTCTCCTCAACAACCAAACTACAACTCTTCTTTTCCGGTGAGCTTGTGGGATGTTGACATTTTTGCAGGAGCGCCCATTGGACAGAACTCCAAAACTTCCAGGGGTTTCCACCCCTTGGGGTCTACCACTTTTCTAGCCTCTGGGGGAAAACAAGATTCAAACCATGACATGACAAACAGCATCCACTCTCAGATCTGCTGAGAGTCTAGTTAACACAAGTACTGTCAGCACTCTACAACTGAACTCCTCCTTTACTCTTCTCTCGAGGGTCTCTCTTGTTTCCACATGTTGGAAAGGGTTAAATTTAGTAGCAGCTGCCCACTTGCTAACTAGAAATACTCCCAGTGGATTTTCAACTGGTTGTTATTGGCCTCTGAGAAAGTCAGGTAATGCCCGGAGGAGAATACTAGAACCTCAAATAACACCCTATATAAGTAGGTTCAACTTTGGGCCTTACTGTATTATAAACAAAGACAATGCAGCCATTCCCTGACAGTAATGGAGAGAAAATGAGTAAAAATTAAAAGAAAACAGTGCACCCAATCTTCTATTTATATTATATATATATATATATATACACACATACATATACATATATGCACACTCTCAATCTAAATCAGTAAAGAATTATTACTTAAAGGAATAAATAATTTAAATTGAATATTGATCTTTCTAAAACACCTGTCATTGTTGACAGATAACACACCACTGTTACTATATAAATTCATCTTCTTGGTTTGCATTAACAGTTTCTTAAGTCCCATAAAAATTTTGCATATTTTCACACTAGATGTTCATGACACGTTATGTCTTCAAAAGGAATGAAGCTGTTTTGCTCCATGTTTGTTCCCCAGGAGGACCAAATGGAAGTACCCCGCTATTGCAGCTTCTGGTGAATAACAGCCATTAAGGAAAAGCAAATCAAATCTTTGTCTGTTTTGTGGCACAGAGTTCCCAGAAGCTGCGCAGTCATCTAACTGCAGAGGTCTGGAGGATGGGAGAAATAGTTCAACATCACATCAGCTTCTAACACTAGATTTCATTCTGTACGGGCAGAAAGACAAAACAAAAATAAGTGGAGCCTTTCCAATGTATTCATGGAAAATACAGTGGTTCAAGAGTATGCTGGTAAGGGCACAGGATTGGATTGTTGCTGGAGATGCTGGCTTGTTGCATTAAGGGCATAGAAATTTGGCAGAAAATAAAATCCCTTGTGTTTTAGCTGGTCCTCAGAGATCAGAGGGGCTGGTGCTGCTGGGCTTCATTTCTGATTATACCCATTATCAGCCTGGTTGAGTTCAATAAGAACTTGCACAATCACAGAGTGGCAAAAGGTAAAATAAACACTCTGGCACTCTTCCACCCACTGAGGCAGCAGTGGCGGCTCTCCGACCTTCATCAGAGGGTTTTTGTGCTTGTCCTGATCTTATCAGCGTCAGTGGACGAGATTTACAACAAGATTTCTTTTGTGTGATTAAGGAAGAGTGTGGCTATTGGCTGCTACAGAGGCCTGGTGCTCTTTTGTGCCTCACTGAAACAACATCGGGCTGTGAGGCCTCCATTTCACCCAAACATCATTCAGTTGTTCAGTCTTCCCAAAGCCCAGTGCAGGACAAGTGAGAAGCCAGCTCATCTTTTTCTCAACCAGACTCATCAGCTCTTCACCAACTTAAAGCAACTCCATTTCAAGTCTGACAATTTACCATGTGGCTCAGTCCCTGCTTTGCAGTGCAAATAAGACTAGCATTCTCCTACAAATCAAACAATGGTAGTTTATACTTTTGTTGGACATATTTCAGCCACATACTCTCAATTCAGCAGAAGTCTATCTCACTTTTTATAAGTCATGAAGGAGAACAAGAGTTTTTAATTAAATACTTTGTCCTCAATGAAAAAAATAATTTCCCTGAAAACATATTTGGCCAACTTCCCCCTGGAGAGCATGTATCCCTTCCTGCACCAAATTTAATCAAACCATTGTGGAGCAGTATTTATTTATAGATAGACTGAGTTAGAAAGGCAGGGCACTATAGACTCCTAGCATCTGTAGACATGGTCAGACCCATAATGCAAACTTACAATTATAACTCATTTGCTCTTAGCTATAGATAAGTTGTGACACATATTACATTTTTTTGAGAAGTGAAGAAAGTGGTGGTACTACTCAAATCAGCAAATTTTGTTAGTGAGGAAATGAAACCACAGGATGCAACAGGATGCAACAGGATGCAACTCACAGGATGCAACTATGCTTAGCATTATTTTCCTCACCCCCTAGAACAGTTACCACCTTACTCTGTCAGTTTTGTCATTGTTCAAAAGCCCAGAGCTTTTTAATTTACAGTTTAGTACAGCTTATAGTACTTTTTTCCCTTAAGGTACTTTTTTTCACCTAATGGAGGTATTTATACATTGTTCAGGTTTTTTCCTTCACTTCAGTAACAGCAGAGTACTTCTGTTGCTGTTGTTTGAGGTGTACAAATACACATTTGTTTGCACAAATCTGTTCATCTTTGCAGTTACCTTATTTGCTCTGCTTCAAACTACTTGACATCTACCAGAGCACTACACAGAAAGCAGCATAATAAAGCAACATAATAAAGCAGCATAATAAAACAACAATCCTGAAATTAATAGGTGTGACCATCAGATGCAATTCTTCTTCACTTTTGTCTGTTTTCTTTTCCTTATTACTAGTACTGTGGATGATATTTATTTGCAATAGGATAAAATAAGGATCGGGGTTGTCTTGTGTTTATGGTGTAACTGAACACAGCGACACAATCCCTACTCTCTCACGAATGTGTTTCAGTCTATGCAAGTTTAAAAGCATGGGAGAAACTCGTCCATCAAATTTGCCACATGAACCTATGACAGAATTTCGAGGTCTCAGCCAAGACTGGACCCTTAAGCTCGTAGGCCACCTGCTGCGTTACCAGTATTTCTGCCAGCAACCTCTTGGCAGTTCTTTGCTAAGCACATGGAATCTGCATATCATATTTCAGAGACATAACCTTTCAAACAGATTGCCTGCAAATCCTTGACACCTAGCTTTGGCAGTCAGGTTCCCACAGGATAAACAAGGAAATGCAGAACTCTCACATAACCAAAGCTTTTGCCATGACAGATTCTGCCTTTTTCTTTATATTTTTTTAAAGAGCCGATATGTCAGTGCATCAATTTTATTAGTACCATTTTTGCACTATATTGAGATAGCGTCTTCAGCCCAAGATATTTTTTGTCCAAAGTAACCTCCTTGACCCTAGTAAGTTATTGTGCAAAAAATCTAAACACTTCTACTAAGGCTTTGGATTTTTATATCCCTGTTTATGGAATTCTCCTTTCACTTTTCATATTATGTTGGTTTCACAGTTTGAGGTCTCTCTACAAAGCCACTGTAATATCCTTGGCCATGGCAACTGAACTGGAAGGATACCAAATACGTAAGAATTTGAAGCCTGCTGTCATTCTAAAATTAAGAAAGGTAAATAAAAAGCTAAGAATGTAGACAACTTGTTTGCAAGACTTAAGCTGAAAGAAAATGTATTTCTAAAACTAATTTACCAGAATATTTCATCTTTGCTGTTTTTCTTCTGTTCTTTAATTTCTGTCCCTTTCTGGAATTTCTCTCTTTGCTTTGGAACTCTTGCCCAAGAACTTCAGTCCTTACTGTATTGTACAGTTACTTCCCTCTGAGGGAAGGCAACCCTTGGGAAGAGACCAAACAAGCTTCAGACTTTTCTGGAGAATTTAGCAGAGTCTAAAACAAAAGTGCTTGTAGCAACAGATGAAGCTGGAAAAGGAAAGAGGGGAGCCCACGTTAATTAAAAGAATGTTGCCAGTTAGACAAGAGTAATGTTGGAAACCCTCAACACAATTCACGAGGACTGACCAATAAGCATCTCCATGAGTGGAGGGACCACAAAAAATGGTTGCCCAAAGAAATCTGAAGATCCAGCTCTTGCAAGGGTTTCTCCATGCCACAGTGCTCCCATAAGAGGTATAGTAATAGATTGTCTCTTTGTCCTGCTGCTAAGGTCCTAGAAATTTTGTTAAAATGTTTGGTTTTACTTTTGTACTATAAGATTAATTTTTCTCTGAAATTAGCCAACACTTTTTAAGAGGAAAGGAGGGACTGATTAATTGTATAATCCTGCATGCCTCACTGCTTTAGGAAGCCAGGTCAAAGCACTTTATATACTATTCACAAAGATACTAATCTTTACTAAAACTAGCTAACCAGTTAGCTACTGCACAGTTGGTAGGACAGGACTGTGAATCACTACCTGAGTAACAGAATCTGATTTCCTTACAACAGCAAAGAATTCTAAAATGGATGTCTCTGCAAAGTTCCTTTCTTCTGCAGACATTTGTTACTTAAATCAGCTGGCTGACCTGTGGCAATGATGCACTTTTCACCTTTCAGACACAGCTAGGGGGTGCCTGTATAGAAATAAAAAAAGGAATTTTTGCCTATTGACTTCTGACATATGCTTCATGCATAAACTACAGGACTACTTAGTACTGTCAGTTCCTTGGGAGCTGTAGTCCATGGGATCTGGAATACATCAGACCCTCACTAGCTTATAATACAGCTTTTCAGACTAGAGTTTTCTAAGCCAAATAAATGCTGAAGCACACCAGCATTTTCTTGTGTACAGATAAAGAAGTCTACTTTCTGCTGTCAACCCACTTTTACCACTGATGTTTTGATTTCATCTCAGTATAATGTAATATTAGCTATAAATTCTGTTTTATAAGGTTAGTGTGTTCACTGTTATGGTAGGACACCTCACCCCATGCCTGCTAAAGATCGCAGAATCACAGAAAACATGAAGGAGAGGTAGTTATGCAGTTGTCTTCAGCCTGACAACAAAATCAAAGATTTTCATTCCTTTCTCCCTCATCTACACTCTGCCAGATACCCCAAACATGTGCTTTCATAGGAGAAGAAAGCCCACCACGTAGTGCTCTCCTAGACGATTTTATTCAATAAATGTCTTCAATAACTTTGTCTTCATCTTTGTGATGTGCGTCACTCCACACACATAACTGGAAAAAATTTACAGGTGTTACTGCTAATTCTCAACCTTTTGTGCACATCTGGGCAGCCCTGTCCATGACTACTTTGCAGAGTAAGTCTACAGCTCTGAAGACACTAATCAGGTGTTACTCCAAGGCAGAGGTTGTACATTGCATTTGTACATGCAAGATCTAAAACAGACGGAAATTCTTCTCCCCCAAATCAGTTAGCATTAGCTCTTCCCTGGAAATAAATATCTTGCAAATATTACTTTGGCACATCAGTTATCAAGTTTCCTTTTTAGGACTCTTTTTGCTTAAGAGCTTTTACTAAAGAGCCCAGTTCATTAAATCTGAACACCTGTCTACCTTTTATGTGCCATGGATTGAAAGAAAAAGAAATTGACGGGGTGATGCTATGCGAAAAATAATTGTAGAGAAAAGAGATGCCAATAAAGAAACCAAGTTCTTGGTGAATATAAGGTACACCCTGATTTTCCTAAACACAATAAATAAACTTCAAAGTTTTCATGCTGTTAGCAGGACTTTGTACACAGTGAAGTAGTCATACATTTCTACATGTAAGTTTGTGGAGAAATATTGACTTCTTCATGTTGGCCTTAAAAGACTCTACGTAAATTCATACGCCAGTACATAAATAGGCAGCTTACTTTTAGAGCTTGGAGAATACATTGCCTTCTATGAAATTTCCTGATACTTCACATATTGTAATATTTGGATAATACTTTGCATCCCTAAACAACAGTTACCCTCCTGAATTTTGAGCATTCTATCTGTTTAAACTAGATATTTTATGTGTTCTGTGAACAAGTGAAACTGCTGCCTGTGCTGTAAATGAAAACACTATTGTCTAGTTTGATCAGCCAACTTCAACATATTTGACTGCACTCTCCAAAAAACTAAAGTTGAACTGTATTAGAATCATCTGCTGCTGTTGTTGCAGATACTGAGTGCCCATTCTCTTAAATTGGTTGTATGTTATTTGAGACCCTATATCCATCTCATTCTGTAGAGATTTACAAAAGAAAATAGGAAGGGCTAGGGGAAATGGTAGTTTGTTATTTTTTTCTCCAAAGCAAATCCAGGACAACCAGAAAGCAAGAGGCAGGGTTGTTTAGCACTACAGCACATAAAGAAGACAGACATCTTCTGCATGATCTCTTGAAATGGGAGGTTTCTATTGTCTGCTAACAAAATTAGTTGCAGAAAGAGGAAAGACCAACTGTCCCTCCAGACACTTCAATGAATACTGGAGGTAAATGGCTGAGTGGACAGTAAGAGAAAACAAAAGGAAAAAATAATCAGATCTTCTTGAATTGATGCAGAACTGGTTTTCTTGAGTAAGCTAATGCTAAAAGGAAAATATGTAGTTCATATTAGGAATATATTAAGTAAGAATGTTGAGTATACTATTGTAAAGCAAATTTAAGTAATATACTGCAAAATAAATCTTAACTACAGTCTCCCTTTTAAAGAGCAAGGGAGCACTTCTTCTCAAGTGAAGCATTACCTTGGCAGATGGAGAGCAGGATACAAGGCTGGCTACAACCAGGAATTAATGTGAAGGTCTCGTGATGGCAAACAAAATAGGGAACAACTGTGCTTGTTTCTCATGTGGCCTCTCGTCCCCCTAAAACATTACTGTCAAAGACAACCTCAGACAGTATCACATATATCCAAAGACACCCAGCTTGTGCTCTTTAGTGTCTGACACCAGTATAGAATATGGTGTCCCAGACAGGTTTCTTTCAAAATGTTATGAATTCAAGCAATAATTTCCTTTAAATTTAGGGAAATCCCATTTAGGATGAAAAGCAGCTTATTTTTAGTTTCTAAATAGTCTGCTTCAGAAGAAATAAATATGAACCAAAATCTTTATCAAGGTCTTCCTTTTCCTTTATGCTCCCTATATGAGATAATGAAGAAAAATGTAAAAGAGTGCTTTCAGGTATAAGACCTTTGTGAATGGGGAGGGACAAAAAATAAAGAGGGCAAAACCAAAACACTGCACTTCCAAAATTGCATGTCAAGAAGTGTAGGTCAGAAACATGTATTTCTTACAAAGGTGCAGAAATCACAATTTTAAAAGATATACTTATTACTGAATGCAGTTCTGTCTTCCTAAATGCATAACTACCTTAGTCTAAACTTGTTTATGTAATGATATTTCTGGCCATGATTACACTGGAATAATAATTCAATTCTGGCTACATTGACAGTGAATTCCTTTGGAGACTGCCTTCTAGCAGAAACTAGACTATTTTTTTTTGCCAGTACCACTAAACAGTGGAGGGTCCCTGTGAAGAGTTAAGCCTTCCACAGTCATGTGCCCAACAACAACTGGATGAGTGGTAGGGATGAACAAAATATGTAACTGGGTTTGGTTGCCTTGGACAGTAGCAGTGTTTCTGTCATGATCTGCATCCTCACAGGAAGACACAGCAGTTCTCCACAGATGTGGGACTTCAGTGGATACCCCTGCTGAGCAATACAGCTTCTGGTGCTGGGGTTACCTAATCAACATAGCTTCCACATGGGTTAACTGCCTTGTACTTACATAAACTGTAGACTGCACATCAACAACGAGGAAGTCAGCTAAATAACAGACCTCATGAGTGAGTAATATGTCTTGATCCTTTACCTCTGGCCATGCTATGAATCTTAGGCAAAACCCATAAGTTTTGGTTTGGCTACAGCCCTCAGCACCATTTCTCTCAAAAGCCGCAGATCTAGAATGAAGGACTAAGAGGCTGAACGTTAGTGGAAAATTTCTAAAGAGTATTGTGATTTTGGTGGCAACCATTAAACCGTTAATAATGGCCATTTCACTCCCCTTTAAGAATGGGGAAGCACTCAAGAAGATTGAATGAAATAGCATGACTGCTGCTTTAGGATAGATAACACTGAAGAGTTGAAAAGTTGGGTTTTTTTAAATAAAAGTCTGTCTTTTTGCAGCCAAAATACTGAACAATCTGAACTATTTTGTTTTACCACCTGAAAGTTCTTTTACAGGTTTGTGAAGAGTCTGGTTTATGACTGAGGTCATCAAATGTCAACAGGACTTATTTTTCTGAAACTAAGGTCACAGCTGGAAGGTAAAGGGTTGTTGAAAAGACAAACTGTCACATAAAGAAGATTAAAAGCTCATTAACAATATGCAGATATTAATACTGTGACCAGTTTCTAAACTGTCTTCAGTCTGTGACAGGGAATCCTTTTGACCAAGTATTGCTTTATCTTTTCTTTTACCTACAGGCAAGTAGTTGTGTTGGAGACAATGAAAGATATGAGAACACAAACATGGTATCTGAAATCAGCACCTATCCCAAGGAAGCTTAACTCAATTTTAAAAAGACTGGGGAGAAGATGTGTGGATATGGGCAGTGAGGGGGATGTTCATAATCATGAAGTGTAAAAACTTTCCCTGAGTGACCACACCCATGAAAAGAATACTGCAATTTAAATATTATAGTACCTAAAAATCTTTTTAAATTTACAAATCCATAGCCCTGTAGCACACATTCATTTCTGCCAGTAGACTGAAATTCCAGAACAGTTTATCACGGGCAAACTTACTGTTGAAAGCACAAGGCTGTCTTCCAGCAGCTGCCTGACTACCACTTACAACAGCCTTCTAGACCAGAAAACAGCCTGGCTGGAGATGCAACTACTTCTTTAAACTAAGTATTAACAGCATATCCATTTGGGGAAGGGAAAACTTAAATTAGATTGCTATAAATACTGTCAATACCGGTGTCATAATAGGAAGTTCAATTAGCTCAGACTGGTCACAAAATCATAATTTGAAAATGAGATAATGATGCAACACGTTATTTTTTTTTCTAAATTTGCCATCCTGTCAGTAACTCTGAGGGGAAGCTCAGCAGTGTCAGAATACAGGAGTCTTTTCTGGTAAAATGCAGCAGCTGTTTGTAAGGGCTTATTGAAATTACCATGAAATTTGAACTGTATTGGAGGGAAGACTGTGAAACAAAATAGCCTGTAATGAGCAGCTGTGTCTGAGGAGTTCAACTTCAGTGCTTTTAAACTGCAAGCTCCTCACAGAGAGCTTTTTCCGGCCTCAGGAAAGAATTCTTTCAATACCAGGGTCAGAGGAATTTTTAAAGATTCCCTGAGCCAGAGAGCTTATTTATCTGTTTTGATTTCTTGCTAAGGCACCAGACTTTCAAGCACTGATAGCCACCCTCTCACTGGTGATTGAAGCAGCCAATTCACTATCAGGGAGACAACACTTAATCTATTTTTAAAAGTCTAGGATTGCTTACAATGCAAGTTAAACCACCTTATGTTCCATCCCCTCTGCTACAGAGGACAGAACCAAGAAGTCGTCTAAATGTTGCTTTTCCCTAATGAGGTGAAAAATAGACAACTATATTGCAAAGGATTGCCAAATTCTGAGCCATTTTTTGTGTGTGCTGCCACTACATATTCACACAGAATCACAGCACACATTACTTTACAGAAGTTTCCAGATATGCAACTAATACAAATAGGAAGCTTTTTGACTCATAGACCATAATATTAGCTTTTTAGTACTGGCAAGAAATTAACTTCTGTAAAAAAATGTGCAAAATCTAAAGTGGGCAGCTGGGGAAAGGCCCTCAGAACTTCTTAATGGGACATCTGCAGGGACAAAATGCACCCAGATCCCAGGAAGAGCCACCCAAGAGCAGCTGTTGCACTCTGAGCAGTAGCTAGCCCATCTGACATAGCTTCTCTCTTCTGTAGCTGCTGGCACATATAGGGCAAGTGGAGATACATAACCAATTTTAAAAAAGCCCACAGAGAATATAAAGCCATTTAGTGCCCAAACAACAAATTTTTGCGCAGTGAAATAATACCATGTGTGTAAACAAGAGTTGCACAAATTTTGCCATATTTGAACAAGTGGGGTTAGCTATGCCTGGGTAGAGCAAACCGGCACTTTTGGGCCCAACCTTGATTCAGTGTGTTCAAGAAGCACAGCACTTAAAAGGGATATGAACAAACCTTGCAGGTCTGCACAGCCCCCAAGACTCCAGTATTAGTCCTCCCTCTGCCCTTTTCCAGCTCTCAACTCAAACAGCAGCTCTTGTTTGGATTGAGGCAGCAAAGAAACAGAATGAGGGTGCTTAGGTCTCTCCCTATACCTGTGGTAAGCTCCCCAACCCTCTCATCCCACCAACCAGAAAGAGGGCACTCAGTTGAACCTGCTAAGTTCCTCAGCACTCCTCAGAGAAGAGGCTGACGTGCTGTCTGCAGCCCTGTTGCCAGTCTCACACCTGTCATTTGCCATATAACAGGACAAGAGTTGGCTCACTAACATGAGGGCTGCATCTGCTCCTGGTTGGATTTATAGGAAGATGTCATTTAGACAGGTCTGTCAGTACCCAGCCTTGGTTCATCACAGTACTCAAAGCTAAAAAATTCACTGTCAAATAATAAGAGGTAGCACACTGACAGAAGAAAAGAAGATAGATATTTTTTCTTAACCAATTTAAAACAAATCTGATTTCACCCTTACACACAGAGAGCTGTCAGTGTAATATGCTTCTAAACCCTGACCTTTCTACTTTCTTGGTCATTTTGGTACTATATCAGGTCAAAAAGGAGAGAGGAAACTGAAAGATGGGAATTCACTCTTGGGAACTGTCAAGATTATTTGAGTATAATATAGGACGTGTTTTCCCCATGTATAAGATGTCCCATCTGAACAATTCACAGCCTTTCGCACTCCGTTCTCACAACATTGCACATATCTGCCAATGTGGATGTCTCAAACTCACATGATACCAAACAGAGTTAACATGATAGCACAGCATTATGATCAAGGCAAAGCATTGCCTCTTTTCAAATACCCACATAAAACCTCCACCCCCATTACTGCAGCTGCTCTGTTCCATTCCTTTCTGATATTTGTTTTGCTAGAAGAAGTAGTGCCAGAAGGAGGAATGAAAGGGAAGGGTTCAGAGGAAGACTATGTGACTGCCACTTTCATTTTTGGAACTGGAGAGCAGACTCAGTAGGAGTGGGAACAGGGAATCACAGATCTCCATTTGGTGGCATGTTGTACTGGAATCAAGGTAGTCAGCCAGGCAAGGTTAAGGGTTTTCCATTTCTAATACTTTCTGCATTACAATCCTCCTTCGAGAATATAATTTCATAACACATTCTTATTCTGCTTACTTCTAACTGAGCATTTGAAAGAAATCAACTTTAATAGCCTGCTTGATAAGTTGCTATTTGCAGTATGTTTTCCAGGTCCATAACCTATATATAGCACAATTTGTTGAAAGATGAGTCTGAAAGAGAACCCATAAATTATCATATTACCATGAACCTGAAGCTATTTAAATTTAAAAATTAAGTGAGAGGAAGTTTTTTCAAAATACTTTAGGACGTCAGAGCCCTGTGTGAATGCAATCTGCCACCCTGCTTCTCAGGGTTTAGCTGCCTGTGTTCAAGGTTGGGTCTGCCATAGTGCAGCCACACAGCCTTGGATGAAACTTCCCTGTAAACAGCTATGCTGTGAGAAAGAGCTGTGTGATGACTCACGTAGCACCTCTCCCCCCTTGGCTCAGGAGATACATTAAAGCTTAGGCTCTCACTCCTTGGTCATTGCTTGAGCCTCTTGCAGACACACGCTTCTCTCTGCCCGCCTCACTGTCACCCTTGGCCCTCAGGGCTTGTGGAGCAGCTGGTCCCTGACAAAGATTGTCTTAAAAAAAACCACCAACTTTTCAACCAGAGACATATCAAGTGTCAGCAACACAAGCTTATCTGGAGGATGCACTAGGCTACCCCTTCTGCAGTTGATTTTGCGCTTTCTTTCAGGGATGGCCTCCCTGAAATGTTCTGAGCAGCTGCTCTTGTGTCCTCCCTTGACTACTTTCTTTTGCAACACTAACAAGAAGGCAGCGTGCCAGGGTCAGAAAGCAGGACAGCCTGGTGGGTTCCTCCAGGATTTGTTCATGTTTAAGTGGGGGTAAAGGTGGGGAAATCCATGAAAGCAGATCTTTCTTCTCACCCATCCTGTAAAACTGCATGCCAATCAGCCTGTGCAGTATGCATGGGATCCCAGGGGTACTCAAAAACAGAAATCAGGATGTATTGGATGATGTATAATTCTCAAATTATATCTGCTTCTGAGGAGGGATATTCCTTCCTCACATATTTGTTCTGCTCTGCTGCACTGCAGCCCCTAGGCATCAAACTATTGTCATTTCAGTTCTGTTTCCAGAACATGTCAGAAATTTCTGAAAATGCTCACTGAGAAATGGTTTCAATCATTCCAGTGAATTAAGTGCCCATTCAGGGACTTTCATTTCTTCAGCTTGTGAGGATTGTCTATGCAGGAGAGTCAGGCTAACATAGAGCACTTTCAAAGTGCTGTTGATTTTTATCAGGTGCTTGTTACTTTGCTGTTCACTTTCATACAGCACAAGAAAAAAAAATCAAATGTTGTCTGGGTCACAGAATCTTTGCTTGTTTTTGTGGTTCTAAGAAATAATTTCTCACTGAACAGGAGGAGTAGAAAACACTCTCAGTCTTCTCTCACCCAACAGCTGTATTTAGATATGGGCAATTGTTTCTTTAAACAATCCCCACATAATCTTTACAAATACATAATATCACATTGCAAATTGCATATGATTTTCTTGAGCAAACTGCTACGTATCTTTTTAGCATGTAAACTATGCAGCAAAAAGGTTTTTATAGCAAGCATGTAGTTTTTTGCTTTTTAAAAATGTGACATCTTATTCCATAACCACACAAATATCTGCAAGCTGCTCGCATATACATACAGTTACTTTGAGCTATTTCATCTTTCAAATTAAACCTTTTTTACTCTAATTTCCTTCAGGAATAGAAATTTTTATCATACAATACTAAATTTTCAGACAGTGCAGTTCTTTATGTATTGTATTATGTATTGTATTATATTTAAGCATTGATTTGTCCACATACCACTCATACTTGCATTCCAAAAGAAAACTGTTTGAGATGTTAGGAAGAAATTCTTTACAGAGAGGGTTATCAGGCATTGGAACGGCCTATCCAGAGAGGTGGTGGATTCGCCATCCCTGGAGGTTTTTAAAAAGAGATAGGACGTGGCCCTTAGTGCCATGATATAGTAATTGGAGTTGGATCAGGGGTTGGACTTGATGATCTTGGAGGTCTTTTCCAACCCAATCTATTCTATGATTCTATGATTCTATGTTTAGCAATGTAATTGGTAAAATTACGCTAGTTTAATAGTACACAGGTTACAATGCTCTTCTGTCATATATATCAGTTTTTTCAGTATTTATCAGTGTTTTGGGCAAGATTCCATTTTCAAAAACTGATGTATGCAGACAGTAGTCCAGCTGGCAGCAGCATTGGACTGTAAGGTCTGCCACTACTGCTCCTTATCCAGAAGTCACTCAATGGTATTGAAAGCAGTTCTTAGTTTGATAATCTTTCTATTCTTTTCCACCCCATCATATTGATTTTCATTTAACAAAATCATCTTGTCTGCTCTCATACCTTACTCTGTCCCAGTTTATGTGCATTCTCAGCAAATTATTCTGGAAAGTACCCACCACACTACTGCAAAAATTAACAAAAAGTGCCTTTCCTCAACACTGCCACTAAGTCTTACACGTGCTGCATTGACCACAGACTGGTTACTAGTCATTAATTTTTCTTCATTGGATTACCTAGCAGGACAAGCAAGGGTTACTCTCCAGGTGTTTTTAAGTTGTCATTACAGAGCAAGTGACTTTGGCATTGCTCCTGTCCCAAAACTTGGCAGCCGAAAAATTAGCTTCTTGACAAAATCTCCAAGTCCTCATGAGGATATTTCAAGACTGCACATTTCAGTTTCATGAAAATTAAGAAACACGAGATCAGACCCACCAAAAAAAAAACCCCAAATGTCCAAGACAGCAAAGCCAGAAAATTTTCATGTTTGTTAATATTGCTGAGCACAGTTATTACATAGTCTTTCCAAACCCATTCTGAAAATCTCTGTTGCCATCTAAAGTTAATTAAGTGGCTGCAGAACTAAACCAAATGGTACCCCTCTATTACATTAAAGCATTGCCTTTTCTCACTTTAATTAGCCAAAGAACTTGCAGAGTAAGGCAGAATAAATAGCATATAGAATTAAAAATACTGACCAAGTTTATTCAACACGCAAATAGAGTTGAATATAGCACAAAAGATGTAAAGGGAACAAGCATTTAAGGAAGGCTCTTCTCTTCCTTTCCTCAACCTGTGCTTTAAAATGCAGAGCACAAACTACTGCCCCCCCAAACAGTGGGGCATTTTTTTCAGAACTTTCTACACTTTCCCTTGATTATGCAGAGCCTCAGAACCACTGAGAGTCTATGTTTCTGGTCAGACTCTCTGTGGCATACATGCCAAAAGAAGCCAGGGAGCTGTAAGCTAGTCAGGAATGGATTCCTACCTGCAAATAAGGTAGATATATGTCTTGTTCCTTGAAGATATATCCTTTAACTTTGAAATCTGCCAGGATCAAACTTCTTCCCCAGCAGAAAGAAAAAATCAAACCAGAGCAAACAATACAAATTACAAAAAAAATAACCAACAAAAAAGAAAACCAAAAAACAACGTAGAAACACCTTTCTCCACAGCTATATATATAGTTCCTGCTTGTTGTTTGAGATACTCACTATTCTTTTCCTTGATAATTATAATATACTACTAGTAATTTCTATCAGAAGCTACTATTGCCTTTTGGGAACAAAATTCCTGAGGAGACAGGGAATGGGAAAAAGGGAAGAAGAGCAATTGTCTGATACAGTCTGATACAGTGGCAAACTTTACTACTAAGAATGGAGAACTTTTTATTTTCCAGGACATGAAAAAACCTGCTACAGGAAATTGCTCAGGCACCATTTGTCTCCACTATTTAATTCAAAAAGTTACCAAATACATTTTTCATGCCCTTAACATTTATTTTTTGAGAATTTAACATTTGATTATTAAAACCGTGGGATAGAATGAATAAAGATAATGCAGTTCTGAAAGTGCCAGAAGTCTGAGGTGCATCAGTATGATTCCACATTAGTTTTCTTTTCTGTTTGTGCTACTAGAATGTTTCATCTCTTCTTGACATTACCAAAAAGATAAGAAAGACTCGGAAGAAGGAAGGTTTGAAGAGATTCAGTCAATAAAGGAGGCAAAATAATGGTTAGCTGATGATTTTCACTTAATATTTTGTGATCTGTCTGTCTCCAGTCCTCCACGCAGTTACAAGCAAGGCATACAGCTGAACGGGAAGGTGCAGTTAACACCTATTATCACATTATACAAGGAAGCATTCAAAATTCTGTTACTGTTTGAGGAACTTTACCTATATTTCAACCAAGGCAATTTTCTTCATAACTTTGACAGTAAGGACCTTCTTACTTTCTTCCTACTCACCAACACATAAGGGTGGCTTTATTTCTACTTGTGTTTACCTCCAATTACCTGGCTGTGCAAGAATAAATCTGCCTCTGTACTTCAACACCTGACACCGGTAGGAGAAATAGCATATGGGCACTGAATTCAATCCAACAGCAAATCAGTGGTAGAAAGCCACTGTAGGAGCACAAAGACCTGAGTCTGTGTATGCTCATATAATTCATTCCAGTTTTTTGGGTTTCTTTGCAGAAATGCACAGGCTTATGCCTCAAAAAGGCCATTTGTCCTTAACACTTGGTAAAAGCGAGCCCCATTCTGAGTTTCATGAACTTAGCAGGAAACAACCTCAAGTCTTGGGTCCTTATCATACACCTCTACATACACAGCTTCTTGGTATGTGCTGTATGGTACAGATTCACCCTTTGCAGAAATTAGCACTGATCTTTTACCAGTTCAGTTTCTAGTCTGTGCAGAAAAATTGTTTAGAATTGCTCATAGCCCTCCCAGATGTTAAAACTGAGGTGACTTGATATCTAAACCTTTATCTTTTCTCATACTAGACTGCATATATCCAGAATTAGGCTTTGAAATATAAATGCCTACATAGAAGAACTCAGCATTTCAGGATATTTCCTGTTCCATACCTTCTGAGGTATGAACGTTACCAAGTTTTCTCTGGACCTGGGCTTCTGCTGTTCTTGAAGGCTACTTAGATTATGAGCACAGCTTTCCTCTGAAACTTATCTTTAGTATTGCATGCTACACTGCTTTCAGCCTACATAAAATGTAAGAATAGCTCAAATACAAGGTATTTTTTACACTGAGATGCAGTCATCATTGCAGAGACCACAGGTTGTGTTAGGTTAATGGATTACAGCAGGAAATCATCCTGCATCATCCTTTTGAATTAAGGGTTTCAAAGAGTGTTGAAATCTTACACAATTCAGATAATATTTTAAAATAAAAATGAAGAATGAGAGCAATGCAGTCTTTAACAACAAATTCACACTAGTGAACTAGAGGCAGGCCACTATCTAATCCCATGAAAGAAAAAAATTCTACCTCTTTTCAAATACATTTGACATTTGCACAAGAATAACTATCTCTTTCAAGGCAGGGTAAAGTTAATGTGTAAACATTAGGTTTGAGTGAGAAGACCTAGATGTGAATCTGGTGGCATTGAATCCATGGATAGCAGTGCAAGAAATACAGTGCCTTTAGCTCTTGAACTCACAGTGTTGGGTCCAAAAACATTGCAGACATGTAGTGTAGTCCTGTCGTGGTATAAACCGTTCTGGGGAGAACACATTCTCACAAAAAGATCAGTTTTGCTTAAGCAAGCTTCAGCCTAGTTTTGTGCTGGCTAATAAAAGAAAGACAAGATTTTGACTTTTCTGTTTTCTTTGCCACATCATTTGGCAAGTTCTACAGAAGTGTGATCACATGCCATGTGTGTTTCAGGTCAGATTTTCACCAAAGAGTGACTTGGTACTGTGCCGATCCTGTTTTATTATTGTGAAAGCTGGAGCTGAAAACAGAAAAAATGTTTATAAGAGCCAACCTTACATTCCTGAGTAAATTCTGTTCCATGTATAGCACATGCAAAGCTATTGGGACATAAACAATTCCATCATCTTCATTAAATATCTTTCCACAGCTTTTGGTTTTGTAACTATAGCAGTTCTTTTCTCTCGGGTCTTCTGCATTAACATTAGTTAACACATGACTGTTTTATTTCTACTTAAGGAAAACCGACAACAGCTCCATGTCCTGGCATTTTAAAAGTCAGTGTCTCACATGCTGTCCCCTTCTGCCACAATTTAACTGCCTGTATTGAAGGTCAGCTCTGCAAAGGTACAACCTTGAGTGGAACTGCTGGGAACACAGCTGTGTTTTCCCGGAAAGAGAAGAGTGAGCTGTGTGATGACTTGCTGATCACCTCTCCCTCCCTGGCTTGGGAGCTGCATGTCAGCTCAGGCAACCCTTTGTCATCCCAGACATGTTGTCTTGACTTCCTGGCTGCTCCTGGAATTTTCTCGTCAGTGAAGCTGCTGTAGTGGCCACATACCCCTTGGCCACCCTGATTACTGTTCCAGCCCTACGCTGCTCTGTTTGTTGGGATGTGGTGGGTCTGTATATGGGCTGATGTGGGCATAATCCTACCAACTTCCTTACCATCCTCAGCTTTGACAATATCCTAGCCTTGTCAATCTCATCATCTACCCTAGAGTTAGCCAGTGTTTCTGGTTTTATTTTAGCTATTTTCAGCTTTTAGACTGTGTCCTTCTGTTGCCCTTTTTAATCTATGTTTCAGGAGTCTTAGGGGAGGTTGTTTCTTTTTATTACAAGTTCCAGTAAATTAGGATTTTACACTACTTACAACAGTAGTAGTAGAGTTTGTGAAGTTAATTCTTCCTATTTAGGGAGGTGAGGTAACCAAATATTTTTGCATTAAAACTTTTTACCCTCTAGTTGAACACTGACAGTCATCTAGAGACAAGAAAAACACATGCTCCCCAGTTAATTTTGTTCATAGTGGACACTAGATTTCTGGATTTCTCCTGCATCACATGGAGTGATTTGTGACAGTTCTCTGATGAGAATTTGCCTTTGCCTTAGCATATTGTAACTCTTGATACCATGAAAGCAAATATTAGTCTCACGTACCTGAAGTGTCTCTTGTTTTTACAATGCTATAGCCTTACAATGAGCACCATACAAATCCCACAGCATCATTCAGCATAAAGTAGGTCTCTTCAGTTGTAAGTGTTCATTTAGTTCTTCTAGCAATTTACTCACAATGCTTAAACATTTTTTTTGCTGTTCTCTAATGTTTTAATAGCATCCTTTACAGGGATATTCTTCATTCCATGGTAAGCAAGTCACCACTACCATTGATCTCATCTTCTAGACTACCCAGTAGCCTCAAGACTAGTCAGTGTTTGAAGAAACAGCAAAGGGCTGCAGAAAGGGGTACTAAGCAGCTTTTTTAAAAGAATTCAGTAGAGAATTGATTACAGCTCTATGACTTCTATTCAGCTTTTTATCACAATAATAACTCTATTAGGTAAACTCTTCTCTTGAATAGTTCTATGAGACAGATTTTATTTTTGTTTATTCAGTACTTTATTAAAATTATTGGGCATTATTTTGGGAGAAATGGCTATGATACAATAGCATTTGATACTGCAATGAACATGAAGTAAAGCAAATTACCTTTCTTACCTCTCCCTTGGGGAAGGCAGGAGCTAGATATGCGATGCGGAACTCTGTAGAGCAAAAGACATTCTTCCTTTTTCATTTTTTTGGTCTTGTACCAAAATAGTGGTTTTGTCCACATGAGAGTTGAAGTTCTTTTAAGCTCACCATAAATTCCCAGAGTAAGAAACAACACTGAAATTTAGGACTCAGCACTTAAGTGCTGAAAGTGCACAGTTCATCCTCATAGCACAACAGTCATACGGGGATTGTAGGAAGATTTGAGAAATGCCATCTTGACGTTTGTCATAAAAATAAAATGAACACATCAGAAATATGCCAACCCAAAATGAAAATATATTCCTTTTTTCATTCACATCTTCAAAGCTGCAAGGGACATACAGAAGGAGCCAGATGTTCCCACAGACCATGCTGCTTATTTTATAGGTATACTGGTACCTACTCTTGCAGCCCTTAGGGTCTTCAGCTCTCATTCAGATCTTCACTTGTGCAAACTGCTCCTATGTGTTCTTGCAGGGCCTTGTCCTTCTCTTCGTATTGAACACTTGCCTGAGAGGACTCGTATTGGCCATAAGCTGCAGCCAGCTGGAAATGAGAGTTCCTCAAGCTGCTGCTGATGCCCAGTCACTTTCTTCTTTGCCTGGCTTCTCTTCTGCCCCATACACCAACAAACTCCTATCCCTGACATTGTCTAGTTGAATAACAGGCTAACTTAAATTTTACTTAATTTTAAATATGCTGTTTCAGGAGTGTGATATTTGATATGTGATGTAAAATGGTTTTCTCTGCCCTGGTATGTTACCTGGTTGAACTGATTACTTTAAGGCCATACTTTTATTCATATATGATTCTTTACACCCTACTCATGCCACCACTTTGTGTCATGGATTTCACAAATCTCAGGAAAAAGTTGTCTTGCAGTTCAAAGTGCTCACATAGAACATAGCATGACTCTTTCCCAGCAATTACATCCCTTTTCCTCAGGACATTGTAGTAAAACAGATCCCCGATGCAACAAAAAAAAAAAAATCAAATTGTTGGTATTACTGTAGGAGGAGATTTTTTTAAGGGTTTGCTTAAACCCATAATACAAAATGCTCATGAAAATCCTTGAAGATCTTCAGGATACTTACCTTTTGCTACATCAAAAGAATATTAAACTCTGAGAGCATACAAACATCTAAAAAAAGAGGAATGCACAAAAATTACTGGGTTAGGAGGTCTTCACCACATAGAAACAAGAAGTACAAAGGAGAATGAGACATAAAGGCATTTTATTTACTTTTTAAAATCAGTAGAGCAGTCATTCCCATATAAAGACTACTGGAAGTTCTAGAGACATGTGCTCAATGAAGTAAATGTTCATATATTTGTATAATTTTTTTAATATATTTAGCCGAATCACAAATCTGGAAAAGCTGGAAAATTCTGAATTTCAAAATAGTAATGCTATTTCTAGCTATTTCTGAAAGACTTAACAAGCTTACACCAAAGAAAGAAGGGAAGAAGAAGAAGAAATGTTACAATTTAAAAGGAGTACAGGCATGAAATTATTTTGCTTGCTATTCACAACAAGAACACTTTTGTTGTTAAGATTCAGGAAGAAGAAGTTGAAAAGTCAGAGAACCTGGGTACTAAAGCAGCTAAAAGATTTATTATGGCAGCAAAGGTAAATTGCCAATGCATGTATATGCAAGACTAATGAGTAGTGTAGTTTCAGTTTCTACACAGAGGCAAATTCTGTCTAAGCAGCTTTACTATGGTCATATGCAAAATAAAACATTTATTTCTAGGATATTCCCTTGTAGGGAAATAGAGGCAAAGTGGAGCAATTAAGAAAGAAAACTAAAATCACAGGTTTAAAAGAACTTGGGGGGAAGTTGACCTAACAGAAAATAAGAACTGCTGGCCCAGAAATACGTATGTCTGATGATATAGATATTGAGGCAGGGTGCAGGAGCCACACTGCTAAAAAAGTACATTTCTCACCCCCTTCCTTCAATTCCTTTGTAAGGAATACTAAGAAGCATCCAGGTTTCAGGTCTGCACTGTCATTTCTGTAGCAGCTGCTGCAGTGGGCTCTTCAGGAGTGGGTGCTCAGAGAGAGAGGCAAAAAGGAGGAAACACACAAGCCTTGTCCCTCTTGTTCCACAGATTCAGTCACATGTTTAGGCCTGAGTCATCTATTCTTCTGCTCTCTCCTCCTCCGTATCCTTTCTTATTCATGTAGACTCCTCCTTCTCATAAATCTAGCTACTGTCAGCATTTGAGTTTTCATCCTACTTCTCACGTTCAGATAGTCCTGTGTATCAAACACCCATATATGGCTAACACCTTTCATCTCCTTCTCTTTCTTCCCTTTTTGACTAGAAATGGTGAAGTTGTCCACAAAATAACCTGCTTCTTCCTGTACCTTCATGCCAGTTGTCTGCAATGCAAGAACAGCAAAATGACTGGGCCTCTCCAGCGGCAGCAGCAAGGCAGAGCTCAAGTCTGGGATGAACTGGGCTGGAGTTGAGTGTCAAGATTAGCATCCAGCTACTTGGAGTAGAGAACCTGTAGAAAGGCACATATAGAAACCTCAGAAGAGGTCTGGAAACTGCACAGAATCCAAGATCCAGGATGGAGCAGAGTCCTGTACTGCTCCAAGGCTCCAGCGTCTCTGAAAGGATGGCCCAAACCACAGCCTGCATCATTCACTACTGTGCCTCTTCTTCAGGATACACCTTGTTACTATTACTAATTTTGAGAAACTGGTAAAACTGTAGCTGACTTCTAGAACAAAGTTATCTTAAAAATTAGCATGCTCCTACACATGATTGAATGGGGGAAGTTTCCCTTGTTTGTTATTTTTATTTGTACAGTGAAACATTGGACCACAAGAGTGAAAGGCAGTGGTGTGCATATCACGAGTCACACAGCACTAAACAGGAATGTGGGATCCTGTGCTTGGGCATTTAAAATTAGGTTGCACGGAACACTACTTATACACTTTGTAAAAAAAACTTTGTACTGCCAGTGTAATAAAATAACGTACAGTTTTTTCCTGAAGTTGCTGGGATCTTTTGGTCTTTTTTCAAGGACCTAGTCCTTGGTATGCTCCACAGGCTATTCAACAAGCTGGAAAAAATGAATAGGTTTAGCAAACCTGTTCTTACATAACCAGTGTCCTGTTGCTGGTTTGTTGTGCTTCATGTCACTAGGGAATTCAAGGAAATCCTTATCACAGGAGGAAGTCATTAGAGGAAAATTCAACCGTCATTATATTTTTTATTCTAAGTTACATGACAAAACAGCCAGAAGCCAACAATTTTTTAAAAAATGTAACATCCTGAAGTAATTAAGTGAATTTGAGGCTTTAGTTTTGTATTATAGAAAGAAAATAAATAGTGTATTGTCAATTAAACTCCAGTTAAAGCCGGGAACAATGCCCTGAACATTTTTAAAGAAAAGACTGAGGGGTAGATGGTTATCCTAGGAGTCAATGTGTGTGCGACACCCTCCTGGGTAGCCAATAGGATTTGTCTTGCAAGCATGGTAGTAAAACATATATTTCACATACATTTTCCACAGCAGACTAGCTGCAATTAGTAATCTTTCAGCATTATGTTTCTGAGGTATTTTCTACTGAGAAAATAACTATACCACTTCCATGCTGAAAACCTTTGTGTCAGGAGCATTTTAGCAATCTGCCCTGAATGCTTATCTTCGTACTTAATAGACGTTCACAATATAGGTTCTTCATTTTCTCTTCCTGCAAGACTATATCACATCTATGGCTATTTTTGGAAAGAAAACCGAACAATCTTGTGTTTGCAGCATTTAAGAACAATTTCTAGTACATAGCCATAGTTACTTATTATTTAAAGGAAAGCCTGTCAGCTGTGCTCTGTGTCTTGTGGCGAGCTTATCTCAGCAGATTGTGGGGCACAGGCTGGCACTGCACAGCAGTACAGGACACTTGGACTGCAGGGTCATGCCTGCAACCACAGTCCCTCAAGTTGTTCAGATGATTGTCTATGGACAATGTTTGTTCCTGATCCGGAATTCTCTGCATTCAGATAAGAAGCCCACAGACTTCCAACCTGTATATAGATTACACGAGATAATTGTTGTAAAGATTGAGTGGTATGACTTCTAAATACTAGAAATAACATCACAAGCTTTCTGTAGTTAAAAGATACCAGTTTGACATAATTTAGCAGGATGTCAAATGGACACCCACATAAGAAAAAAGTTTAAATATGTGCTGAACAGGGGAAGGAATAGAGATAGAAGAGCAGGCTTTTAAATTTTTTAAAACACTGGTCAGTCATGCACTTCACTGACTGCTTGTATTCCTCGTTTTGGAGCAAGTTCAACGCTCTTGATATCAACTCACTCTATTTAAAGTGATCTCTTAGTCCTTTTGTGTTTTTAATTCTCCTTTGAAGATCCACTAAAATGTAGTAGCATACATAAATGACTTTAAGTCAACTACCAGGATATAGTTACTCTAAGCAGGAATTCAAACAGACCTTCACAAGCAAGACCTGAACCATTAGCAGAGCAAGTAAGATTTAAGAGAGATCTCAACAAGCTGGACAAATTAGCTGACAGGAGAAGTGTGAAGTCCTGTGCATGAGAAGAACTAATCCCAGAAAAAGACCTGGGCATCCTGGTGGACACGAAGTTGAACATGAGTGAGCAATAAACTAAACAGTTGAAGAACCAAATCAAGTGCATATTCATCAAATTTTCTCTTCAGAATGGTCATTTCTGTTTCATGACTGTTGAAGAACAGTGAAGGAATAGTTTCATTTTATAACATCCTGTGTTTAGTTTTACTTAGTTTTCTTATTACAAATCAGAAGGGAGTAAAATAAGTTAGTGGGCAATTTAAACATAAGTTTCAGAAATGTCTAGACTGAAATAAATGTAAGGAAAAGAATTTCTTTAAGAGTTCTTAGTGAAAAGAAATCAAATCAAAGCCAAATTTTCTAAACTTAAGTCACACAGTCTTCTTATAGCAGATTGAAGGACAGATATGGGAACTCAAGAAGCCTCAATTGTCAAATGTCCTCTTAAAAGAATTTTTTCTGCAGACAGACATTAAGCCTCTCCTGTCCTCAGAACACATATTATCCTATCTACCCTACTAGGTTAGTAGCTAGGAAAAGCAAAAAGTCTTTATTCTATTCTCTATCAGGTCAGAAAAATATATATTTCTTAAAAATCTTCATTTATGCTTTTATTCCTGGAGTAAACCATAACCTCCAACTCAGACAATTAAAATTGATAAATTAGGTATTTAAAATCTTCTAAACCTGAAATAAAGGAGGGATTAAAGGCATCTTTTTCTCTACTACTTTATTTTCAAAAGGTGTGACTGTAAATCAAGTTCTCATCTGTCAGAATTTTGCTTCTTAGGATGCAACCAATAATTCAATACATCAAGAGAACAACATTATAAAGCTATTATAGACTGAGAATAAATTTCTTTTTCACACTTGAGAAAAAAACCCAGAAGTTTTCTGAATGTTTCAGAAGTATTTAATTTAGACACTGACAACCTGAGAGCTGTGGAGATTAATCATATTTAATGAGTTGCTTGTAGTATTGAGTAGATCCATTAACAACTGCCTGCAGTTCAGAATTATTTTAAATAGATATAACCCAGGTAAGCTTCTGAAGCTCAAATTTGCATCATTTCCATAAGGAAGGAAAAATCTTTCTTTCCTCCTCCCCCAACATCATAGTAGAGGCCTAGAAGTAAAATAACAGAAGAGTATGAGATCAGCTTCTCATACAGAAGACTTCAGTGTGATACAGCTATACTGAACAATTCTATATCTCTAACTGTAAAAATGTGCTTTTCATTTATAGTGGTAAAATAAATATTAATTATAATTTCTAGCAATTCACTTGAACAGAAATGTGTTTGTACTTTGATAGGATTCTAGATATTCATGCATTGCTGAAAATTGATGTCACAGACTAATCCTTGCATTTACCTCAATTTTGCCTCACAGGTATGGGATAAGGAACAAAGCAAAGTCTAGTCTCTGTGATTAGTTAGAGCATTTTCAGCAGTTTTCACTCAAATGCAGCTCAAATGGCCTTTTCAGCCTCTCCTGATTGCAAGCAATTACTAGAATCCATAGGTGCTTGACCATCATCCCTCTTACCAAAGAATATTCTTGCCATTAAGATAGCAGTGAGAGAGTCCATATATAGGTATTGATAGATAAATACGTAGATAAGATAGGATAAGATGAAGTAAGATAAATTGGAAGAATTTCTTGGCACCCTATTTATCAGAGCAGAGTACATCAGGTGATGTAGTTCTGGTGACATTATAGGTATTCAAAATGTACAAGCATCCATGTAGAAGAACGTATATTCTAAATTTCCTGAAAAACAAACACTGATCTGACACTGTAAATAAATTCAAAGATTGTATTGTACATGCAGAAACTGAAATGCAAATGCACATTTTGTATTCAGAATTAATTTCTAAAATAACTTTTAGAACACTCTAACCACTAATTCATTGTAATTAAAAAAATCTTTATATTATTCCTATTACTGTATGTTCAGCAAATTTAAAAAACAATATTGTGGATACTCAGATTCAGTTTTAAAGAAAATACGTGATTGTCCAAAAGTGTTATCTTAAAAATAAAAGCTTTCTTTAAATGTCACCTGAACATTAAAAACTACTTAGTGCAGAAAAAGCCCTGACATCCTTCATTTATCATTGAGGGGGGAGAAGAAATAATGAATGAGCCAGATATTCTCAAAGTCTTCCTTTTCAAAGACTTTCTTTTTATATTATTAAAAAAATGTAATTTCACCTGAGGTATGCACTTGATGAGAGGAAGCACTTTAATGTATGCCTGTATCCTGCCAAGTCATAGCTGGCAGCAGAGAGGTACGGTGCTCCTCTCTGCTGTGCCAGAGATACGCTGCAGTGTGAGCGTGTAGCATTCTCCTTGTCTGAATGAGAAGTGAGAAAGAGCCTGCAGTCTGTGCAATACCGTCCTTGATGATCTTACTGAATGGTTTCCATTAGACGACCAATATCTGCAGGACTTCGTACTCTGATTTTGCTCTATTTGTTCCCAAAGGAGAAAGGCTTCAAGGTATTCATGAATGAATCTTATTTAAAAGGTTATAATTCTGTCATGGGGTTGTATCCTACTGTTCTTCATAGAACCACTGGTCATTTGCTTTAAAAAACTCAGTTGAGGGGAGTTAAAAGGACAGAGCTTTCAGATGTAGACAGTTTCTTTGAGGGAAATAAGGTTTACAGTGTTTCACTTGTTCATTGATTCACTTGTTCATTGGATTTTGGATGCCCTAAGTCTCACATCACTATTTTTCACCTGAAGGAAGTGAATTATTCTACATGTAGTGACTGCAAGACATCTGACTTTCATCTTTTTCCATTTATTTCTCTATCTCTCTTTCTCATCCTAGAGACCCTAATAACTTCTTTCTGTCACAAAACAGGTCGATGTTCCTCTCCTCAGGCCCTTCCTTTCTGGGGGACACCAAAACCCGCTGTTGGCATCAGTTGAATTCCCAGCCTGCTGATGGAGACTGTGCTGCCAAGAAGGGGCAGAGCAGCAGTATCTGCAGCAAGCCAGACCTGAGCTGAAAGGGAGATATAACATCTCCTCTGCATTGTGCAGGGTACCTAAACCAGACCTGCAATCCCATTAAACGAAAGGCAAAAACTTGACAAAGATACATACCACTTTACTTCTCTTAAAAGAAAGGAATTCTCTTTGCCTGTAGCTGCTACAATTGTAGCAAATCATATTATACACATATCTAATACTCTAGGTCATCAGATGACATGAGTGAACATTAGATTGGTCACCTCTCAAACAATGCTGGTCAGCACTGTCAGAGGATTTGAGCTTTCTCTTTCTTGCACCAGATAGCCTTTTTTTTAGGCCAGTATTGTGGAAGAGGCTTCTCGTACCTGACTCATTTTGGTCTCAAGCACATTATGATTGGAAAGGACAGATTTGACAGGTAAAAGATCCTCTTTATATGATTAAGAAATCATACCTGAAGTTAGTCTGAGTCCTCCTGGTTATGGATGCCTCTGGTGCATTTCCACTGGTGTTTTGTGATATTTTACCTTTTTGCCTTTGTGATATTTTACCTTTTGTAAGTGCTCAGGTATCATTTGAATTCGCATGGTATAAGCTCCTAAGAAGATACATAGAGGGACAGATTACTCATATGTTTTATCTTATAATTTAGCATTTGATTCTGTCCAACCACAGTTACACTGCAACTACTGTAGAAATTTTGCAGTAAATCTACTTTGCAATATGAATAATTAGCTGCTATTACATAACTACATGCTTTTCTGGGTGTGAATAGCGAGAACAATTACAAAAGAATTATGGTCTATAACTTTTCTGAGAGATCAAATAGTAATAATATTTCATCTTATCCACAAATGATAGAATGCAAAACATTTATCCCCAAGATATGGTTGTGTTTTCATTTTTTTAAATATAAGTGTATCATAAACACTAAATATATGTGTTCATTATTGCTTCAAAGGAATCATTCAGTTGAGTCACTGCTGAGTCAAAGTATATCTGTTAACTTTGAGTTACAGGTTTTGTAAGTAAGAATTTAGAACTTTGGTAATTCTCCATGCCTATTTTTGTGCTTCACCAATCAAACATCACTGAGTAGGCTTCTGTGAACTGCAGCTGAACACTCAGGATAATAACACCAACACATCCAAAGCCTCTGCTATAATCCTGCTATGCATACTGTAGGTTGAGTACCACTCACTGATTTCCTTTTATGATAAAGTCACCCACCTAAATGATCAAGGGATCATTACATCTGATGTAATCTTTTTATATTTCAGTAAAGCTTTCAATACTGTCTCTCACAGGATCCTTCTGTACAAACTGTCCAGCACACAGCTGGATAAACACGTCATGGGCTGGGTGAGAAATTGGCTCACGGGTCGAGCACAGAGGGTGATAGTGAGTGGGGTGATATCAGACTGGAGACCTGTCACTAGTGGGGTTCCACAGGGCTCTATTTTGGGCCCTGTGCTCTTCAATACCTTCATAAATGGCTTGGATGCAGAACTGGAAGGGATAATAAGCAAGTCTGAAGACGATACAAAACTGGGAGGAGCTGTTGACTCCCTTGAAGGTAGGGAAGCCCTGCAGAGAGACCTCAACAAATTAAGAGGACTGGGCAATAACCAACCGTATGAAGTAAAAGAGGGGAAAGTGCTGGACTCTGCACCTGGAATGGAGCAACCCTGGATGTACAGACAGAGTGGGGAATGAGAGGCTGGAAAGCAGTGCCATGGAAAGGGACCTGGGGAGTCCTGGCTGATGGCAAGCTGAATCTGAGTCAGCAGTACCCTGGTAGCCAGGAGGGACAACTGTGTCCTGGGGGGCAACAGGCAAAGCATTGCCAGCCAGCCAAGGGAGGGGATTGTCCTGCTCTGCTCTGCACTGGGGCGGCCTCACCTTGGATATTGTGGCAGTTTTGGGCACCACAATTTAAGAAAGGTATTAAGCTATTAGAGAGCATCCAAAGGGCAATGAAGGAGGTGAATGGCCATGAGGGGAAGTTACATGAGGAGCAGGTGAGGTCACTTGGTGTGTTCAGCCAGGAGAAGAGGAGACTGAGGGAAAATCTCATTGCAGTCTACAACTTCCTCATGAGGGGAAGAGGTTGGGCAGACACTGATCTCTTCTCTGTGGTGACCAGTGACAGGACCCAAGGGAATGGCCTGAAGTTGTGTCAAGATAGTTTTAGGTCAGATATTATAAACAGGTTCTTCACCCAGAGGGTAGTTGGGTGCTGGAACAGACTCCCCAGGGAAATGATCATGGCCCCAAGTCTCCCAGAGCTCAAGAAACCTTTGGACAATACTCTCAGGCACATGGTGTGACTCTTGGGGATGGTCCTGTGCAGGGCTAGGAGCTGGGCTTTGGTGATCCTTGTGGTTCCCTTCCATCTCAACATATTCTGTGATTCTCTGATCAAACTTCCTCAGAGCAATGAAAAAAACATTTTGGTGGAAAATTTCTACCTTATGTAACACACCTATTCACTTTGAAAGTTGTTCTTACCCACTGCTACTTTTATTAAATAATTTTTAATTTTCACTGCATCATTATATAGGACCTCAGATTTGGGTTAGATTCTACTATACTTGCCACTGAAAACCATAGATGAAAAAAGAACCTCTGCCCTAAGGAATTTTAAAGATAAGCTTTTTTCACTATCTCATGGGTAAAGTTGCCAGTTATTCTTAAAATCTACTTATCTGAGAATTGTTTAGCCTGCAAAAATTGACATGAAATTAGAACAGTATAGAGGAATGCAATTACAAAATAGTAGCTCAGATGAAAAGGGAATATGGATACAAGACATACAAAGGACGGCTCACGACAATTCACTACCTTGCATGGTAGATCTTCAGAAACAAAAAAAAAACAAAACCAAAAATCCCCCACAAAACTAACCAACTAACCAACCAATCAACCAACTGAAAAAAAAACCCTAGAATACTAGATAACAAACTTTGCAGAGGCAGGTATTTCACAGGTATAGATAAAAAAGGTATTTTCTAATATTATAGGTAATTTCCATCTCTGGACTCTCTGATTTTTTTATTTATTGTAATACATTTCAATTAGTTACCAAAAATAGGCAGTACACATTAGCCAGTAAATTTCAAAGCCCTACTTTTACACACAGAGACACTGTGAGACTTCTGTGTTCTCTTTCCAAAGAAAGATAGCAATATTGTAGAGAAACTACATATAAATGCTTATACATCCCACAACTAAACAACAATATATAGAATATATACCAGGTCTAAAATGTGTGTAGTGATAAGTCATGCAACTAAGATGTCGCTTAAAGAAAACTAAGGATTTCAGAGGCGTAGCTTGAATCTCAGAGACTGTACTCAAATGTCAGGGCATGATCTTTTCTTGGATGTGTCAGATACTAGTTCTCACAGAAGTACAATGAGAACAAGGATTGTCAGGTCAAAGCCTTTCTGCAGGTACTTCTGTTTAGCTATGAAAAGTACTTAGAAATTAAAGATTGTTCTTGTTTACTGTTGGAAAAATAATAATATGACTATTAGCTCATTAGTATTTTATATATTGTCTTTGTCATGACTCTTATATTATTTCCATAGGCATTTCATTCAACAGATAGAAGTATCTTTATAAACTCTGCAACCGAAGGCATCCAAAAATTCAGTATAAAGTAAGGGACAGCTACTCCCAGACCACTCTGGGAAAGGCTAGAACTTCTGTAAATTACTGATGGTGATACAGGCGCAAAACATTATTGAAGAAAATGTTTAGATTCACAGAACACCTACCTTGAACAGACAACTCTGCTGGTCTGACTGTGGTTCTCTGGTGACATTTACGGGGTTTATGTGCCAGATTTGGATGACAGAGGACTGAGAAATTAAAAAACCCAAACCCTATCAGCACAATGATACATAGCAAAAAAATGTATTGCTAACTAATACATAATTCTTTGAGAAATCTCATCCTTTAATGCCTACATATATACTCATTATATGTTATCTTCATACAGATGACTATTCTGTGCACTTCACAATTGCTAAAATTTGTGTTTAACAACTAGAGGCAGATTCATTTCATACAACTTATTAGGAAAAAACATGATGAACAAAGAAAAACAGCAGAGCTGAGTTTTGTGTGGTGACCACGTAGCAAAGAATCCAAGAGGTTCATAGAACTTCAGAATTTTGCAAATATCATAATTAACTTAGTTAGCTCTTTGAGCTTTGTTTTTAAATTTAACAACATACTTATATGACGAAGGGTACACTACTTCAGTCTGTCATTTTTGCCAAGGCCTCTTCTGCACTGGATGCCATCTAGCCATTTCATTAACATTAGTTAGTAAGGATCATCAAATTGGAAATATCCCAGTAGAGAGTAAATTAGTGCACTGAGATGCATTTATTGTTGTAGCCAAATGCAATATTTATTAGTATTAGCAGTATTAGCAGTATTCTTGTATAATACTTATAAAAGAAGTGGAACAACATTAAGCATGAAGCCACTAGATTACATTAAAAATAGAAATGACTTTAAGCTGAAAAATCTGGAATTTAACAACCTAAATGTCTATCTGCCAATGTCTATCTATCAATGTCTAGCTGCCAGACTTTAGTTTGGCTTTTTTTTAAAATGGATTCTTTAGCAAGACTTTATCATATTTTTTGATCAGAAGAATTGTCCGTATTTTACACCTTGGAGATTATCTGAAAAACAGATAGAAATAAGGACAGCAATGTTTATGTCGTAACATCTACACTTTAGTCCAGTCTAAATCTATTCTTATGAATGTTATTGAGGTCATGTCTCCTACTAGAAAGGATGTTCTGTGTTGTGAGATGCTTGCCTTCCAGCCTCCACAAAATTTGCAATA
The DNA here is from genome assembly GCF_001715985.3 of Manacus vitellinus. Taxonomy (NCBI): domain Eukaryota; kingdom Metazoa; phylum Chordata; class Aves; order Passeriformes; family Pipridae; genus Manacus; species Manacus vitellinus. Next base: position 7,891,257 of record NW_021940917.1, on the reverse strand, counting down.
GTTCACTTAAGGCTTCGAAATGGCGAAGTGACTTGGTAGCAGCCAACATTATGCCTATAGCTCCCAGAGAAAATTTTGTTTCAGATCTCACATTTGTGAAGCACTGTGACACAACCTTAGGTTTAAATTACGTTTTTTAGAGTTCTCAAGAAAATATAAAAAGTAGCCTGATATACTAGATAATATTATATTTATCTTACAGCTGGCTAAGCTTAGTTGCTCAGTAATGAGGGTGTTGTCTGGGGATGCCACAGGCCTACATATCATTTTGAACTTTACCAGGGACCAATTTCAGTCTCTGGGCACAGTCATATTGCACAGCTTGTTCACCTAGGCTGCTGCTTTTGCAAAGTAATGGCAGCACTATATAACAGGAAAACAATTGTATCAATCTGCTAATATCTTCCTTAATCCTTTAAAAATTTTCTCTTCTAGTGTTTATTCAGAGTTGGCTTGGTATTGTTATTAGACTAAGGTCATTTAATAAAAGGCAGAGAACAGAAAATATTTTTTCCCTAATTAAATATTTACTACTAACATCTGTGACTGTGGTATAACTCCTGGTTTTTTTAAAGCCTATCTCAGAAATTTTATCTTCACTTTGGCTCTGTAAATTGCAGGCATTTTTACTGCTATTGAAGTAGTTGTATAACCAAAAGCAAATGTCTGCCTATTTCTCCAAAACAGCTCCTTTATATCAAGAGGATTTAGGCTCAGTCAGATTGCTGAAGAATAAAGAATTGCTGAAGAATTGTGATGGAAAGCAGATATTTGTTCTTTGATGGCTTTCCTCAGATGGAAATAGAACCCATTGGTAGACTAAATGAAAAATATGTGTCTTGTTTTCCAGGTATGCAGGAGTGTTTATGGTCAATACAAAATCAGTGATGAAATATGGGAAATACATAATTTTTCAAGGAAGTTTACGAGAGAAAAGGATTCCACAATACATATCTTCTGTTCTCCAAGAGGCATATAAAATATCTTAGAATACTATTTTCTTTCTGATTTGGACAAAAATTGCTTGTCTTGGTCTACTTTATGTTTTAAATTATAGGTGCTTTGAATGTTTTTGCCACTTTCTGCAGTTCCTTTTTCTATTCTTTTCCCTCAAAATCAATCTTTACTTACTCTTAATTTCAAATCTAAAATATAAATGAACATTTATAGCGATTTTCAAAGTAAAATAGGTTTTTCGTATTTATCATTCATGATAATATTCCACCAAAAGATGATGGTTAACTTTAAGATTCAAAATTTGAGATTGAGTTATTATCTAACCATGCAAAATAATGATAGTACAGGGAAAAAGAGGGAGGGGGGAAAGAATGCTATGGTGTTCAGAATGTAAAAGTTAAATTATTGTTTTGTGCATAGGCCCATATTTCATTTGGAGGGCTGGGTATAAGAAGTGAACCTGCATCTTTTTGGCAACGCAGAGTACTGAGTGTCCAATTCAACCAAACAATTTGTGTAAACAAAAATTTGATTTTATAGATAGTTTTGTAAAACCATAATCTGTATTTTGTGAAGAAGCAGGGAATTTAGAGAGCTGATGGGAAAATGTTAATTTCTAACATTTAATGCATCTGAAAAAAATTTTGCCAGAAACAATGACTAATGTGTTCAGAAATTTCTTTGCAGGATATATGATGCTTTAAATGAATGAAGTCAGACCTGTCCAGAACCTGTCTCTACTGGCTGCACACACAGAAGGTTTGCTCCGTAATGCTACACCAAATTATTGTAAATTGCCTTTCAGCTCCTTTCAGCTGATGGTGGCTTCAAGCTGTTACAGAACATTTAGAAGGTATGATCCACGCTTTCAGTGGGATTATTACACTCAGTATGGATAGGTGCCTTGTAAGCAAAGAGAAAACAAGGAGGTGAGATCGGCAGAAATTATCACAGAATCACAGAAACAGAGTTGGAAGGGCCCACAAGGATCATCAAAGTCCAGTTCCTGGCCCTGCATAGGACCAACCACAAGAGTCACACCATGTGTTTGAGAGTATCGTCCAAATGCCTCTTGAACTCTGTCAGGCTTGGTGCTGTGACCACTTCCCTGAGGAGCCTGTTCCAGTGCCTAACCACCCTCTGGGTGAAAAACTTTTTCCTAATGTCTAAACCTCCCCTGGCACAGCTTCATGCCATTCGTTCCTTTGGGTCCTGTCACCAGTAAATAGAGGGAAGAGATCAGTGCCTGCCCCTTCACATCCCTTCCTAAGAATGTTGAAGACTGCAATGAAATCTCTCCTCAGCCTCCTCCTCTCCAGGCTGAATAGACCAGGTGATCTTAGCCACTCCTTGTACAGCTTCCCCTCAGGGCCCTTCACCATCTTTGTAGCCTGACAACAGAGGCAGAACGGGGAGCCAGAACGGGGAGCGAGGCGAGGCCCTGCATGTGAAGCTGAAGCGGAGCTGCTGTCCCAGAGAGCAGGTCCCTGACAGTGTCATTGACAGGGAGTAGAAGATTTCACTTTGATATCAGGGAACCAGAATGACCAAGTGCTTCCTGCTTCCCACTGGCAGCCCCAGTGAACACCGTCAAGTAGAACACAGTGGGTGTCTTGCTCATGCTCCCAGTTCTGAAGAAATCATTCCTTCAAAATTCCCTGGATGGTACTGCACCAGTGAGCCTTTACCACCTCATGATACCTTGCATGACCCTCCAGATATAGTATCTAATGATGAAAAGGAGCATGGGAAGAAGAAGAGAAAATTTAAGACAGAAAAAAATAGAAGGATTTCACTGGACAGTTCCAGTGATGATGCTGAAAGTCCTTCAAAGTTGAAGCAGTGCGAGATAATAAATGTCTTTCAGAAACCCAGCTGTTGAAAAAAAAAATGAAAAGAATTTTGAAACAAAAGAGAAACCCAAAGATGAAAACCACAAGGAAGACAAGCATAAGGAAGATAAACATAGAGAAAAGAAGTCAAAAGACTTAACTGCAACAGATATCATAAAACAGTGGACAGAGAAGAAGAAAAAGAAAAAGCTAATTCAAAAGACAGAAATATCTCAAGTGGATGTTCCAAGTCATAGATATGTGTTTGACATTCATCTGATGCGGTAAACAGGACCATGGTGTATAATGGCACCCTCCTGCCAGCAGTTTTCCATAATGTATAGGTTTCATAGAGAAGTATGGCATGAAATGTGAAGGCATCTACAGAGTTTCATGAAAAAAATCAAAAGTTGTTCAGCTAAAAGCAGCTTAAGACAGAAGAATCTCCTAAACTGGAAGAATACAAGTCCACTTCAGTAGCCAGCTTGCTAAAACAGTACCTATGACAACTGCATGAAAATTTGCTTACCAAAGAGCTTATGCCCCACTTTGAAGATGCCTGTGGATAGAGCACAAAAGCTGAGAAAGTTTAGGAGTGCCAGAGGCAGCTGAAAGAGTTGCCAGCATCTAGCTATCTCCTAATATCTTGGCTGAATATGCATACATACGATGTTGCAAAGGAACTGGAAAAAAAAATTAACATCCAGAATATTTCTGTAGTGCTCAACCTTACTCTTCAGAAAAGTAACCGTGTCCGGTATGCATTTTTTATACATGTTCAAGAATTCTTTGGGAATGTGACTCTAAAGCATGTGACCAAACCTCTTCACTGGTCAAATATGGCAACAATGCCAGCACTTCCAGAAACATAAGAAAGCATCAAAGAAGAAATGAGGTGACAGGAGTTCCTGCTGAACTGTTTGCACAGAGATTTGCAGGCAGGGGTGAAAGACTTGTCCAAAGAAGAGAGACTCTGGAAGGTGCAAAGAATCTTAACAGCTTTCCTCTTAAGAGGAGACTAAGAGAAGCTAAGAGACAGGAGTCTTAAACAAAGATTTCACAATAAATTGCTAGTCTTTCAAAGGAAGATGTCTCCAAAGAAGAGATCAGTGAGAATGAGGAAGTTATAAGTATTCTGCTTGCACAGGAAGATGAGATTTTAATAGAACAAGAAGAACTGCTGGCTATGGAGCAGTTTCTGCAGAGATGGGTTGCCTCACAGAAGGAAGAAATTGATTATCTTTGAGAAGAAATAGCTGAAATAGAAAGTAACTAGCTGCATGGCTGAAGTGAAACTGAGGAATGTTCTTCTGAGAGTGAAAGTGGAATGAAGATGAGAAGGAACTGCAGGTCATCATGGAAGATTTTCAGAGTCAGAATGACGAACTGGAGTTAAAGAACAATCACCCGAACCAAGCAATTCACGAGGAGCAAGAGTCTGTCATAGAATTGCAGGTACAGCTTCAATTCAGCGAGCTAAATCAAAGCAGGAGGTGCAGGAAAAAGCAAAAAAAATGTGGGGATGTTTCTCAGAAGTAGAGAGACAGTGTCCTGAAGATAAAACAAAGAGCAGCCAAAGCAAACAATGAGCAGCAAGTTAAGCTGTCGCCAAGTGAACACAGGACAGAAACTCCATTTTGATCTTGGCTATGCATTAAATCACAGAGTCAATGAATATTCTGAGCTGGAAGGGACCCAGAAGAATCATCGAGTCCAACTCTTAAGTGAATGGCCCATGCTGGGATCGAGCCCACCACCTTGGCATTATTAACACCATGCTCCAACGTACTGAACTACCAAACTGTGCAAATTACTGTAATTTGGGTCAAACTGAATAAATTATTGTTAGCTAAGTACACTCTGTAAAGAAACTTTTAAGCCTGGAGACTTCTGTCTCTAATACTTGTGGCTTCTACTCATCAGATGCAGGCGAGTTTGGAGAGGCCAGAAGAGTTTTCCAGTTAGTATCAGGTTATTTCAAGACTGGTTCCCTTCAGGTGACTTAAAATAATTCAGTAACAGGGTTTTTTTAAACCAAAATTATTATTTGCATTATGATACTTAGTTTTCTGTGAGTTTGTAGGAGGTGTTTCAAGTTACACCAAAAAGCATCTGCATTTTAGAACCCTTTCAATGTTTAATTTTTTCCTTCCATTTCAGATTATGGTTATGACTAATTTCCTGATGGAGCTGTTTTCTTAATTTCCAAAGCTTGGTTTGTATTGTTATTTCATGATTAACTTCTGTTGGTTGCTGTTTGTTGTTTCTTTTAAATATGTTAATCAACTCTACAGTGTGCAAATTACCCTTAAAATCATCATTCAATGCCAGAGAAAATTTCCCACTCAATGTGTGCTTCCCTCAGAAAATACACCCTGAGCCAAGATGATGTATGAGAAAAGAGAAGAATAGGAGATTGTGTATCAGACACTTCATGGAAAGGCAGCTTGTCATCTAATTGATTCTTGTGGGCTTTTCTTGGTACTGCAACATACAGTCCTTTAATTAATTACTTTTACACATACTATGTACAGCTTAATTTTCATAATTGCACATAATTGTAACCCTTTGGGTTTTATTTACAGCAGTAAAAAAAAAATCCCTTCTTTCCCTCTCCAGATGATTTAGCATCTGATTCTCTTTTCAGTGAGGAAGACTTCAGAAAAAGCAAAATTTCAAGTTTATACAATGAAGGTACTTAAAAAATATACAAACTGACACGAACAATCACATTCTATGAACAAGTCTGACCCCTGATCTCATTTACTGTGATGTAGTCATCAAATTTCATCATCTATCAGGCTTGTAACATTTGCAGCTTTCCAAGCAGAGGACAGCACTCAGGAGAAGATCTTAGCTTTGGAGCTGGGCTGGGGACACCCCAAACAGGAACCAGTTGTTATGGTGCCTCCCATGGGTTGGGAAATCTCAGCCTGCCTCTCCACTTGCACACATTTCACACACACATAATTTTGCAGAGGCCTCCAGTGAGCAGGGTTTTGTGAGAGAAGACTAGACACCCACCCGTTTGAAGTAAATGGAGACAGTAAAAATAGACAGATGTTTCTGGAGCTCATCTCTGCAGTTTCCAGCCATCCCCAACACACTCTAGAGGAAACAAGTGACAGTATATTAATTATGTGGGTAGGTGAGAAGGGTAGCACGTTTTTGTAACTGGATCTAGATTCTGTGAGGTTATGCTATGATCACTGCATGCAAATTAAAAGAGTTGCTGTAATAAGCAATGGTCTGAAACCAAACAATTGTTTGTTTACTAAAAAATAATTAATATTCATAAATAGCATTTTGACAGGGGTTGTTGCAGGGCTGTTGCATAACTATGTGGTTATAGTTTGAGTAGCACTCCAAATCAAAAAAATGACTGAGAATTTTATTCAGCTGAACATTTTATTCAGCTCAAGAAGTGTACATAACCGTGGCAAACCTAGAATATATATACATACTTTTAAAATATTACAATCTTCCATGAATCAGTCATACACTGTATTTCTTCCATCTTTTCTTATTTAAATATCATGCAGGTAGGGATGCCTTCAGACATCCTGAGATTTGGAGGTGTGAGCTGGGGAAAATTGACATTAAAGAACAAAAACAAAGCACCCATGCCAAAATTTGCAATTCTAAGCAAAGGCAGCATGTGGCATGAATGAATTATTCTGACTGAAGTCCCTGCTTGTTTCTGCAGATGTAGGATGCCCTGCATGAAAACTTGGAGGGTAAAGTGTAAGTGATTGCCTGGTTTTGGCAACGATGAGGAGGCCTTTCTCAGTCTAGATAATGAGCCCATTTAAATAAGTTAATTAAATTTTTCCTTGGAGCTTTTTATAGAAAGATAAGTAGATGGCATCTAAACAATGTAAAGTCAGAAAGAGGATATAACAAAGCAAAACCATTATAGAGGTGTCATGAGAAATCTGAGGAAATCTTATACTGACATTCTGATTTTATTGTACTGAAAGAAAGAAGACCAGAAACACAGTGTGGAAAATTGCATAGCCTAGGCATTTGTAGACTTAAGTACTTTGTTTCAATAAGTCTAATTATAAGGATGTCTAGAGCTATTGTTATGTTCATGGTATTTGAATGACATTAGTTTAAAATGTGTACCACTCAGAAAAGCACTTAAAATGTGTTAAACTTTAAACAATTGAACTCTTTAATTGTAGTCGGTGCAGTAACTGAATGCTTCTGTCAGGCAGATGTTCAATCATGTTGAATCAGACTTTTCTTGTTGCTTTTCAGTAGATTGCACAGACCAGCATATTTTTAAGAAAATTCAACAAAACTCAACCACATTGTTGAGTTAAAAAACAATGAAAGCATCAGTTGCCACTGGTATGGCTTTTCTTAATATTAAGAAACAGAATACCATGGGACTGTTAGTGCTTGCAATGAATTCCTTATCAACTCCATATAACACAACTGCAGTATAATAGTTCTTAACTTGACAATTTATCCAGATGGCAGGAAACACAACTTAGTATTTCCTGTCACAGATTATAAGGAAAGGAAGACATATACATATTCAGTTTTTTGGATTAACCTTAGTGATGAAGCCTGACCAATTTACAAAGAAAATGGAGATAGAAAAATAAAAATATAGAATCGCAAAATTATAGAATCATTTAAGGTTGGAAATGACAATATCACTGAGTCCAACCACTCACCTAACACTGCCAAGTGCACCACTAAGTCATAGTGCACCACAAGTGCACCAAGCATGGGGTTTTTAACTACCTCCAGGCTTCCCTGGGCAGCCACCATTTTTCTAGTCCATTAAAAGTGTTAAATGGAAAGCAGAGCTTGAAAACTGGGGAAAGTGCCTCAAAGTACTTTGAATCTAACAACTTCAACACAGAAAAGAAATGGCTTCTCCGTAGGTACAGCTCAAAGTCTTCAATGTCAATACATCGCACAGTGTTATGAGTTTAGCTCAGTAGGTTAGAGCATGGTGCTGAGACTGCCATGGTTGTGGGTTCATTCCCTGCATGGGCATTTCAGAGTTGGACTCAATGATCCTTATGGGTCTCTTCCAACTCAAACTATTCTGTGGTTTTGAGCAACATTTCAGCAGTCCTTTGGTCTACCTGTCACATGTTTACCATTGTGTGCTGGCCAGAAGGTAACTGTTAGCAATGATGGCTATCAAGTTTCAGTTTTATGTGTAGCCTCAGAATCTGAAATACTTATTTTAAAGGATTTCTATACAGACAACCTCAAGGCAGAAATGAGGTAGAAGCAGTAAGAAGAGCATTACTTGTAAAAAAATTAATAATATCCTTATTTGGTACTTACACGCTAATCTACCATTTCAGAAGTCTTCCCTGCTGTTTGATGTATAAATGCCCATATGATTATTTCCTGTTCCACAGTAGATGATGAGAGTCTACCTGGTAGCAACACTTCCTCTCAGCTGGAGAAAAGGGAAGGAGGAAAAACTTCAGGAAGCACTTCTACTTACTGTGCAAGGATTTCCCATCTGCTGGCAAGAAGAAAAACAGGGAGAAGAAATAACTGACACAAAAGGAGCAACAAGCGAGGATAAGTCTACTGGTTTTCTGAGTATGGACTCTTTTGCTATTCCACTGGAAGCAGAGATTAGTATTTAACACAAGTGGCTACTGCCGCTTCATAAATCCAGCTCAAACAGGTAAGATATCTATCACGGTGTGTATATATAGTAGAAAAATCAAATCACTCTGAAAGACATCCTTTTAGCTTTAAGTGAGGAGGCCTACTCTAGCGGTCTCTACAACTGTATCATTTTGAAGAACTTCTTCAAAGAGAAAGTCCTTATGACAGAGGTCTGAGTACAAGAAAAATAGTGCTAGAAAGAAGCTAGGGAATTAAGAAAATGACTTCTGAAATCCCCATATTCATTCATCCCAAATGAAAATGTGGGTTGTCATTAACAACATAGTCTAAACTATACTCAGAGATATCTCTATTTACAATACGTGTGTGTTAGCAAGTAATAAAACATCTTAACATATAAATAACTGACTAATTGCTGGATTGTTCTGTGACATATGGAAATCAAGTCTAAGAGGTGACATAGTAAACCAGTATAGATCTGCTATCTGCTATGTGTCAACATATTCAGCTACAGAGAGGCAGATGAAAGAAAGTGAACTTTTCCAAATGATCAGTGATCAGATCTGGGGGATTTTCCTACTACTTTGTGGTAGCACGAATTTCGTAGTCCAAAACTTCTTTTTACCAGTAGTACCAAGTCTGAGCCTGACAGCAATGTGAGTGGTGGGTTTGACACTGTCTGAGGACCACGTGCATCTCCAAGGCTCAAGAAAATTTCTCAGTGACTCTTCTCGTTTCTGATGGGAAATAGTTAATTTCCAAGAAAAAGGATTTTCACCAAGTAACTTCGTAAAGAACCAGGCTGTATTTCTCATGGAAGTCACCAGATGGTAGTAGCCCAGCCATTTAGAGTTTGTATGCAAATTGTTTTAGAAAGATGTTTAAAGTAATCTGTAGCAAAAAAAAAAAAAAAAGGAAACTAAAAAACTGGAGAGTTATGATTACTACTTCTGTTTTACAAGCTGTTTATATTTACTCTAATTTTCACTGCTTCCCTTTCCTCATTTCTGTCTTCTTTGTCTTCCACTTGTTATATGTAGCTGTTTAGGAATAGGTCTAGTAGCAGTCAAGTGTGGGTGGAGAACTTTCTACTCCACCTGTATTCAGGCTGGCCAGGTTGAAGCCAGGTCTTGTGCAGAGGCTGTGTAGCCACGTTAATGATGAAATATATGTTAATATACTGTGACCGTGACAAAGACTCTGTTTCTCAGCAAGCCAGCTGAGGTACTCAGCTTCCAAACAGGGCTGGGCATGCCCATCATGCACTGAGCTGGTAGCAGTAAAAGTTTCTCTCACACATGCCCATGGGTAGCTCCTCTGCCTTTTTTCAAGGGCTATGGGTTCAAACTAGACATTTCTCTGCCACATTTATGTCTAATGCTGGGCAGCTCTCAGCCCTTCTCGTGTCCAGACTGGCCAAACTTCCCCCATCAGCCCAAGTCTGCGTCTGACTAAGTATGAGTGGAGACCAGCTCTGATATGCTCCCATACCCTCTGATACTGGCAGGACAAGTGCTTCTGTGCACCCTGTGCACCTCTAACACAGCTCTGTAGAGCTTTGGTTTTACTTATCTCTACTGTTCTGGTAATCCTGCCTTCTAATGAAAGCAATCAGCGTGGTTTTGTGCCATGGACAGATTTTTTTTTGCCTTAAGCCTCTCCTATATATAAGGGAAAGAATATTATGCTACTTCATCCATAGACAAAATGTCTTTAAAAGGGGGTATAATAGGAGTAAAGCAAAAGGAAGAGTTTGCATAACACATTTTATCTACTTACCTGCCTATTTCAGGATGAAATTAGTTTTACATGTCCAGAGGAACATTTAATTGTAAAACCCCTATAGAAAAATTCCCCGATCTCATGCAAAGACTATTTGTCTTCTAATCTCCCTTCTTTGTCTCTAGTGCCTAGTATTTCAAAATTTCACTTCTGCTTGGAAGAAAGCCTGCACCAATCAAGATGATTGGCCTGCAGACTGTATTTCCACTGTTCCTGTGGGAAGGAATTAGATCACACTGCCTTGCTGTAGACATCCAGTTGCTACCTCTGCTGACCTCAGCTGTTGTCATGATCTGCCTAATAAAATCAAAGCAATTTTTATGTGAGACAGCTTTGCAGTTAGACAGAGATTAAACATACCCTTAGCAACATCTCCAAATTAAATTTTCAGATCATAACTCTCTAGCCGTAGACCACTCCCTAGTAAACATATGGAGCCAAATTAAATTTTTGAATGCACTGTTCAGAGTTGCTCTTTTAGTATCATAAATATTAATTCTTTTATTCCTCATGCCAAGTCTAAGATACCACAGCTAAATGTATGTTTCAGTGCATCAATTACCTATAACAGAAAACTTGGGGAAAATGCAAGAGAAAAGGCACAGTGAAGCATTGCGTAAATCATCCATTGTACAAAAATTCCCCTTTATAACATAAGAGAACAGGGTGCACAGCAAGTAAATATATATTTCTGAATTGAAATTATATCAAGAAATCATGTTTAGAGAAGTCACATGGCAAATAGCAAGCAGTTCTATAATCAAAGCACATGGTCATGACAGCCTGTAGTGATGATAAACTAATGACAAAAACCCAGCCAGAAGACCCAGCCATGGCTCTGTGAACCACGTTTAAGAAGAATAAACCATGATGTGAAGATTGAAATTGGCAGCACAACCTGGTAGAAACAGTCCAATGACCAAAAGAAAAAAATCAAGAGGAAAGAGCCACAAGTTTCAAATGAAAACTGGATGTCACTTTTGTGAAAAACTTTATTTTCTTAGGAACAAAAAAGGAGCTGAAATGAAACACATTAGTTGCTAGTTTCAGTATGGAAATATAAAGATGTGTAGGAATCTTGGGGGGGAAAAGTACAATTTGAAGGGCAGCAAAGTCTTGGATAACACAAAAAATTTAGTCTATATGGCTGGAATGAAAGACCCAGACTCAGTAACTGTGTAACAATTTCCTCTAGTAAAGATTTGTACTGGCCTAAAATGTGGTTTCTCCTTCTTTACTTAGCCAACCTCCCATCCTCCCTCTTCAACCTCCCACCAAACTTTAAACAAAAGGAAACTCAGTAGAGGGAGAGAAAGTAAGATGATGTATCTGAAATGTGTCCCTACAACACGTTTGGAAGCTCCTATCACTTTTTCTTCATAGTGCAAGGACATTACTACTGAAATCAAAGGGACTGATGGGTGATTTTCAGAATCTTCCTCTCCTACTCAAACAAATCTATTAACAAATATTGGTAAGCATTTCAATTTGCCTATTTATGCAGCAAGGACTGTTAAATTTGTCTCTGAGGTGTCTCAGATGTCACAAACTTCTGAGTTTCTCTTTCAGGATACATCAGGATCACTACTAACTGGGAAAACTAAGTTAATAGATGTAGCTGTACTGTAGCCTGTGTTTTAGCCCTCATCTGCTATCCAGAAACTGTCTTTCAAGGAAGAAAAAAAAGATCAAGAAAAAGAGCAGATTTTGGACTGGTACTTCTCTACTGCTTGAAATTTCAAGCAGGTTCCCTGCTCTACCACAGAAAGTGATGGACTGCCTGTGTGACAAGGCCAGAGGGGGACTGGCTTGATCCTGGTGACACCACTGCTCTCCATGGCTGCAGTGAATACAGGTGCTTCTCATGAATTAACAGCAGCTGTCAGGAGGATAAATCAGTCTAAGTTTTTTGTCCTGGCTCTACAGTCTTTCTCTATATGTAAAAATTCCCAGTTTTACTAATATCCACTTCAGAGGATAGAAATTTTGCCTGTGCAATTTTTGAGAACTAGTGCTTCACTGGCATCACTCGTAAGCAGTATTGAATATTCAGGATAGAATATTAGAATACGCAGGTTGGATTTGGTAGGAGTATAAGACACAGTTTCCTACAAACTAGAATACTGAAAGTAATGAGAATGCACATTTGTGAATTTCAATACATACTATTCTGCAGAATGCTTACAGGCATGCCCATTAATTCACAATTAGACTTCTCTATGACAAGAGCACAAGGTCTAACAACATTAAATTCAGTATGTAAAATTACAGGGAAGTGAGCACAGTAACAAAAGACAAGTACTGAGATTTTTTTTTTCCCATTTGGCACAAAAGAATCTGTACGTACTTTGCTCTAAGGAAACAATTTTCTCTTTAACACCAGCATAAGCTCTTCTACTTTTTTATGGTTGTATTTTTGGCATATGTAATTAATCTTCAGACTTTTCTTGGTAATGCTTTCATCTAAGAACTTACATTTCTTCACTTAGCCATTTCAAACTCAAGAAGAACTTTTTAAAATAAGCCTTTTTTGTGTAATATGTTCATAAGCTTAAAAAATATTTAGTTCTAATACCTTCACATTGACAGATTATCATGCTTTAGGATATGTTGACACAGAGCAGCAGTGCTAATTATCCTAATATCTGCGATGTCTTGCCTTCAGTTATTGCTCTTGAAGTCACTGTCTAGGTGTTATCTGAAGTCACACAGCTCCCCATCAGATTGCAGCAATAACAAAAGCAGGGAAAATGATCATAATAAACACATTTAGCACAATCCTACATTTTATTAAATGATTCTGTAGCAAACTATGTCTGTGTGCATATAACTACTTCCATTATAAGCCTCATTTCTTTTTCTATTGTATCTCTGTCCAGATAATCCCAGAATTGCAACCTGATAAAATCCAAAGGCATATTTAAAACTTTCTTACTGTTTGCCATCTGGAATTCAGTTCCAGTTCAATCAACAGGAGGGTACTGACATGTCACACTGCATAGTCATTCACTACATTTGCATGGTTGTATTCTGTAGATGGGATACTAGCCTTTTCACTATATATATATAATTCAGGTTAATGATAATTATGCTAATTTATGCATAGGAATCTCAGGCTCTCTAAGAGGGGCATATGTCACCTTTGGGTTTCCTTCTACTTTCCTTTGTTGTTCACAGTTTCACATTAAGCCCTTTCTAAATGCACACTTACACACCAATCCAAAAAAACAACTACTTTTCCTGTGGAAGTACTTGCAATTGCAGGATGTTAAACAATAGCACAGAGTAATTAGTCTTTTAGGAGGGGAAAAATAAAGCATTTTCTGTACTGCAGTGTGTCACCACAGGAACCAATGTAATTTCCCACTGATCTCTCATTATCTGTGATTAGGGCCCTCACACTGAACACCCCCAGCAAGCCAACCTTGCAATGTTTGTAATAATAGTAATTAGCCAACATTTAGCGCTTGAACAGTACTTCTCACCCATACATCTTGAAGTATTGTAAAAAAGATGAAGGAGCAAGCTTGTACAAGCTTGGGGCTAACAGCAAGGTTAGGTGAAAATCAAGATCACTGGATGCTTAACTTTGGGCAGGTCTATTGTTATGTCTATACCACTAAACAAGAGAGACAAGCACTGCTCAGTGGTGTTAAAGCCAAGTGTCAAGTGACCTGGAGCTAATGTTGATGCTGCTTTAGCACTTGCCACCTCTGGAAGAGACCTATCTATGATGGACCATTTTAGTGGTTCAAAACAGAGCCAGGGAGTGAATTAACAGTGAAATTTCATGGATAATCACAACATCTAGTATTATAACAGATCCCTTGGACTTCTTCATTCTTCTCTTCCGATATTTTTGTTTCACATAGCTGTTCCTACTGATAATCTGCAAGCCTACTTGTCCCCACTGATAATCTCCAGCCTCCCAACCAAAAAAGGCTGTCCACCTATTATAACTTACTGAAGTGTCTTCCCAATCTTTGAGATTTCTTTACCTGAGAAAAACTCATTTCTACTGATACATGGAAGAAAACAACTAAATAATGAAAAAAAGGTCAAAGATTTCACCAAGGGAAAAGAAATAAAAATATTACAAATTGTTCAAGAATATTCAGTATCTTAATGAAGTCACATTCTGTACTGTAACAAAATTCAGATAATTCTGAGGTGCTCATACTAAATCACCAGATAAGAAGTTATGTTAAATTTATGATGCCAGTTATTTAGAAAAAAAGTACCTGGTTGAATTCCAGGATCAACTTACAGATATTTCATAAGCAAAACAGGAGATGAAATTGGATGAACATATTGCTTATGTTTTTTTACTCTCTTAGTAAAGTGATTAACTCCACCTTTAAACTCAGTAACAACAAAGAAATTATTTACTGACTGTTCTATCAGATTCTATCAAGTTATATACCATGCTTGTTTCTGTTTCCTAGAGAATGAGAACACTGCAGTTTTTTATATTAACCTTCATTTTTCTTGCTGAGTTTTCAGTAAGAAAACTATCAATAATGATTTCTTCTGTTCTGGTAAGGCCTCCCCTTGAATATTGTACGCAATTTTGATCACTGCAATATAAGAAAGATAATAAGCTATTAGAGAGTGTCCAAAGGAGGGCAGCAGAGATGGTGAAAGGCCTTGAGGGGAAACTGAGTGAGGACTGACTGGGGTTGCTTGGTCTGTTCAGCCTGGAGAAAAGGAGACTGAGGAGAGAACTCATTGCAGTCTACAACTTCCTTGTGAGGGGAGGAGGAGGAGGAGACTGATCTCCTCTGTGGTGAACAGTGACAGGACCCAAGGGAATGGCCTGAAGTTGTGTCGGGGGAGGTTTAGGTTGGATATTAAAAGGGTTATTTGCCCAGAGGGCAGTTGGGTACTGGAACAGGCTCCCCATGAAAGTGGTCACAGCACCAAGCCTGACAGAGTTCAAGAAGCATTTGGACAATGCTCTCAAGCACATGGTGTGACCCTGTGCAGGACTAAGAGTTGGACTCACCTTGCGGATCCCTTCCAGCCCAGCATATTTTGTGATTCTGTGATAAATATAGGTGGTGTTCTTTTCAGCTCAGTTTTCATAGCAAGAAGTTTTTCTTAGTGAGACTTGTAAGTGTGTTGATTAGATTCATGCATAAAGTAAAACCAAAGGGAACTCCAAAGGAGGATTATAGTCAGTGATTGTGGCCACTGTGAAACAGGTAAAAAATCTCCACATGAAACCACAAAAGCAGTAGTATTACACTTTATAAACACTGCCAGGCATTAAATTAAATCTACTCATAAAATACCAGAAAGGTATTTCAGAAGCCATAGCTGATAGTTTCCTTCCATAAAAAGATAGATTCTGAAGCCTGGCTGAGACAGTCTTCACCTAGATAGATATGTATGTGTGTGTGTATAAACATAATTCAAGCTATTTTCACCGCTTTCCTGAAGCCAACCAGTTGCTACTTTTGCATCTGCTACTTAGGGGGTGATCTAATGGGATATCTGGTTGAGAAGTAGTTGAAGGTGTTCAAAAAATTTACTAGGCCTGACACTTCTTCACTGCATAGCATGGTGACAATAGGTCTTTAAAACTGACTTTAACTTACTTGGAGACTTTACCGCTCCACCCACCTTTCAACAGAGGGTAGTGAAGCAACCAATAGAAGAAGGAATATTTAACCATCATGTTGTCTTTATGTTAGTTTATCACCTGTCCAAACTATAGCTAAGACTTGCTTTCTTAGAACAATCTAGAAAACACAAGGATGCAGAAGAAGTCAACGTATTTCCCTGCCCAGCCACTGAGTACTCCGAAGGAGCACAGACATGGGCATCACAAGATGATTCCCTGCAGCAGCTGAAGTGGAACCGTGGGAAAACACAGCTCATGTACAAGGTAATTCAGGGCTTGCTTTTTGTGTTCCCCAGCTTGGGGTTTTATAAGACATCTTTTGGTTTTTTCTCCATTAAGAGAGAAATAATTCACCATTAGTTACTGTAAGTCCATTTTGACACCTCTGCATATGGGAACATTTTCAGATACTGTGTGTGGAAGACAGTGGGTGACAGGTACAGTAATGCCAGCTTTGTGGACTAAAGAAAAGAATTCATATTCCCCAAAGAGATGGGACTGTTTAATATTCTGCTGCAATGCTTAGACTGCTGTTAGCTATAGGGAGTCGCTATTAACAGTTTTCACACATGGAAGAAAGTAATTTAGATTACAAAGATTTTTGGCATTGCTACAATTGGTACAAAGTTATTGTACAGTTTCTTTATTTCCCCTTTTCTTTTCTACAAATAAAAGAGAGAAGAACATTCGCAAAAATATATGTTCCTGCTGAGCCTCTCCTGAGTGCAACAGCAGGAAAAGGGCAAGGTTTAATGGTTATTAGTATGGGTTGATATTCCTAAGTAGATAAAGGAATAAGAAAAGTCATTCCACAATTTCCAGAATACTTTGTATAAAGATAAGTACTTCTTTAGTTACAGAAAACATGCAATACTTAGACTGTGGAAGATGTGTCCATTGCTAGACTTGCTCAAATTCAAACTTCTTAGTGTTAAGGACAATTTTTTTTTCTTGTAACGTTGCATTCAGCTTTCTAATGCTTCACTGTGTAGTCCAGCTAAGTCTATTTGTTCTGTTGATGCTCGTTGACTATTAAACCCAGCTGTGTTTGTTGGTTTTGTTTTTGGGTTTTTTTGTGGGTTTTTGTTTGTTTGTTTGTGGGTTTTTTGTTTGTTTGTTTTCAGATGAGGGCCTTTAAAATATATATAAGTGCTCATAGTTTGAAGGAGGTCCCAGACTGGAAAAAATTTGTTAGTTTTATTTGTTTGAGGGGTTGCTTGATTTGTTTTTGAGTTTTGTCTGTTTTTTAGGTTTGGGGTTTTCACTGGTTTTTTTTTTTCATCCCTTCATTTACTAGCATAGTAGCATACATTTTGATTTTTCTGAATTATCCAGTCAAGCACGCTTACCTGCCTTCTGTAAAATTATCTAGCAAAGAAAAGCAGTTACATTTCAGGGAGAAATGAAAGGGGAAACACAAAAGTCAGGGTAGGTAAAGTAATTAAATGTTCAGATCTCATAGTCTGCAAAACAATGTGAAAAAAACTAATAGGAAATGTTTTTGAGACCTTTGAGATTTCAAATGTAATTAAGTGGTTTGTGTTTCAGCTGAACTTTAAGAGCAAATTAAACTTTGTTCCTTTTTTATTTTACACTAAATATTTCTTGTCTTGGTCAGAAAAATCTTGCTAGCATTTGATAATTTGATAACATCTGTTTTGGTGGACCAGTGTCAATATAGTCCATGAAACTGCACACAGTAGTAATGAAGAGTAGAGTTATTATGGAGTTTTTTTAATCAGTATAAAATAAAAGTAAAAATCTTCTTTTAGTTGTTAGGTCAACTCTTCCATATGATGGAAACTGATGTAACACAAACAAAGGGACTAGTAAACACAAAGAAAAGAAGCTGTAGTACTACCCAAGGAGTTGACACCAGTTTGGGATCTAGGGTCCATGGTATAAAATTGTATATTCTATTAAACATTTTCAAAACATGAGGAGAAATGTGCTGAAGTAAATAGCTGTTTAAATAATTCTTCTGGTTTATTTAAAGTAAAATCTTCTTTAAGTCCTTCTTATCTCTGTGACCTGTCAATATCTTTTTTACCTATGTGAATCTTGTCTAAGCTGTTACAGTATATTACAATATATTATGCCCACCCATAAAATCTAATTAATGAGATGCCTTGGGCCCATGGCCCCGGGTTTGTTCCACAAGCAAAACCTCTAACTAAAGATTAATTACAATAGACAATCAGCGACTGATGTGTCTACTCTTATCTCAGTGTTTACCTGCATGTTTTAATTTATTCAGTCTTCACGTCTAATAATCTTTTATAACTTGCTTTCTCAGAATTAAGGAACTTGCATGCTACAGGACACAATTAATTTCTCCTCTTCAGTGCTGGTTTTCCATTTCCGCAACCCTAAGTTAACATTCCCCAAATCTTCCAGTTCATTTGACATCTATTTTCTTGTTGAAAACCCTGATTTAAATGTTTCCTGTGATACAAGCAACATTTTAAAGAATCACAAAATATATCATAGAATGACATCTATCATAGAATATTGGAAGGGACATAGTCCAACTCCTCTGCTGTGGACAGGGACACTTTTCACTAGACCATGTTGCTCAAAGCCCCATCAAACCTGGCCTTTAACACTTCCAGGAATGGGACACCCACAACTTCTCTGGGCAATTTGTTCCAGTGCCTCACCACCCTACAGTAAAGAATTTTTTCCTAAAAATGAACCAAAACCTCCTGTCTTTCTGTTTGAAATCATTCATCCTTGTCCTGTCACTGCATGCTCTTGTAAAAAGTCTTCCACTAGCTACCTTGTAGACTCCCTCCAGCTACATCCCGTGCAGATTCTTCTTTCTAAATACAGTTGATATGCATAAGCATGTGACATAAAAACAATAGCTGTTATTTGTATAAAGTATATCAGCCATGTGGGAGCCCCCTGGTGGTCTAGTGGTTAGGATGTGGCGCTCTCACCGCCGCGGCCTGGGTTCAATTCCTGGTCAGGGAACTCCCCCGGGCAGATGGAGCTCGTCAGCCCTGTAAGGCCATCCATCTAAGAGAAGGTCACTCTAAACAAACCTACGTCCTGAGGACCTCGCTGCCACTGTCCAAGCTCGCTCGGCCCCAGCAGATGAACCTCAGGATTAAAGGGTGGGCTCAGTTCAGCGCACACTGTGTCTCACCTAAAAAATCCACTGCGCAGGCTCGAAGGGTAATGACCTTTCCCAAATCTTCGTTCGCGAAGACTGGTTGTACATCAGCCATGTGTGTTAGAAAACAAATGAGGAAAACAGTTGAGCAAGAACATTATAGATATATGTGGCATTTAGGAGCTCTGCGTTTAGAATTGGGCTAGAGTTCCTACTTATCTGGGTCTGTGAGAACAGGCGCAGTGAACACAGTCAATAACTTTGTGGATAAGGGGCATGAATAACCTGACTCTAAGGACATTTAGCATGTCTCTTCTGCACAGCTTACCTAATCAAAGGAAAAAAGATATACAGACAACACAGAGCAACAACTTGGGCTAAAAAGCAGCTCATTGAAGCTCATGTTTTCCAGGAAAACATAAAGGCTTGTGTTAAAAAGAATTTCAGACAACACGTTCAAAAAAGAGAGTAGCTATTAAAATGCTAATGTTGCTTTATTTTCCCTTAGTTTACAATCACAAAATGACATTAAGATTTTATTTCTCAAGCTGCTTGGAAGGTTTGCATGTAGTAATAATGAATTCTGTTTCTATTAAAAGTTTACCTTCTTCTTTCCTACTTCAAGTTGAAGATCAACTTCAGTTGATCTTCACAGAGGAACACCAAAACTGCACTTTGACAGTATTTTCCATGCTATCACAGTTCCTCATGTTGCCTACACAGTTTGTATTTCTTGTATCATCATTGTGCAAAAAGCAATCAGTTTCAAAGGAAAGCAGCATGGAAGAACTGGGCAATCTGAATAGAAAAAGCAGCCAAGTAATCAATTTAATAGTGTAAAATTTCCTTTTAAGAAAATGCATGATTGCACAGAAGTTAAAACAGGCTGACAGACGCACAATGCTACACTAATATTTTTATTATTTGGCAGATGTGTTGAGTTGGACTAACAGGTATTTTAATTTTTTTAATGTAACTGGCATCAGAGAGATGGTCTTGTGATGGAATTAATGAGTAATTCTCCCACAGGAATCAGGAGACTATAGAGAGTGCAATTTAGTCACTGGATTTCTGAAATCCGAAGCAAAACAGGAAAAGGCTTGGCTTTTTTTAAGACAGGTAGATTATAAAATAAGTAACACCTTGTATATGGAAATGAAACACTACTAATGTATACTGTAATGTTAATTATCATATGTCTACCAATAAAATTTATTTTTAACAGAGATAATGGTTAATAAGAAGAGCTTTTGACATGACATATATCGTTAAGAAACCACAGTAAGAGAAGAGCATCATTGCTTCTAGCCCAGTCATTGGGAAGTACTTTGAGTTTCATACAGTTAATATTTTATGGTGTGTTATAAACAAATAAACAGTAATCTGCTTTTTACAGGGTTTGAGTTACTTTGAGCCTTTTTAATGTAATCAGTAGTCTTTACAGATCCCATTCAACACAACTAAAAGTCTTCCAACCTGCTGGACAACTGAAATGTTTTTTCTTTTGGAACCAGGTTCAGTCACACACACACATCGAGCAGAGGACAAAATGTGTATGTAGACAGTTATAAGGAAAAAAAACTCTTTAAACAAACTTTTGGATCAACATGTTTCACTTTAAACAAAATGGGAGAGAGATTCAACCACTTGAACAGAACGGTGGAGAAAAAATCATTAACATAAAGCAGACTGTAATTTTTATCTCATTTCTATTATTATTTTGATGCCTTAAGGTCCCTTTAGTTTTTTTATTTTTCTAATTTTATAAGTTTTATAAGTAGTAATGTAGAAACTATAAGTTTTAGAAGCAGCATTTATTCCCTTACCCTTTTCCTTACCCTTAGCATAGCAACTACACACATATCCTTACCCTTTTAACCCATTCCAAGCTCCCCATATCAATTACCCCTAAATTCCATTAGAATATTTAGACTTCTCTTCAAGACAGGCCGATTCTGTTTAAAGAACACTTGTACTCTGGCCTAAACCGCAGGGTACAGCCAAGAACTGGGTAACTGTGTGCCCTCTGTACTCTGAGGAAGATGAGGGGATGAAGAAGGTAGTTCGGAAAAGACCCCAGCCCAAATTCCCCAGGGGGGGATCAGGGGTGGACCAGGGCAAAAGCCAGAGGGTGGAAAAAAACCTGGGATTGGTTGAACAGTATTACAAAACTGTAACACCTGAGGCAGAGAGGCGTGTGCGTTTTGAAACTTCTGTGCCTGAGAGGTGTCATAGTTTGAAATTGGCCCCCTGAGAGGCTGGGGGGCTCAGAGGTGATTGGGTGTCAGGGCAGTGTTCCCTGGAGAGCAAATCACTGTCCATGTTGTTTGCTTCTGCTCAAAATCACATATCACAGCACCGGAAACGGTTGGCAGTGCAGTCTTGGTTGTTTTGCTGGTGGTGTCTGCTGCGTGTAGGTGGACAAGGCCAGGGCGTGGCTGGGCTCCCTCTCTTCCCCTCTGAGGGGTAGAGGGGAGCCCTGCGACCCCCCAGCTCAGCCTTTGGCTAGAGTCAGAGTCAGCATTTGGAGTGTGTGCTGTGAAGGAAGAGATTCACAGCACCTCAGGTAAGAGGAGAGAGGCAGGCTTTGCAGCCAAGCCTTCTTCCCCCTCCTTTTCTGCAGTGAAGCTGTAGAGGGGGGCTTTTCTTCCCCTCCACTGTGAGTGGAGGAAGGGCTCAGAGTTGGAGCTGAGCCAGGAGACTGGGCTGTGGAGGTAGGCCCGGCGCTCGGGAGAGGAGTCCCGGGTGAAACTGGAGACGAGCCAAGAGCTCGAGAGTTGCCTGCCGAAGCTGACTGGGGGCAGCCAAGAACTGACGTGGAGGAATGAAGATTCCAGGACACGTACGCTTGATAAGCTGCACTGCAGCAGCCTACAAACCGAGGTGGGACACCGAGAGGGAGAAATCACACAGCAGCCGGAGAGCAAGGACTCAAAGCTATCTTCTCGGACTTCATGAGGAGGAGAGACTACAACAAACAACTGCTGGAACTTGGTGAGGAGGGAGTGTTCAGGAGCCCAGAACACTCCCACGGCAAAAGACTGTGTTACACATCAGCCTTAAAGGCTGCTCCTGGACTAAAGTTAAAGGAGGGGCTTGAAAGGATTGACTGATAGTAATGTAATATATATATATATATAGTTGCCTTTAGTTTGTATAGTATTTATTTGTGCAAATAAATGTATATACTTCCCCCTTCCCCTGCAGAAGCCTCTGGTTTTAGGATAAATTGTTGAGAAGGGGTGGGGGAAGCCTAAGAATTGGATTTTAGATTTCTAATGTTGTTCAAATGGCTACAAGAGGAAAGAATAAATCCTTTTCTTATCTCACCTCTAATTAAATTGCTCTGGAGTTTTTTTTCCTCAGCTCCTTTAGGCATCATTTAGTTGTAATGAAACTCAAGATCTTAAGAAAAATCAGAAAAGCTCCATTCTTCACTCTTTTCTATTAATAATTTTGTGATGTAAGATTCAGAATGTAGTGTGAGTTGTGAGTATCCATGAGATTTATTCTTCAGAATGTGGAAATTACTCATGCTTTTAGGCTTGTCTACACTTTTACTCAGCGTAAAGATTAATTTTCTGATGAGGTAATTTCATTGGTTAGGAAAAGTGACTTCCCCTGCAGTACAGGTAAGCATTCAGGCAAATCTGATGATTTGGTGGGTTTACAGTAGTTGTTTAGGTATTTTGAAACAACATCCTAGTTTTGAAACTAACTGGAAATAACTCTGAAATAACTCTGGAAATAACTCTGAAGCCTTACCATACAGAGTTCCAATTAATTAAAAACTGCATTGAATTCACAACTAGAAATAAAGAAGATTATGTCACTAATTCTATCTTGCATTAGTTCTGAAATGTTTAATCGATAGTTTAAAGAAAAATGTTAACGAAGAAATCACTGTATAGTGTTGTCTTGAGTCATAATTACATAGGAATAAATCTCCTTTCTTTTCACCTGAGCAGAAAAGTAACCTTCCATTAGTTCATCTTTACAAAAAAACCTGCAGTTATATTCAAGTAATTATTCAGAGAGGGAAGTCCAAATCTGAAGCATGAGAGCTAAAGCATAGGGACTATCAATCTGAGTCCTGTGTTAGTCTGTGAGGAATTCCATCAGAACGAGAGAGCTACATAAAAGTTTGCCAGTGACTAAGTCATCTGGGTGCTTCAGTTCTGTTGATCAAATTTGAAGAGATCTCAGCCTACAAAGTATGCTAAGCATTTGCCTTCTGGACACAGACCCTTTTAAAATGTCTCAAGCCAGGTCTTCCCCCACGAATTTTAAAAAATATTGCTTCTAGAAGGTTTCAGTTGTGCTAGACCTAGCTACAACATGTATTTTAATATTCCATATAACAGTTTATAGGGCTTCTTCCTCTAGATGTTGCTTCAGACTGTCTCCCTCTGTGATCTACCACACACATCTTGTATTCCTCATCTTAACTTTCATTTTTAGGACAATGTTTAGTTCAGAAAGTGGCTCAAATCAAAGCACTGTTAGAAGTATCTCACATTTCTCTCTCAGCACAAATGTGTTCTGAGTTTGCTGTTTTCTTCAGTATATTTTGTAATACTCCTTTTGACTGGCAATTTCCTGCATTTCTTTTTTATGCTCTTGCCAATTCTGCTTTGTTTCCTTCTCAATCAGAATTTTCCTAGATTTAGCAGGGTTGTTAAATGATCATGTTATCTGTCACTTTGTTTAACATTAACATTACTGGATGTACACTCAGGGTATACAATGAGCAAGGAAAGAGTCTCTAATGCAAAAAAACAAGAGGAAGCACATTCAGATTCCTGAAGTAGTTAGCACCATTACTTCGTAGCTGAAAACCAGAACCCCAGGAAAGTGGATAAAATTCAAACCTGAAAATTTTTCCAAGTTACAGCAATCAGACTGAATTACAATATCCTTTGAGGTAATAGTTTGCTTTATTCCACACTCTTATTTTGCAGTGTCAAAAGTAACCCCGCGATCTGGGTTTTTTTAAGTTAAAACTCCATATTTCCACTGTATTGCAGAACATATCTCACTGTCATTAAATCTGGTTGGTTCTCCACTCCATATCATTGGAAGAAATGGACTGTAGTACAGTATGGCCCACATCAATAATTTTGTGTACTTTTTTAACAGAATAACAATTAACAACTCTGTATTTGTGGAGTCAATAATGGGTCATTGGGCAGTTTGTGTAAGCACCATTAGGTGTAGATGAAATTTGCCTCTTGGAGTCAACACATGAGCTGATTTAATATACACAATGAGTTCCTACACAATGTACAGGTTGTGTGCTTCCTCCATGCCAAGAGGTGAATTTCATTTGTATACCTCTTCTGGAATACAAAAGCTTACTTTTTTGAGCTCACTTCCTAGGCACACGAACGAAAAGCATTTCAAGCCATATGAATGTAATATAGAAGTCATAAACTGCACACTTGTATTTGCTCGGTGCTATGCATTAAGGTATCACTTCATTTATTACATAAGTAAGGTAATAATATTGCTGGAGTAATTGCATAAGTAATGTATTACTATAATATGTAACAATTGTATAACTATTGTAAGTCTCTCAATTGCTGATATTTAGAAAAGCAACTAGAATTTACTTCATGAGTATATCAATCTAAATCAAAATGAAACTGTGAAAAGAGCAAATACGAAAAAACTCAACGGTTCGATACAAGCACTTGTTAAAAGAACCCTTGGAAGAACTATTCTCCAAGATCCCTATCTTCTATGTATCGAACACCACATTTTACCAACTAGAAAGTGTAAATATCAAAAGGAAACTAAGCACTTACTGTTTTCCAAACCCAAAGCAGGGTTGGAATCTAAAAACTTGCTTTTTAATAACTACAGTTTTTGATCTAAACTTAGCTGTTACCTCTTTTTGGAAACCACAACTCATCAGATGACAAAATATCTCTCAGATGAGAGACTTTCATATGTTAACAGCCAGCACTGGATGAGCCAGCAGAGAATTTTATCTAGACAACAGCCTAAATGAATTATATTATGTCAAATTAGGAGAATGTTAAACTTCAGTGAAAAACTAGATATGCTCATTATTTGTTTTAGGTTATTTTTTCCTTGAAGTGCTTCTGTTGGGAGACATATTTTTCCATGGAGATTACTAGTAGGTAATCAAGTGAATTTACTCTCAGTATTAATGGAAATGTTTTTTTTGGGCCAGCATATTCTAAGATAAGACAAAAATTATTGACTGCCCTGCAGAGAGAGCTGTTGTTTGTTGTAGTTCTCAGCTCCGTTTCCTTTTTTTGTGTGTAAGCAAGTGAAGAGTTATGTAAAAATGGGAAAATTATACATAATTTTTAAAAAATTCGAAGGCATTTTTCATAATAATACATTGCTTAAATACTACCTGTTGCTATACACTCTCAGTTTAGTTAACCAGCTAGCAATTGCAAATGTACAGATTGCTTTTCACATCCCTATTTCTGCAGCCAGAATCAAAAGAAAGTAACAAATGTCTTACAAATATCTCGCCTGGTAGTATGAGACAGCACTTTTAAAGACAATGTAACTTCATCTTCAGTCAATATAAACCACCACTGGTAGGAAAACAAAGAGAACTCAGGTTATATAATACCTGAAAACTTCTCAAGAAGAAGGGTGATGTACTATTGCAAAACAGTTCCATAATATGCTGGATGTAGATTAAGGTAGCATCTCCTAGTAGAATCCAAGGATGACACTGTGATTTGAATAAATGGCTCAAAACCCCCATGCAATTTCCATAAATATTTCCATAGATGTTGCAGCAGGGAGAGTTAGTGTCATTTAGTGTACCTTCACTAACAAGTTTCTCTTTATACTCTGATGTGGCTCTATTGAAGAGTGACAGTGCTTATTTACTTGGTGAGCTGTTTTTCCTGTTGCTTAAATAATTTCTTACACACTGTTGTTTTCAGTACCTAGTTTATCTAGTAAAGTCTCTTTAAACCAAACAAAAACCACTTTTCCCTTCTTCTGTAACTACTTGAATTTGTCTACAAGTCTCCTTTTTTTTAAGAATAATGTTAGCTCTTGCTGTCTTGCTTTTGGTCTCTTCGTAAATAATTAATTTCCTTTGACATTTCACTTCAACTCTTTGTCACTATTAACTTTTCTGTCCTCTAATGCTTGTTACATCTTCTTCAAAGTGAGAGGTGAGTTCACTTCTAGCGAATAGTGTGCATGATCACGTAGATTGAGTGCAAGGAACTGAAGCATTTTTTAATATTATTAAGTGTAAAAATGTATACTTAATAATAAAGCAAATAAGGCATACAAGATAAAGGAAGACTATCTTCAGAAGAGCTGTCTTAAAATCCCACAGGGATTATCCTAGTCTGACATTACAGGTGAAAGGGGTCATACCAAAGAAGAGTTGGACTGTTATATGACCAAGAGTAAGTCCTTGAAAAGGGTTTGAAAAACAAATAATAATTAATGAAATTACATCTCCCTAGAAGGTTCCAGCGTAGGATGGGAAAAGAGAATAGGCTATAATAGAAAATTTGGCGGAAAATTAAAAACAAGCCTGTGTTTAACTGAAATACTATATGTGGATCAAAGACAGATTCCGACACTGCCAGCATCCTCAAGCTTTGCTCCTACACTGTAATAAGTAACATTAAAGATACCTGCACTCTTTGCCAAATGAGTGCCGAAGAAGAAAAGGAACAGTGACAGACACCTTGGGATTTCACTTGCTATATATTAGCTAGGTATCAGCATTAAATGAGGAAAGGGGCAAAGACTGAGAGGAAGAAAGCAAAAATGAGAATACATGAGCAGCAGAATAATCTTTTGCACTGAGGCCTACAGAAAGTTATACCAATCCACATGCATCAGCTGTCTGTACTTGACATTGCAAAATTCACAACTGGTTAACATCTTTCCACCTGTCTTGAAAATTCAACCTCAGTCCTAAAGGCCAAGTTGGGCTTTTTCCCTGTTACATATCATGACTCAAAAGAAGGTGTTCAGGTGATTGGCACATGTATATTTATACAGGCCATCGCCTTCAAGTTACACTAATATGTTTTTACATATATGTTGCTGACTGATTTTGTAAGGGACCAGTTCAGTCCATGACTAGTAATAAGGAATTGATTCCAGGTCACTCCCCCTTGTGCTTTACCTTCAAGAGTAACATGAGTAAAATGAGGGTTAAAAAAGGAATGATACTAGGCAGGACTCTGGACACACACGCACACACAAATTGACATGATCACATTTCATTTAAGATGGATACCTGTAGGTATTCATTAGTGCACACTTGCATAGTAGTAAGTAATGTTTTTCCTGTAGGCTTTTGCTATGCAACATAACAATATTTGTTAATTATTTTTTCACCATTATGCAGTGCAACTTCTCCTCTTTCTGGAATTACAGTTGAAGTGCTTTGACAAGTAGAATCTTTTTGTAGCCACATTGTGAGTGTGTGTGTGTATGGGTGTGTATCTCTATATTCTTTCCAATATATGGTCACTTTCTGTCTGGATTACTGAACACCTCTTATGCCTTGAGTATACAAAAGGGATCAGAATAATTTCAGTACAATATAAGTATCATTTTAATTGCAACGAGAAATCAAGGGCAGATATTGACTTTGCCATGAAGCAATAACAGCATTTCTTTGCACAATCCTTGAATCTGCATGATTTTTTAATCAGAAATGGAAATTTGGCATGCTAGAATCATATATATACACACACACATATGTTGGTGAACAAAGAGAATCATGCTTTCTGTTACAATCTCTCCTACACTTCACTGCTAGATGTGAGGGTTCATGAAATCTAGAAGTTACTCATTGCAGTTTCAAATTTAATTGGAGTAGCATTTAGGGAATGAGACTTCAGTTCTTTATGCATATATTGAGATTTTCATTCTTAAGGAAGCAACTATTTCCTAAGGTTGAATGTTTAACTTTTCTTGGTTTCACTGATCTACATTTGTCTTCCAGGCACCTTAAAAACCTTCTCAAAATGCACCCATAGCTGGTAGACTTGCTATCTCTTAGACTGTATGCATACCTATGGTCAATTGAACAGTGAACATGCATATTCACAGCATTAATACACAGGAATGATAATTAACTGTTCATTAACCAGTCATCACATCTCCGTATATTTCATATGTAAAAGGAACAACTAAAGCAATGGTGAAACAATATATATATATGTATTGTAAAATCTGCCTGGCCATTCTGATTTAACATCTAAGATTTTCTGAGCCCCAGTGCTTCAAGGGTTGATCCATCCACAGAAGCATAAGCTTTCAATGCTTTCAAAATTATATCCAGCACTTTGATAAGTACTGGAACTATCTGCATATCTGTGTATTGTAAACTTTAAATTACATAAATCAGAGCCAACAATTTAAAAACACTATCACTGAAACACTTAAGATCCATAGTGGTCTTATTTAAATGCCTCAAGAGACCCCCTTTACAGATTTGGTTGAAAGACTGCTCTACAGCTCTATGGCTCCAGTCTGAAAAGCCATCGCATTATGGTAGTACTGACGGGATATGATTATTGTTGTTAAGAGTGTATCAGCATCTATTAGGGCAAACTTCTTGTATTAATCTAGGCTCATCAAATTGTCCATTATCAAATGATTCAGACTTCCTGATTATGTTTGGTTTTGCAACATCATTTGCTAACCTCTCTTGCATTTCTTTATAACTTATTTGGTCCCTGAAAAATGAAAAGGCTGAAAATTAGTAATTTTGAGGAAAAATATACAGAACTTATGCATAAAATTGTGTGTTAGAAAGAGCAGAATGTTGTCCTCTAACAAAAATGTTCTTGTTTTAGATGTATTGTCTCTGTCTGCAAGTGGATCGCATAGTTGAAATGTTGTCTTCTGGAAATGCTTCATTTTCCATCAGCTACCACTAAAGGCCCATCAATTACAACTGGATAAATTACCAGTATTACTACTATTAAGAGATATATCTTGTTTGATTTAGGCATTTGGAGTATCCTGTTCTGCACTCTGTCCTCTCGTCCTATTCTGTGGGCGAAAGCACAAAGACTTACTGCACCTGAAAAACGTTTGTCTTGATGGGAGGAAAGACTGTCAAAGGTGTTGAGAACTCAAAACCCCTGATGTAAGTACATACAGTAATGGAATTTAACTGAAAAGGAAGAGATTAAGTCATGGGTGTAAATGAAAATGACCTTGAAAAAGAGAGATTTGCAGAACCCAGGCAGCAAGCACTGAAACAAGCTTAAGGTGTGGTGATGTGAAACTCAGATCTGTGAACTGAGACACAAAAGTAACTGTGCATCACCAAAAAATAAGAAATTGCTCTTAGCATGAATCAAAAATTAACTGCAGATACAGATGTGGACACTTGACAGTTTTCTAATCCTTTTCTTGTTAACACCCTGTAGTTCAGGGTTAATGGTTCTATGTAGTAGCAGTTCAGATCCATCCAAAGATCCTAATCTGTTTCCAGGGGAGTAATCTCACCATATAAAGCTGAATCTTTGGGAGATCATGGCCTTTGAGAATAACATAGCTGGACATCAAAACTTTACTGAAATATTTAAAAAAAAATAAATAACAAGCATCATAAATTCCATGATGCATGAATGTACCATTTTGAAACATTATCAAGAAACATTTTATAGCAATGAATAATTTACATGGATTTTCCACCATGGACTCTGGGAGGAGTCCATAAGAAAGTTTGTTTCAGGTCACAATTTCCATATGAAAATTGGACTAGAACTGAAAACTGCTGTAATGGATTATTATATACCATTAGTAGATGGCTGGGATTTGAAGATCAACTTCTATTTCAGGCTTGTTGAAACTGAAGGCATGTAATCAAAATTCCTTTGAATATTTATACTGCATTTCCTTTGCTTGGATCTCTTTTCCAGAGCAATCTATCAGATATAGTCTAAATTTATATCTCAGTGCTCTTTCACTAGAATATGGGAATTCTGGTTTAAGTTTGTTTCATCCTTCTCCCTAGACAAAATTAGTACTGTTTTTTATTTTCTTTGAATTAGACACTTGGCTCTGCTGTCTGGGCAAATTGTGCTGTAAAGTGTCTGCGTATTGAAGTAAAATTAATGGAATCTGTGCGTAAATATGTGTCCTAATGTTTCAAACGAGTTCCAGATGAGAACTCTGGCAATGACACCCTTTGGGGATTGCTGATCTTTTTTCAGGTGATTTCTCTATTGTGCTACAGCATAGTCAAGTTTGCACAAAACTTAATATAGAAGCACTGAGTCGCATATGTTTTTATTATGTAAAATAAGTGACAGTCAGATCTATGTGTAGTTCTGCTACACTATTCCAACAAAAACCTGATGACATTTGGAACACACTGCTTTGATGTACAATGATATCAATGTTCAATAACAGGCATGAATTCGCAACAGATCTCTATTGCTTTCATAATATTAAGGACTATGATGGTGGAATAATAACATGAATCCTTCTTCTTAGAATATTGTTTTGTTTTTATACCTCAGAGCGGATGAATCTGTGCCACTACATCTTTAAGAGACACTAAACAAAGTTCTTATAATAATATACCACAGAATCAGTTGGATACTACTTGATACTACAGCAGGTTTTTTGTAAAACTGTACTGAGATTGATACACAGTGGTAGAGAAGGACATATGAGAACATTACACTTAGGTAGAGATTCACACAGAACAAACTAGAATGAAAAAATATGTAATTCCTGGTGAACCCACCAGATTAAACAGACAAAGGATAAAGATGGAGGAATGCAAGACTGAGAAGCCTTCATATCTCCTTTCAATCTATATGAGGGAAATAGTCTTGGTCTATATTATCTAACCTCACCCTAATTTACAATTTCATTTCAGAACAGTGTGACATGACCTATTTAGAAATAAACAAAATCTCCTACTTTTATAGATGCAGAAGCTATCAATGAAATTCAGAAAATAAGTGTGCTTCTGCTTTCTGCTGGAAAATAGGCTGTTTCATACCTCCTAGAGATTTTCTCCAAAGAAGAAAATTTGGAAAAATGCTTCAGGTGTTTTTGTAATCATTGCAATAACTATTTCATCTTCACTTATTCTGAGCACTGATTTTGTTGTTCTTTTAATTGTCTTTATCAAGAAGTTGAATTTTTATTTAAAATAAGCATAAATTAGCAAGTAGGTATATGTTCTGTTGGTATCAGAAAAGCAGAGGAAGACTCCCACTACCAAGAAAAAGCAATACAGGACAGGAGGTGGTGGATTTATTAGTGCAGGTCCCTGTGATTTATTAGTGCAGAACATGTTCCATAGCTAAAAATGCTACAAGTTCTGAGCAATGCTGGCCAAGTTTCAAACAGTGAAGACCAGCCTGAACAGCAGCTGATCTTAATTTTGTGTGTGTCTATACAGTCTTAAAATTCAAACAATTTGGGGCTCTCTAGTTGTGTAACAGGTAAGGTGCGGTATGAGTGCATGGTTTAATTTTTCATTACCACCACATTTCTCCTTTTTGCTAGTGAACCTCAGATATTCTTATTACAGTTTATTATATACATATTAAATATTACATATTATATGTTATATTTCTTATTACAGACTATTTTCTTACAACAGATTCTTCTATCTCCTTAAACTACAGACAACTTTTCCCTAAGGCAGAGCAAAGGATGTGGTCCCCAACACAAGGGGGCCTTAATGTCTACCTGGGATCTAATGCCAGGCTAATATTGAACCAGTTAATTAATAAAAAATTATGGGAAAATTTTCAATGGCTTCAACCTGGATACTCACAAAATTGATCAAAGATACTGGAAATGAAAGAACACTGAAAAATCTTACTGTTCTTATATGTAATTATATCACTAAAATTATAACCACAAGGGCTGCTATATTGCTGTATTTCACCTCAGTAATCCACTTGCTAGAAACCTCCAGACTCTGTCTCCAGTATAAATATATAGTATCATGCAGCCCTGACAGTGTTTCTTCATCTGCAGAGCTTCTATGGGATGACAGGCTTGAATCAGCTTCTATAACCTCAAAGTCTGAAAGGGATTCTTATCTATGTATTTCTCTTTACAAGTGGAATGCAAAAATAATATATTGCTTTTTGAACTGAGAAGGCCTTTTTGGCATCGGTCAAAAATATTAGGGGAAAGGTTTACTCAGCTGGGTTGCTTATAACATTAGTATATTAATACTGTTGAAGCACTGCCTTTCAATCTGCATTGGTTTTCTGAGCTTTAATTTCAAATGTTGTGCTTTAGAATGTTAAGTTAGGTATAAAGAAGGAAGAAGATAAATGTGATCAATAAAAACTTACACACTCTGTACCTACCCCAAAAATAGCAGAGATTTTTCTGTTCAGTCACACTCCTGCAAATCCAAAATATGCATACAGTTCCATACCTAAGCTACAAGTACATTCGCCATGTACTCCAAATATATGATCATGTTTAAAAGCCTCTACTTGATACTGGTGTATTTCTTTACTCTAAATTGACTCATTATTTGTGATCTCCTCACTGCTCGAGAGAGTCTGAATACTTATATATAAGGAGCTTGCTAACTTCCTTCAAGAGTTTGTATGACCTGATTGCCCAAAATAGGAGGTTGAGCCGAGTCAGTAGTGCAGGAAATCTTTCCCAGTTCAATGTCCCTAAGTGTTTAAGCTCTGTGACCTTCATAAAACTCCAAGAAGAGCCCTTTGAGACTCTGCTGTGTAAGAGCTTTAGAGATTGCATAATGGTTTGTTTGCCAAGTGGCATGTCAGACCTATTATATTAATAACGGGTATACTGCTTCCCAAGACTGATAACTTCATCTGAGGAACATCCTAAGACAGTTAGGAAGTTAATGGTTTTAATAATATTTATTGTAATGGAGTACCACAAAGTATAAGTAAAACACGGAATGGATTGCTTGGGTTGGGGGGTGGGTGGATGGTCAGTGTAATAAGCATAGGCCCACATCTTCCTGTGGTTTGCAGCACGTACATAAGATTGTCTCTCTTGGCACCCCTTCTGACAGCTGAGATTGCACCATAACTTCCCACTTGTTTTACACTTTCAGAATTTATCGTGAGCAAGAAGCATCTGAAATTATGTGAGGTTTTTTTAATCTGTTATTAAATGAGAAGAACCAGAATAGTCCAAGAACACCTTAGCAACCAGTGCCAGGTTACCCTCCTGCACTGGCCTGCCTCCTTACAGCCTGAGGGGCAGGGGTCCCATGACATCTACTGCTGTCCTTCATAGGAGGGGTGTGCACAGTCCTCCCCTTTCTTAAAAGGGGTCTTTTAATCTCTTGTCTTGTGAAGTTTCAAGCATATGAAGTAGTCTAAAGTAGCTGCTCAGCACATCAGAGCAGCTTTCAGGTGACTAACAGTGTTTTCATGTAGGATAAAGGTATGTAATTTGTAAGAGAAAGCCAAAAACATTTCATTCACACCATCCCCCCTGTCACTGCTCTGTCTTCTTAGAGGTTTTTTTTCTGATGCCATGATGTGCTGTATCACCCCAGCTACTTTGGCCATGACTGCTGTCCCTGGCATTTGTTTAAAGTCTGATGAGTTCACAGGATTTGCTGATGCATGATAGCTCCTGAGGAGCCAATAGCCTCTATCTATAAACACATATTTTCTCATGCATTGCCTCTTGAGTATAACCTATACAAAAATGTGTAAGGGACATTCCTTTCTATTCGCTTTATTAATGCTTAATAAACTCTACAGATTAAATCAATTTTAAAAATAATCACCTTCTTCTCATAAAAAACAATGGGTAAATCAGTGACAATCATAGAATCACTGAATGGTTTGGGTTGGAAGCGACCTTAAAGATGATCTAGCTCCAACCCCCTGTGCCATGGACTGTATATCAGTTACAGATTTGCTTACTTATTTGCTTAATCATTTACTTTTACAAAAAAAAGAAAGATTTATTAAGAACTCTGTGGTAGGTGTTCACATAACAAGATATGAAAAAGGACAAGAATAGTAAAAGAGGTGACTAAGGACAGTCAGAAGGAGAATCAGACATGAAGGGATAATATTGGGCTGCAGAAGAATATTTGTGAAAATTTTGATTGGCAGACAACTTTGGTAAGAACTTATTCCAACAGGGAAACAACACAGGTTTTGGACTATTGGAGTCAGACAGAAATGGACAAAAAGTGATGGAAAGAGCAGCCAGATAGTAGCAACAGAGTTATTTAGTAAGACTGTTAAGCTCAGTCAGAGAAAGGAGAAAGAGAAAATATGGTACTCCTTTCCAGAAATTAGGCAAATTTTAAAAAATGAAGAGGTGCATCTTTTTCATATAATTCTGCCTGTAATTGCACACCTCTGCTCATGAAAATCAGATGAAGGTGATACAGCTTTTTTTGTTATGCTTTATATAAGAAACAGGCTCCGGAAAAACTCAGAGATCAAGCAGCTCTACAAAATACCATCTAATAGAAATCACTTCAACTCCAAATATTTGCTTTCACTGAACAACTAAAGATAAGAGAAGGAGAAAATCTCATCCTTTTCTTATACCAGGCTAGACCAAGAACACCTCCAGGAGAATCCATGGAATCACACTTATGCAAAACTGACAGTATCGTGTTCTGAATCTTTGCTGTTACAATGTTAGGAGAATCATTTCAGTTCAGTGTGAAATTGTTGAGTGATGATTTCAGTGCTGTATACTCTAGAAGGCTACCACGATAAGTGGTATATACAGTAAGTATCCATTTCAGTGAAACACAAGGCAGAGGAGGAACATATCATTACCAGATCTAAAGTCAGAACTGCCCTTCCCAGAGGATTAGGGAAAATGTACTTCCTCACACCCAAAAGTGGTCTCAAATTTGAAAATATGTATATATTTATATATGTGTGTGTGTATATATATATACATACATATATATATATAGCACACCAAAACTCAAAACTTCAGCCTGTGAACTCAGAAGCCAAAGTCTTTCAGACAACTTCCCCAAAGCAATTAACTAATAAAAAAATCTGTTCTAATATGAAAATGGAAGTTATGAATACCAGGTGTTTTGCTTTCAAATCAACCTCTCATATTTCCTATTCTGCCATGTCATTGCATCAGTAAGGTCTGACCAATAAGCCACAGAGATAGTCTAATTTACAATGAGTTAACTGGAATGCAATGCATTCTCTCTTGTCCTTGTGTGTTCACTTTTCACAACTTGCATGCTGTGCTCTAGCTGTCCTGTATATTGTCCTGCCCAAATTAATACATGTGTGAGTTTTGCAGTTATTTCTAGATGATAGTGCAGTGTCTGCAGTTGTTTTGAAAATGCAGGTTGGTAATATTGACAGCTTTTGCTTTGTAGTAGAAGAGGCCAAACAGTTTTCCAATGCCTGATACAATGGTCCTAAAGTTTTATTTCTAATCACTAAAGCAGAGTTATAGGGAAAAGAAATAAGCTTGTGATGCTTCATTTTATTCTGATAATAATTGCAAATGTATTGTATATTTTATGAAGAAAAACTACTCTTATGGGTTCTATCAATAGCATACATATACAGGGGTTCAGAAGCCAAGTGCTTTAGCTATTTGTTTTCTTTACTACTTGCTTTCCTGACCTTGGACAAAAAGATAAGTCTTGAGTCTGTAATGTCTATGGGATGATATTCTGATGAAAAGTCATGGAATTCCCTGTGAAAACAACCCCCTTACTCCTACTCTATCTGCACTACATTTCCTTCTGTCCTCACAAACTGACTAAATTGTTGCCTAGAATTTTCCTTATTTTTTGTCCTTTACAATACAGTTGCAACTAAAAGTCAATGTTGTATTAAATAAATAATTCACTGAGACTCTTAATTCACAATTTAAAATCTTCAGAATGTGGTTAGTATTTTTTACTGGGAAAATAATTACAGTAAATTGTACACAAGATATGTTTACCCTGGGGAAAGAAGGAAAGAAACAAACAAAAAAACCACCAAAACTTTTTACTCCTAGAGGTCCATTTTAGAATATTTTTCCCTTCTGATCCTTGAGGCCATTTTAAAAATTCCCCACTACCTTCATAATGTGAAATTTACATTGAACTATGCAAAATATCAGAAAAAAACAGAAATTCTAAAGAGTGCTTTGTCCCCTTGAAACAAAGCAATTTTTAGAAAGTGTTTTCCATTTGAGATGAATATATCTCACCAGTCCATGCATTTCCTGAGTTCTTTGCCACAGCTGGCTCATAAAGACCATTCTCTCTATTTGTTTCAAGTGGCTATGGCACGCTTCCAGTTCCCCAGATCCAGCAGGACAATGGCAGTCCTCAAACATAGCTGATGACAACAAACAAACCTTGTGGGCTCAGGAAGAACTGCCCACCTTCACCAGTTACTAACTACTCATTATTGTGCACTGTGTTCCTCTTCATTTGCTGGCCTCCCAGTTTGCTATAGAGACAAGGGATATCAAACAGCCAAAACTCACTCTGATAACTCTGGATGGCTTTGCTTTACACTTGGTGCCCATAAAGACAATATAACAGACATACTCAAATGGACTAATGTCCAATTACTCAATAACACTTTTGGTTTCATATCTTAGCAATTAGAAAGGAGACCCCAAAGACTGATGTTTAAAATAAAATTCAGGTTAGAATCTATTTAGATGCTTAAGTAGGTATAGAATAGTAGAAGATCTTAGGGATTTCATGACTCCATGTTTGAACTCTAAATTGTTTCCTACATTGGTGAGTATGACACAGTGGATAAGATCTCTTTACAAAAATAGCTCACTGCAAGGGGATGAGGCATAGATGAAATACTGGTAGCTTGTTAAAATGGGCAGAGAGCCATGAAAGCAAGTAGGCACATGTTTCTTATGCAGCATAAGAGACAAAAACTAACTGCAAGTTTACAGTAGTCCTACTCCAGTGTTCATTTTCCCCTTTCCCAGTTACTCACCAACTGCTGTACAAGCTGCCCAGACATAGTTCTTAGCCAAATTTAAAGACTCACGTAAAGACAAAACTGGCTAAAAGTACTGCTCCACTGTATTTACACTGTCTATGTTACATAATTCAAATTTCTGCTATGAAAAACAGTGGTATAATTAGTTGTTATTCAGGGGAAATAGTCTCCGTTTTTCTCCATATTACTGTAGTTTTATACCAGCACAAAACTAATGAAAGCAGTAGAACTTACTTAGCATAAAATTGGCAGTGGAAAGCACAGTCAAATTTACCAATTAGACCATTTTATCTTTATGGTAAATATAATGGTTGCTCTGTCATCTCTCAGAGGAGAATGAGATTGGATTTCTTCTACTGAAGATATCATTTCCACCTACAAATCTCTATTCCTATTAAAAGTCGTATAATAATGTAACCACTATCTATTCGTATTTTACCTCAGCACTGTTGAATACACAAGTTCCTGCAGTGCAGCTATATTTAGCTTTGAAGTTGAATATTGTACATGTAAAACCCTCTTAATCTGCACCAAATATGTGCTTTTGACTTCCCCTCTGATCTGGATACTCAATTTTCAGGATAGTTATCTATCTAGAATATGCCAAGCCTACAGTCAGGTGCAAAAATTCCATTGAAGGAAGTGAATACCTGCTTCAGCCTCTAAACTACCTTAGGGACCTTAGGAAGAAGCACATCTTAGTTTGCATGTGCAATATAAGAGCTGCACAAATTGAATTTACATAGAACGAGAAAAAACTACTGCAAATATTGCAAGAAAAAAGAGTTGAGACTACACTGCTTTCCACAGGTTTCAAAAACCTGGGACCATCACACCTGTTTGAGAAGATTCTAAGCTGGTCTTGCAAGATCCTTTCCTAGAACAGATAATAGGAGACCATATTGCTTCTGGAAACAACTAGGAAAGGCATTGTTACATTCATTAAATATTTCTACTCTAACCTCTTCTTATTCTTACCTTCATCTCAGTCATACATGAGATTCTTCTGAGAGCACTCTAATCAATACAAATTACATCTACCACACACTGTTCTTTATTTTAGTCTCTCTAACCAGATATAAAAGATTTAGGACACTGTTAAAATAAAATGAAAAAAAAAAAGACATTCTTGGGGTAATGTGCATGAAGTTTAGATACTACCTCTTGCTCCTGTGAAACTTAAGGGAAGAAAAAATGTAATCATTTTCTTTTGGGCTTGTCAAAGACAGGCCAAATACTGGTGCAAATTAAGATGTCACACAGAGAAATATATAATCATACAACTACAGAAGACAACAGTTGCAGGATTTCTTATATTTAAAATTCTATTCACAAAGGCCTGCAGCACATTAGGAATTTGTTAAAAAGAAGAAATATCCCAAAAATATTTATTTAGCATTTACATACTACATAGAGAAAACATGTACTATAGAGGACTAATTTATAAAAAGCTTTCAGACACACTGTGCACACTGACATGCTTCTAGGTTGCTTTACTTGGCTGACATAATTTCCATGAAAAGGAGCCATAAAAGGAGAGAGGACAGCACGGATCTTCTGTGGAGGACAAACCCTTAATCTTGGGATTTGTAGCACTAGCTCATTGGGGAGCAAAACATGCATTCATGGATGAGAATGGTAGGGGAGTATTAATCTATAGATATTTATTCATCAGTAATGGGATTAAAAAATAAAAAGAAAAATGAACTTTGGAAAGACAAAACAAATGTGACTTTGGAAAGTATTTATTAAAAAATTAAGCGTATTTTGTAAATGTTGCTGTCATGGTCTGGTCTAGAAAAGGAATTCTCTGACTAGAAAAACACCAAAAATTTACTTCAAAAGAATCCCTGATCTAAGTTTGGTCTGAGATATGAGATTTCAGAAACATATTTTTCCCATTCATTTGAAGCTAACTTCCAGGAAAAGATTATGTACCATTATTCCAGTGATACCTTCCTACCTAACTTTAGTTTTATTACCTAAAATCTATACAAATTTAGATAAGCTTATGATACTGATTTTTCCCAAATAGAGGAGAATGTGTTTGAGATTAAAATCAGTAGATTTCCTTTTTTAGAAGGAAAACTTTCCAAGTAGGAAAAAGAGTGACTTCTGTTCTCCATAATTCACAGCAGTAGCAGACTTCCCTTGGTTTCTGTAAGGGTTGCCTCAGAAAAAAATGTGCTTGCCTGGCCATGTATTTTCCAGATAAGATCCCTGACTTGCAGCCAAGGAAGATGTCACTTTGGATATCCTGCGAGAACAACAGACAGCCTAACTTAGCAATGCAGCTCATTTGAATAATCAGAGGTCTCTGTTTCTTAAAGTAAAAGATCCATTCCCTGTGGCAACAGCAATTCAGAGCTGAAATGTTCTACAGAATTTGCCAAACAGAGAAAACAGTTCAATAAATCATAGAAGCATGTGATATTACATTACTTAAAGAGATAGTAATTCTTACTCTTACTAAACATCCTCAAAAGTCCTCTGAAGCTAAATAGAATATTCCTATGGACTTCTGGATCATCAGAGTAATTATTTTGAAAAAAAAAAAAAATCCCAAAAAACCCCAACCTTGATTGAAACTCCAAGAGAAAAGATTAGTAAAGACTAAAAAAATCAGTCACTGTAAAAATCCTCTTCAAAATTCTTTTCCCTTCTAAGCTTCATGGATACTAATAATAAATGTATCATTAACATATTTTAGACTACATTTTAAAATCAATTCCAGATAACACTTAACTGTTTTTGCCATGCAAATTATTAGATCTAAGTCCTAGAAGGTGTGGAGATTAATGTGGTATATTTAAGACACTGGTGTATTTCTCTCCTTTATTTTCTAGAGATCTTTCTGAGGTTTTTCCCTTCTGCCTTAAAAAGTTTAAAGAATTAGCCTTCTGGAAACTCAAGGACCTCTGTTTTCCTCCATCACTGACTACACTTATGTGTGTCTCAAGGGATAAAATGAATGCAGATTTTCTCCTCCTTGATTCTGCTGGATTCATCAGAATTTTCAAAGAGGTGTCTTCAATATCTGGATTGAGAGGACATTGCTGAGATGTTGCCAAAGCCATCTTTGCACTGAAGTGACAGTTAGAGCTTTGGGATAAACAGAAGAGAAACTACCGAAGCATTCAGATGTCTGATAAAAAAATCATTCAATTCTTGGCTGCCCATCTCTCAGTCCTTTCTTTCAAAACCATTACTGCAGTAGTCCTGTCACTGCTTATTTGTATGTTGCATAAATCATTAATGTACGTAGGAAAAGCAATCTTGAGAGAACACCCCAAGCCAGCAGTTTGCATTATAAGAAAGTATTAATGAACACAAGCCTAATTTTCCATTTTTTTCCTAATATTTTCATTAAAGGAAAATATTCACTGCCACAGAAAGTAACTGACTGAGACAAAACTCCAGATTAAAACATTATTTATGATAATACTAAACATTTTCGTAGAAGATTGTTTTGACATTGGGTTTCCAGCAGTCTTCATCTGGGTTACAGCTAGATTTATAGTAACAACTGATAGCATGCAAAAATCTTTGCAGGAACCCTACT
Source organism: Manacus vitellinus (assembly GCF_001715985.3). NCBI lineage: Eukaryota > Metazoa > Chordata > Aves > Passeriformes > Pipridae > Manacus > Manacus vitellinus. Next base: position 7,850,819 of record NW_021940917.1, on the reverse strand, counting down.
GATCTCCTGAGGTAACCAAAGACTGAGGAGACTGCGCGGATTAACTTCTTGCAGGAAATTTTATCCATCAGCCTTGGCATCTAAACTAGGGCATACAAAAAGCTGCTTGAGACATAAGAACTAGGGAGGAAGTAGAAGCGCAAAGTGCCTTTACCAAAGCTGTAACATTTATAGTACCTCTGCTAATTGCCATCCCTCCATATGTTTACACTCGTGAGATAAACAAATGGAGAGTAGTAGTATAAATGAATTCCAGCAAAGGACACGCTCTAGGAAGGACAACTACAGGATTCTTGCAGGTAAAATTAAAGGAAGATGCTGGCCAACTGGGTAAAAACCAAACACATTGCCTTTTAAATGACCGAGTTGAAATAGAAGGGATATGGAAGAAGACCAATAAGACATGAGGAAATGTTTCATGAGAATATGTCTTTGCAACACCTGTTGTTAAGTTTCACAAAAATCAAAACATTTTTAAGATATACTAGTACTTTTAACAAGAGATCATGTTTAGAGGATGTCATCCTACAGAAGTTACATGCTCCCAGCTGGCATTTGACTAGCTGCATCCACAGACTTCTCTCGCAGAAAAGCCAAATTAGGGTTTTCTTCTGGAGGAGGCCTCTTTATCCACATGTTCCCCAGTGAAAGTCATGGCATCGGTGGAGAAACTCTGCTTTTCTTAGAAGAAGATGTTAGAAAGCAATTCTGAAGAAAATACTCTGTTTTGCTTGAGTGCCTCCTGGCAGGGCCTTGAAAGCAGCTAACTTCTGTGTGTCCACCTGTATTGTGCATGTTTATTGCTCAGTTCAGAGGCTGACACCTTTGCTCTTGCTTACACCAGTTAGTGAAGTCCTCCAGAACACATGACCGTCCTGCTTGTGGTGGGATAAGCTCATGAGTAAGAAGCTTTGTTGCTACTACTGCAGCTTTAAAGAATCATGAACACCTGCTAATGAATGCAAACTCCTTTCACTTCAAAGTAGAATGTGAAGTATGGAAACAGGTATTCAGCATGTGCATATTCTTACAAAGTCAAATACCACCTGTGTGCCTCAGTGGGGTTTACAGAACTGTTATAAAGCAGTAAACAATGCCACCTCTACTGGTATTAAACCAACCATTAATTCCCAGTAGTTGCATATTTAACAGCATATTTATTAGCACTTAGGGAGTAAAGAGTTCAAACCAGTTTGCTTCCTTCCCTTTCTGCCTGCTCTTGTCATGTGTAGCTCTCTGTTGGGCTGCTGCCCAAGGAGTCCTTAGTTAATTGAATATAATTATTCTGCATCCTACTTTCAAATGCTAATGCAATTTCACCTCTCCTTGTAACACAATACAGATGAAAGCTCCAACTGTTGCCTGGTACATGTAATTCTTTCCTCTCAATACATTGGCCTCCATAATAATGTAGCAGTTTGCTGGGTGTTGTTGATCTTTAAGTGTAATGCACAATGATGACTAAATTAGTAATGAAAGGTAGTTAAAAGTATTATCTTAAAACACAGATAGTTCTTCATTGAAAGACAAATTTTATAAGCATTGAGCACTACTCTTTCTGTCATTACTCATTAATAAATTAACAAGGCAGTCAATTAACATGTTCATCTTCACCTGAGATTGACAAGCTGTAGAAAGCACAGAGGACACGGAGGATGCTTTTTCACTGAAGGAGAGTCCTCAAATATCAGTAAATGTCTTTCAGGGCTGAGGGAGCTTTTAATCAGTTTGGAACATCTAGATAGACCGTAAGTGTTGCATTGCCTCCAAAGAGGTCTTCAGTGTCACTTTAAAAGAGGCAGGACTTAGGGGGTTGCTTTGGTGCTGATATTTTTGGGGGTTTTGTTGTTTTTTGCTTGCTTGTTGTTTAGTTGGTTGGGTTTTTACTTTTCTTTTTTATTTTTTTAACCAGATGGTAAGACATGTTCCAACTTAAAAACTTTAAATAATCAGTTAAAGTACTTTACAAGAATATGCTACAAATACCCCACAAATAAATTAATAGATTTGGTCACAAAATTTTGCTTTGTTTTTATTTTCTTTATCTTGGTGGAAAAAAATTTGAAGACTCAGGAGAAAAAATATTCTGGTTTGAGATTCTCAATTAAAAACCCACCTTTTTTTTTTTGAGGTACTTTTCCAGCAGTGTTTCTAGGGGTTATGAAAGACTTCTTTTAAAGAACAGTCCTGTCAAAATACATTTGAAAATGGAAAAGTAATTTTTCAGTACCATTTACCTTAGAGACATTCTTTAGAATGCTTGAAATAAATTTCTGATAAAACATGTGATTTTGAAAAAAAAACCAACAGGATTTTGATAGTGTTTCAGTTCAAAAAAAGTTTCAATAAAACATTCTGAGATGTTTTGCCAATAAAATAGTCCTTCTGATAGTCTGTGGCATGATCCATTTTGGGGAAAATATTTACTTAAAAATGCATATGCAGGCAATTCCTGACAGCAATGGAAATTGAAAAGTTCTTCTCAAATGTACTTAATTCAAGGTTTTGGGGAATACCTGGGAAATGCTTCTGCCTACTTAGAAATGTCAGAGTGCATTAAAGCCACTTGTATTCCTAACTAAAAAGTGATTTTAAATTAAGACACCAGAACATCAGAATGAGTGGCTGTGGCAGGGGCATGTTTCCCAGCCTGCCTGTTCTCTAAGGATTCAAGAACCTCCCCTTAAAAAACTGTAATGAACAAAAGGGAAACCTCTAAACTTGCTGCAGCTGTTACCTCAGTTGTCACCTGAATTTAGGTGGGATAGTCACAAGAACTGACCTACCTTCTTAATGACATATAATGTAAAATTGTTCACTCATCAGGATGGACATAGTTGGTGGATAGCAGTTTCTGCTCTAAGACTTCTCTCTTGAAACATGCCCATGCTCTGTCCCTCTGGACACTCATTCCCACCACTTGACTGGACAGGTCCTGGCTGGCCACCCAGTTCCTGCATGAACCACTTCCACCTCCCTCAGCCTTTGATGCAGTGTTGGATGCCCGTGGAGGTTTTCCTCTCAGCCATGGCCTGCTGTCTTAACTATTTTACTACTTGGTATATGTTGGCATATGTTGGCATAAGCTGCCAGTGGCCTTGCAAATGATGTAGCTCCAGGACAATCTGCTTGACCTTCTTCTGTCAACCAGGGTCTTTTTATTTATCCAGTCTTCCACTCTGAATGTATTATATGACTGTAAAGTTTTCAGCATTTGCCTAACAAAGTGCTTCTATTGCTTCGGTTTTCCAGCATACTTCAGATTGTTTTAGCTGGATAAAGGTATGCGAGGACAAGCCAAGGTCTCTATTCTCTGGGCATTGCCATGGCATAGGCTTCACCCCATGGCAGCTGGTTCAGGGGACATTTCCCAGAAGTCTGAGGAAGGACAGATGAAATTGTATTTACAGGGTAATTCCAGATACAGTGGTTCAGTGAAATAAAACAGTAGTACTTCCAGGATAACGTTCAGATTTTCCACTTTCCACTTAAATAAAAAGAAGTAGCAAGTTTCATTTTCGTTTTGATAATCTCCAGTTAACGAGGTAAATTCAGCTCTCACCACCAATTTTACCATATGTGTCTTTATAAGTAACTTTAATAAGGACTGAAAAATATGCTCCTGACATATCCTTGTACAGTTTCTGTGACAAAATATGGGAGAAAGCTGTAACTTCTCTATATATAATCAACAGGCACTCAATACAAACATTCATAACTTCAGGGAGAGAAGAATAGTTCATAACCTTCTAACTTCTAGTTATTTTATTTGACCAGTTTCCTTCCTTTCCTTCTGTGATGTTATCAAACTCTATTTTATTACTCCATAGACATGTAGCCTGCCTTCTAGCCTTACTTCTACAGTAGACATCAACCAAAATCATAAGAGACTTAGAACAATTTATATCTCTTATAGCCAGTATAGCCAAAAATGTTTTTCCTGTTTCATTTGTCCATTGGACCAAAGTGCTAAGTTTTTCCTGTTTGGATCAAGACAGTATTTAGTCTCTCTCCCCAGACCCTGCAATCTGATAAGTGATATACTGGATGGTCTCAAAGTCATATTGGCTAGACAGAACTGTATAAGACTGAAAACCCAAATCCCTTTGTCTTTATTTGAAAGACAAAAGTTTCCCCTGCATCTTTGCAAAGCAGGTACAGAAATGTCCAATGGTGGAAATTCAATCCACACCAAAATGAACACCATTTTCTTGATGAGTTTCTGCCTCATGAATGGGAAAAGGAGTTAAGGCCTAAACATTAATGACTTAGACTTGCTGTCTTTTTCTTTTGCAGTTGCCTTTTCTATATGGTTTACTGGCCAAGTCAGGGTTTCTTGAGACCATTCATCCTGTGTTCCTCACGCCTTGCATGAGTTCTGCTTGCTAACAGTTAGTTTACAAAACTTGCACCTATTTGTGTCTAAGGGATGATATCTCACTGAGATCTATCATTTTGTAGTTCTTTTCCCAGTCTTACGAACAGTCTTATGAATATTATGAATTAAAATATGTTGCAAACTGCAAGAAGCAGACAGAAACACAGTTGCTCACGTTTCCCTGTGTCCCACTTTCTTTTCATGTGGATACTCATTTCTTTTCTGTGCTTTTTCTCAACTTTAAGATCAAAAAGTTATTTTCACCTATAATTTCTCCTGATTGAGTCAAAATTATGGGAAATACAGAGAAGAAAATGTGGGGCTGTAATAGCAGTAACAGCTCATTACTGGCTACTGCCTACCAAAAACTGTATTACAAAAAGACTGCTGTTGCACTGAACATATAGAAAGCAGAGCACCAAGAGACAGTTTAGCTACAAAATTATTCACTTGTCAACCACTATCAATAATTAAAATCATCACACACCAATGCTTGTGGGGTACCAAGATTGCATATTTAGTATTAACTTCAGTAATGTGAAGAAGTTTCTCAAGATGACTCTCTAAATTGAAAGTGCAGACATGATACTGTAATTACTGATCATTTTCTTGTAGAATTAGTTTGCCACCAAGAAGCTGTGTTCATTGCACACTTGGCACTCTGTCAGGTGATCCAAACTACATCTGCCATGTATAGACATGAATCTATACATGTGACAAAACTGAACTATTGCTGGAACACTCAGTTTACACTAAGAGTAAAAAAATTTGATGCAGGTGGTAGGACCTTATAGTTCCTATGTTCCTGTGAACTAAAGCTCCTAATGCCTTGTCTCACATTTCTTTCTGACTCATTAGCATGGTCTGGTAACTATAATCCATGCAACTGGGAAGAGACTGCCTTGAAATTCAGAGATGTTTATTTATACGATGCGTGAATTGCATTCATTTTTGCAATGAAGTCAAGCCCCAGTTCATAATCACTGTAGAGTTTGTCTGCTGCTTTTATCACCTTTATCATGTGCAGGTTGGAAAGTGGAAAATTTTGAATATTTATGATTGCAATAATGGTTTTAGAAGTGTAGGACTGGAGGAAATCTTCTAAATCCATTATCTGCTTCAAGACAGGAACAACCACTGAAGACAATGCTTTTCTTTGCAATTCTGGAAAAAATTTCGGTGGTGGAGATTCTACAGCTTTCTTAAGTAGCAGATGCCTTTGCTTTGCTATGCTGCTAGTAAGATGTAGTTAATATCTAGCCTCAGCCTTCCTTCTTGATTTTAAATCTGTGTTGTCCTATCCAAATACATTGCTTTAGTCTTCCTCCTACTAACGTAGACAAGTTGTATTTTTTCAGCTTCCTCAGTTTTGCTGTCCTCTAGATGCAGACTGATCCACTTGTTCCTGAAATGTGGACTGTACTCAAGATGCTACTTCATCAGCAAAGAGTAGAACAGCTCATACTTGGAACTGCAAAGTAAACTCTGATCACTCCCTTACTTACAGCATGCTCAAACCTGAGAAAATTTCTGAGATACTATACACTAAAACTCACTAAAATTCTCTACTGTGCCTTCTGCTGACAGTTGTTTTTTCCGAAGGATTGCAAACCTGGCAAAACATAGGAGTAGGAAAAATATATTTCTGATATGAAGAGCAAGTCCTTTACAAACAGAAAGCTACAATGCCCAGGACACAGGAAGATTCAAGTACTATGTCTTAACATTTCCAACTACCTCTCTTAAAAGGACCCATTTTGATTGTCATTCTCTCATGTCAAACTCCCCAGGTTACCAGCTTGAAGAAGAGACCTAACCAGAAAGTATCAGTCCAAAATATTGAAATCCTCTAGACTTTAAAGAACACAAAACAGGCAGTGGAAAAACTTTGCCATAGACAATTCAAAATCAGGTTTGTTTATTTTTAAAAAAATCTTTTGAAAATTTTTTATCCTGATAGGTATGCAGAAAAAGAAAGGAACCTGTCAAGCAAATCAACAAGGAGGCATAAGAAAAAAAAGAACACAGAATATAATTTGACTTTAATTTAAGTGTTTCCTCTGAGTTTCTATAAGACAGCAGAAGCCTGAGCCAGCAATTTAGTTTGGGTAATTAAGTCTGTTTCCTTCCTTCACATTTTGCTACAGCAAAGAATATTTATGCCAATCTTTTTCAGAAAATGTAATGCATTTGGAAATAGTTGGATAAATGTCTGTTAGTAATGATAGACTAGAAGTCCAAATCTATGGTCTAAAAATGTATTGAAGGATGAAAGTCTTAAGCAGAAAGGAAAACAGTTTATCATCATACTGGAATGCCAGTAACACTGGGGAGCAAAACCAGGCTGAGGTACTCAGTAGCACATTTTAGAAAACTGTACCTGATCAAAATTATCAGGGCACAGGCAATTTCAGTAGAACACTTGAGGCAAAACCAGAGAGACACTCGTCTTAAGAGTCCTAGGAATTGCTGATAACAGCTCTGGTAATGACTCATGCAGGGTGAACTAATAGAAGCATTACTATATGTGTTTCAAGATTTCAAGTCTGGAGTAGTTACTTACTTTTACAACAAATAGCACTTACGAAGTGACAATACAAAGCACTACTGTCTTACTCACAGCGGGGTCATTCTACACTTAAACAGTAAAAAACATTACCAATAAATTTTGTCATCATCCTACAACTGACAATCTTCTGTTTTTCTAAAAATCAAGTCATACATTTTTCATCTTTTAAATATCTACAATCCAAAATCAAAAGTTATTCAAATCTGCTTTGGAATTTCGGAATTTCCTAAAACTATAACTTATACTAAACATACAGTGACTTTGCAAACTGTGGGGGTGGGGTCAGATGAGTTGGGTAATGACAACTCGGAAGCAACCTCTTCTTCCAATGATCATTTCTGAAGTGGTGAAAGGGTTCACTAGGTTCATAGGGAATTTATTGCAGAAGAATGATGGAGCTTGTGCCACTTCGTTTGGTTCATCTACTCTTCTCATGATGACAGTTCCTACGGTGCCTTGGAGTCTGCATTACAAGGCTGTTCTGTCAGTGGAGAAGCTGATTGAGGCAGCATGCTTCTGGAGCAAGGAAGATATACATGGTGAAAGAATAGCTAACAAGGGTCCAACTTTTGCAGAAGAAGAAAAAAAAGATAGTGCTCTTCCAAAGAGGAAAGCTAACTGCTGGCACAGATCTGCCATTCTTTAGCTGTAGAAGGGTAACAAAGGGCAGTAAAATTTTACCATCAGCTGGATGGGCCTCAATATATGTTTGAATTTCCATAAATAATCTAGTATGGGATATTTGTTTGTTTGTTTGTTGTTTGTGTTGAGGGGGGGAAGGTCCTCCCAAATCTCTCACACTATAAGGAAATTCTAAATCTGCTTAAAAAGTTCTTAAGCTTAAAGCTTAAGGTTGTTATGAAATAGAAATAAGGAAAGAGCTGGATTGTTAGCTCTCAGCTGGGAATCTCTTATAGCTCAGAAAGAAACTCTGTGGAGTCACAACAGCCTGTTGAATGATTCTTCTGAGCAGGACCTCTGCAGTAAAACCTTTCTTTAGCATTGCTACAACAGGTACACCTATCATCCCACAACTCTTCCCAGGCACTCCAGTTCATAGTGGGAAATACAATGTCATTTCATAATGAGGTAGAAGTTTCAGGGGGATCAAAAGGAAATGTGCACAGGGGTGATTTGGTAGTAATTTTTTCTTTTATTCCCATCTTCTACTGACCTTAGGACTATTTTTTCAAATCGCAAAAACATATGGACATTCTGAATTTCTTTACCAATTTGTCTGTTGTGTCCATTGGCACAAAGACATGAAGTTATATACTGGCCAAAATACCAACCAGAACCTGTGCTTCACCATAAGTCACTGGGAAAGACACAGGATTTTCCTCTGTTTTAGAGGAATTTAGTTCATCAAGGTTAAGGGAACCATTTTGTTTTGGTTGTGATTTGTTGAGAGCAAGTTCCTTGGAGATCGTGGTCAGTTTCGTTTGACTTCATTCTGCAGGCAACAACTGTAGGTAGAAAGGATTTTTGGTCCTGGAGCCTCATAAACTAAGTGAAGAACCTAACAAGAATCTGTTGCTTTCCTAACATGGGCTTAACGGTTACTTTTTATTGGGCATCTTAAATCACAGTTTAGCAGCAAGATTAAAAAATCAAAGGTTATAAAATAGTCTAAATGAAGGTGCTAAACATAACTCATAGGAAGACACATTAAAAACAAATGATTATGCCTTCATTTAATAGGAGATTCAATAACTTTTTCCAGATCTCAATTAAGTGGTAGATTTGATGTGAAAACTGCTATAAACAAGCCCACATTGTACAATGCAACTGTAGAATTCTCTGTTCTTTATTTGGATGAATTAAATTTGGGAAGATGAAACAATGACTTATAGTCAGTGTTAAAGGAAATCAAATACTCGTATACTTGATAATCGAGGTGTTTCAGGAATTCATTCTTAGTGTAACAAAGCCTGTCATCCTTTCCTTGTTCTGAGTCAATTTCTATTTTTCTGTACACTTGTATGCAGACAATAAAATGCCTTATTTAGCAGGGCAGAGTCATTAAAGAGACCTTCCTGGAAAATTGCATTCCAGGAAATATATATTATTTTTCTCCTGATTCTTGTTTACAAGAATCATAACAATGCAAGAATCTGTCAGTGAAAAGTGCATGTATTAAAGCAGAAAACTGTTAAGTTCATGTCTCATGACCTTTCTTGGTGGTGCTGTTTCCTGGCTGACTGAAGTTAGATAACACTGACTGAAGTTAGAGAACAGTAAATATTTGTACCAGAACTAACTGGGGGGAAAATGGGGTAGCTCAATGCAAAGTGGTTGAAATCTCTTAAACCATGTAATATCCCGTCAGACAACTTGCTCTAAGACTTAACTAAGGCAGGAAACTATTTTAACATTGTAGCTTTGTGTTTGGGAAAGAACTCAAAAAATCCCTGGAGGCTAATTTTTTCAATGTTTGACATCACTAAATTGTCTAGAAAATTGGCTTAAGGGGGATTTATTGAATCCATGACTAATGCTATGATGGAATTGTCTGGAATGATGCACTATTTTAGCAACATAAGCCAGTCTGGAGAAGAATTGCATTCAGCCTTTTGAGAAATTTGTCATATTCTGGCCTTTTCATTGATTCATTAACCCTTGCAATTCTTCTGACAAGACCACAGGGAGAAGGATTTGAGCAACTTTATTTGTATATTTTTTAGATGTTCCTGTTCAGGTCAAGATTTTGTTGCTGTTTTAAGTTTTCTTAAACAGAAAGAAAAAATTACAAATCCCTACAGAACAAAGCAAAACAAACCATCATGAATCTTACTTTTGCCAGATCCAGGCCTACAACACCAGGCCTTTATTCTTATCACACGTTTCTTGGGGCAGCTCCTATTTTTAATTTCCTGCTTTTTTACAAAATAAACATCACATAAATATATAAAGAGAGTGTATATATATATATATATATATATATACCTGTTGCATGTATTTCATTTTGAGCCAAGAAGTGTCCAGAGATTCCCACTGAGGTTTATTACCATGGCTTTGTGCAAGAAATTTCATGTTGTCTTTTCCTCTTGCAAATCATTTACCTAACACTTTAGGCTTATTTTTCTCATGGTCAGTTCAAACCAGAGTTATGCTGTCATGATTGAATTCACTGAGGCCAGCCACCTTCTTTTTTGCTTTCAATGACTAAAACTCAGCTTATCAACTATAGTTTTACTATTGACATCTGATTACAGGCAATCTTGCATTTTACATATTGGCATTTCAAATGCACCTTCTGCCATTCCAGCTATAAAGCAGACTCAATCTTAAATATAAGAAATATTTTGCGTATCTGGAACCCCCAAAGGATGCCAAGAGCTGTCTGTCATGAAAAGTCCACATCCACTGCTCCCCTGGGCATGTTTTCCTGGTCCAGATTCTCTTGAATAAGGGGATATTCTTGGAAAGACTAAATAGACCAATGAGTAAGCCAATGACCCCTGGTTACGAGTCACACCTCACCTACCATATCTAAGGTCATACATATAGCTGTAGTGATGGAATATGAAGGCAATGAAATCAAATACTTAAACTCATCACTTCCCTACCCCTAACTTTGAGCAGACACACTGAATTCCAGGTGCCAAGGATCACAGACTGAACAGCTCATAACTCTACTGTGAAAATGCCCTCTGCCAGACAAAATAATCAGGGGAAAAGGAACAGTGATGTCAAACATATCTAGAGCCAGAGAGCAGAAACTAAACACTGCCACCTCATGACGTGACTGGGCAACCATCAGAATGGGGGTCATGGTGAAGTGTCCCCCAAGGGGCAGACAGCATCCATCCCACCCTTCTCCTAGGGCCAGCATGGATCTCCAGTGCCCAGGGCATCCAACACTCCCAAGAAGGCTTTCCTGGTCCATTACAGCTGCCTGCAAAGAGGCCTCCCTCTCTGCTTTCAGATACAGGATGAGAAATGCATCAGTTGCCTCCCAGGAGGTCTTACCAGTGGGTTTAGCAGGAAGGTTACAGACATGATAAGCTCAGACTGAAAGAGGGGTTTGCCTTCTTTATACCCCTGTCTAGAAGGAAACAAAGGGCTTTTATGCACTTCTGTTGCAGGCTGATGCTCCCCATCACAAAGTAGGCAATGTCTCTTGCAGCTATAATCACTTGCAAGCAGCCTGCAGGACACTGGCCAGGCTGGCATGCTGGTAGTTTCCTTTGGGTGTGTGTTCATGCTCTGCACACTTTGTGAATAGGGAAACCTTAACAAAACTCAGCCTTCTGGTTTATACAGCCCTTAATTAAATCAAGTTATTTTAATACCTCCCACCTATAGGTGATATGGTAGGAAAAAGAATATAGTTTGTACCTGGAAAACGTGTGACTGAACCAAAGTTACAGCCCTGTTTTTGAACACAGCCATTTTAGTATGTGCGACATATCTTTTCACATGCCAGACTAAATCCATCTGTACCACAAATGGGTCTCTCTCAGAAAGTTAGTTGTAGGAGTGAAAGCCTGCAGTCAGCACATACCATTCTGTAAAGACTTTAGGTCCTGATGCTGGTCCTACCGCTTTTCTATAAACCAAAGCTAAAATGGAATTGCCAGCTCACCTGTACTTTACATCCTCCTAAGTGTTTTAGATTCCCTATGATAAGGCAAATTCAACTAAATGTGCTTGTATATTCCCATCTTATATTTTGCAATCCTTTTATAAACTAGGGAAATAAATATACATTGATACAAAATTACCTATGGCTTCTGTAATATACAAGCAGTTAAGGATGGGCATCAAACCTACTGAGTATATATTTCTCTTTTCTAACCTGAAAATGAGATAGAGATTTCTGAATTGACATTTCCTGTCACAATATCTCTACAGAATTAAACATTTCAGATGCTCATACCAGTCAGTTAAAAAAATTGAAATTATCTTAATCGTACAGAATTCCATGGAATGGTTCAAAAATAATCTGTGTCAGTTGCAGGATAATGGAGGAGAGGAAGAAAGGGCCTAACCAGTCACTTGCTGTCTGCAAACATTGGCAATTGAGGGTAGAAAATCTCCCTCCCAGAAAACAAAGGCTTTATTCCACCAAATGTTTATCCAAGTCTTAGCTTCATACAGAGATATTGACATCTATAATACCTACAAACATGATCTACAATTAAGGAAAACAAGGTACTGTAGCATAAATGTTACATAAAGGGAATCGTTTTGCAGAAGTTGAACTTCTGTGTTGAACACTGTATGAGCTTCATTCTGTAACCCATATTAATTAATTTGAAAGTGAATCAGTCTTTCTCCATCACAGAAGCAGAGCATATATAGAATCATAGGATCATAGAATGGTTTGGGTTGGAAGGGACCTTAAAGATCGTCAGTTCCAGCACCCTTACCATGGGCAGAGATATCTTCCAGGAATGGGGCAATTCCTCAAACACTTCCAGGAATGGGGCATCCACAGCTTCTCTGGGCAGGCTTTTCCAATACATCACCTTCATAGTCAAGAATTTCTTCCTAATATTTAATCTAAATCTATCTTCTTTCAGTCTAAATCCATTCCACCTTGTCTTATCACAACATGCCTTTGTAAAAAGTCCCTCTCCATCTTTGATATCCACTGCAGAAGGCCACCCCAGGAATGAGCATTTGTACAACATGTCCTGTGTCCTACGAGGACATGTGTGCTTGCGGGGTTTGAAGGTGCAAGTGGTGGTAGAGTGGTCATAAATACCCAGCTGGAAGCTATGCCATGATTTCTAGTGATATGAGAAAGTAATCCAAGATACAGTATCCAACAATGATGATGAGGGTTACTGGAAACTCTGCTCCTGTTGTGATCCCATGTGGAGCAGAAAACATGGATACAAAGAGATGCACTATATGAAGATACCAATTTTCATGAACAGCATCAACATTTGAAAATTACAACAACTGTCTTGCTGTAATAACTGCACCAAACTCAACTAGCCTATAATAAGAATTCTTGATAATTTTGAGATGTTTAATATTATACTTCAAAAGTTTCCACTTCATGTGACAGAAAAATACATAAACTAAAAATCTTCCCAACTTCTTAAAAAAGTTCTGTCTGTTCTTTTAATTAATTCCCTTGATCTTTTTGAAATAATTTATGACTTTTATTGCCCTATTTTTTCAATGCTCTTCTGATTCATTTGAAAACCCTGGAGGACAGAACACCATCCATAGCCCTCCTGAAGATAATACAAAATAGTGCATAGGTCAACAGAAATTGCTAGCCATCTATCTAAAATAATTCTGTAGAGAAGTGTTAATGGGTCCCATGGTGTGAGTTATTCAGATAGATACATTTCATTTCTTTGTACTTTGCTTGTATTAATTTTATAGCTCAAGCCTATATCTGCTAGAGGAAATTCCCTTTTCTCATTAAGTCTGTATTTCACACAAATTAAACAGCAGTGAAGTAATTTGAAATGGGAGTTTTCTAAAAAAAGGTCTTTTCTTAAAAAGAAAAAAAAAAACAACTAACCCCCTGAATCTGATTCTAACCACTTCAGCAGAACAAGTGCTTCTTCCAAGACCTATTTATTCAAGTCTGCTGCAAAACTGAATAGTATTTCAAATGGCATATGCTGACATTAGGGATTTCTAATCCCTTCTTTACACTTGGTAGAATTTGAAGGGTATTTAATGCACCAGTGTACCCTTTAGAACTGTTGTTTTTCCAAATCAGCACTGAGTAATGATAACAGCAACAAAATACAGTTGGTAAAATAACATAATTAAAAATTCTCCATAAAGAAGAATATCAATGGATGTTACAGTTTTTGCTGTATGATTTACATGCATATAAAACCCTGATTTGACAGACCATTTAACAGTAGTTACCTCACCATTTCCTAAGTAAACTCTGAAATGCATTAATAGTGTCCACGTACCAACAGAAGTGTGACAGAATTAAAAAGGAATTTGTCAAAACCTGTCTTTAAATCTTCTATTTCTGGCAACACAGACCTCTTGGTGGATTGACTGCATTTTCTCTGAGAGGAAAAAAAAGCAGTTTAATTTGATAGTTTTTTTGATAGTTTTTTTAATAATTTGTTAGCAAATAACTCTGCAGTACAATAGATATAATGTTAGCCTCCTCTATGTACTCATGGAAATTTAAGAAAACTTAATCATGGGAAGAAAAATATTATTTCTATAGCATAAAATACTAGTTTTAGTTTTGCATTTTTAAAATGTAATATTTCTGATTTCAATTCATATTGGCTTAAAATTATCATCACTTAGCACTTAACTTATGAGACAGTTTTACTCCTGCAATTTCTGGAAACAACGTATTTTTTTCTTCCATGGTGATTTATAGTTAGTTAAATTGGAATGCTGACATGCAGTGATAAGTTGTGAATTGTCTGGGGGAGTTCTCTCTAACAAAAAACAGCACAAATCAGGGAGCTTTTATCTGAACAGTGGTTCTGCCTTTAATGGTACAAAGTACAGTACACAAGTACTTTTGGCACTCTCTCTCCAATGCCTTTGAAGAAATGGTGTAATGTTACTAAGGCCTCAGCTGGCAAACTACTTGTGACATCATAAAGCTTACATATGTACTTGCAGAATTAGAGTATTTGCTACACTCTGATGTGCAAAGTTATAATGTAATTAGTTACTAGAATTCTATAATATATTAATGCAATTATTATGCATATTTTCATAATTCCTGAGTGCTCCAATCAGGGGTCAGTGGTCACTGGTACTAGTCATTACACAGGAATTTTTAATACAGCACGGTCTTTCCCCAGCATTATCTTATAGATTATCAATGTAGATAGGTAACACAAGAGCAGAATGAAGACAGTTTAGATCAGATCTGCAGTACCTTTCTGAACTTTTCAGTATTTGCCTCATTTTTATGTTGAACCTCACATTCAGACCTAAAGCTTTGCAAAGGTCAGTCTGTATTATGCTTTGCTTCAAATGTAGAGCTCTTTTAATGCACTTCTGCTGATATTTGATTTCGCTACCCCTTTTGACTAATGACTATTCAGATAAGTCACAGACCTTTTCTTCTCTTATTCCACCAAGATCCAGAGCATTCACTTCCCAATTGATTCTCTCTTTGTCCCTTTGTTCTTGTGTAGAAGCCAGACTTTTAAAGCTGTAAACAGACATTGAGTCTCTCTTTTGGTGAAGTGATGTATTCACTGGATCCTTTTTAACTAAACAGAGTTTAACATTTCTTTAATATTAGTGTTCTGTCTTTTCTTGTTTTCTTTCTCTATACAGACAAAACTTTCCTTACAAAGCATTGACATCCAAACTCTAAAGGTGCATACCCTTGTGATTCAATGCTTCTAATACTGGTTTTTGTTTACAGCTTAGCTCTTTAAGTCTAGAGATTAAAGAGGAACCTGAACTTCTGCTTTTTCAAGCTCTTACAATTTTTAAATCACAACAAAAATCAGCTAGCATCTTGGGGAATATATCTGTATACTTCGAAATCTTGGGTTGTTCTCCAGACTGATATATGCATTTAAATAGCAAGGTTAGTAATGCTGAATCTGCAGACTACATGATGCTTTCAGGACAGTGACTAGAACAAAACATGGGAAATACTACAGTGGGAGCATTTCTGCCATATACACCAAAAATGTGAGCAAACTTTTTTACTCCTTCCCAGAAGAAGAAAAGTCTGATAGCCACAGGTGGAAATTCATGTTCTCATATGACAGATCATGGCCAAGATATCTTCCCCAATCAGTAGATATTTTTGTCTTCTTCTGAAGAGAGTCTCTTTGATGAACAGTCCAAAAATTGCACTGCAGTTCTTTTATTTCGCAGGTACTTTCTAATTTTCTGCTTCTTAACAATGTTTTTCCAAGAACTGCATAAATGAACTTGCTTGTCTCACAAGACAGTTCTCCTTCCCCTGTCTTTCTTTTTGTATCTGGGCCTTGAACCTGGCAACACATGAGGAGGGCAGGCTGGGATGCCTGCAGCAGCTGTACCACCTGCTGTCCAGAAGCACCAGTTGTTCAGCTAATCTCAAGCATATTGTGTTGAAGATTGGGTTCATTATTTTTCTGCCAAGGATGACTGTCAGTTACTCAATAGAGCTGATTGTGAGTGAATGGGAGGTTTGAGAAACAGTGGTGGCTCAGCTGGAATGCCCAGCATTCCCAGAAACAGAAGCAGGGTGGTAAGGGCAGGGAAGCAGGCAGTTATTTTGAGTACATTCCTTCTACAAAGTCCACAGTTCAATTTCTTGTGTTTATAAAGAGAGTTTAATTAAGTTGTTATCCACCTCCAGCCCAAACTGGATGGACGAAAATGGATTTGCTCAGAGAGGTGGCATAAATGGGGGCAGAACCAGTTGTCACCCACCTCTGAGTTGCAAGGTATGTGTTCAGGAACGGTAGGAGACCCTTCCTACGTCTAATAATTCTCACTTATGTCTTTCTCTTTGCAACTGTAGGAGGAGGTTCTTTGTGACTTGTTTACAATAGAAAGAAAGACTTTTGCAATCACAAGGCTGCTTGGTTGTATTTTTCCACCTACTTGAAATAATGGCTCTAAAAGAAATCCTGTTGGTTGTTCTGCAGCAAATAGCCAGAACTTTACAGCAATTACATGGCATTACTTAGCAATGGCAGAGTTATCAAGTTAATTAGCTTGAACTCCATGTCAATTTTCATATGTAAGTTGTTACAGCACAAAAATATAGAAGCTATGGATGAGCATTCCTTTTTCAGTAATTTCTTTTCTCTGAGGTTTCTGCTACAACATAGATTAGGTTCTCCCTACTCACAGCTAGGAATCAGTAGAGACAAGGCAGATACATGGCATAGCAAGGACACATACTTGACATGTAGAGTAATGTAGTGTTCTCTCAAGAGGAATTGCAGTACTAGTGAATGAGATATGTACTTTGATAAATCTATGTTATTGTGATTGCTTTTTCTAGCTCTGTTGATGTAGAACAACTAGATTTATTAACTCACAGGTCATCCCAAGATGAGATACTAGAAGACTGACTCAATGGTATGAGCTAGTATGGCTGGCTCCAATGGCACCTCTTGTTCCATACCTCTGGTCTTTCCTGGTGCTGACAGATGGTGAATTACTAGCAGAATCAAGACAACAGATTTTGGCAGTCCTAAATTAATGGCTACTTTTAAAGAAGGAGTACCTATAATAACAGTTACAAGAGACAAGAAGATTTGGTCTAACAATTTCTTCCACGAGGGTCTCAAGGCCTAGATGTAGAAATTTGGTCCTAGTTTCCAGGCAGAGTATTAAAAAAAAAAAAAAAAAGAGGCTCAGCAGGATAAAACTCAGGACTATTTGGCTTACAAAAGAAGATGATGCTCAGCATTTTCCTGAAAGAAGACTTAAACAATTCACAGAAAATTCGCTCCTATTTTAGGATGCGCGTAACAACAGAACATCTCTTTTAATCCAAAAGAAAGATGTGTTGTTTCTGCTAGTCACACAGATCAGATGATCCCAGCAGATTTGTCTATAAGGCCATGAGGTAATTTTGTATTTCCTAGTATAACCATCAATATTGCCTATTAAAGAATCAGATTCTAAAGTAATCATTTATTAGACTTGTTGCCAATAAGGAAGTGTTTCATTTATGAATGAGTGTATATATAACCACAACTAATGCAGTGACAAAATAATTATTTAATCATAATGATTTAATCATCATTATACATGATAATACAAACCCAGCCAGGTTTATCAGCAGATAAATTTCTATTGATTTCCGTGTTTCTTTCAAAGAATAAGGAGAGGTTCTCCCATTTTCATTCTGAATTAAACACGTGTTCATAAAAGGCACAGAAGTCCTAAAGAAGTAATGATTCCTTCCTTAATTAAAAGAATTGTTTATTCTCATGTTACTTTACTGATAACTAAATTTCTGCGATTAAGATGGTGAAATACATAAATCAAACTCTCTTTTCTTCACTGAAATTCTTTGGGAGTTCAGGACTTATGATGTAAGAAATCTCAGATCACTGAAATAGCCTTAAAATTACTGGGCATATACTTGAAGGTTTGGTAGATATATGACTATTTTTTGGCAGATAGTAAGTTGGAATGTTTGAAAGTAAAGATGCTTTAAACCATACACAGGAGACAGTATCAGCACAGTAATGACTCATATTGCCAGCATGACAAAGAAAGAAGTCAAAGGAAATAAAAATGACCAATACTCAGCAGCAAAGTGATATCTTAGCAACCCTAGCTATCCTTTCACTGAGTTATCATGTCATGATCTGAAATGTTAAATGTTGACTCATCACTGGCGACTGTTGTAAGCCAAGGTAGTCTGGTAAATATTATTCATCTACCCAAGGAATAAAAATATTGTTCCTAAAAAAAAAACCAAAACCAAAACCAAAACAATCCTGGCAACTGTCAGAAGTACTGTCCTGTAATTTGCTCAGAGAAGTTTGTACTTTGAAGTTAAGACTCAATTTCATGGAAGTTTTGAATGCTGATACTTTGTTTAATTGTAAGCAGTTACTGAGTTACACTTGAGAAGCTTGAGTACTATTTTCTTTTAAATTCCACTGTATTTTGGAGTAATTTCAATGTTTTCCAGAGGAAATCAAAGAATATCATGGGTTGGAAGGGACTTTAAAGATCATCTTGTTCCAATCCTCAAAGTATTTCACTGAAAAATGCCAGGTAGTCACATGTATGTGACAGTAAGATTGAAATCAAGAAATATAAGGTCCAGGACTACAGTTACAGGTTTTGGGTTGGTTTTATACAAATGTGAACTTCTCACAAGCATCTCCAGTTGTTAATTTTTTTTATCGCCTCCAAGTTTCATTTTGATTTGGCAGCAAACATCAAATATATATCTTGTCAACTTCAAAAATAGCCTCTGAGTTCAGAGCAACTCAGCAGAGATTACAAATAAAAGTGTAATACAAATCCAACATTCATTACAGCCATTTTTGTCTTGCAACCCAGTTTTCACTGAAATTTGCATGCAATTCCTTTCTTGCTTGCTATTTTAGAATTCATATCATCATTTATTGTATTTTTGAGGAATCAGGAGACTGATAGGCTAAGTAAATCACTTGAAAATTAGCCAAGTTCATCAATAATTTCTTGCGTTTATTAAGATTTTCTCAAATAAAAATGACAGAGTTGAGTTTCAAAATTATGTGTGTTCAGCTATAAGATTGATTATTGTGGAGTTACACTGGCTACCCACTGCTAAAAACCAAAACTGAATGTGAACCCCAACATGAATCACTGGGAAAACTCCAGTTCTGGCACTGATGGCATAATTTAGAGGGACTCCATCTTTGCAGCAGCAGTGAAAAGAATATTAATATTTGGGGGTCACTGCTTCTGAATTCCTTCACTTCACCCTGGCACCAGTCCCCTGTCCCCCATCTCCCCTAACAGCAGCTAAATGTACCCACTCCATGTCAGTTACAGGGACTCAAAACGTGTGGGAAAGGTGCTGGGCTGGCCAGCATTGCTTAATGGGTTGGGGGGGACATCAACAAACTCTTGGATTTCTAAGGTCTCTCTTTTGCTTCTTATTGTATGTTATTAGTAACTTGTTAAACAGAAATAAACTCCCATAGCATTAATTGAAACAGTTTTTATCACTATACTTTCACTATTTTGTAAGAAAACATCTTGCCTACTTTAAGCTTAGTGAAATCTACCACACGAAGAGCTCTTTCAAGGTTTAAAAAAAAGTGGGGTTTTAAGCTTAAAAAATATCAAGGAAAACTAAAACTGAATTAAAATAGAAGCAGAAAAGCAGTATGAAGGGTTTATTCCTGAGGCTGGAAGAAATGACCAGGACAGGAGACCAGAATAAAGAGTTCTACCAGTGAAACACAGAAGTTTCTTACCACAAGCAAAATCCTTTTCCCTTTAAGATCCAGACCTCTATAGTGGATCTTCGTCAAATACTTTGCACCTTTTCTGTGTATCCTTTCTCACCTGTGATGCTGGTCAGATTAACATACACACTTCAATCTCATCTCATGGCCATTTCACAAAAGAGAAATGCTTTACTAGGGACAAAAATTCCACCAGTGTTGGAGACAAAATTCTTACTGACTGTAGAAAAAGAGAGAGAAGGCATTTATACCAAACGCAAACTCTGCAAGTTAAAAACTATTTTACTTTAATTAACTAACTACACCTTGCAGAGTCGTTTAAACAAGTATGAAGAGGTGCTAAACTTTGTTACCATGAGGTATAGAAGTTGAAGACTTGTTCATATTTGTACCATTAACCACAAAAATAATGGAAAAATGGAAAATTAGTCAAGTCACAACTCCTGTGATTTGGTTTTCATCTTGTCTCCAAAGGCTTTGAATACTAAGCTGTTTAAGGCTTATTCTAGACTAAGTCTGGACTAAGTTTTGCTTAAAAAGGAGGAATTATTGCATCATCATAATTTCTTAGTGGGAATATACCCTGATCAAGTACACTTTTCCATGTTTTCTCAATTTCCCAGCCATTTTTTCATCAGTCTCTTAGAAACCCACAATTCTTAGCCTTGTTGCATATTCTGCCCCAGTTCTGCATGCCTTATTGACATCAGTGAGCTCCATGCACAGAGCTAGGACAGAATACACAATAGAAACCTACTTTCACACTGCAGAAAGACTTCACAAATTAAGTGTATTAACAGTGCCTTCCAACAAGCACTTCAGCAATGCACCCATCTTAGGAGTTGAATTCATCATATTTTAATACTTGGTCATCCAGGACAACCTACATCATTTTACCTGTTTGTTTACACAATATACTAAATGAGCCAGGAATGTTACCTTCCTCTGTGCTTTATACAATGTAGATATGGGCATTTTAACAATAATATAAATGAGTAATGGGAATTTCACTCTCAGTTTGCTGTTTGCTCATAGCATTTCTAAAGCACCAGCATTTACAATATATAAAGGAGAGATGGAGGTAAAATTGCTTAGTTGTGCAGTTGATAAAGATTAGTCTCAGTTTGTGATGTACTATACTAACACAAAAACAGAATCTTCAGTTAAACAAGACTCATTACTATGTTATTTGATGCTACAGAAATTATGTTAAAACCACACTCATAAAACAAAGGATCATAGAAATGTTTGAGTTTTTAAAGGTCATCTAGTCTAACTACTTTCAGTGAGCAGGCATATCTTCAACTACAACCTGATCTTGAAAGTTTCCAGGGATGAGGCACTCAGCACCTCTCTGGGCAACTTATGCATTGTTTCACCACCCTCATTGAAAAATATGTCTCTCATCTATCTAACCTAAACCTACCCTCCTTACATTTAATCCTTGTACTGAATGCTGGAAAAGTTATCAGTGGTCCTTATGCACCAGTAGTTTTTCTTGAGAAGAGCACAACAGGCAGTAGAGATCTACTAGTGATGCTATATAGACTTCCACAGACCAGAATGTGTGACAGGAAAACCTACTTGATGTTAACAATAAAATTGTTGCAGCCACTTAAACTCTACACTGTCTTCAGGAGAAAATGTGGTGGAAATGTACATGTAGGTTTAACCACCTGGCACTTTCTGGAGGGCTTCTACTGGCCAGAAACTTTGTTAAGTAAAAGATATGTCTCTCAGCATCAGTTACCAAATGATGCTGCTCCTCAGATCAGCAAAAGAGTATTAAGGGCACTCAACACTGGACAAATCAAGCCAGAAAACCCTCTGAGTTTTGAAGGAATTTTAAAACAAGGGACATGCAAGACACAATGATCAGAACTAAGTCTGGACCTCAAATCACAATATTTTGAGCTCCAGAATGAGAAAAATCTAGATGCAAGATTTTAAAATCTACAACTAGATCTCAGATTAAGGCAGATGAATCCTGTTGAATATTTTTCTTATCTTCCATCTTTCACTTCCTTTAAAGTGCGATGTTTCAAATATTGCTTCCAAACCTTTGCTGAATAAAATCTCTTTTATTTCTCAAAATTGTTTACCAAAATTGTTTATTTATTCCTTAATAGAAGGACACTGGATGGCATTTTGTTCCTTGAGAACTCTCCATAGCATTTTTTAATCCTAGACAGTTTTTGTGCATGTTTACTCTCTAGTTCCTTGTAATTACTTATCCTCAAAAAGTAACGAAAACAACCAAAAAAACTCTAGAAAGTTTCAATTTAGAAACACTTCTGCAGATATTGCATCTGTACCTTCATTATTTTCTCCTCTTTATCCATATTTTTACTACAAGAACATTAGCTTTCTCTTATTGACTGGTCATGTGTCCCTCAGGTGAAAATCATCATAATTGCATTTCTGTGATGTTACAACCATTGCTGCAAACAAAGATTCAGGCAATATAAAACAGAGTGCAAACAGAAGCAGATAAGCCCTAAAGTCATAAAGACTTTTTTTTCCCAGTGGTATTTTTACCAATAGCAAATCAAGCAGATTTGTCCTCTTGGTGTTACAAATAAGACCAAGGAACAAATAATTTTTTTAATAAAATATTTTGTTTTCTGGGTCTGCCAGGTCTCTAGGTAAGCCAAGTCAACCTCATAAAACATTACCTTTCAGCTCCCATAAGGTTAGGTGGTGAATGATTTATATTTAGTACATTGTCTGCATTTGATCATTATTTTCTTCCTCTTTTGTAAACCTGCATGCACTTACACACCAATATGCACACACACAAATATATATTCTCCTTGTCTACTCTACCTTCATAAGACCCTACCTGTAGTGCTGTGTCCAGCTTCACAGCCCTCAACAGAGGAAGGACATGGACTTGCTTGAGACAGTCCAAGAAGGGCCATGAAAGTTGTCCGAGTGCTGGAGAAACCTCTCCCAGGAAGATAGGCTGAGAAAGTTGGGGTTGTTCAGCCTGGAGAGGATAAGGCTCCAGGGAGAACTTACAGCACCTTTCAGTACCTAAGGGGAGATAGGAGAAGGCTGGACAGGAACTTTTTGCAAGGACGTGTTGAGATAGCTCAGAGGGGAATGGCTCTACACTGAAAGAGGGTAGGTTTATATTACCTATTTGAAAAGAATTCTTTCCTGTGAGGGTGGTGAGGCATTGGAAAAACTTGCTCAGAGAAGCTGTGGATGTCCCATCTCCGGAAGTGTTCAAGGCCAGATTGGATGGGGCCTGGAAAAACCTTGTCTAGTGGAAGGTGTCTCTGCCCCTGGTTGGGGGCTTGGATTTTTATGGTCCCTTCCACCTCAAACCATTCTATGATTCTCTGTAGCAGGAAAACACCCAGATGTATTTACTCAGCTTTTTCTTAGGAAAAACAATAACCCTAATCATCTCTTTACTTCTACAATACATTTCACATCTTATGGGAGTAAATGATCTTTACAGAGACAGAGACATTGTGACAGCAATTATAGGACAGCTGTTTCTTTTGCATCCTCAGTCTGAATGTACTAATGCCTTTAAAAATATCCAGCAGTGCACATCGAAGGATCAACAAGATAAATTCTTGTTGCTCAGAGATTAGTGAAAATTTCAAAGGAGATTTTGCCTGACATAATTCAAATTTACAATAGCCTGAGAAAACCAGATTCAAAGTGTAAACATTTTTAATTTCCAACACATTGCTCTTTAATTTCCAAAGCATTTTGCTTTTACTGTTATACAGGATGAGACCTGTACAGAAAATTTTAGTTTTAAACATTCCAGAGGGAAATGTGCTTCAGATCACAATAGTGGTTTCAGCCATAAAATAGGTAACATTTCAGCTTTGAATACAGATCTTGGTTCAGTTTTCCTGCATGTATATCCAATTCTTTTCTGGGACTTTGGTGTAGGGCCATATATCAAAATTTAAATTCAGGAAAGTTTGAATGAAGATGTTTGATTATTTAACTACTTGCACTAGAAAAAAAATAAATCAATTTTTATATGTATATATGTGATAACATCAAGTGTTACAGACAGCATGCCTCTTCCATTTATTATGTTTCATCTCTCTTGTCATACTGTAAAAATGGAAACAGAGACAAAATTAAAGGATTGTGTAAAAAAAGTTTGTGTAAAGCAAGTAGGACAAATGTTACTCAAACACTAGTATAAAATCTTGTTACTTAAGCGCTAGTATAAAATCATATGTTTAAAAAGCTTCAATTCTTAAAAGAACTATGTTAGAATAGTGAAGAATATATGCCAATATATATTGTTTGAATAATACACTGAGAGATAATTCAAACATTCTGAACTGACTCACGTTTAAGTCATAAAATCCACAGAAGACTACTGAATTGGGAATGAACACACATTCTCTCTCTATAGACATATCAGTTATTCTAATGTAAGTTTATATTTACATAGGCAATAAGCTCAAATATACTTATATCCACTAATTATGAATGGCCCCAGTGCATGTTTATTTCCATACTCTTCTTCTTACTGCAGGAATAAATCTACTACATGGTGTAGCGAAAAGAACAATGATTTGGTAAGGCAAATGGCCACCACCTGTGGCTCAGGTCACCACCACACCTACCAGGTCATTCATCTCAGGGAAATATTTCTCACTTCAATTATTTCTGCTCAAGTAACTGCACGGCTGATAAAAAATTGATTTATACTCAACAGGGATGCCCTTTCACTAGCCTCATGAAGCAGTGCTGTCAACAAAGATGCTACCCCTAGTTTATCATGAAAAAAAAATCAACAGAAAACCCCCCCAACAAATAGACTCTAAAACTGTTTACAGAAATCAAAGAATCTTCCCCATTTCCCTCAGGATCCTGTGAGCCACTACCATTATTGCCTGTCTCTAAGCATTCAGTCTTTCTTCAGCCTCATATTTTGCTCACTCTGTGGACAGGATTCAAGCTGCTCCCTGAGGCTTTGTTATGATCCAGAGAAAGTGAAAATATTCTGAAATGGGCAAACATTTGTCTCCGCTGTATGAAATATTTTTTATTTACCTTAACTCACTTGCTGATCTAGGTCTCAAGTATTATCTACTCATTTTGTCTCTGTGACTTCTCTCCTGCCCCCCTGAAATACTTTTGCTTCCTACTCTATTCACACAGTGATGTGTTGAAGTTCATTCTTCGTTCTTGCCATGACTGATATTTTTTCCTAGACATAAATGACAACTGTTTTTTGCAGTTTTCACTTATCCTCACCCAAAGCAGATGTAAAGAACTGAGCAATCAGAACAGTGGTATTTTATACTAAGTTTACAAAGAAGTACAAGTGGCTACAAAAGATCCAGCATATATTCAGATTCTTGTAAGAAATAAGCAAAGATTGCAGAACTTGGTCCATAGTATCCTTTTCTGTGATGTTATTGAGGCTGGGTAACATGAATGGATTTAGAAATCTTGCTTTTTTTGGGAGGGTGAACCATTAGAACATAATGTTTAAATGGTTTAATTATGAGATACTCTCCCACCTTCTAGCACCTACAACTTATTAACTTGCTGAGCCAGAGGCTGCATTTGGAACATCATTATTAGAAGTCAAGGAATGTCACTGCTTGAAGGTGTTTCTTTAAATATATTTTGCCATTAGCCCTTTGGAGCTGTGGCAGCTGCAAGATTCATTACCACAACCTGTGGGGAACGAGTACAGTAAAAAGACATCTACACAAGGAACAAGTTTTGTTTCATTCAGCTATATATTCTAAAATTGATGTGCCTGGGCTATTTATCTAGGCTCTCTCTGTAGTCACTAGGCAAAAAAAAGGTGCCTCCAGGTGGTAATTTACACTATATGTTTTCACTACCTTTCCTCATATGGGAAAAATCATGCATTGGAAATAGCTATTTTCTCACTACTGATTTTGGGGGCTTACTGAATTACAAGCCTCTCGACTTTAGACAACAGAGTAGATGATATTACTTCCAAGTGAACAGTCTCCACAGATCACCTTGTACTGACTGCTTTTACTGGCTGCCTTTCCGTTCTGCACTACAGATAAATGGGGAAGAATTTGGACCCAATTATATGGGCAATTAATACTTTATATGACAGATTATCTGATATGCTGTGCAGCAGAACAGAACTATCAGGGATATTCCATTCTCTTTGGATACATCCAGACACACAGGAGCAGCAGAATGACAATCATTTCTGCACAAAATCCAGTACACTTAGAAAGTTTTGTGGACCTAGGAAATGACTAACAGGAAAATTAACATGTGCTCAGTGATTCCCACAGTGACTAATTCTAAATTTTTGCTCCTGGTGATATTACTGTTATAGCCTCCCAGTATTGTTAAAAGACTACCATAAGTGGCCACAACAAAATAAAATTAATATCATGACGCCACCAATGGAACATGACAAGAAAGTAAAATATTAAAGAGGTACAAAACAATAAACTGCTAGCAATGATTGTATTCCACTCCCAGCAAAAGCTACAGATTTCTTGACTGCAGTGTCTGGCACTCCTTTACTGGAAGGTGACAAACTCCAGCCCCTCCAGTCTCCTTAACTTAACAGTTCTCAGATTAGGTGTCGTGGTCTGAGCTAGGTTCATGACAATTCCAACTGAAATTCAGAAGTCCAGACAGAAATCCAAACATTTGCAGTGACATTTTGCTCTATCAACCCAACTGATGTAGGGTAACAGCTTAGAAAAGACTACAAACTTCTACTCTTACAGCATCTGTAAGGATACTTTAAGTAAATAGAAGTATATGTTGTATTTCAAAGTACAAAATACATACATATATATGTGGAGATGCACAAACACAAAACACATTCCATAGAATATGCTAGGCTGATTTATGTTCTATTTATGGCCCAATCCTAGACTAACTCCGAGTTGATAGCAGAACCAACATTTACTCCCAGGAGCGCAGGTCAGCACTGTACAGAATAACAGATGTTACTGTGTGTTGGGTTTGCGTGGCAAGGTTTGGGCAGCAGGGAGCTAGAGGAGAAGCTACCAGAAGCTTCCCACATGTCTGATGATGCCCATGCCACCTGGCTTCTAGATAGACCTGCAGATGGCCAAGACTCAGCCCGTCAGCAACAGAGGTAGTGTCTACAGGATAACCAATTTAGGAAGGGAAAGTAGTTGCACAGAAGCAAATTGCAGTCAGAGAAGGACAAGAGAGGATTCTGCCCTGCAGACACCAAAGTCAGTGAAGAAGAAATGGGAAGAGGTGCTCAAGACGTTGGAGCAGAGATTCCCCTTCAGCCCATGGTGCAGCCCATGGTGAGGCAGGCTGTCCACCTGCAGCCCGTGGAAGTCTGTGGTGGAGCACCCATGGGGGACCCCATGCCACCACAGGTGGGTGCCTGAAGGAGGATGGGACCCTGTAGGAAGCCTGTGCTGGAGGCTACAGGCTGCTGGCAGGACCTGTGGACCTGGGAAGAGAGAAGCCCATGCTGGAGCAGCTTTGCTGGCAGGATTTGCGACATTATGGATGGCCTACACTGGAGCAGCCCATTCCAGAAGGACTGTACCCTGTGGGAGGGACCTACACTGGAGAATTTTGTAAAGAACTGCAGCCCATGGGGAGGACTCACATTGGAAAAGTTCATAGAGTACTGTCTCCCGTGGGAGGAACCCCACACTGGAGCTGGTGAGTGTGATGAGTCCTCCCACTCTGGAGGAAGGAGCAGTAGAAACAATGACCACAACCCCCATTCACCACCCCTCTGTGCCACTGCAGGGGAGGAAGTATTGAATCTGAGATAAAGTTAAGCCCAGAGAGAGCAGTATGTGGAAGATGTTTCTAAAATTTGGTTTTATTTCTCATTATTCTACTCTAATCTGAGTGATAATAAATTACACTAATTTCCTGAAGTAGTCTGTTGTGACTGTGATGATAATTGATGAGTAATCTCTTCCTGTCCTTATCTTGACACATGAGTCTTTTGCTGTATTTTCTATCCCCTTTCCAGGTGAGAAAGGGAGGGATAGAGTAGCCTGGGTGGACACCTGACATCCAACCAGGGTGTTCCTCACACACTGGCATTACTGCTCTCAATATTGGTGAAATAATACACACACAGATCTGCCAATCTCTTGCACTGTAGTGGGAGTTAGGCCTGTGTAATATATCTATGGAACAGTACCTACATCCAGTACCCTAAACATACTAGGTGATATGTTCTCTTGCTGTGGGAAGCACATACAATATTTCCCTTCACTTAATGCTCCCAGTAGTGCACTCCAGTAATGCTCCTTGTGCACTTCAATACTCAGTAGGTAAGAAAGTTAGGAATTTGACACAGACACTGTGAAACCCAGCAACAAAGACATCTAGCACTGCTGGACACTGTGTGACAGAAAGCACAGGGGACTGACGTTTAGGTCAACCTACACAGTTCTGAAATCATCAGAAGACATCATGGTGGACTTGGGCCATCGTTGTTCCTAATTCAAGGCCACAATATAAGTTGAAACTTTTGGTGTAACAGTGTATCATTTGTAGATCTAGTATGAGAAGCTCTGATTTCCAATTTCACATATCTTTAATACATACAAATTTCGAGGCCTAAACACAATTTTGTTTTAATTACAAGTTAAGAAGAAAACATAAAGAGCTTTGGTTTGACATCTCTTGCTTGTCACTGAATCATACAGTCTGGAAAATTGTGGGCAACAGAAAATATTTCTTTTTAAAAAATCACTGCATTTACAAAGGCTTTTTCTAACACAGGCACAAAATTTAACCCAAAAATCCTGCAGCACTAAAACTTCAAACCATTAGAGAATGAGTCTCTGGTAGATCACGGCAATAATACCTTATAAAAATTTTCTGAAATGTACAATCTAAAATGTTTCCCAGTCCTTCAAGTTCATTAAACCTTGAATTTTCAGATGGTTTCAGATCATTGTAAATGTTTTCAGACATATTTGTTTTTGAATAAAGGTTTCTTTATGTGTTTTACTCTTATTATATTATTATGGTGTGCCTGAAGAATTGGATATAAACAAAGCATATTGTGATAGGTGTACACACACACACACACAGAGGGTAGCTTGGAAAGCCAAGGCTTTGTTGTAGCCAGAGTGGATGACACAGAGGTAGAATTTGTGATCTCTTGCTCTTCAAGGTAAATTATCTGTATTTCTGACATGCCTTCAGCTTTCAGGATGAAAGAAATTGCTGATAATTACTTACAAATATGGTTTACATATATCTTAAAAAATAACAAAACAAGACACCACAATGAACTGTTGATTTTCCCAGTGATATGTGTATAATCTCTGGGGCCTGCATGTTATGTCACAAAAATAACAGTCTCATAACATATGTAAGATGAACAACAATACTGCACAACTATTTTAAAAACCTTGTTATAAACAGAAACTTGTTCACATACATTTATATGTCACTGGTAGCAAATATATCATAAAACTCAGTGCCACATTGAAGACATCTGGGAACACACAGAGGATCCACCAGCACTGGAGATAATTTGTCTGGTTATACTCCTCCTTTTGCAACTTGATTGAAAAAAGCTGGTTTTACCTGGAAGCAGTGTGCAGTATAAAGGCATATAAAAAGTAAATGGACCCATCTTTGCATTAGAAAGTCTTGAGAGCAACACACCTCATCTATAGCCACTTTGCAGTTCTGATTGTATCTTCTACTAGGTTAAATCTTAATCCCTTTGCAGGTATTTTGAAAGCTCATGAGAACTTGAAGTGGTATAGACTTCCACAAAATAAATGCTATTTATTTGATCTATTATTGATTATGGGCTGGCTAGAGACTTTCCTTAAGAAGGAAATACACTATAATGCACTGGCATCAAGTATAAACACTATTAACCCAAAAGGTATTCTGGGCTGACTACGTATTTTCTGAAGGAAAGCAAGACAGAAGGAAAAAAGGCCTTCTGTAACAATACACTCTAGTTCAAGGTGAAGCACTACGGAAGAAAGACTGTAAGGTTAGCACTGGATTACAGGAAGGCTGGTCAAAACACTTCCCTGACATTATCAACGTTGCAAAATCTACAACAATTGCTCTCCATGTACTTAAAGGTTTCTAGTTGTAGTTTAGTGTTTCTTCTCCCTCCCCCAACAATGACTTCAGCAATTGTACTACAGATGTTCCCAGAAAGTTCAAAAACCTCCAAAGGGGGTTTCTGATATAAAGCGGGTTTTGCAGCTCCACTTTTATAAGACACACAATTTATGGAATAAATTGCATGACATCTTATTCTTGACAGCCAAGAGAATCTTTAAAATGAGATTATGACAAACATCTCCACACTGTGTGAACAGACAGCAGCGTAGAAATGCATATGTGCCCTCCTCAAACAGCAGCTCACAGATCTGAATCATTGTTTTTATATCAAGTTAGTAAAACAATTTATAGGAGCTTATGAGGAGAGTAATTTCCACAAATTTCAAGACTTTTTTTTTTTTCTTATGCTTCTCTCCATTTTACTGTGCATGAACCTGGTCAACATTTATCCACAGTCTTATCCGTGACATCTGTATAGCACCATGGAGACACATGGAGAGCTATTAGTCATGGTGTTAGTTATACTGTCTGCAAATGTGTGCAAAAACCTTGTTTGAAAAATTGTGTTTATATATGATGATGCAAACATCAAGTCAGTCCTGCTTTTTTCAATGATATCTCTTAAAAGTTCTTATATGCCACTTTTATGGTAACTTCACAGATTATATGAGTCATTTACATCAAAACTTTTCATAGTAAAGGCTCAGATTCTGATTATAGAAATGTTCTTGATTCATCATTGCCACTAAGTTCTAGCACAATGCTCAGCCCACTACCTGCCCAAGGTTTTTTCATAATGTTAAAAATATTATCCACCCAAAGAATTTTTAGAAAGATTCTTGTTGAGTAACTTGTAAAAAATCAAAAGAAATCACACTGTTTAGCACTCCAAAGCAAGTTATCTGGTTATTATATCCTTTCAGTGATATTGTTGCCCCAAATGCAGGCTCGTTACCCAGTAGTGGACAGTGTCAATTCACACATCAAGGGGAGGTATTTTTATTTTAATTTCTAGTATGCTCAAAGTAGGGAGCTGGGTAGTAACCCACAAAAGGCTTGCTCCCTGATCATCAAAACTTTATATTATACATTTTAACCAAAAAAAAAAAAAAAATCAGCATTCATTGGTTACAGATCATGTAATTTTTTTATTACTCAAATTACTTACTATTTTTTAGTACTTAAACCCTTATTTGCTAGTTATGGCTCTCACTTCTCATGCTAATTAGTCCACATGTGCAGGTCTTCCATCCATGTGAGTCTGGGGTCTGTTTTGAGTAGGTGGTCAATGATTCAGGTGATGGACATGTTCTTCCACTGCCCAAATTACCTTAGTCAGCTCAGTTCTGCTAACTTCACTCCTGATAGTTCTTGTCCAGAGAGCCAATTCATCTTGGGACTGTCTTCCCTTTGACTTAAAAATGAAAAGATTAGCCAAGCATACAGTATTCATAATGCAATTGGTTAATCATAACTGTCTAGCTATGGCTAGTGTTCAGCAATAAAAAAAAAATTACAAAGTTTGATTCAAGTCTTGAGGAGCTCAAATCTTGAGGGCTCAATATGGAAATAGGTTCTCCCAGGTGTCAGTGTTGACATAATAAAAAATGTAACATGTTTGATGATCTGAAAGTGATATTTTAAGAAGCAAGACTGTTCCAGCCTTGAACCACAATATTCCTTTAAATATCTGTTGCTTCAGGACCTAACTTAGTGTTATAGTAAAACTGGGTTACCTGTGGTAAAAAGCATTGCCATTAAATCAGGAGTTTCTGTCATACAATATCCATCAAACCATTTAGTAAGATGTGGGGGAAGCATTCTTAGAGAATGTTTCCAAGAAATACTCCTACAATATGTTATCAGGGAGAATTTGCTTATTAAGCTTTACCCTCAAAATTTTTCCAGATCACTGTTTGGACACGTGGACAGATCATTCATGTTGTGTGTCTCTGTATATAGGAATTGAGATGCTAAGTTCTCTTTTTCTCATATGATATTCTATACCATTGCTACACAGAGGAATGCACACACATAGAAAAATTTGCCTGTTTTTCTTGGCCCTAAGTTAGTTTCACATCACATAAGATGGATGGAATAAGTAAAGAATCTGACCTCACTGAGTGGCAGTCTCCCAAAACCTAATTCCAATTCCACCACAATTGAAAGAAAGCTGTGATATCATAGGAAAAATAAACAGAAAATCATTACAAAGTTGCAACCAGCTAGAAGTTTCACAAATGCATAATGTTAACACAAATTACTTCTGGAAAACAGACTCTGCAGTTTGAGTACCAACTGTGGTGTTAAGAAGGTTGAAAAGTACAAAACTCATTGTTTTCACAATTGCTATTTCACGGATAACCCAATTGTACCACTGGATTCAAGTAAATGAATAAATGGCACCCAAGGAGGTATATCAGAATTACAACCCTCATCAGTTTTCAGCAGAAGAGAAAAGGGTAAATGTAGAATTGTACAGCTGAAACAAGAAATGAATTCTTCTGAAAGCTGATTTGATTCAACTTCTGAAAGACATCAATAATTCAGCATAGGTTATATTTATATACTGTCTTTTTACAGTAAATCATGAAAAAGTGGTGGACCAGAATAACTTTTTCAAACAAAATATTATCTTTTGCAGGCTTTCCTTGCAAACTGTGAAAAATATTATATAGTTCCACTGTATGCCTAATATTGAAGTGCAGAATTTAGTATCAGCAATCCAAACTGATTCTTGACAATCACTGTAGAGTACCTACATTGTGGAGTAGAGTTTGGATATTCATTCATTTAAATCAATCATTGCCTCCCCCTTCTCCTCCTCGCATTAGAATTCACCTTTAAATCAGCCTCTCTTTTGCTGTAAGTCATACAGAAACTGGAACACTTTGTAAACTTTATTTCTCCATTTCCATTTTCATTCTGTTGATGTGCTCCTGTTAGCATGCCTATCACAGTTTACATCACAGAAAAAATAGAAAGGTTCCTATGCCTGAGTAAACTGTATTTACTAACAGTGTATACAATATGCATGGTCTATCTATGTACATATTAGCATTGCCACTATTTTAACAGTATTTGAAAACACAAGAGCTCACAGCTATTTTGAAGAAAAAATACTATTTCAGTTTTCCAGTAAACTAAGCTAATCTTCAACAGCAGAAAGACCAGCAATTCTCTGTTTTACCGAATTCTTCTTTACTTCCAAATCCAATTCAAAACTGTGCCTGTGGTTGCCAAGGCACTATGAGTTTAGGTATAGACACTGCTGTTTACTAACTGAGCTTCACTGAACTCATCTTTCTCATTTTCTTTGTCCTGTTACCCTCTTTGCCCTTCACCTTTGTCTTCCCACTGATTTCTTGCTCTTTCAGATCCCTTGGAAACTAGACAACCAAAAAAAAGTAAAAGCTTTTCACTTGTCAACAGAGTATAACTGACATGAGAATTAACCAGAAGGCAATAACAAACAGCACCCTATGACAACAGCATGTACAGCATTGTTTTTCATGGTTGAAATGTTCCTGAAATTTGATAATGCCTAAACCATTATCTCTGTGAGTTTCTACCTCAAATTGAGCTACTGACCTGACCATATTGCAAATATACTAAGGTCAGAATGTTGCCACTGACTTCATAACTAATAAACCATTACTAGTAAGGACAAACATTCCTTAGGATATGAAAAACAGGAATCCAAGCCATCTAAGTAGTGACCCAAGTGCTGTCATTGAAGCTGAAGGTAAATCAACTCCGGAAGCAAGCCAGACTGAGGTTTCAGCTGAAATAGGTGAACTCTATTGAAGAAAAAACATTGACACACGGAGAGAGAGAGAAACAGAAAGGCTTTTTTAAAAGGCCATATAAAATACTCAAAGGCAACTTTCACACTGGACATTAGACTAACTTTAAGTTACAAATTAGATGTAGAAAAAAATAAAGCAAAAATTCTGGTTCTCTTAATTGTTCTTTTAACTTTGGCATTTGGTTGTGCACAAATACTGTGGGAGTTGTTGGCTCCCTGAACGTCTTTGGCCACATTTCTGCCCAGATATTTCACTGGTATACCAAAAAGTGAACAGTAGTAATTCCATATTTTTAAAAGGATATCAACAATATAAACCTGTCACAGACTATTTAGGAGTGGTTTTCACATTCTGAAGGGTGGCATTACTGCCATGTCCCACAGAGTTTATGTTGTCTATTATTAGCAAGTGTTCCTTATCATCAGAAACGTCTGCTAGATACTTCAACTACGTAGGATTCTATTGATCTTGTTCTAATTATGCCTTCCTTACGAGTCAGATGACTTAGATGACTGCATCAGTAATTTGACCTCAAGTGGAAGTAATTTGGAAAGTACTTGTGACCTGTTCCAAGACGCAAAAATGCTTTCAATTAGCCTTTTGCAGTGCCTTGAGATACTGACTGCTGTCCAACAGCTCTTAAACCTGTACATAATTGTTTTCATAGCTGAAGGACGCCCACTATGAAAACTCCATGAAAGATAATTTGATCTGCCTCTATAAGTATATGGTGAAATTAATCAGCAGAAAAGTTCATGCAATTTCATATAGCTTTGATACAGCCTACCTTTAGGATAGTGTGAGTGTCAAATAAGACTTAGAGGAAGAGACCTGACACTTGTAATGTGTGGGACAAAGTTATTTTTTTAAGCATGCAAGATTTTTATTTACCTAAAACTGGGAGTTTCAGGTCAGCAGTATAACTTGGTATTTGTCTATTTGTTACAGTTGAATAGCAATCATTGTTGCTGGTCTTACCAGGGCTATCACTTGCCAAAGTGAATCATAAACTGTTAGAAGGACAGAAATTACATAACAGGGGTAGGTAGAGATTCTAGATTGCCATTAACAATGTCCTGGTAAGAAAAAAAAAATGGACTTCGAAAAATTTGAGTATCTAATTCTAGATGTGCAACTGGGAATAACAAATAACTGTGGATTAGCTTTCACTTTTTAGATCGGGTAAGGCATAGTTTAAAGTGAAAGCTATAAATGCTTTTGACTGATGTACGCAAACATGACTTTTAGTCATTTCAGCATAAGAGAGTCACACTGCATTTACTAGAGATATACTTAACAGACTTTAGGGAAATCAAATTTGCCCAATGAGAATTACATGCTTATATCAGTTTCTCTCTAGTGTTTTAATCATCAGGTCTCTTAAAGATGAGACAAGAAGTGGTACTGATAATTGTGTACAGAAAAAAAAAAAGAATTATTTATATACTGCAGTCATTGCCTAGCTAACTTGTAAAGATTGTCTTTTTCTTAAGTTTTTGTCTTTTTCTTAAGTTTTTTTCTTTTTCTTAAGTTTTTGTCTTTTTCCTAAGTTTTGTCTTTTTCCTAAGTTTTGTCTTTGAAATTCTGACAGTTTTGAGTTTTACCTTAAGAAGTAAGAGAACAGGCATAAGTCTAAATATTTGAAAAGTCTGGCCATACCGCTATCTTTGAGTATCAACAGTCATAAAAAATGACAAGATGTTTTTGAAACTTTTGGTCAAATCTTCAAGCAGCATGCCTAATCAGGCAAGCCTCTTTGCGTTTGGACAGCAAGTGCTTATTAGCATCTAAACACCTAAATCTTTCCTGAACACAAACAGGAAGACCCAAATAATTTTAGTGTGTAAATTATAAAAAATTTATACTATTTAAAGTTGTGATTCATAATTAGTTTGCAATTAAAATCAAAATACACAATCTGTACCAATTAGTTATCCATATATTCTGTACTAATTAGGTATAGATCCAGAAGTTGTGGTTGTCCACTACTGGAAGTGTTCAAAGCTAGTTCGGATAGGGCTTTTCATTTAATGGCAGGAGTCCCTGCCCATGGCAGGAGGATTGGACCAGACAACCTTTAAAGGTCTTTTTCAACCCAAACCATTCTGTGATGATTCATCTTCTTTAGAAATAATATATATATCTCCAAAAACTGTCGAATTGCAGTGTAATTTAAAATAGCATTTCATAAAAAAAAACCAAAAACAAAAACAAAACAAACAAAAAAAACCAAAACAAAAAACAGTGATGACAATTGCGGTGGAATAATGCAAATAATACTACTTTCTTGAATATTTTGGGCAGTTTTCTTCCCTCATTTACTGAAGATGAAGCTAGAATTCAAGTACTCTGTAAAAAGCATAGAGTACACCAACACACCAAATGTCCCGATAGTGGCCACTAAAGGTTAGGAAAAAAGCATGTGAACTGTCAGTCACTCTGTGAGATCTGCAAAACACTCATACAGTTTTTCACAGTTCTTTACCCTTCGGACTCAACAAGTCTATGATTTTTTAATTCCTTTAGGATGTTATTACCTCACTACCTCTCAACAGTAAGTTCCATAGCTGAATCACTGCTTACAAAAAATGTACTTTTTAGATTGTTTAAATGAACTATCTCCTAGCTTTATCTGATGACCCATAATTCTTTCACTGGGAGGAACTGAAAATTCTTCCTCTTTAACAGCTCCCATCCTTTTCATGATCTATCAAACTCTATTAAATATAGTCTCCTCTCAGCCTTATTTTCCAGACTACATACTTTGTCCATGTAATCTCTTCTTGTTGTAGAAACCCAACCATGCTTCTCTACTGTTCCTGTTTTATCTTCTCAAATCCTAATATGTCCTTTGAAGGTAAGGAGAGGAGAAAAGGGAAGATAGATCTGCATATAGTACTCTGACTATAAGCTGCACCAGCTAACAGTAATATAGTGTTCTGGTTTGTTCTCTACTCTTTTTCTATTAACTTTTACTACTAAATCTTTTTTTTTTTTTTTTAATCTCTTCTCAGCTGAATTTTGTATAGAACTTCCTGTGGTAATGCCAAAATCACTTTTTCCTGAGTGTTAAAATCACATATGTCAATATTAACTTGTTTCCCCACATTCTTCACAGAATTTCACACAGAATGATAATAATGATCCTCCATAAGTATTAATCTTGAGTTAGAAAGCTTTTTACCAGGATCTTAGCATAAGAACGAGCAGGTTCCAGTTTTCACCCATTCCAATTGTGAACCGTAGAATGTACAAATGTCTTGCTGTGATTACAAGGTGATCTACACACTGTAGATTGCAAGGTTGGAGATGTAAACAGCAGAAAGAGAATAAAGGGTCCAATAATTTTAACATGAGAAAATTCAAATAAATACTTTCACTGTTTAAACATCCGTGTTAATTCATCTTCCCTACACGCGTATATGCACACATGTACTTACAAGTCCTAGAAATACATGGCTGTAAGAACAAAGATGCACATTTATTCATCATTTATATAGATATAAAATATGTACATAATATCTGAAAAATACTGTCTTGTCATGTTCCTGGTAGTCACATTGCATTTCATTTTAGTCCATAAGCAAGTAGTTTCATACGCATTGAAATTCATGGGGTTTAGTTTCCTTTAGCATATGGTTCACAGAGGATCAGTTCAGGTGGCTAAAAATTTACATGTTTCAGCTGAAACCCCACTGTCAGAGATTTGATAGAGCTTATTTTCTCCTAGATTTCTTCAGTTGTGCTCACATGCAAACACCAATGTCCTCTTTTCTTTCCATTAAATAATGTATAGAATGGTCTTCTCCTCTACCCATTTTTAATTTTAGGAAATTAACTTTTTGAGAGACGTATGTCCTTGGTGGAATCAGTTGAAATTCACCACTAGATTATTACAGAATTCAAACACTTGGAAACCATATCCCAAACAAGCTTATCTCTATGAATTGTTGACAGTTTCTTCTTGACCTTATTGGGTTAGAGTTTTGTTCTCTTCTTCATGCTGCAGTATTTGAACTGGAACACGAAAACCTTTTGGCTACCTACAGGTCACTTGCTGAGTGCTTACAAGAGCTGCAACAGAAATTGTTCTCCCAGCATAGCAGAAACAGAAGACAAAAAACTTTTTAATGTATGACCTAAGGGGCCAATTCTCAACTCAACAAACCACATCATACATCTCCATCCAGCTAGGGCAGAGATCTATTTTTTTGACCATGCACACTTTTACTAAGTTTGAGTGTTTGAGTGTTTGAGCAAGCCTGAAGCATGTCACAGATGAAGACGGAGGTGCGAAACAGCTATTCAGGTAAAAAAAAACCTGGACAAGTCTGGGAACTGAGGAGATTACCCTTGCTCTCAGTCAGAGAATTTGGAAGAGTGGGTAGCTGTCACAATACAACAGTGAAGGAACTAAAATAAGAGGAATGTGCCCCTCCAGAAGAGTTAGTATCAGATGCTGTCTTCTAAGCAATGCTTTCCATCTCTATGAGCAGTATGTTTCCCTGGAACTTGCTGTTTTAATATGTATCACATACTCAGCTTGGCTTTGCAAACTTTGTTTTATGGTGTTTGGCATAAGGTTTGCACAAGCCTTTTGTGGCTGGTAAAATCCTTATGCCTTCTTAGCACTTCCTACCCTTTTCCTGATTTTTATTTTATTTTATTCAATTTTATTTTATATGTCTTATCATTTTATGTAATGTTCAACTAGGCTTAAATATTAAAATTTTCTCTTAATTTGTAACCTACAACAAGTTTGTTTAGATTTCTTTTTGCAAAGAGTAATAGCCTGACATTTATAATTAAGGACTTAAAGAAACATGGTTTCTTTACACACAACTACTTTTCAATAAGCCGTTTAGTACTTGTTGGACTGGAAGAGAAATTGTATAACTTCGAAGGAGGAGAAATTTTAGAACTCTAACATCTCCGGATCAGCTGCAACACACCCACATTTTGGCAATATTTGCCATTGATTTTGAATATTTTGTTTTCAATTTTCATGCAGACATAACTTTTGAGTTTTCTTACGTTTTTATTGAGATCTGAGGACAACCCAACACCAAACACTTCTCTCCTTATGTCAGTTGACTTGGGTTGAGAGCTGGTATGGTGGTATAGTTATTGTTACGCTGTCAGCTTTTGGTTGTTTTGTAACATATTTAGTTTCCAGCTTTACAAACCTCAGATGTACAAAACTCCCTTCTGACAACAATTCTGTACTTGTGCCTACACAGACAGAGCCAAGACAGTGTACTGTGCAGACCCACCCTTCTACATGGACTGTTCTCTGCTGTTGAACACTCCTTGAAAGCAGCATTCTCTAGGTATGTACACATAATCACAGTATCCCATTAGGAAAACACTTACTGCATCAGCTGCAGGCACAGCAACACCTCTCTGCATGTGATAGTGAAAAGAAATTACATTGTGGGCAACAGAGGATTTGAAGAAATAAGAAGGCAAATACAACACTGGTCACTGTCCCAAGTTTGCAGGACTAGAAAATCCATCTTTGACATTATTTATACAAAAGAGCAATAACAAAAAACAGTTTAAAAAAGTGAGGTTGGGGGGGAAGAAAAATGGGAACGCTGAAGCAAAGCTTCCTTTCTTCTTCTGTATCTCATCATTAAATCATAATCTCATTTGAGTAACGCTTAGAACAAGATGGGGAGAAACAAGAGGAAAAGATATGAGAAATCTTCTTTTTGTCAGGGCTCTAATAGCTCACATTAAGCTCTTGAAAGGGCACGAAGCTTATTCTGATTAAGATATAGTAGGCAATATGTGGTAATTGTGTCACAACTTATGCAGTTTTTTTCTTTTTCATCCAATGCTATGATATGCATTTGAATATTAGGTCAAATTATCCAAAGAATCATTTTTTTAAATTATTTTTCAGCTTTGATAGTAACATTTTCTACTTTTTACAGATCTCTTCCACAAAAGCAGTTTTTACCAACTACTGGTAGTTTCTTTTCAAAACACTGACTCATTTCTGTCTCCAAAATAAAGAAGTCTCTCTCCAGTCCTCACTGATACAAAAAGGCAGCTATTGAGTACATGTCCATCGAGAAGATATTTTCATCTGCTAATACTACAGCCAAAACATACTCTTGTAGTATGTTGTGTCTAGGCAGTTTTCTACTTTCCCCGAGTACACTTCTCTGGTTTCTGATGCGCAGTCCAGTGTGCACCTTCTGCCTGGGTGCTGTTCTGAGCTGCAGTAGGTGCTTGTCCTTCTTACTCGCTTGGACTCTTTCTCATTTGTCCATATTTTGATTGTAAAGGCCCAAGAATCAGAAAAAGATTGAGATTAACAATGAACTAAAGGTTTGAAATGTAATCAGCAGGGAAGTGGCGGGGAAATGCCACAACTCAATTCCCTGTTTCACCCAAACCACACATTGCCTACAGATGTTCACAGCTCTTTTAAGGGTAAGGGAAAAAGAGAAAAACAATCATGAAATTTGCTCTAAGAAACCCACTATGAAGGACTTCAGATACCATCAGAGGATCAGTGTACCCCATACAGGCATCTAAGAAACTTGTTTCCACTAAATTAACAACCCAATGATAAGACAATTACTAGAAAATTACAAACTACTTTGATATTTTAACTGTGACTTAAAACACCAGTGATAAGTTGCTATTCTAGACACCAATAATATTATTCAACAGTTCTGGTATATTGCACTATCAGATACTAGATCTGAGACAAATCATACATTTTTTGCCAAGTTAGGAGACAAACCCCTGGGAAACTTGTGTGTTGTTCACTTAATTGAACTCAAGTTAAATTGAGTACATTCTGTCCACTGCTAGAATCCACTTTCTAATGATTTATCACATTCATAATCCCAAACTTCTTCCATTGTCTCAATGACTTAGTGGTATTCTTACTTAGCCTGATCAGCTCCCCCAGCCCCACCCCAGCCCTTTCAAGGACAGTTGCAAATGTGTTTTCTCTTTAGTTGCATTTTAAATTAGAAAGCCTAATTGGCTCCCACCTATGGCTGAATATAAAGTTAAATAGATGTCTCTCGCTCTATTTCCTCAGGATGAGTCATCTAAATTGTTAAAACAGCAGTGACATACACAAGTAAGAATAATAATGTCCTTGTTGGTGACAATTCAATAAAACAAGCAAAGTAGTCAATAGGGGATGATCTGAACTGTTGTATATTTCATTTTTCTTAGGCTTTTTTTTTTAATTTGATGATTGTCATCCCTTTCATTTCGTTAACCTGATTACAATAATTTTGAGTCTAAAACTTCAAGCATCACCTTGGCATCTGTACATAGTTATATGCCCAGAGAAATCTGTAATTTAGCTTTATAGGACAGAGAGTTAGTCCCTCTCAGTATCTGTATAAAACTATTATAGTAGAACGGGTCTAGAAAAATCTAAGTAAGGCACCAATGCAAACTGTAGAAATGTATAGACTCGATGCAGGTTGGTAATCTGACCTTTCACTAATGACTTTGACTGTAATAAGTAGTTAGGTTGAAAAGGTTATCCTGGGTTTGACCCTTCCTTTTCACTCATTTCCTCTGTGCATCTGTGCTTATATTCATGTCCCTGCCAGCTTCTGAGCTAAGCAGCTGCTTTCAGTCCAGTTTGTCCAAACACGTTTGGCAAACATTTCTTTTGGTGACTCACAACTCCCTTTCTTGTGTACAGACCCTTAATGAGAGCAGTGAAATGGCTCATGTTGCTGTGAGGTCAGCTAGACCCTCTTGCTGGGAAGATTTAAATGTGCACTAAGTCCCTGAGCTTATTTACTGCCCCATGCTAGTCTTGCCAATAGCTGAACCAGCACAAGGAGTCGTGAGTGAGCAGTGGGGAATTGTGTAAAAGAATGTATGGGAGCTGGTGATGTTCTAAATTTCTGCACTGTGAATGAAAGCAGGCAGCTGGGTAGAAGGTACAGACCCTTCTAATGCTCAAAACAAAGGAAACAACTCTTTATGTGAACACTTCTCACTCGACATGAGTAGATCCACTTTGTTTCTCAGCATAGGTATTAGTAAGGGATTTTATCTATTCTGAGTTCCAGCACTCAAAGTGTTGTTAGCCTGCTAGGACATTCGCTCAATTCTGTTGCAACTAGAAAGCTGTTTGTACACACTGGAGAACCTGAATTGGCTGGGTAGATGGGCTGGAAAGGATGCTCTAGGTCTTCTGGAAGATTAAAATTTTTTTTTTGCTTTTTTACCTGCTCCGAAGTCCTGCTAAAGGTCTGCTTAAATAGAGAATCATCTGTAGCCAGGACTGTGTGTGCATTTGAATAGAACAGAAACATAGAGACAGTCTAACCAAACTGCCAAATTTTTCTTCTGTTAGGAGTACCCTGCAAAACTCTGGGTTCCACACATTTGATTCCTAAACATATTCCAAAATGACGAAGTATCTCTCAAATTCTCAGGCCATGTTGTTCCTTGGGAGCCACGGGGTAGCAAATGTCAGTGATCAATCTTGTTATAAGGAAGTTAGTAGGAGATTCCAACATTCCTACCAAAACTTAGGAAAGAAAATCATCTCACTTATATGGTAAAAAAATTGACACAACAAAGAAATCTTTTCTTTCGAAAGGGTATTTTTAGGGGAAGAACAATAAGGTAGTGAGGCTGCCATTGCTACTGTAATTATGCAGCAATCAGGTTTGAGAGAGAACATTCAGATCTACAGAAATCACACAGACAGCTGTTGGCTGAAACTTCCTAATTCACCTGAAATTGCATTTAAAAGTTCCCTAATGATAAAGAATACATTTGCAAATCAACATTGAACTGATTAATAACTCAATATTTGCACAATTCTCCCATCTGATCTTTTTGGTTTTTTGTTTGTTTTCTTGTTTTTTGAGGAAGAAAGCTTCCCGGGACATGCAGCATATGAAAAGGGTTGTCAGGCTGTAGTACATAAATCACTCCAGAGTGGTAGAGCCTTGGCACACACCCAAGCTGAAAGTTCAGTGAATGGCAGGCTATGTGTATCACCACAGTTGCCACTGAATGTGGTACCTGGAAAAAAAAAGGTTGGGAGCTCCTAGTTTACAGTGTGCTAGTGCTATCAGGTTATGTGTGTGTCAGACACAGT
The DNA here is from genome assembly GCF_001715985.3 of Manacus vitellinus. Classification (NCBI taxonomy): domain Eukaryota; kingdom Metazoa; phylum Chordata; class Aves; order Passeriformes; family Pipridae; genus Manacus; species Manacus vitellinus. Next base: position 7,808,041 of record NW_021940917.1, on the reverse strand, counting down.
CATTTCCCTTTCCAAAAGAAAGAAATACAATGTACAGGCACCAAATAAATTACTGTTTAACAGCTGTTTGCCATGCTGCATGCACAGTCTCTTACAGTGATAGACACTAGACAGTTTCCAATGGGTTAACCCATAGTGACAAATAGAAGAACTGCCTTGTTTGTATCATTAAGTAAGGATGATTCTGTATCATAGGGTTTGACAGGACAAAAGTTCACCTGTTATTTATTCCACTATAATTTGTAATGTTGACAGTAAGTTCAGATGTGGCAACAGAAGTTAAGGTTTTATTTTTCTCCTCTTAGAATGAGTCTGAAATATCTCCAGAGTGAAGAGAGATCTTGATTTCTGGTAAAATATTCAGCATCCATTCTGTTTTAGTATCAGATCAGCTCACAAAGGAACACTGCACTTTGATTTAGCAAAACGAATGCTGGTGGATGGCCAGAATTTGAATTTTATGAAATATCATTAGTTATCCTCAGAAGTGCTGTCTCTGTGCTATTCTGAGTGCTGAATATTCAGATGAATTAGGAGGAGATCTCAATTTGCTAAAAGACTATGCAGCTGGAGAGTGACTTGCTCATCATTGCCAAAAGACAGAGCAGAGCACAGTCCTTTATATAATAACATGAGATTTTAATGAGATCCAGAGCTTGGTGATAAAGTTTTCTAAAATGGATGCTATCAGCTTCACTTGTGGCAACAGAGCAACTGATGGCAACTTCCAGCTATTCTGTAGTCTGTCTTTAGTCCATCGTCATTAGACATATGGACCCTAAGCATTTTGATTGGAAGCAGTGATGTGCATACAACTGACTCACAGTGGATTGTGTATGTTAGGTTTGCATTATGGTTTCTCTCTGTGGCATCCACTCAGGCTTTGACCTTGCTCAGGAGACAGACAATCAGAATTTTCTAGCACTTTCTGTGCACTAGCCCTGAATAAATGGAAAATTACGATAGCTGGGGAGATGAGTCAGCCAGTCTTCATGACTCCCAAGTATTCCTGCAAGAGTAGACCCCAAAGCAGATTGTAACAGGAGAGGCGGATCATCAGACTTTTCCAGAAGTCTGCACATTTGTATCAGTGATATTACAGGACAGGGTTGCAGTGTCTGTAGGGTCAGGAGATGGACAGTCAGTATGGAATATCCAGTACTTGCTACAGTTATTTACAGAGACTGAAAAAAGGCAGTTCCTAAGGTGGATAGTTGAAAGGTTATGGGCAGATGTATCATATTCTGTTTGTCCAGGTTTTTTAGTTTCCAGGGAAATAGCAAGTATAAGTTTGTGCTTAGCACAGTGCTAACACAGGGCTCATGTCAGACCACGACCACCCAAGGAAATGATTGCTTTGCAGTAACAAACCTCTCAGAGCTAAGAAGTAAACTTGCTAACCCCGGAATCACACAAATGTTCAGCCAACTGATAAAAAAGGTCAAGGTCTCAGAGGTCTGAAGTCACGAGCTGGGCTTCTCAGGATCCTGATGTTTCAAATCAAAGTTTATTTTAGTGCTCAAATACTGCCATCCACATTGCTCAGTGGTAGGTCAGTAAGAAACAGCCCTTTGGAATAAGACACCTACCAGCAGGTGGAAAGCCTTTGGTTTACTCACAAGAACCCAGCTATTATCCTGCCAAACCCCTGTACATTTCTGGCCCTGCCAATTAGCAGTTAAATGTCAATAAGCATGTTATTCAGAATTGGTTAGTGCTTTATTAATGCAGAAGGTAATAGCAGTCCTGACAAAGTTAAACACACATTCGAGAATTTTAGGCTGTTCTTTTAAAGAAGTAACCATTAGCATAACAATAAAATGCAGCGGTTCTCCACACATTAATGAAGCCCCCTCAAAGCTCTGCAGGCTCCCAGCTGACCTTGTAGGATAGTATTGTCTGGGCAGCCACTGCAGTGGCCTGCTGGCAGCAGAGTGGCACATATATACAATTAATAACCAGCAAAGGTCCACAGCCTTTTCAATAAACACTACTGTGCCTGCTTTGACTCAATAGTGCTCTGAAGAAATGATTACTGAAGTATTATAAAATGCTGTTCTATGTGCAGCCTACCTACCACCAGTGGCACAGAAAAAAGGGGAGACATCAGGAAGATTATGTGGGAGAAACTGCAAAGAGAGAATGAGAATATCTTATTATTCTGAATTTCTGAGCAACGCTGTGAAGAGTTAAGACACCAGCTTTTCCTACACTTCTGGGAACCACAGGTTGTCATCACCCATATGCCTCTGGAAAGCTGATTGTCTCTACAAACATCACACACTTTAATGCTTAGTGTATAATTCCGATGTTCTGACCATTTGACTGCCCAGTGCCTGCAGCTTTCATAGTGCTTCCTCAGTTGCCAATGTGACAGCAAGACAGTCAGGACTCTTTGTTCTCCCTGCATGACCTCCCTTAAGACTGTAGACTTCTTTCACGGAGCAGGTATCTAATTCTTTCCTTTGTTCTTTTTTTATTATTATTTTTCTACAGAGGAAAAGTCAGCATTTGAAAGACTTCATTAATAACTCATTAACCAGCAAAATTAGTTTCTCAGTTTTCAAGACAGCTGACCCTCTCTGGTGGCAATAGCTGAAGTAGCTGTCCCTCTGGCACTACCATTTTCTCCCCCTCCTGCCCCCAGAGGTATGAGGGAGTGCTGCCCCACCATGACCCTGCCCCTGAGTTTCTCCTGTGCTGACAACTTTCCCCTGCCCATCCCCATACAACCACACCAGTACAGTTGGTGAGCCAGAATCACAACCCCATTAAAGACCTTCCCAACGTGGTGCAACCCTTCCCTTGGCCCTGCTGGTCCCCTTTTCCCTCTGCCCACGTGGGAAGGCCAGGTCCAGGTACGCCCCACTCGGCTCAGCTGGCTGAGACACCCCAGATGGCTTTCTTGGCACACAAAGGAAGATCTCCATCTGGTTTTTATACCTCCTCTTGGTTTAAAAAAAATATAGCTCAGATACACTGATACATGAATTCACTTACATGGCCTCACTACCAAGAAGGTAATTTATGAACACTTTGATTTTGTTAGCTGAAAGCTAATGGCATTGTTCGCTTATCTTTCCATCCAAATTCAGTCTTCCAGGGAATCCTAAATGAGTGTGCCAAGCTGCTAAGGTTTTGGCTTTTCTCCAGAGGAAGTAAACCTCTCCTGGCTGCCGTGTCGGCACCAAAGGGTGCACAAAGTGGAGGCATGGCTCCAGAGCCAGGCACAGGAAAGCCCCCTGCTCCCCAGGTCTCTCAGGGAGACATCTCAGAAAAGGCAGTGTCTCTCTTAATAATCATTTTTGCTCAGGGACATCCCAGTGAAAGTGCAATGCAGTAACAAAACATATTGCTACTGCAGTTTTTAAAGGTTCACATGTTCACTAGCAAGGCAAACAAAGAAAGTATTTGCAAAAATTATCAACATGTTATCCCTGGCATTTCTATCAACTAAGGCAACTCTCAGACGTAGTGTGACAAAGCTGCTGGAATATCAGTACAAATCAATGGTTTCATTTTTAAGCCTATTACTTTGGGGAGATCAGCCTGGACATAATCAAGTGAACCATATCCCTCCCCAGTAAGCCCACCACTGCACATCCTTGCCAGCCAGGAAAGATGCTCACCACAGGTCACTCTGCCAGGGGCCCCTCTGTGCCAGGGCTACACTGCTGGAATCTGCAGTTCACCAACATGAACCCTGCTCTGAGCTACTCAGCACCGGAAGAGCTTGGCCATAGCAATCACATTGCTCTGCACAAGGGGTCATGCCATCCCATCTCTCAAGCCAGCAGTTCTACAGTCTTTACTTTTTTTTCTCAGAGGCTATGTGATAGAAAGAACCTCCGTGAGATTACACAACTAGCTGGTGAGAGTTGGAGAAATAAATTAGTTTTTTGCAATTGACAGCTGTGCTGCTTCCTGGTCTTTTTGGTGCTCTCCAGCTTTCTCTCAAATTTCACTAAGTCTCCCTGCAGTGGACCTGCAGGTTTACAACTACAGGAAAGGGCAAGCAAGAGCAAGCCAGAGATAAGCGCAAGGCAAAACAGAGGGGTGCCCTTAGCATGTCTGCTGCCCACTTTCATAACTGTGTTAGCAGAGCAGTGCAAAACATACAAAGGCCTCAAGTTCTTCTGACCTGCAGAGTAGCTGTGGCAGTCCTGGGGGTAGGACAGGGAAAGGCAACAACAGTTCAGCTGATAGTACAGCAGTGGAACAGCATAGCACAAGTCTGCATTTACAGCAAACGTAGGCATCTGCAGGCATTTCCTCATCACTTGCAAATACCCCATGACTCTTAGATCTCAAAGCATGAACATGTTGTGTGAATGACAGTCCCATCTTCTTGTAAAGGATGAAGAAAAGCAATCCCACCTACTGGAAAATCGAAACCAGCTTTAGCTAAATACAAGTATTTTACTAGTGATTCAAGTTATTCTTCTACTCATAAACTCTTCATATATAATTTTTATAATGAACCGAGATTAATATTTTACACTTTATTTTGCAAGACAAATTAAGCCCATTTTAATAATTGATACATACTGGGCATTCTTAACACCATCATGAAAATGTAAGCACGTTCCAGCGTATGTCTGCTGTTAATACAATTCATGCATACACCCTACTACAATAGTATCTATGGTTTATTAATATAGTAAATAAATAAGCCCATACGGACCCGGCTGGCTGGTTGAGGGTTCAGCAACCAAATCCCTTTATTCAAATGAGACAACATCTTTTATATGCACCTCAAAACAACACATGACCCCCTTGACCAACCACCAGGGGTATCTCACTGCCCCTGTGTATTGGAGTACCATTTGGGACTACATTTCCCAGGATGTCTCTCTGGCATCCTTCCTAAAACTCAACTCCTACAAGTATCTTCCTAGAGTCACAGTTTCTTTTATTCCTCTGTAGCCGTTGGGACAAGACTGAGGTGATCAATGAGCCAAGTAAATGTGTTCTGTTACAAATGCCATTAACAGCGAGAGCATCATTTTCCAAAAGTTTTTTGGTTTTGGGGTTTGTTTGTTTGTTTATTTGTTTTTGTTTTTGTTTTTGTTTTTTTTTGTCTAGCACAATGGTATTACAGCTAAAATATTATGTCATATATAGCATATGTATACATCACCATACTTTCTGTCTGTCTGTAATATATATACAGTATATATTCTTGTATTATATATGCAGTACTTTTTGTATGCTAACTAGTTTTCAAGCTACTTGTATGATAAGAAATGTACCATAGTAACATACATCACCCTGTTTGTAATTTCAAAGCTAAAGGCCATGCCTCTGTCTCACTCTGCTCTGTGGTGACTCAGGTCCAATTAGCTTCCTAGGAGATTCTCAGCCAAATGCAGAATGCTTCAAAAACAACCTAGGTACCAACTCTAATTAATTTCAATACAGATTTAAAAGTTATTCCTTTCCAGGTGTAAATCTATCATCATAGCGAGGTTCCATTAAAAACTTTGTCTTTGCCACTTCATAAACAATATAAATAAAACTTGACTGAATCTCACAGGCTATAAAGAATTTTTCAGGTCAATGTTGTGCCTTAAGAAATTTAGCAGCTTTTCTACAGATGGTTATAAATATGTATAGAGATGGTTTGCTACATATGAGAGCTTAATAATTTAAAAAAGAATAGCAACTCATCTCTGAAACTTTCATCTGTAAAAAATATGTTACTTGGTGCTTGCATGTATGCCTGTATTTATATTTGCTGTGTGATGAGAAAAAGATTAGGTCTTCTTTTTTGGTTTATAATTTCCTTTGACTTTACTATACACTGCTTAATATTCAAGGAATTCTTCAATTATATATACTACATGTTGTATTGCTGTTCTGGTATATGATATATCTGCAACTCCGCTAACACTAGGAATTGAACTGGCAACCTTTATCATTCAAGCAGTCCCTTCATACGTCTCTACAGACGGAACTGAGGAAACAAGCTTGCCAATTGATAGACTCATATTTGAGATACATCATACACGTTGTGCAACAAATTAGGCAAGTGGAATTTTAGGGAATCCAAACTAGTAAGAGCATGTGTTATTCACTTTCATATTGGTTCATTCATTGCCATGCAACCAACAATACCAATGAGGACTGATGGGAGGCAATCCACTGCATCCTATACAGTTGAGCCTCCGGTTCCTTTGAACTGTCAAAAAGTCTTCCAAATGGTCCTCAAAATAATCCTTTGGCAGTGTGGTATGTCTTGAGGAGCAGCCAGAAGATGGTGAAATTCTTCCACAAATACTCAATGCTTCCTTGTCAATAAATCTAACGGAATTGGGAAACAGTAATATGTCTACAAAGAGTGAGTGCTGTTTTCCAGAAAGAATTGCTCCCAAACCACAGGAGGCAGGAGCTCAGAGGTATTGGCAAAGGTGACAAGCTCTTCATTAGCATGGTCTAATAAGGATGCAACACATTGTGGCAGGTAGTTATGCAACTAAATATTTAAGATGAGTGTGCCCAGCTACTAACTTGAAAATCATGTTTTTGTAGTGAGACAAGGAACTAATGGGGACTTTGGACTATCGCTGTTAACAAAGTGTCCCTGGCAGCAGAAATATAATGAAGGACAAGTAAACCTCAGGGAGGAGGGGAAATATCCTCTTTTGCTCCAAAATAATAAAAACTGAAAATGGGGACAAAAAAGAGAAAAAATTAAAATACGTGCAAAACCCACTGCACTGAAGAGCTAAATATATCATAAAGCTTGTTGGTGGGTTAAAGGAATTTTCTGTTTATGTGGTGCTGTTGGCAGTATCTGACTGCAGGTAGCAAAATGAAACTCTTTGTCCTTGAGGAAATGGGTTACTGCTGTTATCCTTGCACCCTCTTCCAGGGCTTTTTTTTTTTTTATCTTTATGCATCAACTGATGAATGTAGCAGTCATCTTGCAGCTGAATGTAGCCTTGCTGGCCAGAATAAACCCATTTTCATAATCACTGTCCAACTCGGAAGGTAAAGAGAGTTTCCACTGCAGAATGACTGCTACTAGACCTCTGGTTTCAACTTTATGGCTAATGGAAGTTTCACTAAAAAGCTCTAAGAAAAAAACCTTGATTTTATATTTCATGTGCTTACATTTCCAGAAATTCAGTATTCCCAAGCCTGATTTTGACCTAAAGGGAAGCAGGTCACCTAATCAGCAGCATAACTTTGTAAAACTTTCTCTAAGGTTTTTTTTACAAATTGCCTATAACTTAATCCCAGTATTTCAGTTTAAATAGGGGTGATCACCATTTGTTTAACAAGAGCCACTGAACACATTCTGAAGTTCACCACCTCTGGTGGTTTTACAAATGCTCTGTGGTTTTGTTTTGTTAGGCAAGAAGGGTAAATGCTAAAAATACCTTTTCTTTGGCTTATCTCTTCAAGGGATCAGAGTCGTGGAGACAATTCTCCTGGATAGGAGCTTGAATAAATAAATGGACTCAAGTTCCCTCTAGTGTTTCTCTATCTAAAGCTAAGAGAGGCTGAAGAAAATATAATCCTTTAATATTACAATATAGAATAAAAAAATTAAGAAAATATTCCTCAGAAAATATTTAATAACTTGCAGCTGTTAAAACGTGAAAGAGCACTGAGATATTCTGAAAATATTTTCAGGACCCAGGCTTCCATGCAAGCACTATTTCATTTCACCGTGCAAAAAATATGCTAAAATACTTCTAGTCTTTGTTGATCACCTGCCCTGCATTGTACTGTTTCAGCACTGCTACATTCATATCTAAGTTACAGCATAAATCAAGAAAGCATCAGCAGAAAAGAAGAACAGTTACAAAAATAAGTGCTCATAAACCAGTACAAAATGTGATATTTTTTGCTTTCGTCCATTTCCTGAAGTGGCAATAAAGCAAGATTTTCTGCCAAAAAAACTTTCAAGTAGCAATATTTAGCACTGAACTGGCATCCTTTTTGTCAGATAAGTGGGATTACTCATGTTAAGAATGGATAGGACCTGTATATCAAGACTGACAGGTCAGGCCCTGAAATGCTTCTGTAGTTGGCTATGTTTTCACAGTAGGATATTGCAGCATGTTATATGCAAATTTTAATGTTCATATACTGCTTTAGGATCCCTTGTTTGGGACAAACAATGTAAATGATACTAACAAATTTATTGTTTATTTATGAGGGAGGAAAATACTTAAAATACAAATTTGCTTTGGAAAGATTAATCACAGTTTGAATGTACGAGTTTGCTAAGTAAACTCAAACTTTCTTGTGTCTTCAACTGGGGATATTGCTGACACATTCATCTTGTTGGGAAGATAAAAATCAAAAGCTGTGTACAAAGCCCAAGAAGTAAATTCAGATAACTGCAACAGGAATGAGCATCTGCCGCCTGTTCTGGGCTGGCGGATACATCAGGAAGTACTCATGCCTGGCTTGTCCAGCTCACTGCACAGTGTTTCTTACTTTCAATTGCTCCTGCTTTGCTCTGTCCCCACATTTTTGACAGGCAGCTCCCTGCAGATCTCTATTTTAATATTTAACAGCTGAATTGGAGCAGTTGTTTGGGGAAAGAAGTGGCGGTTTTAGTATCTGGGAAATTTTTGCCTGGAGACAAATGAGACTTTCTCATTGGAGTGGTTGGCTTATAATTGCAGAGATTTAAATGTTTCTTTTTAGGTTGCAGTTGTGGTCTATTGAGATAGATGTAGCACTTGACATCTTTTACTGCAATTGTTTCAGATCTCTGGAGGGTCAGGGAGATTGCTTTCAACTCATGTTTTTTCTTTGGATTTTTAGTTTCTTCACAGCTATAGAGGCTCACTCTTTGAAATGAAAGATAAGGTTCTTTTCCAAGAGATCTATTTGATGACCATCAAATTATAAGTTAAATAGGACTCTAACCGTAAATATGAATCTTATCTACCTATAGCAGGCAATGGAATGAGGTGTGCTAGTTTTGGATCTGTCAAAATTCAGAGCTTGATATGTGTGCAGAGCTGGGTTGTCTGTGGAGCACTGCTGTCTTATTTCCCACAGCTCTTCTATTGTTTATCACATGTAGAGGTGTTTCAGGCACTGCGGTAGACTCCTGCTTACCTGAGCTGCTCCACACAGACACCCTGATGCAGAAGCTATTTGGCCTCTCCTGAAGTGGAGCAATTTGTTCGGGTGTCATATCTCCCAAAGAACTCTGAGCTGTGCAGCAACCTGAGTGATTCCCAAAACTCGCAGTCTCATCCCATCCCTTCACTCCCTCCCTCTTTCCCTCTGCTCTGATGGGACGTTTTTTGAAAGCTCAGATTTTCACAGCCTGTTATTTTCCTCCTTCCTCCTCTAGGACCATTTTTATAAGCCAAGTTCTGGCAAAACAATACATGTTTCACAATGACCAGGTGGAAATTCAGGAATCCTGAAGCAGGGTTCATTGGTTATTGTCTCACTGATTCCACCCCACAATCTGTGAAAACTGATTTAGTCTTTGATGACAGAAATCTCTTTCTAAAATATAGAGTCTGACTTAACAGATGCAACTATTTGGATTTATTAATATTCTTAACTACAGCTTTGACTAAGAGCACTGAATGACTGCCCCAGCTATTCTAGTATTATTCTATTATTTTTCAGTTATTGCTGTGTTATAGCCTTTTATATTTGGATACCTTCTCTATTTTATTTGTTAAATATTTTCTTCATTTGTTTCAGCTGCTCATAAATTGCGCCTACAATCGAGATAAAAAGCTATATGAAACTCCAGAAAGGATGAAAGAGTAATTCCCATCAGATAGCTGACTGGAATGACCTAGTAACCTGCTTTCTTCACTCAAAATTAGAATTAGGATGTTATTTCTCTTTTCTTGCCATTCCCCTCACCAAAGACTCAATCCAAAGACTTCTGAGTTCAGCAGAGCTCTTCTCAGTAGCTTTTTTTTTTTGTCTGAGCTGTCCATTGGGAACCTGACTGAGACACAGATGTAGATCACTGAATACTGCAAGTTCTTTTAACAGCTTTGGAGAAATAAAACATGCTTCTGAACCAACTGGCCAAAAGACCAGAACTGCAAAAAACAGGCGCATGTATTTGCAAGGGAGAAGAGCACAGAAGTCAAGCACAATCACTCTTTCAGGTGCAAAGTGATAAATCTCTGCTATCTCTAGTGTCCTCTCAGTAAACACAACCACTGAATTAAATAAGTAGATATTATAACTATTCACAAAAAATACTCAAATACAAAATACGGTTTCAGTTAAAAAATTATCATAATGAAATCAGGTGCTCTCCTGAGTACAATGAATGCAGACAATAATAAAGACAAAGTTGAGAATGGCTGCCTTTCCCCCACTCTGGCTGTGCTGGGGTACTAGGGACGTGTGGCTAGCAGAGTGAACTTGTGTAGGAGGGAGGAAGGGTTCATGGTGTCACTTGGCAAACAGAGGTATTGGGGAGCCCCTAGGAATGCCATGTCCTTACTGGTGGTACTGGGAAGAAGGGTGTTGTGAAGGGTAGAGAGCCTGGCAGGGCAGAGGGTCCCAGTTGTGCCACACTCAGGCTGCTGGTGCTGGGGGGCAACTGACCAGTGGCCCTTTGTGCTGCAGGGCTGCTTTCCCAAGCACAGCCTGTTTCTTGCAGGCTGATCCCAAGCAAAGGCCTGTGATGGCCCCATTTGGCAACAGAGGAAGACATTGACGCTCACCAGGTGAGTTTTGGAAGGAAAGGCAACGCTGGGCCCAGGCCGAGCTGTGCTCACTTGTCTCCTCAGTGTCATGCAGGTGCGGCACCTGGAGAGAAGACATCACCTGGACGAGCAAGAACACCCGCTGGGCAGCAGTAAATGGACATGGTCCTGCAGGGACAGAGAGCCTCTGCTGCTGCCCATAGCTTGGAAAAGGGCAGGGCAAGGTCTGGGACAGGCTGTCCTGCTGACACACCAGCTCTCAGGAGCCTCTTGGATGGATCCACATTTGCAGTTGCCGGCTCTTTGCCTGTCCTGCTGCATCGCTCAGTATGGCATGGAAAGCAGGGCAGAGCAGGCTGTGGGAGAGCATCGTACTGAGGAAAGTAATAATATGTGTGAGGATCTTAAAAATATATAATTCGGTCTTCTTTATTACCAAATTTTATGACAGTGTAATTATGCAGAATTTTCTACATCTGAATGTTTTTTTCTTAAAAGACATCAATACACATCTTGCATATCTACTCCATACAGGTAAGAAATTCAGACTATAATTTATTAAACAAATTTGATTATCTGGTTTTTGTTGCTGCAGTATAAGATGATGGGAGGTAAAAATAAGAAAGGATTTAGAGATTCTGAACTGAGCAGAGAGGTGTAATAGGTTATGGGGTTTTTTCACAGAATATTTTGCTATGGATGCAATATCAGCCAAAATCTTACAGGCCATTTTATTTTTATTCAGGTAAGTTTTCAAGCACATTTGTAGTCAACAAAACTTTTAAGGATGTGCTTAATTCTCATTGCCTTAAAAGCTGTAGTCAGTCTTTATTTCAGCTCAATATCACTATAAGAATCTCACTGGAATGCATTACTTTTCATGCCCTAGATAGACATTGCAAGATGAACTTCTGAAAGGATTATCCTTTGAACTGGTTGAACTTTGTGTATGTTTGTACTCCTCTGTCTGTGTCAAATCTAGCCTTGCAGATCTGACAGAACAGCTGACTGTCTTCATGTATCTTTGTTCTTTCCATACTAAAGCATCAGGTATAGTCAAAGTAGTGATTTAAAAAAGGTCTTGGAGGTTTAGGGCATAAGAAAGGGTCCATTATTTGTTTCCCTTTAGTAATGTTTGGATTTTAACATTAAATTACAGGGGCAGTATGACAGATGAATTTTGTCAGCTATTAGTTTACTGAAGTTAGAGGAAAGTCAAGGATTCTGTTTTTTCCCCAGAGATGACATGTTAGCTTTAATAAAAATTTGATACTCAATATAGACACCTGACATAAGTGAATTTGAAGTGCTTGCCTTGAAATGGCATGAATTGGCATTCTCATAAGGAAAAATTAAACTAGTGTTAATGACTGTAGCCGCAGATAAGCTGATGGTGCTAAATAAAACCTTAGCAGCTGAGTATAGTGTGTATCTTAGTATGACCTCAGGCATTTCAGTCAAGTATCAGACCTGAGAAGATGAGTTCTGTAACTAATGGTAGGTGCTTCCTGTTGTAGGTTTGATTGGTTCATGAGTGTATTGACACCAAAAATAGCAGAAACTGTAAAAGGCCACAAAACAAATTCTGCCAGAAATCCAAAAATTGTGGCCAATCTACACATATCCTGGAGAAAGATATCAGCCAACTGGCCTAAGCCTCATCAAATACTGACCATTTATTTATCTTAGCCCTTGATAGGACTGTTGAAGGCTTCTGTTTTCTCATTTTGACTTTTATGCTTTCTCATTATGATATTCCTGAATAGATTATAAGAATACAAAGAGTTAGATACAATAGCCCAAATAAGCACTTTTCTAACATGAAAGTAATCTATAGAGTAAGCTGTTAAATCTCCCTTGATAGGGCCATTGTTCAGACTCCAAAACATTCTTATGCTTCTTTCCTAACCTCACACATTTTCACCATCCATTTCAATGTGAGAGTACCTAAATTCAGTGTAACCCAAGTCACCAGAACAACCTAAATGAGTAACTGCATCTATACAGATGACAAAAGAATATGGCAATTCCATGAATAATAGTTGTTAAGGAAAAAAAATACACGTCTATGCTACAGACATGGTGGGATTTGCTGCACTCCAAAGGGCCACTCAGCTAGCTGGGCTCCTCAGAGAAGGTATCTGTGGCTTACAGGCAAGGCTGCTGAGGGTCAGGCAGCTGCAAATTAATACTACCACACTACAGACAATACCTGCAATCTCCACAAAACCCTAAAGCAAACAATGGGCACTGCAATACAGCAGAGTGGCATATATCCAAAAAAGTGAAGCCCAAGAAAGCCACTGTACTTTTAATCAACCTAACCTGGGCTCTCAAGCAATTTAATTAAGTACATATGACAAGGCCGATTTTATTTTAAGCCTTATTGACTGTCATTAATTCTGCTTCAATCTTTCAACCATTCCATCTTTTGGCCGCAAGTCAATGCAAGATTGACCTAAAATTACTCAGGTCATTTCACTTAACTTTCTAAAAATATTGTCATGACTTTCATTCTGTCCCTAGATTCTTGGAACATATGCAGTTATAACTACAAGAAATTGTAGGTATGGCCCAGATACATCTACTACAAATACAGGCATTTTTCTGTCATTTGGTACCCTAGTTGGAGTCAAAAGGATGGAAGAGGCTGGAGGAACTTGGATCTCCAACCTGTGCATTTCTGTACCTAGGGGTGTTTTTCTGCTCTAGCTGGAGGTGGTATTTCATTAATCCCTACTACTCCCATACATCCCTCCTGGCTATGCTCTCCTCAAAATCTTAATGCATATTAGGGTGCAGTTTCCTTATACTAAGGAATTTGCAATGGGCACTTCTACAGAATTCCTCAGGCTTGTCACTTGTCACATTAGCAGAAAAGTAAGCCTTTTGAGTAGCCAAGAGACAGAGTAAAAAGAAAGGGATAAGAGCAGTGGGGCCCCATGTTCCTTGGCAGAATTTACAGATCACCCAAAGAACAAATAGGGAATAAACCACACTCCCATACTCGATTGTCGTGTATTACATCGTGACCCTCATCCACTCACTTGCTGTGTTATCAGGTGATCAAGTGCCAATAAACAAGGGGTCTGTACACTGGTAGACATGGGGGTGGAGGTCACAATAATACATTGCAATCCTGACAAAATGCAGAGTCAGAGCACCCCCGTGTGGGCTTAGGTAATCAATCCATAGTGGGGAAGCTTAATAAATTGAGAATGCAAATTGGTGATTGGAACCCTCATAACTATTCTGTTATGGTTATCTCGATTAGTGAATACATCCTAGGTATGGATGTGTTGTAGAGCTCTACATTAGAAATCAACAGTACCTGTTGGGCTTTCAGTACCATGCCATGGCTACATACCAGAGCTATCACTGTGGGACTGATACAGCAGGAAGCAGATACTCCCATAGCTACAGAAACTGTAAACATAAAACATCATAATATTCTGAGAGGAAATGCAGAAATCCATACGACTATTAAAGATTTTCTACAAACAGGAGTTTTCTCTTATGCACATTCCCCTTTCAATAGCCCCGTCTGTCCTGTGAAAAAAAAGCAGATGGCAGCTGGAGAATGACTGTTGATTTTAGGGCAGTAAACAAGAAAACACCCCCCCATAACTGCTCCTGTTTCTGAGATTGCTACATGAGTACACCAAATTCAGGTACATCCAGGGACATAGTATGCTGTGATTGATGTGGCTAATGCATTTTTTACATTTCCTATTCCTTGTATCACTCAAGATCAGTTTGCATTTACCTGGGGGGGAAACCAGTACACTTTTAGACATCTTCCCCAAGGCTGTAAGCACAGTCCTGCTTTTTGTCACTACACAATACATCACACTTCAGTGCAACATACCTGGTTGTACCTGGAGGTACAAATTTTACAATATGTAGATGATATTTTGATTCAAGGATTTTGTTTGGAACAGGTACAACCAGAAGTAGATGCTATTCTTTCATTATTAGAGCACTGTGGGTGGGCAGTCAACTCCCAAAAAATGGGGTCCAGCTCAGAAAATTAAATACCTGGGCATTACGTGGACTCAGGGAGTTCAATAAATCCCAGAGGAAGCACTAGCTAGTGTCCAAACCTGGCTCACCCCACGGGATAAGAAGGGGGTACAGCGCTTTTTAGGGGCTGTTGGGTATTGACAATCATATGTGCCTGGTCTAGCAGTGTTACTTAAGCCTCTGCACAGAGTAACTCAAAGAAGGCTCAGTTTGAATGGGGACCAGAACAGCCTACCCATTAGATTCCCAGTCACATCAATAATGTATACTAATGGTGAGGTACATCAGGGCCAAGCAGAAAACGGATATCTATCTGTGGTGCAGGAACCTGCACTGACATTTCATCCAGGAGAAGTACAGTGGTTAAAAACAGACCTGGTGATAAAAACTCCAGAGGACCAATATGTGTTTTTGTATTTTCTACTTACCCCTGCTTTAGTAGCAAGTGGGTTCGTAGTGTTAAATCCTGTACAACCACATCCTAAGGGACCACTCTCTTTAAGTGTTCAAAACACTGTGTCATCTACTCATATACTTTCCAGTGGAAAACTTGGACCAATTTTTTTAGGGGTTATGCCCCATATCACTATTCAAGGTCCTTCGCAATTTCACTTTTCAGGTGCAAAATATAGTATCAACCTCCTACAGAACCCGGCCCCATTGCTGTCGAAGTTATAGCAGCAGAAACGAATCAGGCAGTTCCTATCACAGTTCCAGAGGAGCGGCATTGGTGCCGAGTACCCACTCAACACCTATGCTGGTGAGAGTAAAGGAAGGGAGCAGAAGGTGGGGGAGGGGAATAACAACTCTTCTGTTTATATCTTAACAGATTATTCCAAACTCATACTCCTTCGGATCGAAATGTCTGGGTTACTCTGGCTAATGCGACCAGACAAGACACCTTGTGCCTCAGTACCGCCATGGCCCAGAACCTGTTCATGTGTCTGATCAGCGTCCCACTCACTGCCCTTGAGCTGCAGCAATTGTGCAGCAGCACTGCTGCATCTTTGGCTTGTCCAGACACCGGACTGTGGCCACAGCTTTCGCAACTTGGGAAATTCCCAGCCTTACCACCACAGGAGTTGCACCTGTAGTGTACCTTGAATGCAGATGACTGCACCACCTTTATCTTTACCAGCACAAAGAATAACACTCTGTCTTGGTGGGTCAATGCCACAATACCATGGTATAAAAACACTTCACACTGTGTAATTCAGCCACAGAAAGTCCCAACATGAGTTTTAACACACATATGCAACTCCCGCCTCTGGATCCCTTTCCCCATCCACGGCATGGGGCGGCCCAGTTCTAGTTCCATTTCCATCTGAGGAACCATTCCGACGTCTTGAAGGATAGGGAAAGGGAACTCCAGCATCAGGGGTTTCTTCAGACCCTGAGCCTGGAGGGGAAAGGTGCCCTCCCCTCCTCTCCCCACCCACGTGGCTCCATGGCCGGCACAGAGACAGCACACCGGTGCGGAGAGGAGGCAAGAGAGAGTTTATTGTTGAGGATATTACATTTATAGGGTTTAGGAGGATTCACAGAGTAACCAATTAGAAGTCTCAAGGGGCTTACAGGCACACCCAGTCACAGGAAGGAGTTAACAAGGTCCAATGAGAACACCTTAGGACATCTTCCCAGGACATTCCTGCATGGGAGATAACAGTTGCTGTGGGGGGTGTTGGGAAGAAGAAGCACGTGTTTGCAGAGAGACCACCAAAAGCCATTTTGAAACATGTTTAAACAACAGTTTTCTCATATAATGCAGGTTTAATGCTACACCCGCCAGGTATCTTTTTAATCTGTGGGGACCAAGCCTGAGTCAGAGTACCAGAAGCAATCAAAGGTGGCCCGTGTACTTTGGTAAAACTAACCTGCTTATCTCCAAACACAGTTGTTGTAATATGGCTTCAACAAAACTGAATTCACCATTGTAACACACAAAACATACATGCTTTTACTCCTGATTGCAAAGATACAGTCGAGTTTTGGGATGCTGCCAAAGCAATCACTGCCTCTTGGCTGGCTCCTGGGGTAGCAAGTGCGCAGGCCCTCACTAGCTTAAATACACTTGGTTGTTGGTTAGCAAAGTTTAACAATGCCACTAGCACAGTTATATCAGATTTATTAATCAATGTAGACAGCATTAGACATGTTGCTTTACAAAATTGAGCAGCAATTGATTTTTTGCTTTTAGTGCATGGACATGGGTGACAATTTTGACGGATTATGTTGTATGAACTTAAGTGACTATTCCAGCTCCTTCCGTGCACAACTACAACAAATGTGGACACTCACTCCACACCTCATCAAGAATAACGGCTGGAATCCATTTGCTGGTTGGACATGAGGCTGGGATTGGCTAAAGAAAGGATTGGTATTGCTTTTTACCTTAAGTGTTGGGGTTTTATGTATTATGTGTTATATTCCCTGTTTAGTGTCATTAATATGATCTTTAATAGTTAGTATGTTGCATTATACTGCTGTTCATACAGCAGAATATCGAGGTGTTCCAACCACGGACCACATGGTGGCATGTGTCAGGGACCTGAGTCATGTCTGAGGCCCTACCACAGTTGGTCTGTGGTTGTGCTCATCAATGTGGCATGGGAAAATATAGTATAGTTTCACTGTTGGGAACTAAACCTTGGAAGGAACAACAGGAGATTAGGACAGGAACTGAACCTTGGAAAGAGAAACAATAGGTTGGGTCTACTGGTGGCAACTTGACTTTTGGAAGAGAAACAACAGAGCTGTTGTTGGCACTGAGTTGGTATCACAAGCCATTGTGGTCTTGGTTCGCACGCTGGCCACACATAAGCCAATGTCACAATTGGAAAATGCCACTCCTGTGAGGGGGATATAAGAGGTGGTTCTGGGTTGGACGGGTGAAGAGGACGAGATGCACACTGCTTTGATCCAGGGGACGCCCTGGAAGGTGCACTGCCTGCCTGCCCCTCCTGCCGAGTGCCATGCTCTGTGTCCTTCTCTGTTCAGCAGCTTTTCAGAAATCCAGGGGTCGGTATGTACTAATTGCTATGGTGAGTAATAGAATAAAGTTGCTTTGCTTCATGTCTCGGTGTCTGTGATTTTGGGAATCCTCAAGAACCTAGAACAATGACTAACAGGGAAGCTTACATATTCATTGGCCGAACTGAAAGTATAGCATGATATTTTCAGGAATATATACTTTCAGGAAGCACTTCAGAGCAGTTTTTTTACAAGAATGAAAAATCATCCGAGGACACTAAATACTTAAAAGGCATCTCAGCAAAGCAAGTGTCTCTATCCCATGAATCTTGCTCTATCCATAAAATATTCACCTTGCGAAAAAGGCCCCAAAGATACAATGCGAAGTACATCAGCAAAGCACTAAGTGGCTGAGATGAAGTGCTGAAAAGCACTGCAGCAACCCATTTCTGAGCATGATTAGGCAGGTGCTTGGTACACACAGGCATTTGATTATGGTACTACAGTCTAGTGTTTGTCTAATCTGAAATACAGTCTCTTGTATTTGAGATGTGAATATACTCATTAAGAAACTGATAGGAATCAGTTGTGCATTTGTCATTCAAAAAAACCAGCATCTTTGTGAAGTCTTTCTTTATTGAAGCAGTACAACACTGAGTGGTGTTGGGACACAATTGTTATTCAAACAATGAACAAAGGTTTATGATGCAAGATTTATTTTTTTTTAAAATATCCATTTTTATTCCACTTACCAGCTACTTTCACAGACTAGTAACATGATAATATCAAGTCCTGAAACCGAGAAGTAACATAATGTTTATAAAGTCTCCTTTGCCTATGGGTCTGGAATTAGAATTTTCCGATGTTAACTGAATGGTAGCAAATAGCCCGAATTGCTAATGGAAGCAATTTATAAACTAAGGATCATTATGAAGGCATCTTTATAAACAACCAAGAAGAAATACATCTCAGAGAATGCTTTTCTTAAGTGACACGCACTTATCCTCACACAAACGTGCATATTAAACGTCTGCATTTATGTACAATATCTGCAACTGTGTAAGAAAATTTGGAACTTGGCAAGTATTTTTTTGTTTCCTGCTGTTTTCTGGCTGTAAGGTCCCATTCGTGATGTGTGCATGTGAAAGCATGTGGATCTCAGAACTGTCCTGAAAAAGAAACCCCACACTTCTATGCAAAGTCCCACACTGAGATGTTACAGGTCAAGCTTACTGAATTTTTCTGTTGTTTTACCTCTCTATCACACATACATACTCTGAATGAGCCTTGCCCTCTTACGGAGAGTGAAAAATCTCTGCAGTATGACATTAACTGTTGCTGCCAGATTTCCCAGAGCCCTGTACCATAACTGCCACTCTCTGGTGCTAAGGCAGTGCTCCCAGACAGGGTGGCTTCCTGCAGCCAACCTTGTCCAGCCAGCACTGACACAGCCACTCTGCTACCGTTGCACCCAGGAGTCGGCTGACTCAGTTTACTCTGACTTGAATGGGTAGGCAGGATTCCCTGGGAAGGCACCTGTAGAGGATTGTGAGCTCTTCTGCCACTCTGTCAGGACTATTTTAGTTATACTTCTGAGGTACAATAACTACTCTGCTGTCTGTGGAGGATATCCTCTGCTGCACCCTGGTTCTGAAGCAGACACAAAACTGTAACAAAGCTTTCCACTACTTGTTGAGTTGGCATCAGCAGAAGAGTTAGCAACACAGTGCTAAATATCACTGCCAGAATAGACTTTCAAAGCACCTATAGAATCAGTTAGGCGAGTAAAATCATTCCCATTCTATTGAGTAATGTATAAATACCTATTTTTAATAAGATACTGGACTTTCAGGCTGCTAGAGGGGACTCTGGTCTGAAGGTCAGCGTTGATCTCTAGATGCTAAGGCTCCCAGTAGGCTGACTAGTGTGGCTATCAGAAAATTGCTTCTTTAGTTAAATTACAGCATAATAATGAAGAGAATTCCGCAAACCTGACAGCAATGCTTATAGGCAAAGACAACTAGAAGAGATCAGAATATAAATAAATCATAAAAAAAAATGAGAAAGAAGAAATCACTGTATGCCTGTACTGGTACTTGATTACAGAGTAATTTGCTCATAATTGCATGTGACATTTTCATAATATGGTTTCATGTTCAAAAAGGTTTACCCTTTCCCATAACACATTGCTCATTCTCATCCATTCAGTATCAGTCACCATCCCTTAAAAACAGTTGGCTGAGGGTGTGAAAAAAACAGTCAGGCAGCTGGTGGCAGTGTGGCCAGAAGGATCTTAGATCAGCTTTGCTGCTTAAAACTGTAATACGGGATTACATCATTGCTCTTTGCACAAAATGTCACTTAGCAGCCTTGACCTGAAACAGATCCCTTCTTCACTTAATCATGACACAGCACTGGTGGCATAGTCCTTAAATAAGACACAGATGCTTCAGGGAAACCGGTGTGCATGCGTCAGAGAGGAAAAGATTACTACAGTTTCTGGGCTGATTGTAGGGTAAACTCAGGATGCTACTAAGTGCAGCTAATGTAATAATCCACAAATAAAAGCACAAAGACAGGAAAAGCAGGTAAAACACCTAGGGAAATAGAGAGTCAGCATGCTGGGTCCCATGGAAATGGGATAAAATAGCCAGGGACATTCCAATAGCTGAACTTATTGAAACAGTCCATTCTTCTGCCAGGACCCTCGTCAAGCACACAATTTACAAAACTAGAGGGTATAAAGTCCTAAAAGGTGTGAGACTGGCTAAGTAATGCCAGGTGAAATAACAGTCTTGTGATCAACACCTTCAAAAATGATAGTTTTATAACTTCGATGTCTCTAACTAGTTAGAAGGTTTCTGCACTGCCTCCAGAGAAGCAGTTTCCTTCTTACATTAATTTTGTTTCCTTTTTAAGAAAAATAATATATATATATATCTGCTGAAACTTACAGGCAAGAAGTCAATAAGTCTGGGAGAATAGGGACATATGTAATTCAAACTTTACCCTACACACTTGCATATATGAGACGTGAAACAGTTGTCTGCTGTAGATTAACTTCTGAGGCTGTCTTTCCTTAAAAATAGGAGCTGCTTGAGAGGGTCTTGGTGAGGGTTGGGGAAACAATCAACAAACTAGAAAGCAAGACTTTTAAAGACTGAAGACTGATAAAGAAGTTGGCGCAGAAGGTCATACTTAAAAAAGAAATTACAAAGGAGGAAGGGATGTGATAAAGATCTTTAAAAACTCAGCACACTCCTGAATAGAAAAGAGGGTGATTTGTTGAAGTCCATCATACATAAAATTTCATCAGGCAAGCCATACTGCTTGCAGGAGAGGGTGACTCTACCAATACTGTCTAGGGAGTCTGTGGAAACTCCCATGTGAGGGCAGGTTCAGGGCACGTTAGGTAACCCTGTGTCAGGGCATAGTCATTAATGATCACCTCACAGCATGGCACGGACCCTTCTGCATCAATTATTCTGGTATTATGAAGGAATCATTTACTGTGCTGATCAGGGAAAAAAAATTATTTCCTATGTGTTGTATAAAAGAAAGTAAAAAATTCAAAAATACTCTTGCTGTTATACTTGGCAGTAGACAGTACCGTGACAGTGTCCTTTCCAAACTTGAATAGTTGTATTGCTTAGGAGGAGATTCGGAGATTCAGATATACAAGGAAGTGCTTTAGGTGCCTACAGCCCCATCTAGACAACAGATTTAGAAAATGTTCTCTTGACTGAGCAGCCTGCAGTGTAAATGGGTTCTGTGTCATCTTTTCTCCTACATTTTCACTACCAGTTTAAGAAATGGTAGTGTGGTGTTCTCCAAGCTCTTTGGTTTTACGATTATTTATAGTCTTGGACACACAGTGACTGCAAATTGAGTGTTCAGTATTAGAACAAGCTGCATGTCCTTCTGGGAACACAGTGAACATATGCCAAGAACAGCCTCCAGCTGAGACAACCAGAACTCAGCCAGAGGAAGGTTCCACTTCGTCTCACCTGGGGCAGCTTGCTGCCCACAGACCATATTGTCCCCTCTGCACAGGCCTGGGGGAACAAGGCAGTGTGTAGGCATTGTAGGAACAGCTGGCACCAAGAACAGGACATGATCTCTTTACTACAAATGTGGGAGGGATGCAGAAGAGAAGGTAGTTGGTATCTGTTCAACTTTACTCCTAAGTGGGAAAAAAAATGAGTTTTTTCAAAAGCTTACTCAGAACTCAGCACTTGCAGGAAGAGAAAGAACTCAACACTCTTTTGGGAAAAGATGTGCATGCTTGTGTACTCACACAAGCAACCCTGATCACCCACTGATCCAGCAGCTGAGAAAGCAGATCTGGTGCCCACTGAAACACTCCATTTTAGTTGCTCCTGCATATGGTGGCAAAAATCTGAGTTATTTAGGCTTTTCTAAAGAGAGCACAACTGTAAGTCTGAAGCATGTTTTCTAGATGCCTTAACCAAATGCAGGTAGGAATCTCTTTTTCTCTCCATAGGCCTGATCCTCAGCTCTGCCAGGTGATCAAATTTCCTTTATTATATTTCACTGCATCTGTCTTATATGTTTGCCTGCTGGGTAACCTTTAAAATCTCACTTTATGAACTAGTAGGGCACAGGATACTTTTAGCCCTGTAAAAATATGTGCCTAATGTGTACAACCTGCCTAGTACCTAATGTATACCTGGTGTATACATCCCAAAATTTGTTCTTGCACTTTGCAACAGCTGTCTTAGTACCAGTGCAACAAAAGCAGACGGAGTGGAGGACTGGTAATCCTGCATCTCCTATCGCACCTAGATGGCCCACCGGTGTCCACACCAGGGCAGTGACCAATTTTGGCCAGCACTGCAGAACACAGATTCACTGTGGCCCTTCTGCACGGGGGACCTGGGTTAGCCAAGATTGGGCTGCACTTTGGCAATCCAGCGGTGACTTGACTTTGCTCTCTTCTGCTCTACTCGGGAACCTGCTGGCAAAGCAATGTCTCTTCTGCTTCTCAGCTCTTGGAGGGGTTGAAGGACTCCCAGGGACTGCCCATCAGGGTCGAGATCTCTCCAGGCATCCGCCAAAAGCAGCAGTGTCCGCCCCTGTGAGGCTTTGCGAACCGCTGCCCCCGCTGCCGCCTGCCAGCTGCGGGTTGGTGCGGGCGCTGCTCTGCGGGCACAGCCCCTGGGGTGCCCCGGCTGTATTCCTGGGAGGTGGAGGCGCCTCTTTCACTCCTGGCAAAGCTGCCCGTGAGAGCTCCCGCATCCCCGCGGGCTCCGCGCTGGCCCCGCCGCCGCAGCCGAAGGAGCGCGGCAGAGCCGCTCCCTGCGCAGCACCGCGGCACAGCGGCAGCCAGCCGGAAGGGGCGGATGGTCTAGGCGTGGGTTCCCCGTGGGTTTTTTTTTTTTCATGGGTGGGGTGTGCTTGTGTTTGTAGTCTTGTTTTTTATTTAATTTCTGTTCGTTAATTGTTATTTCTGGATTTTTTTTATTTGTTCGTTCGTCTTGTAGGTTTGGTTGTTGGGTTTGGTTTTGGGCAGTGAGGGTTGGGTCAATAGGGGCTGCTGTACCTTGCTGCTGGACAGGAATTCCCACTATGCTTACAACCCTGCCGCTAGCTCTGATTATGGCAGGATTTCATTTTGGGTGCTACTCAGCAAGATTCATTTTGAGTCACACCTATACATGCACTGTTCACATGACTCCTTCCAAGGTCACTGGGAGGGTCACATTCCTAAAAAATCCCATGTATCTCAGATGGATGGCCAGATACACTGGAATTGAACCAAATATCTTATGCTTTAAAGCAACAGAGTTTTAAACTGATTGGTACTGTGAGTGCTTGAGACCAGACATCCCTTGGCATGGAGTATTCACAGATATTGTTAGTCTTTGACCTTCTTTTTTTTTCCTCACTGATATTTAGAAATGCTTTGCCTTTATAGCAGCTAATTTATATTTGCTTGCATTGAAATACACCTTAACAGAGTGTATCCATACATCACAAATTAATACATCTATATCTCTACGACCTGCAGCAATCCCATAACTGACTTTGAGCAGCACAGTGTATTGACTGCAGCTGCAGGTTTTCAATTTACTTCCAACTTTCCCCTTTCTTAACCCGGTCCTGTTGCCTGTCATGGCACCCCAAGTAGAAATGCATGTTCCTTGGCCTTTTACATGATCTAATCCGACTTTTCTTTGTGGCCTTTTGGTCCGTCATCAGGTCAGAAAAAAAAAGGAGACAGATCTGAACCTCTGTTGCTTATCTGCTCAAATCCACATCCTTCCTTTGGATCTCCAGGTGGCCCCTGTGGGGGGGTCGCTGGCCCTGGCCCAGTAGTGCCCCTCAGCTGGCCATGCAGGAAGGGCCCCACTAGTATTGTTGCAGAAGGGTTCCCTGAGTAATCTCATCTAATCTGTTGCTAACAATTCATCCCAGGCATCTGCCTCACAGACAGTCTGGGAGGGCATCCAGTATAATCCCTCTTGCCCAGCGTGTCTGGACAGCTCTTCCCCCTGTTGACCTTTAGATTTGGTAGTAAAATGGTAGAAAAAAACAAACCAGTCAAAGGGCTGCAACTTTTGTGTGCAAGATGCAATGGACAAGAACCCTGCCAATGTCCCAGAAAACAGTCTCTGTTGCTATAGTTTCATGCATTCAGTGGATCTCCTGCAACTGACTTCGCTGCTCGCTTCCCTCAAAAACAGAAGGCACTATCTTACAAAATAGGGGAAGGCACTAACGTAGACCTTCTACTTATTGCTTTCCAGTGTTTAGTGAAAATATAAGACCTCTGAAGAACAAAGAACTGAATGCTTTATGTCATTAGAAATTCTGTTTAAAAAGGGTTCTGGCTGCACTGTACCCACAGCAGTTCACAAGAAGTGCTGTGACCATCAGCTGCATGGTTTAATGGCAACATCGTAAAGGAGCTAAGTTCATGACTTGATGATATTAATTTTCATATCTGGAAGACTGCAGACTGCACAGTGCTTCTTCAGCCGAAGAAATCCTATTTCAAACTGAATCTGAGCTTTTAAGTAGAAGCAGAGTGATCATGCTAACCACCATGATCTCAGAGGTTAAAAGTCCAACCACGTGATATCACTGAAAAGTAAAGCATGCAGGTGAGTAAGAAGAGAAACACAAGAGATTTCTTTGCAACAAAAAGAAGCCTAAGACTATTTCTTTGCAGGAATCTAGGTTTTCTTCATAATACGCTATATATGTGCTTTCACATCTATTGTTATGATCTTCATCTTTCTGTGGGCATACACTTGCATCTCTCCAGCACAAAGCTAATTTGCAGTTGAACAAAATGTGTTGTTCTTGGCTTCTTTTGGGGTCTGTTCTGGAATTTATGAAGCTACAGAAGTACAGTCATGGGGTCTTGAAACTAATACAAGAAAGATGGGTTGAAATTACGTTCTCAAAGCTGGCTTTGTTCTGTTTGCTTGGCTTTATCTTTGACAGCCTTTTTGTGGGGAAGATATTCTGCAAAAGGAAATGATCAGTCAATGTTTTGTCAGTAGAATACACTTTCTTAAACACAGGAGAGCTGAGCTGTCCTGGAGGGGATTAGCTGTTTCAAAATGAGAAAAATTATTTGGTATTTTCCAACTGAGGCTCAACATATGCTTTTCTTCTTTCTTCTACTGAATCCAGTAATAGATTTTAATAATTAAATGTGCAAAATTTAGCATAAAACTTAAATAATCTCAAGCTTGTTAGTGTTAACTGTGTCAAATGACAGCTACCCAAGGATCAAATCAGGGCTTGTTAAAGAAGGTGTAGAGCCGGGCTTTCCTTCCACTTCAACAAATAGTTTGGTACTTTCAATATTGTAGTCTTAGCACTTTGCTAAAACAGAAAGCCCTAGCTGTTAAACGAAGCAAACTAATATTAACTACCTGTTAAATATTTCTGCCACTATCTACATCAGCATATAAATTATTTTGCAAGCATTTAGACTAAACTTATTATATGAAGTGGAGGGACAGAGAGATAAAAATGTTCCAGTAACTCAGTTACAGAAAAAAGAATTAAAAATTGTCAGGCTCTTGTATGATGAGGTTACAACACTAACTAATTTTTCTGAAAATTTTATAATCATAGCCTTTTTTCCTTTTCCAATATCTTGACTTAACGCTGTTTCGCTCTGATTTTTTATTTGCTTCAGCAAACCTTGGAACAAAGTCCATTTCATAGCTTCAACCAATTTGGGGTTGAATATGTTTTGGCTTAGTCACACATGAAGTAAACACATGTGAATGAATCCTAAACTTGCTTTGGACACTGGATAAATTCAGGCCACAAAAACAGATATGCCGGGTTAAAGAACATGGTTAAAATCCTGTCTGCACTAAAAAGAAGAAATAATTACATCTGCATCAGACATCTACTTTGTTAGTTCAGGAACACAGAACCCATAGGTCACTTAGAGTTTTGTCTTTTTTAAAATAAAACTTAATATTGTTTTAGAATTAGAAAAAGTTGTAGATTTGTTTTTTGGGCATTTTTTTTTTCTCAGTACCACTTGCTTTCCCTTTTGGTGTCATTAACAAATGAGGGAAGCACAGGGAGAAAAAAAGGTTTGTATCATTTTAAAAGGAAATAACCAAGTGTAAGAAGTTCAGATTTTGCTAAATCCACAAAGCAAGCACAAATGTCAAGTGATTAAAAAAATCTTTTTTGTATTGATAAAGAACATTCTTCTTAAATCAGAGTTCACCCTAAAGACAACTTAAGAACTTCCAGCAGATTTCTCAATGTTGAAGCTGGCAAAGCCAAACCTAAATTTGTTATAGCAAACACATTGCAAATGTGAACCATATTGATGTCAACTTTGAAACACAGTATGATCATTCACTGAGTCATACTGGGGAGGTGCAAGCTTTTAACTTAATTTCCAACAAGTTGTTCTCTGCAGACCTACTTGTTGAACTCTGTTTCAACAGGCTGTGCATTGCTTAGCATAACAGCTGTGAAAAATACAAATATGTTCTCTCTCCTTCTTTGCTTTTCAAAGCCTTTTGATTGTTGCTCTCCAGCATACATTTGCATTGTATGTGTCATATCAAAGGGACCAGAATGGCAGCCACTGAAGCAGTGGCTTTATCTTTGGGTTTGCATTTCAAAGCGGAAGAACCATTTCCCATATTTACTTCAAAGCAGCCACCCCTTGTGCCTTAACACTTCTTGTATGTTCTGTTGAGGACAGCCCGATGCTACCAGCAGCATTGGAAAATACATTAAAGCTTAGGTTGGTCCCATGTCAAAGAGCTCTTTGTGCAAACTTAAATCTTTCACTTCTCCCTTGAGAAGTAAATGGGTGTTTGTGAGACTGCAGGCTGTACAAAGCAAAGCACACACTCACTATACATGAAGCAGAACAAAGCAGGCTCAGCCTGTCTCCCAGGAAATACTTCCAACAGCTATGTGAAACCACACAGACCATCTCTCCCAACTATTTTAGTTTCTACTTATCCATCAGTATGTCTTGAGTATGCATTCTTATTAATACTTCAGCATTTCTTCCTTGTTGCCCTACTGCATGTTCCAGGCTCACCAATACATGCAACTGACTTTATTAGGATGAACCTGGAGCTAGCTCTGGCAGGAGTGTCTTGGAACAGAGGATCACACTGAGCACCAGGGGGGTTTTCCTAAACCAGCAAAACCTCAAAGTTAGCACTGACAGAGGGACTCTAGACCCTGGGCAGGGAGAGCTGAAGCTCTGAGGGATGGCAGCTATCCCCCTCATGGACAACAGCCCCCAGTGGAGCATGAATGAGCAGGATGGGTAGACAGAGCATCTGCTCACTCTGCCTGAAAAAGCAGCTTCTGAGACCCAACAAAAAATGGTGGCAGGGCCCCGAAGAAAAGCCCACCAAAACAATGTGTGCTGTTGTACTGACTGGTCTCACTGAAAGCTAGAAAAAGTGTGCTGGAAGATAAACTCGTGTTCAGTTACTCTTGAATGCATTTACACTACAAATCTGAATACTGTATGTTACTGCCCTTCGATTACAGCAGTAATGCACCAATATGGGTGCTGAGACTGCTGGGTGCTGCTGCATGGGGAACTGGATGGGGCTCAGAGATGGCCAGCCTGCTTCTGTGGACAAAACACAAACTGGATAAAGTAAAAAAAAAAAAAAAAATCTATAAATGAGCAATAGTATTAAAGTATTTGGAGAACAAATAGGATTTGCAGGGAGAAATCTTACTGGTACATCCTTTTCTCTCTAGTGTCTTGAAAATAGATTTTCCATCCTTTTTTATGACGTGACCATAACAAAGTGCTCTGAAAGAAAATTAAAATAATACAAACCTGGTACTATACATGATTTTTCTCTCATAACAACTCCTAGTCTTATCCTTCTTCATCCTCATTTTTCTGTCTCAATAGCTTTCTAAAATGGACTCTATTATCATTTTAAAAAAAGATAAACAAACAGTTTGAGTTACATTAACTTTGTGTAAGAATTTGCCTGTTCCCCTGTGAGGCAGGAAAAAGTTTTAATAAAACCAGCATGAATGAATTCACACCTGCATAAACACCCTGAAGTATCAGAGGGTGCCTCATATATAGCACCTTCTAAATAAGGGAAGAAGTGACAAATTCAACTCAGGCCTGGCATGTCTGTGCAAAACCTGCTTCCTTTGTTAGTTATCTCCTGGGTAGTCTGTGAAGAAGGGTTCTTCCCCTTCTTCCCCACAACAGATGCTGTGGGGGTCCACACCCTGAGTGGGTATCCTGTAGACATGGCCACGGAGTGTTCCTGCCAGGGCAGAGATACAGGAACTGGGCTTGAAAGGTGCCCCCTAACTTCATTCCCAACTCTAGATCCTTATAGTAAGTCCCAAGAAACAGTAGGGAGGAAGGTGACAAGTGTCTGTGTTGTCTACAGATTTGGTGAGGAAAAAAATGAGGAAAAGTAATCCTGTCAGTTCCACTGGAGTATGTCACATCATCACATCTTCTGACTTAGCGTTTGCACATACAGGAGATGTATCAGCACTAGCACAGGACCTTCTGTCCTACAGTAAACAAGCCCTTCAGCCTGTACACTTTTGGGTGCACAGGAAATGACCATCCCCTGTTACCTCAATAATCTAAATACCTGGATGCAATGAGCACACTTAATCCAGCACTATGCAAAATCCTGAATAAATTGGTCCTAAGAACCATTCCCAGTATTATTTGAATGAGTCTCGGTGTCTTCTGACCTTCCTAAAAATTTCATGAGCAGTCAAGGAACTTTCTGGAATAAAGATACATGCACTAAAGCACAAACATAAATGCATATATCCAGATGTCTATAATATAGGTAGATTCAGTGAGGAATTAAATGAATTGTTTTCCCCAGCCAAGTAGTTAGTTCAAATTCCTGCAATTCCCTTCTGAAATGACTTCTCAAATGAATTCTCAGTTTATAATCATCATTCATTGCTTACCTCAGTTTTGAAGGAGTATTTATGAGACTTTTTCTTAAAGGAAATTTTTTCCTTCCACCAGTTCAGTCATGGTGGTTTTGTGGTATACTGTATAGCAAAGTAGGATGAGTCACTTAAATTGCTTTACTAAAATTTCTACCCTTAGAAGCTATGCCACAGTTCTCTTTTTAAGAAAGGATAGATAGATATGAAGACAAGAGTTTTTTTGAGATGGACATCTTTTAAATCAACACAGAGTCTAAATATAATCTTTTTTTTTTTTTTTCTAAGCTCAGGCAGAAATGAAGTCATTTGCACATCGTGCCAGTTAGGAAGAAACTGGGAGAAACACACTGAACGTTCCCCTGTTTTAGCCCACCAGGTAGCCATGGTGGGCTGCACCACCCCCACCAATCCGAGCAACGGCCACTTCTGGACCACATGCCAAGTGGTTCTGCAGGGTGTCCATATTTAGCAGCACCGGTGGGAATTTCCTCTGCCTGCCTGGCTCCCTTCCCTGCTCAACCATCCCGTGAGAGCCACCAGATAGTCTGAGAAAGAAAATAGTTCTTTTTCATTTTCTCTGATTTTTTAATTTTTTTTTATCCCAGTGTGAGTTTTCTGTCTACCCAGGGCACTTTCTCTCCACCTTCATCTGATAGGTTGTATCTCTACAAGTATAAAAGTGTAGCTCTGTATTTTTTTTAATTCCTTCCCATATCATTACAGTGAACAGAGGAGGAGAGGATACCGTTGCTGTAGTTGTTTTCAGGTCTGAGAAAAGAGCAGCAGGAAATCCAACAACTGCACCAAAGCTGAGTTGATATGGGCATGATAGAGGGAAAGAGAGGTAGAATTTAAAACACTGACAGCAGAAAATTAATTTTGAGAAAAGTATTTTTTTTTAGACTGCTTGAGCCCCCCACTTTTCCATTGCAAATGTCTTATGGGAGACAGCAGGCAGAAGGAATAAAAGGGTTAAGAACAAGGAGTAAGCCTGTCAAACCAGGCAGGCTAGCTAGAACAAATGGATCCTTTCAGCCTAAGTTGAATTTGCTCAGTGCAATGTTTATAGTTAGGCAATAAATAAACAAAAAGCCTTACAATTTTGCCAAGGAACTAGAAATATCCTTCAGGCCAAGTCAAAGCTCTTCTTTCTAATTTGAGACTCCAGTGCAAACTGAAATTCCCTCTCACACAGATGCACCGTTTGTTTTTCTGAATCTCAAAATAAGCTTTCAGGAACTTGGTACTGAATAGGAGCTGAGCCAAAGACCATCTCAGCCTTCCCCTGATGGCAAGCACCCCAGAAAGCAGGAGACAGCTCTGCATTCATGTGCTGATGGGGCACTCGGAATGTTCTTCAGCACAAGCCTTTTTCGAGAACTTCCTCAGCCACCCTTCTGTCTCTATAGTGGCAGTTTTACTATGCCTCAAGCAATAAACAAACCTGTCATTTATACCTTCGAATTACACACTTGAGGATGGCAGTCAAATCAAAAAGTTGCTCGTGACTCTCTGTTAAGGAGCACTGAGGCACTCATCTGCCAGCCTGATAGAGAAGTACAAGAAGTATGCTGCCTACCAGGGCCTAAGATCTGTGATGCTGCCAAGGGGGTACCCCCAACCTGTCAAGACCATGGGCTACTACCCACTACTACTGTTTCATGTGGGTACAAATGGTGTTGCAGGCCAAGAAATGGCTAGGATCACGGAATATTACAAAGCCCCAGTGAGGCAGGTGAAAAATATCAGTGCCCTAGTCATCTTCTCATCTATACTACATCTATATACATCTATACTAGAGAAATGGCGACAGCCAGAAGTAGACACAGTGCATTGACTGCTTTATCTGCACTAGCACAGCTCACAGGACATGCCTGTGAATACAGCCTCCACTGCAGCTCACACAGCTGGCCTGGAGGCAGCAACCACCAGAGGCTGGAACTTTAAAACATCCTGCAAACAGCAGCATTGACAAATGCAAACACTGAATTTTTCAAAGGTATGCCGATTTAAGCACTGGTACTAATTTTCAGAACTGCAGAGTAAGGCAGGTCCATCCAACCCGACGTTTCTCGGCAGAGCTGCTCAGGTTGGAGAGCCAAGTACCATCTGCTTCCTCTATCAGGGAATGTGTAGGTCCCCTTGAAAATGCCCAAGAGCCAAGTTCCTTCTGGATGCACATTTTCTTTCCCCGACTGGGGAGGGAGGCTCAGGCAGCCAAGTTCCTAACATCAGCATCTTAAGTAGAAGCCTCATACTTAGTCCAAACTAGACTCCTTAGTCCTCCTAAAATCAGAAGTACTGGTGTATGGGCAAACACAAGAAACAAAAGCAGTGCTTTCTCCCCTCAAGTAAGCTATTGTCATGTATTGCAGAAAACATTATTTCAACAAGGGTATTTCAGATGTAATAATGTGAATTACTAAGATACTGTATTTTCAGCTTTTATTAAAAAAAAAACAAGACATCACTTTTACATTTCAGAATATGTTTTAAACAAGGCCTTTCTGTTAAAGCTTTAGATTATCTAAAAAGTGTTTACACAATTCACACCTGCATGAAGCTTTGCAAGTCACACCATAGTCACCAAACAGCTATATTGCACAAAGATCCACACATTATCACACTATTTTTAGCTTAGTCTACATTGTAAAGTGCTGTTTCATAGGGATAAACTTGAAAAAATAATTATCTGAATAGGCAAGTACTGCTGAACTGCATTTTTGAAAGTTGACGCTTCCATGGTAGTGGAAAAAATATCACAACATGTTGTCAGTGCCTCTTGACAGTGTGGTTTTTTATTTAATAAGCTGAAGTAAGCACCAAAGAGTACTGTCTGGAATGCATACTAAGTATTCAAGTAACACCAAAAGCCAAACCAATTTTTAAACTCAGAATGAGATAAATTCAGATATATCAAAAGGTAGATAAAGGTTTAAAGTAGCATCAGTTTCTGTCCCGTAGAGTAAGTAATTGCATAGCAGAACACAGCCTAAATGAATTTAAAACTATAGTAGGAAAATAAAAACCTTAAATTTTTAATTTCTTACTTCTGTATTCTCAACCAGTAATCCCCTTTTTTAAATCAATGAGTCTGAGACACTGTCTTCATATCTAAGATAAGAGTGTTCCATTTATGAATATTTCCATAAAGTAGCAAAAGGCCTGGTGATATCGATCCAGATGCTTATAAAGAATCTAAATATGGAACTGCAGAGTGCTAACCACGACATAAACCCTCAAATTTAGACCAATTTCTGAAACAGAGGATCAAAAGTGAAACATTTCTCTAAGGAAGGAGATTTGGTCTGGAAACAAGAAATCAGAAAGTTCAACCCTATGAAATAGCTTTAAGCCAATGTTCAATTTGGTAGATGAACCAACAAATGCCAATTATACAATAGGAGAAGTCACAGCTACTGAAGTGAGAATCCCTTCTCCGGGGTCTACTTGACTGCTGCACTCAAGTGTCACCTACTCAACAGAGTGTATCAATATGTAAGAGTTTTCAGTGTTTGACTCATGTTTAATAAATATTGAAGGGTAAAAAAAGTGGGAGGAAGGAAAAGTTTTAAAAGTAGATAGACTTGCTGTGTCTCATTACAACTTTAATTTACTCCAAGACCTGGAAACAAACAAACAAACAAATGGTCATGTTTGTGTTACCTATGAAGCTACTCAGGAACATCCAGATCTAGAAGCGATTGACAAGCTGCAGACGGCCCTCAGAACTTTGGGACTAGGTAAACAAGCATTATCAACATTAACAAATGCAAAACAACACACCGGGTGGGGAAATCCCTATGTGCAAAGCTTGTTTACAACTAACCATCAGGACTGCATGGAAAACAAGGGAGAAGAAGCTTCATCAACATCAGCTTAGTATCAACGAAAAAAGGCAAATACAATTTTAGGGCTATGGAAAGAAGGAAAACTCAAAATGTTTTCATCCCTCACAGCAACAGTATCTTATGGAGGCCTTCTTCAGTCAGCCTCAGAAGACGAGAAGAGGGCAATGGCTTCAATCCAGCAAGAGGAAAGATGAAGGAGAAGGAATGACAGAAATGAAAGGCTATGATGATAATCACCTATCACAAAAGAAATTACCCAAAGGATAACTAGTGGGGGACAACTTGCCTTTTCTCCTGCAGGAGAAAATTCCAGAAGATATCCCCTGCTTCACATCTGCTGCCTGGGACAGGAAAGTGTTTCTCACACAAGTCCACACTGAAGCTGGGGAGTGCACTTCCACACAGCCTTACCAAGATAGAAATACTTGCAGGTGAGACCCAGAGAAGAAGTTGCCCTTGATGGGCCTTTCTAGCCCCAAGTGGGCTGTCATGCTCACCTTGGAGCAGATAACATTTCTGCCAAGTTTTTCTGACAGTGGCCACCAGTCAGAGGCTTAGGAGAGAGAACACTGGGAGGGGTGGATCTGTACAGATCAGATTAGTACAACAGTTCAGACAGTAAAGCCTACAAAAGTTTTGCATTATGGCCTACATTCATTTAACTGTATTGTGATTTTCAGGTCTCATTTCACAGCTCTACAGCTGTATACATGTACTTAGTAAGCATACTTCACACACATTCATCAAGACGAAACACTATCCCCAAATTACAAAGCATATCCCCAAATTAGAAAGCATATCCCCAAATTAGAAAGCACCAAGTATTTATCAGAAACATCCTTCACTTTAGATCCTTACTTTTCCACAAGTTGACAGTGCAAGCAACCTATTCTTTTATATATACGTTTCTATAAATAGAGGCAGTCCACCTCCATGTCCCGTAAGATCATGTAACAGATTCACCTGGAAGATAAGTCAAAACTTATGGAAGACAAGAAAGTAATCAGGGACAGCCAACATGAGTTCACATGCCTGATTCACCTGGTGGTCTTCTGTGACCATGTGACTGCATCAGTGGATAAGGGAAGAGTGACAGAAATCATATACCTGGACTTCTCTAAGGTTTTGACAGGATCCCCCATAACATTCTTACCTCTAAACTTGAAAGATATGGGTTTGATTGGATGGACTGTTCAGTGGATAAGTAATTGGTTGGATAGCCACATCCAAAGAGTCACAGTCAATAGCTCGATGCCCAAGTGGAAACCAGTAATGAGTAGTGTCCCTCAAGGGTCTGCACTGGCACCAGTGTTCATGTGGATCTCATGAGGTTCCCCAAGACCAAGCACAAGGTCCTGCACCCGGATCCAGGTAATCCCCAGTATCAACACAGACTAGGGGATGGAGAGCAGCCCTACAGAAAGGTCTTGAGCATCCTAGTGGATGAAAATTTGGCCATGAACCAGCAATGTGTGCTTGCTGCACATAAAGTATCCTGGGCTACTGGGTGGCCATCAGGGTGATTCTCCCACTCTGTTCTACCAAGACCTCACTTGGAGCATTCAGCTCTAGGGCTCCCAGTACAGAGGAGAGACACAAAAATTGTCAGAGGGCTGGAACACCTCTCCTGTGAAGACAGGTTGAGAGAGCTGGAGTTGTTCAGCTGGGAGAAGAGAAGGCTCTGGAGAGACTTTATTACAGCCTTTCAATGTACAAAAAGGGCTTAAAAGAAAGATGGAGGAAAGGGGAGAGAGAGAGAGACTTTTTACCAAGGTCTGTAGAGACAGGACGAAGGGCAATGCTTTTAAACTAAAAGAGCTTAGATTTAGATTGGCTATAAGGAAGAAATTTTTAACAATAAGGGTGCTAAGACACTGGAGAAGGTTTCCCAGAGAAGCTGTGTTTTCCCATCTGTCATAGTTTGAAATTGGCCCCCCCTGAGAGTTCGGGGGGGGGCTCAGAGGTGATTGGGTGCCAGGGCAGTGTTCCCTGGAGAGTAAATCACCATTCATCTTGTTTGCTTCTGCTGAAAAATCATATATCACAGCACCGGAAGCTGCTGGCAGTGTTTCTGTTGGTGTCTGCTGCGTGTGGGTGGAGAAGGCCAGGGGGTGGCTGGGCTCCTTCTTTCCCCCTCCGGGGGGGAAGGGGAGCCCTGCGGCCCCCAACTCTGCCTAGGCCAGAGTTAGAGGCAGCATTGGAGTGAGTGTTTGCGAGGGACGCGACTCACAGCACCTGAAGTAAGAGGAGAGAGGCAGGCTTTGCAGCCAAGCCCTCTCCCCTCTCCTTTCTGCAGTTAAACTGTGGAGGGGGGCTTTTTTTTTCTTTCCTTTTGCTGTAAAGTGGAGGAGAGGCTCAGCATTTAAGCTGAGCCAAGAGATGGGCCGGAGAAGGAGGCTCGGCGCTCGGGAGAAGAATCCCAGGTGAAATTGGAGACAGGCCAAGAGCTCGGGAGTTGCCTGCTGAAGCTGACTGGGGGCAGCCGAGAACTGACTCGGAGGACGCTTGATAAGCTGAACTACACTGCAGCAGCCTACGGACCGAGGTATGAGACTGAGAAAGAGAGATCACGCAGCAGACCAAGGAGAATAGACTCAAAGCTATCTTCTTGGACTTTGTGAGGAGGAAAAACTTCCACAAACAGCTAGAGCTTGATGAGGGGGGAGTGTTTGGGTTCCCTGAACACTCCCACAAGGGAGAGACTGGTTACTTAGCAGCCTGAAAAGGCTTCTCCTGGACTAAAGTTAAAGAGAGGGGCTTAAAAGGACTGATAGAAATGTAATATATATATATAGTTGGTATTAGTTTGTATAGTATTTATTTGTGTAAAATAAATGTATATACTTCCCCCTTCCCCTATAGAAGCCTCTGGCCTGAAAGTTTCTCTCTGGTGTTGGGATAAATTATGGGAAGGGGTGGGGGGAAGCCTGGAAATTGGATTTTGGATTTCTAATGTGGCTCAAATTGTCATCCCTGGAAGTGTTCAAGGTCAGGTTGGACATAGCTTTGAGCAACCTGGTCGAGTGGAAGGTGTCCCTGCTATGACATGAGCATTGGAACTAGACAGTCTTTAAAGGTCCCTTCCAAACCAAGCTATTCTGTGTTTCTATGATTCTAGGAAAAACTACTGTGTGATACAGTTTTTAACATTACAGGAACAGAAAGTTGAAGGGAGACATCCTTTAAGGCAGAAATTAGGTCTCAAAACTTAATCAGTGCACTTTTAACATTCTTACTAAGAAAAACCCAAGCTGCTACTAGACAAAAAAAATTAACCTATAAGAGTGAGTATTAAAAGGAAAACCTGATTTTTTTTTTCAAGTTCACATATGATTACTCAAGTCAATAACCCCCTTGGTTTTGCTTAAATACCAGGTACTATTATTCACAAATGCAAATACTTCTGATTTTTTACTCCAAATTCTGACTTTTAAGGTTAAATTGCACTTTATTTTAAATAGCTTATAGTAAAAGCATGGAAGAGTAAAGAAACTTACCATTATGCCACCAACTATATGACACCATGTGTCAGAACTTGAGTTTTAGCTTACAATCACATTAAAGGTATACAACATGCAATCATATTCAAGTTTACCCTCCTCTTTCCAAGTATAACTTAAATGTTCAACAGCATTTCTGATTTCTTCCTGTTTTATATTGCATTTTTTAGAATGCTATTTTGTGCTGAAAGGCCCAACTGGTGCTCAGGGGTTAACAGGAAAACATTTGACCCCTCAGAGGCATTCAGGTAGATTTCTTAAAAGAAGAATAGCAATCACTCACTGTCAGCTTTGACTTCATTAAATACAAAACTGACTATGTAAGGATGTAAGTTAAATAAAAGGCAGATTTCTACCCCTGAAGAGTAAGTTTTGGTTGCTAGTCCTGAAGAGTAAATTTTGGTTGCTAGTCAAACTTCTTCCCTGCTTCCCCCAGGAAAAAAATCTGTGGAGGACAGCATTGCACAGATCACAAGAAAGGCAGGAGAATTCCTTTAGTGCAGAAAGTGCCTGGACCGTTTATCTCAAAAAAACATGGGCCAGAGGCTTGTGAGCAACACGTAGGTAGAATATAATTAATCAGGACTGAAAACTAAGGTAGAATTCTTCTGCTTTCATTTTCCACCTCAGAACAGCAATGGGAAGAGATCACTGCACTAGATGTCGTCATTGTACTCCCTGTACTTTGCTGTGGCAGCTTCCTCAAGATGAACTGCAGCACCACCCATTAAAGCAAAGGCTGGGTACATTATGCCAGAGCAATCCACCTCGCACTCATAAAGGCATTTCATACGGCCTGCATCATAAAACCCTACCCTGCCTCTGTCACAGTCAAGGCAAATGCCCAAGCATGACGGCAGGGGAAGGATTCTGCTTGCTGGATCCTTGAGAGCAGCAGGTGTAGTGGGGATAAAGAACTTCTTCATGCCTAAAGTGACCAGTGTGCAAGGCTGTGATGAGTCAAAGAAGGCATCTTCACTCCCACTGTCATGACCACTGTCTTGCTCGTATCTGGAACAGAAAAACAATCATGTGCATTTGTCAAATTCTGAAGCGATGTGAACTGGAGAAAACATGTTTATAAGAAAGGAAACACCACACGATCACCCACAAAAACCTCAAAGAATATCAGAGAATCATAGAATACCCTGAGTTTGAAGGGACCCACAAGGATCATCAAAGTCTGACTCCTGGCCCTGCCCAGGACAACCCCAATAATCAAATCACGTGCCTGAGAGCATTGTCCAAACACTTCTTGAACTCTGTCAGGCTTGGTGCTGTGACCACTTCCCTGGGGAGCCTGTTCCAGTTCCTGACCACCCTCTGGGTAAAAAACCTTATCCTAATATCCAGCCTAAACCTCCCAACACAGCATTATGCCGTTCCCTTGGGTGCTGTCGCTGGTCACCAGGAAGAAAAGATTTGTACCTGTCCCTCCGCTTCCCCTCAGTTTCCTGTTCCCCAGGCTGAACAAGCCAAATGACCTCAGACGCTCCTCATACAGCTCCACTTCCAGACTCTTCAACATCATCATAGCCCTCCTTTGGATGCTAACAGCTTAATGTCTTTTTTGTATTATGGTGCCCAAAACTGCACACAGGACTCAAGGTGACACCACACCAGTGCAGAGCAGAGAGGGACAATCCTGTCCCTTAACCAGCTGGTGATGCTTTGCCTGATGCCCCCCACGACACGGATGGCCCTCCTGGTTGCCAGGGCACTGCTGACTCATATTCAACTTGCTGTTGATCAGGACCCCCTGGTCCCTTTCCATGGCACTGCTTTCCATCCCCAGCATCTCATTCCCCAGTCTGTCCGTGTATCCAGGCTTCCCCCATCCCAGGTTTAGAATTCAGCACGTCTTTCTTAACCTTCATAGGGTTGGTGATTGTCCACTCCTCTAATTCATCGAGATCTCTCTGCAGGGCCTTTAAGGAGTAAACATCTTCTCCCAATTTAGTATCAGCAGCAAATTTACTTAATGTACCTTTGAGACCTGCATCCATTTGAGAAGATATTGAAGAGAACTGGGCCGAGGAGAGAGCCCTGTGGAACCTCACTGGTAACCAGTCACCAGCCTGATGCTACCCCATTCACTAAAACTCTTTGTGCCCAATGCATGAGCCAGTTGCTCACCCAACACACAATTTATTTATGCAGCAGTGCACTGGGTGTTTCATCCAGAAGGATCCTGGGAGAAGCATTATCAACAGCTTTACTGAAATACAAAGAGATTACAAGTGGCTTCCCTTGGTCAGCTAGGTGGGTTACCTTTGTCATGAAAGGAAAGTAAGTTTTTCAAGAAGGACTTCTCCCTGGTGAACCTGTGCTGGCAGTGACTGATGACTGCACTGTCCTTCAGGTTTGGTTCAATAATTCCCAGAATAATCCTCTCTGTAATTTTACCAGTCACTGAAGCGAGACTGACAGGCCTGTAGCTACCAGATTCATCCTTCCTGCCCTTCTCAAAAACCAGAACATTTAACAGCTTCCAGTTGACTGAGACCTCTAAAGACCACTGAAATACTAGCGAGATCTCACAATGACACCAACCAACTCAGTACCCTAAAGGTGAATCCCCTCAAGCCTCACAGACTTATAGAGATTCAGGTGGAACAGAAAATCCTGCACAAGTTTGGGGTTGGCTGGGAGTTGATCATTCTCACAGTCACAGTCCTCAAGCTCTGGGACCCCTAGAGCCCATCACCCTGGTGCTGAAAACTGAGGTGAATAAAGCACTAAACACCTCTGTCTTATCTATGCTCCTGTTAGTGAGGTGACCATCCCCATCTTGTAATGGGCCAATGTTATTTCTGACTGCCTTTGGCTATTAAATTTTTTAAAAAAACCCCTCATTTTATTGTCCCCCACAATATTGGCCAGCTTCAATTCCAATTGGACTTTGGCCATGTGAATTTTCTCCCTACAGTAGCGAGTGGCAACTCTGTATTTCTCCCATGATGCCCAACCTTGCTTTCATTGGTCTTACTTTCTTTTTTTGCCTTAAGTCTAGAAGATCCCTGCTCAGCCAAGTCAGCCTTCTGCCTTGCCTGCTCGACTTCTGAAATTTTGGAATTGCCTGGTCCTGTGCCCTTAGCAGGTGGTGCTTAAAAAATGATCAGCATCTTCAATAGCATTTTCCCAGGGGACCTTACTCACTAGTTCCCTGAGCAGCCTGAAGTCTGTTCTCTTCCTGTCCAGAGTTGAAGCTTTGCTGGCACTTTTCCTCCTGACAACAGATATTTTAAGTTCAATTACTTTGTGGTTGCTGTGGCCAAGACAGCCACCAATCACCAATTCATTCATGAGACTCTCACTGCTAAAAAAGAACAAATCAAGGAGGGCACCTTTCTTAGTCAGCTCCCTTAGTACCTGTACCGTAAGGTTATCATCCATGTGTTTTAGGAGTCTTCTGGACCTGTCTGTGCCAGCTGTGTGATGCTCCCTATTAACATCTGGCAAGGTGAAGTCCCCCATAAGGACAAGCACAGTTGATGGAGAGATGTCCCCTGGTTCCTTAAAGAATAATTCATCAGTGTCATCATCTTTGCTGGGTGGCCTGTAGTAGACCCCCAGGATGACATCTACTTTGTCCCTTAATCCTTACCTAGAGGTTCTCAACTGTGCCATCACCAACTGCAAGCTCCATACATTCCAGCCCCTCCATTACACACAACACCACCCCACTGCCTCGCCTGCCCTGCCTGTCCCTCCTGAAGAGCCTGCAACCATCCACAGTGGCACACCAGTCACAGGACTCCTCTCACCAGGCATTGCTTACACCAGTGATACACACCTAAGCCAGGAAGGAAGACACATTTAGTAGGTGGAGAACACTCACTTGGGCCACTTCAAATAATAAACTCTAATAAGGACAAGACCACAAAAGGCTTTACTAAGGAGCGGATGTGTCTAAACGTAGTTTTGCTGGGCAATCATTAATGAACCTACAGGTATAGTAAATTAGCTAACTTGAGAAGTAATTTAGCAGAAATTACTAATTCTTACAGATAAGATGATGTCCAGTGAGTTTTCCATACTGCTGCTATATTACAGTATCTTTAAAATTCACAACAAAAGATAGTGGCTTAGTGGTTTAATTTTTGGGGCTTCTTTTTAAGTGCTCTGTCTGAAGGCTTTTCTGGACCACTTCCCATATGGTTACTGGATAAGGTCCTAGCCATATTTGCTCAGTCTACATGTTTTTCCCCCGACCTCTGTCCAATAAAGACATACCAGAAAAGCACACATTTTTCAGTGCAGGCAATCCCTACCTAGGGATTCCAGGGGTTTCAGTTTCGGGGGCTTTGAGCAGCAGTTGGATATGCGTTGGCTAAAGTTTTGCAGATACATGTGTTGATAAGGAAAAAGAAATCAAGAAATTTGGATCTAATTTTTCACTTTGCAAAAATGCTCCAACTTTAATCAGCTCAAGATCGAGTTGACACACTTCCAGTGTGCTACACAGGTGGAAGCCAATATATTTGTTAAATTTCTGAAAAAGAGTCCCCAGGAGATAGCCTCCCAGCCTGCAGTTCCTACACATATCCAGGCTTGCTACAACTGTAATTAAGAGATGGATATCTTTTTATTAGTTTGCCCACTGAACTTTGGCTTGTGCTTAGTACTGTAGCACTCCAGTACTGTATGTAAGCATACAGCCTGGGATAAGCCAGTGACTTGGAATCCACTGTGAAGGAAGCTACTGCAAAAATATGCAAATATGCACAGTGAACATTGTACCTCTGAATGGCTGCCAAATCCAGTAAAGGGGATTCCCTAAGGGAATTAAGGCAGAGTCTTACCACTGATAATTAAGCATTGCTTCGAACTTACAACTTTTGCTTTTTTTTTTTAACCTTCTTGCTTTAACTGACATACCTTTACATCTACAGGAATCTGACTT
Organism: Manacus vitellinus; assembly: GCF_001715985.3. Lineage (NCBI taxonomy): Eukaryota > Metazoa > Chordata > Aves > Passeriformes > Pipridae > Manacus > Manacus vitellinus. Next base: position 7,766,682 of record NW_021940917.1, on the reverse strand, counting down.
CTTTCCTAAAAAGAAACAAAATAGGACTCTGGATATCAGAACATCTTCCTGTTAACAGGAGGGATGAACAGGACAACCTGCTTATACCATGTTCTTCAAACCACTTTTCACTGGTTAGGCTCACCTTGCACACTGAGACCAGACTTGCCCTTAATTTACTTTTTAAACAGCCATCTCCTTATACAGAGTATACATTAAGCAGAGTCTGCAATTTACCTTGGACTGGTCACATCATGGGTACTGTGGAACAATTTCTGTATCTTGTTGCTAGGAACAACTCCCACTTTTACCAGGTATGAATAGGCTTCCACACGAAAGGCCCAGAAGTGCTTCCCTTTGGCAATCCCAGTGTCACCAATGATGTAATCCAGGGTTGTGTAACATCCAACCTGCAGGCGCTCAGATCCCAGCAGTAAAGGAAATCCAGCCCTACTTTCCACAGAGGTTCTTCTTGGGTTCAGCTGGAGATGTTCATTGTTGTACCCACATTTGTCATCAAAAAGAAAACTGAAAACTGAAAAACAGTATCCCAAAAAAATTCTGCTTAGTTAACTATTTGGCCTTCTGTGCTTATAAACTACATTATAAGTCACACTGGCATTAGAATTTCTCACTTTTAAACGCTACCAGGAATGTCATGCAAGCAACCAGTCTCTGTATGTTACCTACTTAACTTTTAATAGAGCTTCTAAACATTTATGCAACTGGTAACCATGTAGTGGACATCTGGGAGCTACTGGAAAGTACTTACAGCTCTTAACACTGACAGACACAGAATCACCACATAAGAAAACCCAATACCTGGAGCTGGAGGTGTACGCAAAATAACTTCTCGGCTCCAAGGGCTACAGATGGACCCTTTATATCCTCGAACTCTAAAGGCATAGCTGCTGTCATCATCTAGATCAGACACTACTTTGCTCTTGCCACAAACTTCAGTCTTCTGCCATGTCACATTCTCCTCTTCTCTATTAAGCTTATGATACTCAAGAACATAGATGTCAGCTGAGTCTGTCTTCCCAGGGCATTCCCAACTGATCAGAGCTTGGTTGTACATTCTGCTCTGCTCTTCATTGATTTCTGGTATTTCTAGACCTGAAATAAATGAGAAAAAAACCACTCAAATTTAGATATACTTTGTTTTAGAATTAACCATCCAACCCATTTGTTGAGTGGCTATAGCCCTGTGTAAGGAGTGAATCTGACTCACTCAGTTAAAGAGAGCAGATGAGGGTGGTTTTCTGTTCGTGCACTTAAGTAAATCTCTTAATTTTTGTTTCTACTTTGAAAAGCTCAAGCCTTTATTTCTGGCAGCCAAAAAATAAATGTATTAAAACCTATTATTTTCTGCCATGCAATAAGAAGTTTCTAGGAAGACTGAGTATGATGTAACTACAATATTTTGGAAGCAAGTGTAAACTGGTACTGAATTCAACGGCATCTTAGCTTCCTTATGAAAGCTGAAGATAAAACTGCTGCCAGGTAATGTTTTCAGGATTACAGACACAGAAGGGACAATGCAAGTCACATCACAAGACTGAGCTCTGCAACTGCTGCCCTGGGTAAGTTTTGCCTTTCCCCAGAGAAGCCCTTAAAGCCATAACTTGAGAAAGACTTGATGCCCTCAGAATTTACCATTGGAATGGAAGGACAAGTCACCAAGGATGTCTTCTTGCTTAGCAATGTCCACCACAAAGTCTTCAAAAGTAGTTTCAGCTGCTGGCCTAAAGGTCTTCAGAGATTCAGTAGCTTTTTGGATTCTGAAAACAGAAGCAGCAGAATAGCAGAAGAGAGAAAAGGGAATTCAAGTAGGCATTCCTTAAAGTAAAAATGCTAGTTTGTGCTTAAAAAAAGTTCCACTTTCATGTACTTACTGATGTCTCCCAGAAATTTTTGTCTCTCTAGACAGAATTCAAATGCAAAATTTAAAGGCCTTTTGTACATCAGTGTAAACATGATACACAGGTAATTGTTCAGGTGGGAAAGTATTTAAACAATTTGGAGCATTATGTTCAAAGAACAACATAGATGTGAAGGGCTAGTAGAGAACATAAATATCAAAGAGCTTAAAGCCAGAAGAAACCTGCTAGATTAACTTGCAAGTACCTGATACAATCTCTGAGCAAAGGAATTTGTCAGGGAGCCGAACAGACTACCCTTCCACTGCAATCCCACTGAACAGGGCTAGGCACTGTTGCAGGACAGAGTTCTTACTCTCCTGTGTGTTGTTTCCTAATGCACACTCTACTGTAGCAATTTCGACTGGACAGTACCAGGACCATTTCCTGAGCCTCTGAAGTGTAAGGCACTGTGTTCAGTACTTTGCTAGCAGGTGCCAAAAGAACACAAGTCCTGGAAGTCCTGGAACAGTACCTGTATCTCAAACACAATATATTTTAAGATACCTGACATGAAGTTGTTTTGCTGTTTGAACAAAACAAGAGGGATCAGTTTCTTTAAGCACTTCTTGAGCATATCCTACAAGGCCATTATTTTCCAGGAGCCCTTGATATTCTTCCACCTGCGTTTGCAATTTTTCCAGCCTTATATTCTTAGAAGTTTCAATTGCCCTAAGAGCTGCAGATTTCTTCTCTTCCAGAACATGATATAATTTCTCAAAGCTCTGAGATGCTTCTTGTTTAGCTCTTTCACTGTTGCACTAGGAGCAAACAAAAGACATTTTAGACAGATTCCACAGCACTGTGGCTCTGTACAGAAACATACTTAAGTTTGTTCAAGATATCATAGTGATCTAATCATCCATTTCACAGACAACACTAATGAGCTTTGTTACGCTCTTTAGCACTGAAAATGAGATCAGCACTGCACCCAAGCTAGTCAGCATTTACTATCTTAACACAGAGAATGAAGAGCAGGAAGGTATTCCTCTGATTATATCTTGAGTTCTACCTTACATTTGTCAAAACAGCTCATGAAAAAGCACTTAAAAACAGGTCAGTCTCTGGAATCCTCATGCACAAGAGCTATGTGCTCTTCCACCTTCCCTAATAACTCTGAACCGAGGATCCAGCCGAGTTTCTCATGTATACCCTCTGAACTATAATGTCCTTTCTGACTACTGCCCTCAATAAAAGGAACTGCAAAGCACAGAGGCAATCTGTAATCAAGATACACAGAAGCTCCTCCAACTTCTCTTTTGTGTTTTTCAGCTTGTGTGTGAGGTTCCAGCTGTGACTCTTCTGCAGGGAGATTTTGCCCTTAATTCTGACCTCCTCAAGGCAAACAGGCAGTCTAAATGGTGCAGCACTGTTAATACACAAATGCCATAAGTCCAACGCATCTGCCTTTGGTTAAGGTATCAATTAAGCTTTGTTTTATTTAAATTTACAGAGGTACACAAAAATTGCCTTTCCTCTGTATGCTTCCCTATTTCCCACATTGACATGGTTAGGTCTTACCTCACTGTTAACACAATTTGTTCAGAAACTGCTTTACTACTTAACTGAAAAAAAACAAAGTTTGCAACACTTCACTGAAAACAGTTTTGAGTCCTTGCTGTGTCTCTAAGGGGCATCTCCAGACAACCTGCAAGCCACTCTTACCTCTGTTTCTTTCAGCAGCAGATCCAGCTGTGTGATGTGAGCTTTCACCTGGCTTTCCTTACTGATGAGGTACTCGATATCTTTTGAAAGCTTCTCCTGTTGAAATAAAACAGTAAGATGGCAGAATAAGGGTATCCACCACAAAGTGACAACCAGCACAGGCAGGTCATCAAGCTAGTACTCAGTTTACATAGCCACAAGGACAACAGCCTACAACCAGTTATGAGCAGCAACCCTGTGGAGAATTGCTTGGTGACCTGAGGTGACTGCACAGGGACAGCAGGACTGGGGACACAGCCTTGAAGGACAAGAGGTAACAGTGTCAGCAGGCTCATTCCTCTCCAGCCACCCAGGAGTCACACTCTCTTAGGTTAGGAACACGAGGCTTCAGGACATTAATAAAACTTACAGAAAAGAGTTGTTAGTTATTAAAATCATTTGTAGTAAAATATGCTAGAAAAATGAGTGGATCAAATGACAGTATTATGAGGGTGTCTGTACTTCCTTAGCTGCAAGAGTTAGCAGTTGTACAGGAAAAGCCTTGCAAAGTGCTGAGGAGGCCAAAGAGCACAACGCAGGCTAGTCTGTTTTGGTTTTTTTTTCTCTCCTGTGAGCAAGGGAGGAAGAAAAGGAAAAGGAGGAAATAGGAGCAATCATCATTTATTAACAAAGCAATGTTTGCAAGTTTTCCCTGTTGTGCTTTGTTTAGGAAATTAACAGCTACGCAACTTCAGAAACATTCAAGGTCCCAACAGATACTTCTGATGCAAACTCTTCAGAAGTGCTTCTGAAATATCGGCCACCCCAAGCTACCAGAATATTTATATTAAAAAAAATTGACTGCAAAGTGTTAACTGCTTAAACTTTTTGCATTGTATGTACTGCTGTACAGTTGGCTAAGATTAGGTGAAAGCACTTGTAAGGGTTTATGTTTCAAGCCTCACAGAAAACACAGTGTAGTTTCTAAGACATGAACTACGTTACACTAATATGTACATTAACCAATGTTGCACAAGAGCATGCCTCAAGAGTAGTTCAGGGTCTCCTAAACACATGTCCTGGCTTCCAGCCAGAGGGAGTTTGCCCTTACACCAGAAGCTCAATACTCTTCCTCGTCTTAAAGCCAGGTCCAATGATATTTACTTTTACCTTAAGGGTTTTGTAGGCAGTGCTCATGGTTGTTACTCTATGGTTTGCATGACATCCACCCAGTTTACAGAGATGACAAACAGGCCTTCTGCAGATTTCACAGTACATGTTTACTCTCTCCATTTCATGTTCTGGACACATCAAAATCTGTGGGGGGAGAGAAAAAGCAGAAAGAATACAGATTTACTTTATAAAACCGAGGTGCTCAACAAACCATCAAAGCAATTAACCCAAAGCAGCCTGAGATTTCATCAGTGGATTTTCTTTATAGTCAGTTTATCTTCCACATATTACATTTGTCAATGTCACATAGTTTCACAAGGTTTACGTCTAACAATGCCTGTGTACCCAGCATGCCATGTAGCCTCCATATACCGCAACCAACCCTTTTGCTAATCCCTGCCCAAGTTGTTTGCATGCCTCCAGCTCCCTACACTCCTGATCAGAGATGTAAATGCAATGTATAACATACCCAGCCTGTCAAACAAATAAACAAACAAAAAACCCAAACAAAACAAAACAAAACAAACAAAACAAACCAAACCAAAAACAAAAACAAAACCAAACAAAAACCACAAAAACAAAAACAAAAACAAAAACAAACAAACAAAAAAAAAAAACAAAGACAAAAAACCCCAAACAAATGGAAAAAGTTCATGCCAGCCTCTCTTGAAACAGCCATGAACTGTTTCTTAAAGCAAGAGCTGACATAAGACTGCAACAATTTATATGATAAACCACATAGTCACTGGTCTTGGAGCAACAAAGTAAACCATCACCACCAGCCACAATTATTTTAAAGACAAAAGCTCCAGTGTTTTAATCTTTCTGTCTGACTCCAACTACAAATTGTTCACACTGATGCTAATTCCAGGATCAGCTTAAACAGAATTGCAAAAAAACTGGTGTTCGCTAAAAATCATCTTTCAAAAACTGAACACATTGAAATAATTGCTCAAAGAGAAAAAAATGTGCCACTCAACTCCAAGTTCAAGTAACAGATAAAACCATATAAAAGGGGTGTGTATGTGTATTGGTTTAAAAAAAGAAACAATGTTTTGCCTCATTCCAGAGCACTACAAGGCAACACTTGGACCACCTATTCTGTAGAAGTTACCAAAGAATAGCTTTTGAGAAGTTTTTCAGTTTCAAGATGCCCATACACAGAAAGGACAGGAAAGGGTACAAAAACAGAAAACTGTGAGTAGCACAAATATAGACAAAACAAGCTAAACTGCAGACCGTCTCTGAAACCAACTTTCAAACCTCAAATGTTATCTTAGGGTATGGTGAAAAGCCCAAAGACACCAGTCTCACTAGTGCCTTGGTACACTGAGACTATCATTAAGCCAAATACGCAATAAGCAATCCCGTTTCATTGACTACTGGATTTGGAAGGAAAAAGAAAAAAGGGAAAAAAAAAGAAAACTGCCAGGAAAATCAATTGTGCAGGCAGACATCTCCAAAAACTACAGTCATTCAGTCAGTCTGTGGAAGTTATTTTTCCACAGCAGCGTACAACCACACCTAACAGAAAACATGTATTTTTATTCATCTCCTCAAATGATGAATTACAAATCTCAAAGCAAGAATTAGAGCCTGAGAGCTAGAGACAGCACAGGTCAGCAGACTACCTTATCTAGTTCTCTCAAAACTCAAGAACAATCAGCCCAGTATGTTCTTCTTCCATCCACACCACACACACTACAAAGTGTTCTCCAGTCTGCTGGTAAATTAAAGTGACAACTGTCAACATTGTTTAGGAAACCAACAACTATGCTTTCAGCTCAGGTCTTCAGAATGCAGGGTAATGAAAAATGCACTTTTCTTTCTTTACATAAAACTCAAACATTCCTCAAAGAAGTCTCTATAGGAGCAAAGTAAAGATCAGTTTACTGATGTTGGGAAGCTTTTCCACAAAGTAGACCTATCTATATTGATTTACCTATACTATGTTTTTCTTCTTTCTTTCCCCCTGTTCTTCACATATACTTAAAAGGGCTAAACCTCACATGCTCAGACACAGTCAATACGTCCATGTCAGAACAATCTAAACCACTTCTTCCCCCTTACTCTGCTTTAACAAAATTCAACTACTGATTTTCAATCCCACATTCAGTCTGCATGTAGTATAAGATCATCTGGTACCTTTAAGAATTCCTAAGGATCACAAGATGCCTCTGGCATTTTCAAGTAGCAGTGCTGCAGCTGTGAAGGTTTAGATACCGTAGAAGCAAAGATTTTAAGGAGCTGTACAGCATTTTAAAGCAAGAGCTAGAAGACAGCATGGAAACTTTCACCTTTCTCATTTATCCCATAAAGGGACATTTCATACAATGTATGTGTTAGCACATTTGAAAGCATATGAAGGTCCAGTCTCAGAAGGAAGGTACACTACTAAGTCAAGACCTTATTACACACTGCACATTAATCAAATTTACTTAATTTAATCAAAATTAATCAGGACTCCTTGACCATCAGCATTTCTGTTATCTGTGGGACCTCCAGCAAGGTCACCAGCCAGAGGCACAAAGCATGTGCTGGGACATTAAGACCTATTGTGGTCCTTTGTTAGAGAGATGGCATCTGTGACAGTTTCTCCTGTTGTGCAACTTGAATTCAATAAGGCACTGCCATGTACTGCACTACACTTAGAAGGAGAAGCAAATGTAACAGCACTTTGCAATCACTCTGCTTTGAATGCAGCAACAGCAGCAGCAGTGTGTAAACTAGAAAATTTGCCATTACATTTTTCTCTTCTAGATGCTAGAAAGGAGAGAAAGAAGATACTTCAAGATGGATCAGGTACAAAGCATCTAAGGGGAATGTGCCTTAAGGGGGCATGGAGGAAGCCAGGTGTTTTGGTTTTTTAAGTTTACCACACATCCTCCCTATGGCAGTGCCATTTCAGATGCTCTTCTACAAACCAAATTCTGTAAGATATGGTATACTTACCTTGGGCCTGAAGTTGGTGGTTGGTCCTACATATTCATGCTGGGCTTTCAGAGTTCCCCAAGGATGGTGTATTTTGAAACATTCATTGCAATAGCTTGCACTGCAGTCCATGCAGCTCTTTGTAGACTCCTGAGGTGGAGGTTTGCAGAAATCACACATAATAGCAATGGCTGCCCTGGCTGCCTGTCTGTATCTTTCCACAATGGTTTCCAAAGTAAAGTTGCGAAATAAGCCATTGATGCCACGTTCTCCGAGGTCAATATCCCGCTGGCAACCCGGACAAGGAAATAGAGTTGATCTAGGAGTCAGTGAATTGCGTTTTCTGCCTGTGTAGACACCAAATTCCAATTTAAAAGCAGCATAAACAGAACAGGTTTAGATTTTAGAAGACATACGGGTATGAACCAAACTACTGTAACACATTGTCCAAACTAGTACAACATCAATTCATATGCAGTCTGCCAAGCCAAAGAGAATACAATTACCATGACAAGGTAGTTTAATGTCTGACTCCAAGGGACATTACTCCTCGAAAATGTAATACTATGTTAAAATAAATTTAGCTGTTCCAATCCTATCTTCTTCATCTAGTTTTGGATGCACTTAAGTTGTAGTGTTTTGAAACTCTAAACACAAAACATTGTGGAAGCCAGCTGGTTTTTAGGCTGACTGCCCATATAGAGAGCAACAGCTTTGTAGCATATTGAAGTGAAAGACACTTATTCCCAGAGCAAAACTACTTATTCCCAGAAAAAATATAGCCAATTTTGAGCTCCCTGAAGTTTGCTTTGGCTTAGTTAAATTTATCTTGCTCATCCCAAGAGACATCATAAAAAAAGGGGAACAAGAGAACAGTATGACACCAGCCAAATCATTTTGTCAAAAAATACAGAGGCTGACTTGATGCTTGTTAAAAGGCCTTGATAAAGGATGGCTGCTAAATAAGCCCAGCACACCACAGAGGATCCTCAGGTATTTATGTCTGAGAGATTCCTCTACCCTGAACTGAGAAACCACAGATCTCCACTGTTACACAGGGTACATCCATCTTTATTCATTTCAAAAGGAAAAGATGCCGAGTAGATGCACTCCTACCAAACAGCTACATCCAAATTTCTTCTCTCTCCAAAATAAAATCACAGGTTCAAGAAAAGCCACAGACCTAAGGAGCCTTTGGAGTCTGTCAGGGGGATGGCTCACACAGACTCAAAGGCTATTTACAAGGTAATGTTGTTGAGTTTATCAGACAGGGAGTGCATCCCATGTCTCACTCATGAATGCCCAGGACGCAACTATCAGAAAGAATCCTTTATGTAATTTAGGAGCAGGCTAAGCCAGTCTTTAGGCTTAACTTGTATTCTTCCAGCTTCTCCATACAAAGAAACAAAAAAACTCCATCTTCTGTAGCTGGTACATTCTTTTAAGACCCCTTTGAGAGCACTGCATATTGGTATAACTAACTGTTCTGGTTTCAGCTGGGTTAGAAAACTTTCTTCTTAGTAGATGGTACAGTGCTGTGTTTTGGATTCAGTATGACAATAATGTTGCGAACACACTGATATTTCAGCTGTTGCTAAGTAGAGTTTGCCCCAAATCAAGGAATTTTCATTTTATCATGCTCTACCAGTGAGCAGGTGCACAAGAAGCCATGAGGGAAAACAGCCAGGACAGCTGACTGGCCAAAAGGATATTCCATACCATAGAACGTCGTGTTCAGTATATAAACTAGGGGGATTCAGCCAGGAGTGGTGGATTGCTGCTCTGAAACACACTGGGCACCTGTCAGTGGATGAACAATTGCATTGTGCATCACTTGCTTCTCTTGGGTTTTATTGCTCTCCCTCATAACTAATTTTTTTTATTATTGCTGTACTCCAGTTATAATTAACTCTATTCCAGCCGAAACCAGGACGATAACAAATTCGTAAACGGAGGTATGACTTTAAGGTGAATTCTTAGTGTTGAAACTGGTTCTTCTTCTGAAAGAGAAATTTGTTCTCCACTGTATTTAGTCAGTATTTTCTCATTAGAAATGCTGATGCTTTATTTCTTTCTGAAGTGTCCTTTGATGTTACCCAAGACACTTGCCTTGTGCTGTTCTCCTGCTGGTGTTTCACCTAGCAATTCAAAACCTCCATTCCTATCATGTCCTTTCCAGTCTCTTCAAGAAAACACCAAACCAACACTCCCATAAGGAATTAGTTCCTTTAATTATCTTTGAAATTTGCCCCATGGTAGTTATACATGATTGTCAGCTAAGAAGCCACAACCAGAGCATAAGTAAGTGTGTACTAACTGACAGTCTCAAACTCAGCTGGTCTCGTGCCTTTCTGCAGGTTCTGAGCAGAACAACTAGACTGCATTACGTAACAAGGATGGGTAACACGAGGCACAGGTGTATAACTGTCTTGCTAAGGGAAGCTGAGATTTTTTTCCTAATTTTATTTTTCTTCAGTACTTACTTGAAGTGAATTAATTACCCAAACTGCACATCCTTCAGTACCTGTAACTTGGCATACACAGCAACACAGGCATGCAAGGCACAGTAACAGCAGTGAAACACAGACTGTATTTCCAGTGTATGCTCCAAGCTAGCAGTGCACACAGGAACACAGAGAGAGATCTTCTACACAGACTTCTACAATGGTATAAACGAAAAGATGACTTTGCATGCAGTGTCATGCAGAGAACAGCTACAAAAAAGGATCTGAAACTTTTGCTGAAACTAAGAAAATCATACATTGTGGTGGTACATAAGCCATAGCAGAGAGCAAACAATGACTAAGCAAGACAACAAGAAAAAAAAACAAACATGGTGCAGTGGTCAAGTTTAAAAATACAATCTGAAATTCATATTCAGCCCTATGGAGACCTTTTATTCTGCCCATGGTGGACCAAAATGAGACTGTCATCATGAGCCATGCTCTGCAAAGACTGGTGACACTGCTTATGGAAAGCAATCCAGTATCAGGGAAGTCCCATGCACATGTAGATGTCTCATCCCTTTTCACTGATAGCACTCTCAGGGTCTAATTTGAGGGGTTTTTTTTCTGTTTTAAATCACCAAAGTTTACTTGTTAAGCTCCTTGGAGTGCTCTGGCACTTTAATACTCAAAAGAAAGGAAACATTCTCTTTCTGCCTAGCAAGTCTTAAAATATTATTATGCTGTAAGAATTAGTCTGCTTTCTGTTTAAAGGGTTTCTACACTCGTATTTTAAAAAAAAAAAAGCACTGATTAAGTAATAAATTACTTTGAGCACTATCCTTCCTATCTGTCTTGTGTCCAATTTGCTAAAACGAAATTCTACTTATACACAAAAAAAAAAAAACAAAACAAATAAACAAAAAACCACATGGAACAGAGCAGCACAACCCCTGGATCTTGTAGACATGTCAGATATGATCTCAGTGAAACTTAGGTCCTCCCCATATTCTCTTTTACACTTTGCCAATTCAGGTTGCAACAAAAAATATGTATTTTGTGACATATTTTTGTAAAATATTAGGAATCATCACAAGAAATTTTCCACCGTGGTCTGTAAACAGATTGCTCCACTTGCAGTAAATTGCTCAATCTGTAACAAAAAAATTATCACAACATATGTTCATGCTTAGATTGCAAACTCACAAATATTATCATATAGATTGCAAAGACCAAAGACTCAAGTCAAAGAGCAATCTTAAGTATGTCTTTTAAAGGCAATGTTCAAATGTCCTCTTCCCAAGGAATTGAAAAGTCCAAGCTGCAGTGAATGGTTAGCAAAGGGATAAGACATCTTAAAGATAAAATTGTGTTTTCCAAGTAAACAGTATTACCAGAATTCTATGGTTGTGGAAGACATGGACATTAAATGTGTGAGAGTTTAAAAAAAAATAAGATTTTAAAAGTCAACTGGATTCTCTTAAAAGGTTGGGGGTTTTATAATATAACTGTATATTGCCCCCCCCCCCCCAGTCAGTTAATGCTTTTGGATGAACTTTGAGAAACAAAAAAAAAAACAACAAACCATGAGAGAAGTCAGTAGCTCTAAACTGTTACTTTCAGATACCTTAATTTTTCACAAAACAAGGGTGCTTTCTGCAGAAAGAGCAGATAAGGATAGCTTTCCAAGAGCTCTGATGGCATCATATGGTATCTTTGTTTTATGACACTTTCAGCCTTCAATTGAGGCACTTTAAACTTCCTCTTGTGATTAGCTGCTTTGTCCTCCACTGAGAGTGAAGTTCAGATTTGTCATTAGCTCACATCTTTCTTGTAGGATAACATATTCCTATGGATTGCTCATGTGCCTGTGAATACTGTCGCAATATGGAGTTGAGGGATTTTTTTCCTGTTTTTGACAGAGCATAACACTAAAAAAAAACCCCAGTATTAATGTTAACAAGTCCACACAGTGGCTGAGTTGCGCAGACGAGTTGACTTTTGGAAGTGAGACGTACTCAAAACACTGGCTATCCTTCAACCTAACTGTTTCATTCATTAAGCACACCAAACATTACAAGTCTGAAAGTTTAAAATGTTTAGCTTCCCTTGTATATTCATGTGCTTTGCAAAATTTTCAGATCCAGAACTAGCTACTCATATTAACATGGTGTAAATTTCAGTCTGCTTCTTTACCAAATTGAGCAGGCTCAAATACAATGAAGAAACAGTAACACCTTCCATTTAAAAGTGATGGCCAAACATGACCTTTAAAGGTTGGGAAGATCAGTCTAATAATTACACTTCACTACCAGTAAGACAGCAGTTTCACTAAAACTTTAGGATGTAAATTCATGAAAATTAAAAAGTAGGGGGGTGAGGGAGGTGGTGTGGTGACTACTGGGGTTTTGTGTGCATTTTTGCACCCATCAATGTATATTCAGTCACATACACCCACAAGGAAAAAATATAATGCAACTCTTAACTGAATTCCAGTCCAGTTGACCTTTAAATCAATGTTACACAGAATGAAAAGCTGTCCTTATAGAACTTCTTTGCTGTACCTTTGCTCACTGAAAAAGCTTTTTTGTGGACTTGACCACTGACAAAAAGCTATATGCTAACCAACAATATTTAACTCGAAATCTAAATGCTAGACTATCTGTAGCCAACACAAGAAGTGAAGCAATTCTACCTCTCCACCCAAAAGACCTCCTCTGTGAGGCTGCAAACAATGAACAGAGAGCTGTTTAGACACCAAAAAACAGGATATACCATTGGTTTACAATGGTTCAAACGAAAAGCATCAACTGTTTTCTCTCCTGTGGCTGTTAAACTTCTGCAGGGCTGAAAGGCAAGAATGTTTAGTTTCCTAGCACATGAAACAACTCTAGTATTTAAGCAGAACAGAAAAAGGGAGAAAGAAGAGATTGGGGGGGAGGGGCACAGGGAGAGATATTTCAAACATTCAGTTTCTGCATTACCCATCCGTGCTGCACAAGCATCAACATAAATACATTACATGCTTTAATTACATTAACATTGTAATTACAGTAACATTACAGAAAATAAATTAGCAATAAGAAATATCCTTCATTTTACATGCAACTTGATTTTTTAAATTAAAAATTATTTTAAATATAATATAAACAGGAGTGTTTTTAAACCAACACACTGGATTTTAAGCAGCACACATACTCCATGTGAAAAATACAGTTCTACCAGTTCCATCCTTTTTACATTAAGATAAACTGTATTTGTAAATGCAAGCTGTGTGTGCACAACAAATACAGAACATGAACCATTCCTCCTAGAATTTCAAGAATTTAAATGCCAAATCCATTTAAAAAATAGAGTATATTCCTTACGGAGACAACAGGGACTCCCTAAGTGGAAAAAAAAAAACAAAAAAGAAAAAACACACAGCGGGTAGAAAATGTCATATCCATTTTCAAATGTGACACTGATGTCTTGACAGTGATATGCTCTGCAAAAGCCTACCAGAAGTTATACATGTGAGACCATACTTTGGATGTTTTCTAGAACATTTTCTCTACTATGCAGGTATTCTATTACAAATTCCCCTATGGATCACAAAACAAATTAAGCAAGGCAATGCACATTATGAGTACCTCAGGTGCAAGATGACAAACGTGCAGATGTAAATTGCAAGCTAGTTCACCATTACTGGTACCAAACTGGTCTGAGAGCAAATCCCACACCCCATACAGCAATGAAGCTATAATGCCTGTAACATTAGAAGTGAAGATACTATAACCTGAATTTACAAATGTATTCTTTAAAGCTCCCATTTCCATATGCTTTTCATTTTGCAAATTTGAACTGTTTGAGATGATAATTTTCCTGTGATGTGCATCTGCCCAACGCTCTTTGGGGGCAAGCCCATTATGTCCAAGTCTCAACTCCCTCTTGCTACTCATCCAACAACTCTTCTGGAAAGCAATCACCCCTCTAGTAGCAGGTCAGATGAGGAGATATCTTCCCATCAGATTGCTGGGACGGTGGCAGACTACTGCAGATTTAAAAATTACAACTCCTGCAACAACTTGTGTGCATGTATCTCAGGGCAGTCTGAAAGTGGTAGGGGGGAATACCAAGAACTGGCTTTTTGCTTATCAAACTGATTTGAAGGAGTACCGGTGCTAACAACTCATTAATTGTTTAAAAGAAGCAGGTGAAATTGCACATTTGAACTGTGAATACTGGGGAGGATGAACTTTAGTGTGGCCGGAGCAGAGAGATTTCTATGAACAATTTTTCCTGCATTTTGTAGGCCTTGCTTGACATGACTTTAGAAGGTGCAAGAGGTGTAATGTTTATACTTATAAGCTGTGTGAAAATATGCAATGTTTATACTTGTTAGTTGTGTGTTTATAATTATAAGGTATGTGAAAATAGTATGTTTATAGTAAGAAAGCCTTGAGAAACTGGAGATAATGAGACACCTGCAGATCTCAGGAAAACCCCCAAAGGCAGATCAATAGAAGGGACTTTGCATGCCAAGTATGATTTCAGACCGTGTGGACAGAGCAACAGGTCCAATAAACTGAAAGCATGAGACACGTGCAAAGACTGAACTATCCAATCACCTTGTTGTAAGCATGTACCCAGAACAAACTAAACTGTATAAAAGTTAACTCATTTAAATAATAAATTAGACATTTTGCTGATCAAATTGGTCTCTGAGTAATCTGTCTGTGCCGCTCCGCCAATACTTTACTAGCAGGAAATGCAAGACAGAGCTTTAGAGTTTGCCTTGTTGGTGACTCTTCCAAAGCACCAGAGAGTGTGGTTTTAAATGGATAATTATGTCGGAAGAAAGCCTAAAAGCCAAGATGAGGTTTCTTTCAAGTACAGCATGCACAAAGCACTTTCAATGTGTCTCTGTAAAAAAAGATCAACTCATCTGTGAATTACATGGACAGCTGTAAGAATCTTTCTA
The DNA here is from genome assembly GCF_001715985.3 of Manacus vitellinus. Taxonomy (NCBI): domain Eukaryota; kingdom Metazoa; phylum Chordata; class Aves; order Passeriformes; family Pipridae; genus Manacus; species Manacus vitellinus. The sequence goes on along the minus strand of NW_021940917.1, from coordinate 7,751,629 downwards.
ATATGATACCATGAAGAGCATGAAGAGTCCTATAGCTAAGTGCTCTTTAAAGCTTTGAGCAGATCGCACTGAAAGAGATCTGTCCTCCAAATCTGCAACTGTGCAGTAATCATAATCAATGGGAATTTATTTACTGTAAGCATAATGAAGTGGGCAGGTGTGGTAGTTTGGACTAGGCCTTCCTTGGTGACCAGTTTGTAACCAAGGAAGGGTCCAGATTTACCCAGTATTCCCTACGATTTTTACGTAAGCCAGGCTATAAGAAGAAAGGAGGAGAGGCCTTCGCTCTCTTTCCTTCTGGTGGCTTGGAGGTGCAGGTTCCCTGCTGTTGAGTCTGCTGTGTCGGGGAGCGAGGCCTGGTAAGGCCTTGTCGACCTTGGGAGACGGAGGTTGCCAGCGATCGTTCCAGAGTGACTCTCCGTTGTCCCAAGGAGAGTAGTAAGATAGTTTTTTAGCCAATTCTTTTAGTTGCTAGATATTGGGCTACTAATCGGGATATATATATATTTTATTTTGGTTTTGTTCCTTTTCCCTTACCCCTTCCCTTTCCCTTGTGAAATTATATATATATATATTTCAATTGTATATAACTGTAACGTAAGTGTAAATATATTTATATATATTGCTTTAGCTGTCTCTCTCTCGTTTTGGTTTTCTTGATTGTTATTTCCCTCTTCTCCCTGAGGTTTGGGGGGGAAGGGGGACTTCTTGCGGTAAGGTTTGGAGACTTGGCAGGGAGCCAGCTTCAAACCATATCAGCAGGACAAAACTATAACTTGAAAAGTCTCTCTACAAGCTCAGAAAGAAGTCAGAACTACTGCACTGAGGCTGGCTGATACACAAGAGAACCACCTCAACCGTGCTACTGACAGGCAATAAAATCGCTGAAATCTACATCTCTACGCTACTGAACATGATGCTGTTGCATTTCGGTGTAACTGAATTACAGAAAAAAACAAACACAATGGTTATAAAGATTTACAGGATGTCACAAAGACAAATCTATATGAAACAGAGCGCATTGTCCTTAAAAATATTCCCATTGTTATTGACACAAAATGAACAAGACTTGCACTATCCCTAAGTCATCTCTCTAACCGCAGCAGGAGTAATGGGAAGCCATTTTACCAATGCAGATACCAGTCATCTTAAGCCAGTATACTAATAAAATTAGGAAAACATGCACAAATTCTTACATACCTGATCTACTAATCCTGTCAATTCTGTCCATGCTAGAAGCAGAGATTCTGATTCGAGGGCTACTCTGATTAGAGGATTCAGAGCCTCCATCAGCAAAAGAGTCTTCAAATGCAAAAAGTATTTCTTTCACACATTTGTGACAGACATTGTGCTGGCATGGAAGGATCAGTGGATGGGTAAACAACTCCTTGCATGCTGGGCAGATAAGCTCTCTTTCGATACCCTTAATGGCAACCTTCATGATAGAAAGAGGGAGAAACAAGTGTAAGCGCAGGGAAACACGAGCCATTAAGATTTATGGCACTTCTCTGTCACCAAAATTCCATCTCTGTAGAATAAATCCACACAGTTTTATTTGGTTTGAGCCACTTCTCTGGCTAAAACTGCAAACAAATCTCAATTAACATTTATGAAAGCACTGACAGTGTTCATTTCAACTGAAGTGAGCACTGCCACTAGGCAAACTCAGTTCATCTTTAGGTCATGTCTGCATTGCAGGGGAGGAAAGGAGGGAGTAGTCTTAATTCCACTCAAGGACCTAGTGCAATGAGTGCAACCATACTTCTTAACAATAGGAGTCCATATGTTTAGCTTGCTTGCTCACTTTTCAGGAAGGGAGAAAAAAAAAAATGATACTAAGTGTCAGATACTCAGTACTGGTTAAACAACAGGCTTTCCTCACGCGTAATTCACATTTAAGGGCAGAAACTATTAGGACTATAGTTCTGAGTGCGGAACATCGTTTATTTATTTGTTTATGCGTTTTTTTACGTCCTTATCTGCCGCACAAAGATCCGCCCGTGGATCGGTGCAGCTCTTCAGTGATTCCGTGGCCCCCACGGTTCCCCTTGGCCCCGCGCCCCGCTAAGCATCAGGTGTCGGCGGGCGCAGGCACGGCCAGCCCAGCCCAGCGCCGCTCCCCGCGCCAGGGGGCCGCCGCTCCGCCCGGGCTCCCTGCCGGACCGGTTCCCCCAGGACCGCTTCCCCCCGGGACCGCTTCCCCCCGCGCCCCGTCGGAAGGGTTCGAGCCGAGCCCTGGCGCGCCGTCCGCTCCGCGGGGCTGCCGCCGGCGCCGCTCCCAGCTGGCGGGCCACGAAGCGTCGCGCACACCCATGAAGGACGGACAGACGGAAGAGACAGAACAGACACACAACCGCCAGCCCCCCGCACCTCGAAGCCTCGGAGGGGACGACCCCCCGCCCCGGCCGGGCCGCGCTCCGCGGTTCCCCCCGAGCTCTCCGCGCTTCGTCCGGCCGATCGCCCTTCATTCCGGGTTTTGCCTCCTCCGCCGGCCTCCGCGGGAATCGTCAGCCGGGCGGGCGGCCGGGACGCGGACGGGGAGCGCCCACGGCGGCGCCGGCGCAAAATGGGCGAGGAGGAAGCGGGCGCTGGCTCGGGCCGCGGGGCAGCGCGGGGCGGGGCGGGGCGGGGTGGCCGCTGCCCGCGGCAGCCGCCCGCAGAGCGGAGCTTTCCAGCCGCTCCCGTCGCTCCGCGTCCCGCGGGAGCGCCGATTTCGTGGCTATTGTTTTGGTTCTCGTCTTTCGCCGAGCGGCACCGGAAATGCCGCCCGTCCCGGCGGCCAGGAGTATCGAGTGCTCTCCCGCTCAGCCCCTGCCATTGATAGCCTCCCTTGGTGCCCGTGTCAGGGAATCAATGAATGGTAGAACGCTTTCGGTTGCAAGGGACCTTAAAGAGCACAGAATCAATTAGTTTGCAAAAGACCTCTGAGGTCGTCGACTCCAACCTGTGAGTGAACACTATGTCAGCCAGAACATGGGGCAAAGTGACATATCTAGTCTTTTATTAAACATCTCCAGGGACGGTGACTCTGCCATCTCCCTGGGCAGCCCATTCCAATGTCTAATCACCCCTTCTGTGAAGAAATTCTTCCTAATGTCCAACCTAATCCTTCCTTGGTACAGCTTAAGACCGTGTCCTCTCGTCCTGATCATCTCACTCCAACCCTCCGCTATGGGCAGGGACAACTTCCACTAGACCAGATTGCTCAGCCCCCCACTCAACCTGGCCTTGAACACTTCCAGGGAGGGGGCATCTACAGCTTCTCTGCACAACCTATGCCAGTGCCTCACAACCCTCATACTGAAGAATTTCTTCCTAGTATCAAATCTAAACCTGTTATCTTTAAGTTTGAAGTCATTCCCCTTTTTACACTCTCTGCCCACTTAAAAACTCACTCTCCCTCTTTTTCATAAGCTGCCTAAGTACTGAAAGGCCACAGTGAGGTTACCACTGAGCCTTCTCTTTTCTGTCCTTTGCAATCCCAGCTCTCTCAGCCTGTCTTCACAGAAGAGGTGCTCCAGCCCCCTCATCATTTTTGTGACCTTCCTTTGGACTTCTTCCAAAAGGTCTGTGCCTTCTTGTGCTGAGGACCCCAGAGCTGGACACAGTACTCCATATGGGGTCTCATTAAAGCAGAGCAGAGGGGAATAATCAGCTCCCTCACCCTGCTGTTTTGATGCAGCCCAGGATAATTGGCTTTCTGGGCTGTCAGCAAACACAATGTTGGCTCATGTCCAACTTTTCATTCACAAGAATTTTTCCACAGGGCTGCTCTCAGGGACTTCTTTTCCCTGTTTGCACTTGGACTTGTTGAACTTCATGAGATTCTCCTGGGCCCATTTATCCAGTTTGTCCAGGTCCCCATGGATGGCATCTCTTCCTTCTTTTGTGTCAACTGCGTGACTCAGTTTCATGTCATCTGCAAACTTGCTGAGACTGTGCTCAGTCTCGCTGTCTGTGTCACTGATAAAGATATTGAAGAGCACTGACCCCAAGACAGAGCCCTGAGGGACACCACTTGTCACTGGCCCCCACCTGGACATAGAGCCATTGACCACAACCCTCTGGCTGCATCCATCCAGCCAATTCCTTATCCACCAAATAGTCTGCTGCCCAGGCTGCCTCATATCTTAACCTTTTTAATGAGCCGGCTGCACTGGTGAGCACCAGGTTCAGTAACCCTTCTCCTCCTCTGGCTGCTTTTTCTAGTATTTGCACCAGGAACTTGTCCTCAATGCACTCCAGGAATCTCCTGGACTGCTTACAGCCAGCTGTATTGCTTTCCCAGCAGATATCTAGGTGGTTGAAACCCCCCAGCAGGACGAGAGCCCGTGAGCACAACGTAACTAAACCGAAGCAAAAAGTCCTCACCAACAGGCTCCCCCTGATCATGCAGTCTGCAGTAGACCCCAACCACAGCATGCCCTTTGCTGCCCTGGTCATTGATTTTTAGCCATAAACTTGTTCATGGCAGTTTCTCAAAGGCAGCTCTTCACAGTCTATCCGTGTTAGAAAGGTGTGTGGCTTTCTTTGGGAAGAACACCACCATCTTACATGCGGTGTGGGAAAGGCAGCTGGACCGTATACTTTAAGGGTGCAGGAGGCACACACCAGGCAGCTTTTGTGGCAGCCAGGATGAAAAAGAGGTGGGGAAGAGGTTATGACTGTCAGTATCCCCTACTCTCCACTTACAGTGTATTTCCATTGGAAAAGGGATAGTAAATACCCTTTTCACCATCTGCCAGAACAAACGAAAATACTTTTAAATCTCCAACATCTCTGGGTTTTGGGAAGGGTGTGGACACCACCATTGCAGATGCAATAGTTAATATAGCATTAAACTAAGGGATTAAAAAAAAAAGGAAACTTGGAATGAAAGCATACACTGTATGTACATTACACAACGGAAGGAGGTTTAGTTAATTAAAACAGATGAAGCCTGAGCTGTGTGAATGATGAAATGCTGTCAATTTGACAAACCCTAAACTTGACCTACTTGCCTATTTAAAAAACAAACATCAGGATAATAAGTTCATTTTCCCTCAAAATTACCCTTCCTATGAGTCAATAAAACAAACATACTTGAAATGTCTTACTTCGGTATTATTTATACCTGTTTTTTGGTGGTCTGGACATGAAATTCAAAGGGAAAATTCCACTCAGAAATCATGAAGGCAGGTGATTTTTTGCATGTCCAGTACTACAAAGAAGAACTTTCTACAGAAGACTTACAATGTTTCACATTTACTTTAGAAACCACCCTCATAAAAATAGAGAGTACTGTGCTTGAAATTGTTCTGATAATACCAGTAAATGGACAGTATGCATATTCAAATTGAAACATGTCACTTAACTGAGAAGGGGGGAGAACGTGTTGGTAAGGCCATGGGTTGTCAGCCTTCCAACTACATTTTGACTAATGATTTACAAGCCTCTGAATCATTATCTTTATACTATTTACTATTCTTTAACCACCTCTACTATCCCCAAATGATGCTACAGGCAGGCTTTAAGGTTGCAGCTCTTTATAAGCCCTTGTCTACAATAGCACACTACCCATTGCTGACACTGGATGTCGTTTATTTAGGGCCAGATAAACGATCAGCTGCAGATTAGAACAAAGACCCCTTGGCTGCCTTTGAAACAGAAGGAAGAAATTTTGTCTTTGGTGGCAGAGCAAGGCAAATCATTTTGCATTCATTTCAGAGGTGGAAGTGCCAGCACAGGTGGGTGCTACTGGTGTGGCCAAACCTGGAGCACACATTTTCCTCCTGTTCTCCCACAGCCTTCACGTGGGCTACAGTGCCAACTACTGTTAATGCCAGGACTTGTGAGTGATTCTTTTTTCAATCTCTTAATAGATCATTAAGGTATTATCTTGTTTGTGTGCCTGTTTGCTCTGGCTTCAGGGTACTTTACAGCAGGACTGTAATTACCACCTCCATCACGTTAAGATGTTACATGGGTGAAAATGTCCTTGAAGGCCTCCAAAGGTCAAAACTTCCCCTTCTGCACTCACACCTTTTTAGTAGCCTCCGCCAGCCTAGGTCTACTAAATTTGCAGTGCCAAAATTTGCATTAGCTTTATGGTACTGAGAAGAAAGCACAGCAGTTAGGAATCACTGGTACATTAAAAAGGTAAGAGCAGGAACCAGTGTCAGAAAAGGCTCCTGTCCTTAGCTTCTGCAGAAGGGGTTAGTAAGACCAACATTGCCACAGAGCTTGGACCTACTCTTCTGCTTTGCTTCCAGCTAAAAACATATTTCAGTTAGACATCTGTTCTGCTCTCAAGGGACTCCCTTTGCATGGAGTAATGTCTGGGAAGTGTCAAAATAGTTCTAACACATCCTTCAGGAGGCAGGGTCTGACCAGGCATTATGGCGTGCCTTGCGTTCACAAGACAGCAGAAGATAGAAACTGGAATGGGTAGGGATTACCATCTTATTTTCCCTCCTCCCTCAGATTAAAAGTGGTTGTTAATTTAATAATTGTTACGCAACAATCTCCCAAGTGCTCATTCCCATTAACTATCAGTATAATTTCAAGGAGGACGCAGCACTGGTTTTCAACTAACTGTAAAAATCCCATACTTGTTAAGCAGTGCAGTTGCAATCCTACTGCGTGAAGCAACACAAGCCTGTCCCAAGGCACCAGGGAGGTTCTGCCAACACCTCCCCTGCCTTCAGTAGTCAGGTCCTCAGACCAAAGCTTTTCAAGATATTTATTTTCACGCTGCTTTTGCAACCATGGCTCAAGACTCAGTCGGTTTCCTGATGGTCTGCACTCCTCTGACTGAAGAATAGAGTCAATGCATCACAGCAGAGATACGCAGGATGAAGATGGGGTTTTTTTTCCTGAGCTAACACGACTGACTTGGGGATCAATCACAGACACTTTTCTCTCTGTGCAATGTATTTACTTCCAGGATGGATGCAGAGGGGTTTTAGCCTGCATCCCACTCTCTGTAAATTGTCAGTGATACACTTTGCTTCTCTACTTAGTCCTGAAGATGACTCCTATCCAGAGGATTTTCCCAATCATCCCAAGATCTATTTTTAGCTCAGCAATAAGGCAGGAATTTATGTTGTCTGAGAGAAACGTGCCTGTTTTGGCTCGGAAATACAGGCTTAACTTTGTCTTTGCAATGGTTATCCTTCAACCGTGTGACCCTGAACAGCCAGCAAGTATCTATAGACCTTGGGTGTTTTAAAGTTATTATGACTTGAGAATTTCTTGTTGTAAAACAAAAGTATCAGTCCCTACTCCTTTGATTCAGGATTGTTTATCTTCTCTGCAAAGATGTCCTACAGGCCCATAACCCTCAAGTTTGGATGGGATTCCTAACAGATCCCATAACCTGATCTGAACTGAACAAGTTCTGAAGGTCCCACATGACACTGCTATGCACAGAGCACTGAGTCAGTAAAGGCTATGCTCATCAAACTGTCAGAATATTGGGGCTGCAATCAGCTTTAGGTAGGATTTGTAACAAGGACATCTCAAAGTATGTTAAATTGGCTCAGAAGATCTTTACTTTTTCACTTACTGCCATATGTACAGTACTCTACTTCATGTCCAGGACACCTGGAAAGCAGTACTTGCAGGAGAACCAAGGAACAACTACAGGCAGCAGTCCACACAGAGGACTCTGCTCTTTCCCTTCATGCATTGTAATCACTTGCCAAGCAAATGAAAAAATTATAATGAAAAAGCTTTACAAAAATACATGATATTCAGATCAAAAACTTCCAGCTCTGAATTAGGAGAGAGTCATACATGTGAAGAAATGACTACTGTTAAGTAGAAAGGAAGTGTAAAGGTTACTCTCAAAAGGATTTCGAATATAAAACATTTACATTTTTAAAAAAATAATAAAATCAAATTTACAGGAAGACCAGTCACAGACTACATTTCTGACACCATAAAGGTATTACATGAAAAATAAGGACAGTACACATGGAGCACATGGGGAACCTTCTCTCCTTCACTTCAGATTGTAGATACCCCTGTCACAGAGGACAGGGTTGTCAGCTCTCCCTTGCCATGTCATATCCCGTGCATTTGAACATGCTTCAGGGAACCAGCTACTGGAAAGATGAGGACATGTCTAAGATGTGGAAACACACCTTTGTCACACAGGCTGACTAACTCAGCTAAGTAACTGTGATTAAAAGCTGTGAAGACAGGCAAATTGGATTCCAATTGCTCTTGACTGCTGGGTTTCAAACTCAGATCCCTCTGCAGTATCTAACTTAATATTGTTACTTAAAATTGAACTCCAAGTTATCTTTACGTGCTCTTTCACCAAAGTTGTCTTTTTGTGCAAATACCTTTCACAATATATACACAGTCTGGCACGCTGTAAATCAATACTCTGTAAATTGAATAATTCACTCTTAAAGGTGAGGTCCTCCTCATAGGCACCCAAACCCCAAAGAAGTGCTTTTCTACACATAAGCAAGAAATACGTAAAGCCTTATCTTCTTCAACACGAGGAATAGATCTCCAGTTCCACTGAGTCAGGCAGCCCAGAGCAACCTGCCAGCCCCCACTACTAAATTATGCTGTATTTCCCTTCTCCAGCTTCTCACGTGGTTTGGATTTGGACCCCTATATGGCTCTATCCCTTAATTTCACCCCGATAAAAGCTGAAATGCTACCACAAGAGAATTTTCCATCAGTCTTTATATGAACCAGGCTGAAGAAAGGAACAGAAATCAGTGTCACCTGCTGGTTCCAGGTGGAGATCATGCAGAATTTCAAATGTTCTTAAAATTATCTTTATATATTTCTCATGTTCACATCATGTGGGGTTTAGGGCTTGTTTCTAGTAGTGTCTATCTCTCTACATGCTTTTTCTGGAGAATTGTTTTAAAGCTGTTCCTCCTGAACAACAAATTGTCAGTTTCTGCAAACAATGTGAGGGAAAAAAAATTTAAAAATAGGGCAAGAAATCAACAGCTAGTGCACAAGGATAGTGTCAGTGTCATTACTCTATCTTTGAAACAAACATATCAGCTTATTGATTTTATTAAGTTACAGAAAAATGCCTGAAAATGGTTTTACAAAACAGATAGCAAGCATTGGTGTCATTTACCCCATCAGACATCAATATTTCTTTACAGCACCTAAAACTTATTTGAAGTTAATATTACGAGAGAATCAGATTCATTAAAAAAACCCACACCCATTCATCTGTGCAAGTAAAACAGTTTGAAATGGAGCTTGGGTGAATAACTGGGGGGGGCGGTATGTGTGAGTTTTGACTACTGCAAAAGTCAACTTACAGGGAGGAAGTTGGGGGTGGGACAGGGAAGATGGGGGTGTTGGAAGAAGCCTAAGACTGTGTCTGGAATAATACATCATTTTGAGATGGTTGGGTGTTTGTCCTTGCTGTTGTTTGAGCTGATACTTCAGAGTCCTGAAAAAAGGTCATATAATCTCCTTCTGCCCCAGTGCATCCGATACAAAATGCAGTTAGTTGTTAATCTATCACAGGGGTATTTTGGAGTTCTCAGATGCTTCTGTGACATTCGTGACAGGTGCCTTGGAGGCCCAGAATAACTCAGACTTTGTGGATATATAACAGATGTTGTGGATATATGGATTACACAAGGACTGTTTTATTGGGACTAAAAGTGCTACATGAACCTTTCTGTTCTAGGTACAATATGCAAGTTGTGTATGTGAAAGAGACTCACAGAGGAATAATTAGTATAGATCATTAATAGAGACAGTAGGTTTTTGAAGTGACATTCCCTGGGGAAAAGTGACATATAATGATTTGCCCTGTTTGAGAGGTCTGACAGAGGCTGCAAGCTAAGTGGAAAAACAGCATGCTTGCCAAAAGATGTCACATGCCCAGCATCTAAGAGCTGATGCATCGTACCTGTTGGGACCCATCGGGACCCTACATATGGAGAGCTGAGTGTGTAAGTGTAAAGTATTCTTTATTGATCCTGTTGTTCTAATAGTTCTTTGTTCAGTGAAAGACAAGATGCTTAGCAGTTAACTCAAAGCATGTTAATGCTTCCAGGTTTTATGGTAAAAATTTTATTGATGTAGAGGAATGGGAAAGGGAAAACTGGGGTTCTGGAACCTCTAAGCAACAATATCCTGGCCTCAAGCAAACACAGTTTACCATACAGAAGAGTCCTTTTGCAGACATGATTTATGTCATCTGAGAAAGCAGTTTAATTATCCCAACAGAACACCTCCAAGCTGCTGGTTAACATCAATAAATTACAAAGTGGATGTAATCTAAAACCCTGGTATGAAGGGAAAAAAATACAAAAGGCAAATGTGGAGAGCAAGAGGTCTCAGAGCTTGGCATTGGAGAGGGTCAAGCAGTGACTGCCACTGTGGAAAGTCTGTGAAGGTCACAGAGCTGGTACTGCTCCTCTTTTCTTCGAGTACATCAAGTGTCTGTGATGATGGGACTTGGCAATATTTTTGTTCATGTATAAACAACAGCACTGTTTGTGATTAACTTGCATATTTCACACTACTGTGCTAACTCTGCTGTCTACCAAGCCATATGCTCTTCCAGAGGGTGTCTGATTAAAGTACAAACTGTCTAACTGTGGGAAAAGGGACACACATAGCACGCCATTACAGGCTAAGGTAGTTTCTGGCCTGAACCCCTTTATGATTTTGTTTATTATGTAAAATGAACAGTAACAAGACTTGTTCATCTGAATTTTCCTTTAATGCCACAGGCATGGTTACTCCTGGGCAAGGAGAAGAAAATTATGCAGGAAGTGCTTCATTCACCTGCTCTAAAGGTTCGTCCAAAACTTTCAGAAGAGGGGGGGAGGAGAGGGAGGAGGAGAAAGACGCGCACAAAGAACAGGCTGTAAAGGCAGCCTTTGGAGATATGCTAGAAAGTCACCAGGATGCATTTGAAACAATCTTTCCAATAGCACCATTGTTTGCTACACTTGGTTTTAAGTTTAGAATATTGTGACTGCTTCAGTGTTTTGAAACCCACTGGCGGAGTCTTTGGGGCTCCCGGGTTTTCATATATACCAGCAGTTCACAAGTACAAAAAGTTGGATTCCCTCCTTTTTTCAACAAAAGACACGTGCAAGTCTCCCTCAAAACGCTTGCCAACTCTGAATCAGTTCCTCAGAGAGACACTTCAGCGTTGCTCGCAGCCAGTTGCTCACAGCAGAATCCCGCAGGGACAGGGGTGCACCGGCCGTCGCACCCCACATCCCTGAGCTGGCAGACCGCCGCACACGGAGCAGGGGCAGGGCTGTGAAGGCGCCGGATGCCCGACTGTGCTGTGCTGAGGGACACTTCGCATTGAAATTTAATTTTTTTCTTTTACCTTTTTTACCCCACAGCTTCGGAAGCATGTGGCAAATATAAGTCGAGCCTCCGAAGTACATTAGCTCCAAAGACGAGTCATTCATCCCCTCAACCTCCCTCCAAAAAGCCCCCCCAAAAAAAACATTTCAGGAGGGAACCGGCTCTCCCCTCGGGCTGTGCTCTCCTCCCCGCGCGCTGTCCCGGGGATGCCGAACCACGCTCCGTCCTTACCCTGTCCCGCTTCAGCAGTTCCAAGATGTAGGAGAACCGGCTGCTGTCCGCTGCCACCTCCATGGCCCCGCAGCCGTGCCGCGGGATCACGCCGCCCCTCCGGTCCCCTCGTCCCTGCAGCGCAGCCCTTGCCCCCGCTGCTCTCCGGGGGAGGGCCGTCGTGCTGCGACAGATGCTCCGCCCGCCCACCCGCTCACGGGTCTGAGGATGCCCGTGAAAACCTCTCACCCTGCAGCAGCGCGGGACGACTGTCGGGTACCTGGAGGTGCTCAGGCACACCGCCTCTGCTCAGACGCTGCGACCCTAAAAGCTGCGTTAAGGCTGGAAGGGTTACACCTACTTATGGTCTCACCAGATCTGAGTGGTACTGTATAAATCACTCTCATCTTGCACGGAGCTGATGGTGGTGCATGCCCACAAGGCCAACACCCAAGGTGGGCATGCCTCTTTTCAAAGAATGGCTTGATGTGGGATATATGCTGAGGTACAGCATGATGCATTTGCCTCCGGGCTCCATTTGGTTTTCTTAAATTCCAAGTATTTGTTTAGATGAAAAATTGTGTCTAAATACATCTGCAGAGAAGAGCATCTACTAATATAATGTATGTAGGTGTGTGTATGATCTGCCTCATGTGTTTGCACCTGGCTAGTGGTGTGTTTGTGGGGTAACTCAAACAGGAGGAAAACTTCCTATCACCTCTTTTTCTGCATCCCAGAAAAATTTCTCATCTCCCACTAGAGATGAGGTGGATACAAGATGCCTATATACAACTGTGACAGAAAAACTGGTCCCAGCAACTCAAGTACCTTCTACTCCTTGATTAAGGCAACCCTAAGGTCCCACTGAAATGTTCACACCAGAGGGGAGAACCAGCTACCAAGAGAGGCAGGCACAACCACCCAGACCCAGTGGGCAAAGGGGCCCCAGAGGAAAGCTGGGGAATGGTGACTGAGACATGGCAGACATCACATTCCTGCTCCCTGCCTGTCTCCACTCCATGATGCTGCTATACCTTCCTTCTGGTTGAGGCACTGCAGGTCACTTCAGCCAGCAGCTGGCTCATTTCTTCCTCTTCTAGTCTCAAACCTCCCCAAACCCAAAGGTACAGCTGCATCCAAGACCTGGGGGAGAGGGACAGGTGAATGGCCAGTACACTGCTCTCTCACCAACTCTATTCCAAACTGAGAGGTGGAAGGCAACAAGCCCTTCTTATGCTGTAGCTATCAGGTAGCCCATGGAGCATATCACCCCTTTGTGGTGAAAACATACCAAAGAGTATTTTATAACAGTATAATGTATCCCCTCAGAGGCTGTATTTCCTAAGCATACTGATATAGTAGTAATGTTATCCCAGATTCTTCCTTCAGGTTACTCACTGAAACAGAATATTCTGCCTTTCTCAGGAAACAAGACTCATGAATAGCTCCAGACATTTCTGTTACTAGATACTGTACAATTATATGTATCGAATGACTCATTAATCAAATAGCTTGTTATTATGATATAGACAGGCTTTCAGTGCTCCACTTCTTGCTTTTGTGCAAACACCCTGGGAATAAACAATGGGCAGTGGTGCTGGGGACAGTCAGCTGCCATCACCCACATAGCTGAGAAGTCCTCAATGCATAACTCAGCTCAATGTGAGATATTTTGCTTCTCTGATCTAATTTCAGCTCACCAAATGGCAGTCATGTAGGAAATTTTCAGTACTGTAATTTCTTTGGGTCAGTGTTGGGCTCTGGCAGAGAGCAGGGCTGGCCAAGGCTGGGACAAGGGACTGCTTGAAGGGATGCCTTGTTTCTCCCAAGCTGCTCAAGTCCAGTAGTCATCTGCAGGAAACCATGCTGGTTGTGGCCTCAGCAGCAGTGGCACTCCCGCATCCAGGAAGGTTGTGTCACAGTATCGGTGTGAATCTCCAGATGATAACCAGCACCAAGCAGCAAACATACCTTTGACCCTGCTGCTCCGTAACGACAGGCTTTGTGAAAAGCCAAGGAATTTACAACCCTTTCTGTTCCACAGTGCAAGAACACAATATGTAGCTGTTTACTCTACTGGAATCCTTTCGTCTGGAGGCACACCTGCATTTGAATCTCATTGCAGATTTGTTATGCTCATGTTAAGTGACTCTCAAGAACAGCCTGACAAAACCTGTGAGACAAAGGTCTTCTGTGGTACACAAACCATGGGCCTGCTCCAAATCAGCACTTTTGTCTTGCCTTCTTTGGCCATTAACCACACTGTTTCATTTTGAACTATGTGCTCTGAATTTCTGGCTCCTGTCTCATCTTCTCATTTTTTTATTTTTTTTTTTTTGAGGGGGGGTTTGTTCTGTTTCTGCTAGGTGTTGTAGGTTATGGATAGCCTGGGCTGTAATTCAAGGACTTGGGACAGAAGGGATGATTTCTGATTCCTCTCCCTTCACCTCCTCATGTCCCACTTCCATAAATTCATTAATGTAAATGTAAAGAGATGTAAATGTAGCTCAAGTCATGAACTCAGTCAGGGCAAGAAGGATATAGTAGAAGATGGAAGAAGCTGATGGTTCTTTCATGATCTCCTCTTGGAGTGTTTTTGTTTCAACATTAGTGCTGTTAGGACTCCAAGTTCAGGTGGCTGCCAGTGATATTTAAGCAGGACAATGCCACAAACCACTTTTGCATTAATTTCACAGCTTCAGCAGTGGTATCCTCCTAAGCAGTTCTGGCTGGGATGATCCTGGCCTCTGCATGATAGCACTCTCTTGCCATCAAGCCTTTGACACCGTCTCCCACAGCATACTCCTGAAAAAGCTGGCAGCCCACGGCTTGGACAGGAGCACTCTGTGCTGGGTTAGGAACTGGCTGGAGGGCAGGGCCCTGAGAGTGGTGGTGAATGGTGCTGCATCCAGTTGGCACCAGTCACCGGTGGTGTCCTCCAGGGATCAACACTGGGGCCAATCCTGTTTAATATCTTTATTGATGATCTGGATGAGGGGATTGAGTGTACTGTTAGCAAATTTGCAGATGACACCAAGCTGGGGGAGAGTGCTGATCTACCAGAAGGCAGGAGGGCTCTGCAGACGGACCTGGACAAGCTGGAGAGCTGGGCTGATTCCAACAGTATGAGGTTCAACAAGGCCAAGTGCCAGGTCCTGTGCTTTGGCCATAACAACCCCCTGCAGTGTTACAGGCTGGGCACGGAGTGGCTGGAGAGCAGCCAGACAGAAAGGGACCTGGGAGTTTGGATTGACAGGAAGCTGAACATGAGCCAGCAGTGTGCCCAGGTGGCCAAGAAAGCCAATGGCATCCTGGCCTGGATCAGGAACGGTGTGGCCAGCAGGTCCAAGGAAGTGATTCTGCTCCTGTACTCAGGGCTGGTGAGGCCACACCTGGAGTGCTGTGTCCAGTTCTGGGCCCCTCAGTTCAGGAAGGATATTGAGGTCCTGGAGCAGGTCCAGAGAAGAGCAACAAGGCTGGGGAAGGGACTTGAGCACAAGTCCTATGAGGAGAGGCTGATGGAGCTGAGGTTGTTTAGCCTGGAGGAGAGGAGGCTCAGGGAGACCTCATCACTCTCTACAACTATCAGAAAGGAGGTTGTAGCCAGATGGGGATTGGTCTCTTCTCCCAGGCAACCAGAAGTAGGACAAGAGGGCATGGTCTTAAGCTCTGACAGGGGAGGTTTAGGTTGGATATTAGGAGGAAATTTTTCATGGAGAGAGTAATCAGACATTGGAATGGGCTGCCCAGGGAGGTGGTAGATTCACTGTCCCTGGAGTTTTTTAAGATGAGATTGGATGTGGCACTTAGTGCCATGGTCTAGCAACCATGGCAGTGTTGGATCAAGGGTTGAACTTGATGGTCTAGGAGGTCTTTTCCAACCCAGTTGATTCTAAGAGTCTATGATCAACCCTGCAGAAAAGTGTATGTCTGCAGAGTCGTGCAAGCCTGAGCAGAACCCTTTGGACCATTCAGTATAATTAACACAAGTGGCATCCATAGATCCAGACTAGCTAGGAATTTGGGACTATCCTCTGCAGTAGATATCAATTCCTGTAGCCATTCTACTGGCTCACGTTTACCTTCCCTTGGATGGAAGACACTTGTGCTAGCCTTTGCCTTGAGTGACTGAAGGCTGACAGGGGAATGTGCTCTCGGAAGGCTGGAGGTGGATGGAGAAGCTTCACGTTGCAGCTGGTGGCCCAAGGACTTTCACCCTTCTTGGTAATGATTGCTGTGTTTTACACAACCTTTACTGAGATGGGACATATGTCAGAAATAGCTGGGAGCTCCTCACCTGTTCCACAGAATTGCAGATATGCAATTTGTTTTCACATTTTTATTCCTTTTGTTTCATCTCTTAGTTCAGTTCCTTTCTGTGGAACCAGGATGTCTGAAAATTAATTTTAACTTTCTGTTGTCATGAAATTATCAATATCAGACTGTCATATTATGTTAAAATGAAGCAGTAGGATTTTATTTGTTTTCTATCACTTCAACTTGAAGCAGATCTCCAAAAAACCAAGGATCCCAGTCAGATTATCAACTGATGTAAACTAAGTTGTATAATTTTATATCAGTAGAAAAACTGGTTCTGTATTGCAATCCTGAAATACCATGCAACACATTGTTCTGTCCTGGCATGTTGGTATACAAATTAAAATACAAAGGAAATTTGTGTGTCCTGACCTGTGAATTATGTTAATTCTCACAGGACAACAACAACAGCTCTAGATTTTCTGTTTGATCTCCTTCCTTGTCTTACTTTCTAATTCTGAACCAAATTGAGCAGTGAAGCCTATTCAGATGCTCTTCTTTTTCTGTTCCCCTAGGATTGTAAGATATTTTCCTACTTCCATTGCACAGGGAATCCACTCAAGCATGCACCCTTGGCAGCTGTCTAGCACCGTGGTGGGGTGGGTCTTCTCCCTGTACACCACACTTGAACTTGTTTGCCGTCATTACCTGAGGAAATCTACTTAAAGAGTGTTTGAAACCAGTTGCAGGTGGTGATATGAGAAGAGTTAACACAAATAATTCAGTACAGAGGAGAGAAAGAATGCTTCAATTTTATAGTATGCATGGGGAAAATGGATCTGGGTAGATGTACTTTCATCTCAGACAACTCCGATATCACTGAGTGTTGCAATACTAGAGCAATGCAGACACAAGAAAGATGATGTTAAAGGTAGTAAAAACCAGTAGTGGTGTTCAGCATGAACTGCTTCAGTGTTAAATTGCACATGTGAGCAAACACTGCAAGTCATGAAAAAGAACCTCTGAAATGCATATCCAAGTGTGAATGCTTCTGAAAATGATTGTGACCTGCTTTTATTCTCTTAACAGCATTCAGGTCTGCGTCCAGCTCGAACAATATGAAAGAGAATCCATGTAAATAGTTTATGAATTTTAGATAAGCTGCTTCCTTCCACAGGGAATGATGTAGATGTGAACTGTCACTAGCAGGAAAACTACCATGAAACAGATGAGACCTTCTGATGGTTGGAAAGCTATTGCAAGCAGAACAAATGAGACCAAATTATTTCAAAGATCACTATATTTGCATGCATTAAACCCCATTCCCTCTTGTTCTTTTAGGTACCACAAGGGGATTTTTTCCCCCATTCTCACCTGTGCTGCTCTGGGTTAGAAAAAGAAGCACAACTCTCTGGACTCTCCTAATGAGCAGTCAGGAAACCATCTTCTTCTCTGTCTCTTCCACAGCTTGGTTGAGGTCCACCTTTAGCTGGAGAACTCCTGCACCTTTGCCCTGTCAACTGTGTTAATAAATCCTACTCAGGATTCAGATTTAGCCTGTGATTGCGTGGGATCCCCAGATCTCTGACTGTGATCCATCTGCCAATTCATATCTCTACTTTCTTCTGGAGATCGTGATTTTTGCCCTCTTAATGTCTCTAGATTCTTTAGTGATCCAATTTTTTCTCCCCATCACCATAGACTGAAACAGAGTTTTAGATATTTTTATATGCCTTGTTCTAATAGACACTGCCAAAAACATGAAGGTCACTAAACCCATGAAATAAAATAGGACCAACAAACAACTGAAGCAGTTTGGCTGCTGCTATGTGGCTAAGTCAACTCTATTGCTAATGGTCAGAATAAATGTTCTCACCTTCACCCATACGTCTCATTTCCCATACTTCTGGCCTATCCTCAGCCATAGGTAAATGTAATAAAATCAAAAAGTGAATTTCAAATCCACAATACATTGGAGCCAGATATTTTGTTCTACTGCACTCAGACCTATTTGACACTGGAGATATCAACCTCTGGGCATTTTGTCTTCCTCCTTTGAAGACCTCTATTCAGGTACTATAAGCATATTCATTCAGCATTTGTGATACATAAACACACAAAATAAAATTATTTGAAAATTACCTTTATGCATGATTTCCTCCTAGCTTGTCCCATGCAACCCTACTACAGTACCACATGCCCCCGGGAACAAGCTCATTTAAGAAATATGGGTTAAGTATGTAGACTAGTATTAATATTTAATGTATTGAGTATGTTATTAGATATTTATGAAGAATAAGCTAAAGTACATAATGATGCATACTATGAATATATAATGTAATTGCCATTTTTTGTTGCAACTACAGTTAATCAAGTTTGACAATATAAAGAGAATTTTGGGTATCTAGAGTTTTAACAAATATTAATTGAGCAAAACACAGCAAGCTTGAGTATATTAATTTACTCATTAAAAGAAAGTTGTCTAATGAAGAAATCAGAGACATGCAAATCAGGGAAAAGATAAGGTAAAGATAAGCACTGCTGAGATCTGCATGCAAATGTTGTGATGTATGTTTTAGTGATTTTGTGTGTTTTGCAAAAGGAGTAGATCTGTAACAGTGAAGGCTCTGAAGAGTGAAGCATAGACACAAAAGCTTTTCAGACTCAGTTGGTCTTCAAGGATTATTACGCTCCTGTACAAATGGGATAAAGCTTGTCCAGCTCTCGTCTTCAAGGTTTAAACATGTCATCTGGGCTCCTGCAATTTTCTTTCAGCTTAACTACACCAGGATTAGGTTTGAGTTAGCTTTCCTTTTTCAAAATGGCCTGCCATGTTCCTGCAACAAAATTCTTCCCCTGCGTTTACCCATGGGTTAATGAAATCTTTAATACCCATGAAAATTGGATTAAGCTCCCTGTGGATTGACTTTGCACAGAGCAAGACTGGTGCAGAGCCCACTATGCCAGACAAAGGCTGACCCTCCTGGCATCACACAGCACCAGAATGAACCTACCCCTTTACAGGTGTGCCTGTAGCAGATGTCACGTTGCTGGAGTACCTGCCTGCAGGAGCACTGTCTCTGCTGGCCTGGGCAGGCAGCACTGCACTGGTGGAGTTCCTGCATCTCTTTACCTCTGTGAAGGCTGACAGAGGTGCTGGTGACCAGTCAAAGAATGACTGGCTCAAACAAAGTGGACTTATGTATACAAAGGGACATGCATCACAGAGCAAAAGGCCAGAAATGTCACTTTGGGGAATTTATCTGAAATCACAGCAAAGCAAATTGTTCCTTGTAGTGTTAAGGAAAGCTGAGGGTAATGCACAGAGACACTCCTGCTCCCTGGTCCCTTGTATGGAGCATGAAGAGGATCTGGGCCTGCATTTTTTTCTGGACCTGAGACTGATGCTAAGGCTGGCCAGCAGTTTTTGGGGTCCAACTCCTCAAATCATGACTCTGCCTGATTCCCTGTGTGTGTTGCAGTGCAGAATAAACAGAGCATCAGGATGCAGAGCCACAGCAGCAGCGCTGCAGCTCTGAGTGCTTGTCCCTCACACTCTGCAGTGCAGAGTGAGCTGGTACGAGCTCTGTTGTGTGAGCCTTGTTGCTTTCATCACATGGGCCATGTGCAGAAGCACGATCTCTCACAAGCACCTATGCACTGTACTGGAGCTTCTAGAAAAGGAAATTTCTCTGGCTTTCCATCCAAGTTCCTTTTCATTCCTTTGACCTCTAAAGGCTGCTCAACAACTTCAGCAGTTCTCACTGGCACACTTAAAAAGGCCTCCCAGACGCAGCAGCTCAACTGAGTGGAACAGATTTCCCTCCAATTCAGTTATGACACACTAAATTCACAGAGACATGCTTGCTCTGCCCTGTGAAGGAAAGTCAAATGCATGTTGGAGTGCTAAGGGTGGCTCCTTCCAGTGACCTCCCCAAATAACTTGTCAGCTGAGGATTTCAAAAAGGTTAAAGACAAGACAAACTCCTACTAGTTTGGAATATTGCATTATTTATTACATTTTTACTGGTTTTACCTTGAACTGAAGTATGTGAAAGGACTTTGGCAAAAGGACATTTTAATCTCATTTAATTTTTTTTTTTTACCATTAGTTTAAAAACATAAAGAATGATCTGTTCCCAACTAACTGCAGTAGATAAGCAGAAGTGTTTAGGCAAGAGCTGTCTCAACCCACAAGACAAAACACCTCTAAAGTGTCTGAATCTGCATTTGCCAGTGTTTGCAGTGCCACAGACCTTCACTAGAGTGATTGACATCGGGGCATTTACTTATGAAAGCTGTTAAAAAAAAAGAAGCTTTCCTTTACACCCCCGTTCCCTCGAAATTTGGGTAGCATCAAAAGCACCAGAAAGTGCAGCTTATTCTAACAGGAGGGATGGTCTGTGGGTAGTTGAAGTAAGCAGTAGGGATGGGAGGGAGGTCCAGTCCAGGCTGGCTATCAGATCAACAGCTGCTGAAGACTTTAACTTCCTTTTATAGAAGGGAGACTGTGGGAACTGTTGCTCTCCATAGCCCGTGGAGTCTTTGGTTTAAAGAACTGCTCCCTGGGGAACAGACACTATGTGACATCTCAAATACCGGCCTGAGTGTTTGCTCAGGTTTCCACTGCAGCCGAAAGGAGTGCTTGTGTTCACTGCAGGCAGGGACTCTGAAGTGTCTCTGTTCTGTGCCTCCTGAACCATGACCTGGAGCCACAGGTGAGAAAGCCTGCAACAGTCCTGAGGGAATATAGGCAGATGGTAAGGGAAATGCAGAGTTAAAGCTGTCCGGGGGCAGAAGAAATGCTCTAGGAAATGTGCTGCTGTGCATGGGGCCCTGTGGGATGGAGTTCAGGCTCTGGTGCCTGCCTGAGTCCTGTGCTGTTGGCCACTGAGCACAGGAGCACACTGGCAGCTGCTACAGGGCTGGGGAACAGCTTTCCCACCGATAGCTGTCATTCCCAGCTTATGCTCAGAGCTGGCAACACCCCTCAGCAGCAGTGTGCATCTTGGGCAGAGTAAACATGACTCTGCTGTTCCCTCATTCCTGTGTTTAATAAAGGCTAGGATAATCCAGGGGCAGCAGAAGGGAAAGAGACAAGGCTTGTCTTATGGTCAGGGAAGTTCACTTTTTTAACATGGTTGGCACCTTCCCTTTAGATGCCAACTACCACAGTCCTCACTTGTACCAGCAGCTCCTCATTTTGTAGAAGGAAGTTGCTTCAGGCTGGAGGTTTTTTTATGCTGAAAACAAATGTCAAGGCATGGACCCATCAGAAAAGTTTGGTGGTAGTGGCAGTTTGCGTGGTCTGTGTAAGAAGCTATCTATAGAAACTAGGAAGTCACAGGGGGCACATGTTATCACTGCTCCGCAGACTCACTCTGGCCGTACACAGGGAGTTATATATAGAGCCATATACAAAAATACAGAAGAGCCCAGTGCCTGTGTTGGAAAGCCTCATCAACACACCTCTCTAGCAGACTCCTCTCCTCAGCCTCACCAGAAAACTGCATATTTCAGAGGATACTTTGGAAGGACGCTGGACAGCCAGCACCTCCCGAGGACAGTTGATCTGTCAAGTATGAGCATACAGACCAGGGTGCAAATATACCCAATCTGCCTAAGATTTCTCATTTTCTCTAAAGTATTTTTGTGCTATTTATAGAAACATTCCCCTCGTCCCACTTCCCATCTATGTGCCTTGCAGATTGGCTCTCTGTTAAACTGACCCACCAGCAAAACTTCCCTTAATTTAAAAATGTAAAGGCAGAGGAGGGGGGTGGGTGGGTGTAGTGGTGTCGAGTGTAGTGGGGAGTGGTGTTAAAAAAAATAAAATGTTAGAGTGGAACTAAAGAACTGCAAGAAACAGTCCAGGAGTCATCAGGGCCCACCAAAGAGCCCCAAGGCAGGACAAACAAACTGTCCCCATGCCATTCCCAACAGTTGTTAGTCTGACATGCTGTGAAAGAGCCCCCTGACAAATGCTCCCTGGACAATATGTTTACACATATGATACCTTTCCATATGATGCTTCTCCACAATGATTCTAAGTTTAAAGGAGGCTTTAAGGCATATAATAAGCAGTATGAAGATTGACAAAGATTAAAATGTAATTCTGTAAAATGAGCATATTTTAGTGGCCATAATTTGAAGACGGTTGTTAAATGAAGGCTCCTGGACAGCACAACAGCAAATAAATATAGCTCTGTGCTTAGGGAAACCTTAAAATTAACGACAGGCAGCATACAATTTCAACAGCAATCTTGCATATTTAGCTTTCTAGGCAGCATAAGCATCACTCCTGTCCTACAAGCACTCAGGAAGGGTGATGAACAACAGAGAACTTGCCTTTACTTCTATTCTGTCATTTTCACTTCAAATTGTCATCTTCATTTCAAGTTATCCTTTTGCAGATTTCACATAAAAGGATAAAGTGGGGTCCTCCTTCCCAGGGTGAGGTAGAGCCAAAGGGAACAAAGAGAAGATGGGGACGGTTTTGGATGGAAACCTGGGGATGCTGTAGAAGCAGCGTCATGAAAGCCTCCATGCTCTCTCAGACTGTGAGCATGCAGGGCAGTTGATTGAATGGTGCACACATCACTCCTGGTCCTTTTACCAGAGCCTGGTTATCATCCTTTTACAAGTTAACATGGAAGCCACCTTCACAAGCATACCTGACTAAAACTGTCAAAACACAGGGAATATCTCCCTCCTTACATTTGTGAGTTTAATATAAAAAACCTAATCTGGCAAGTTGAAAGCTCCTTCCCTACCCACAAACATTTCCTCTCCTATGCACATTTCTAAATTCTTGAAGTTAGGGGTTGCAGATGGTTCTCAGAGTTTTCTCTTCCTTGATGGACTTCCCCTTTTAATTGTGAGTCAGCACTGTTTCCTTCCTCAGAATCTGACTTGTTCTCCAGTAACAGTGGCCATTTCTGTCCTGTCCCATTCCCAATACAGAGCCTGTATCAACACACAGACATTTTAAGGGACACCAGTCTCACCTTGGTGCAAAGCAGGATCATGGAGCAGATCCTCCTAGAAACTATGCTAGGGCATGTGGAAAATAAGTTGGTGATTTCTTACGGCTTCACTGTGGGCAAATTGTGCCTGACAATTTTGGTGGCCTTCTAAAACGGGCTTACACTGGTTGTTGTGGGAAGAGCAACTGATATCACATACCTGGATTTGTGCCTTTGACACTATCCCACACAACATCCTTGTCTCTAAATTGGAGAGGGTGGACCACTTGATGGATAAGGAATGGCCTGGATGGTCTCACTCAGAAGAGTTGTGGTCAACAGCTCAATGTCCAAGTAGTGATGAGTGGCCCTTCTCAGGGGTCAGTGTTGGGACTGGCACTGTTTAACATCTTTGTGGGCGACAGCACCAAGCTGAGTGGTGCTGCCAACAGGCTGGAGGAGAAGGATGTCATCCAGGTCCCTGGACAGGCTTGAGAGGTGGGCCTGTGCAAACCTTATGAAGTTCAACAAGGTCAAGTGCAAGGTCTTGCTCCCAGGTCAGGGCAATCCCAAGCACAAGTACAGGCTGGGTAGAGAATGGATTGAGAGTAGTCCTGCCAAGAAGGACTTGGTGGTGCTGGTAGACGGGAGGCTGGACATGACCCAGCAATGTGCACTTGCAGCCCAGAGAACCAATCATGTCCTGGGCCATATGAAAAGCAGCATGGCCAGCAGATTGAGGGAGGTGATTCTGCCCCTCTATTCCACTCTGGTGAGACCTCATCTGAAGTGCTGTGTCCAGCTCTGGGATCCTCAGCATAGGAAGGACATGGACCTGTTGGAGCAGGTCCAAAGGAGGGCCAAAAAAATTCATCTGAGGGGTGGAACATCCCTCCTATAAAGACAGGCTGAGAGGGGGATGTTCAGCCTGGGAAGGACAAGGCTCCAGGGAGACCTTATAGAACCTTCCAGTACCTTAAGGGAGCCCACAAGAAAGCAAGAGAGGGACATTTAACAAGGGCATGTAGTGACAGAACAAGGGGGAATGGATTTAAACTGAAACAGGGCAGGTTTAAATTATATATTAGGAAAAAAATCTCCACTCTGAGGATGGTGAGGCACTGGAATAGGTCGCCCAGAGAAGTTGTGGATGCCCCATCCCTGGAAGTGCTCAAGGCCAGGCTGGCTGGGGATTTGAGCAACCTGGTCTAGTGAAGGGTGCCTATACCCATGGCAGAGGAGTTGCAACTAGATGATCTCTCAAGTCCCTTCCAACCCAAACCATTCCATGATTCTATGATGTCTCACAATGTAGTTATCAAACAAGGCGCTTTGCCAGTGCTTCAAAAATAAAGCAGTAGTGTGAGGGTTTGCTGCTGTAGGTGGGTCCAGCTTAAAAACCTTTGGAGGTTGTAATTTTCTGTGCCCTTAAGAAGTCAGTTCCTCACCCAGAACATGTAACTTGCAAAAAATGACATCACAAGAGTTACAGCTCACAAGGAATTATACTTTTCCCTCAGTTTCCCAACAGTTCATTGATCTTTATTGAATCCAGAAACTAATCAGGCAAACAGAGATCAGGAAGACAAAAGCTTTAAAATGGTGAACTGAAAGTGTAAATCTGTGACAGACTGTAACCACTCAGTGGAGTAATTTAATAACCATTTAGTATAAAGATGTTGAGACACTCTTCTTTTTCACCCTGTGCTTGCTAAAGTGAGGAAAACTTATATAGTCTCTACCTGCAATAGCAAGAGCTTTTGAGAATCACCACAATATCTAACATTAACCTTCAGACACCAATTATCTCATTCAACTGATGAATTTTGGAAATGTTTTATATTTTAGTTGCAGCAACAGCATCTTCCTACCAGGGGTCTCTCTCCTCATGTCTTGACATGTCTTCTACCTCCACAGGGACACCGACAGCAAGGTTCCTCCAAAATGCAAGGAGATGGGGTCTCCACAAAGCCTCTGACTTTGGAAATCATTGCTTCTTCCCTTTTGCGCTAGGCAAACTCACACTGAATGGCTGCCTCAGTACAAAGCTGAAATGCATTTTTCAGGGAACTCTACAGTTTCCATGGGGTATTTAATTTTGTTATTGGCATCCATGGAGAACAGCATATTTGATGCAGCTTCTTCAGCTCCTCTCAAGTTGTCTTTAACCTTGTTACAGCACATTTAGGCATGGATCAAGGTACTCTTAATAGGTGCTTCAGCATACATATTTTAGTTATTTCTGCAATGCCCAATTTACTTGTTAACAGCTGATGATTGTTCCATTTAGGAAAGCAATTATTAAGATGAAAAGTTCATAAATATGAACATACTTAACAATAGTCTTCCAAAATGGAGTTAGCACATCTGCCAGCACCTATGTACAAATCAAGTTGCTGTGAAAGCCCTAATTCTCATGGTTGGGCTTCGCAAACAAAGATTTGGGAAGGGCTCTACCCACGTTTGTTGCAAGCACGTTGCTATGAAAGCCCTAATAACAATTTTTAAACCCTCAATCTTCAGATCTTATTGAAAGGATACTTTTAACTTCCTTTGTTGAATACACCATTTCAAAGCTGTTTTTCTGGAAGAGAAGCTAGAGCCACAGAAATAGGTTGCGAGCCTTTCAGACAGGATAGGGGCACTCATACATTTGTCAGCCTGAGCCAACACCAGCAAGCTTGGAGTGCTTCTGAGGATTATATAAGGCAACAACTTTATAAATACATTCTCGGTAAACAGGAGAAATTAGGCAGGGGGTCTCCTATAGACCACCAATGCAAGAACATTAAAAGGTTGTGGCAGTGCAGTACAGCTGCTCTACGTAATCCAAGCCCTGACAGCCAAGAGGTTTTACATCCTCAAGCACATGGTATTAATTTATTAATTTCTTAGGTTCAGCCTCAGCAATGTAAAGCTGTGGTTAACACAAATTATTGGAGCTGGGCAGTAACCACTGCTTTGCTTTTTCTAGCTACATTTAAGCTTCACAGTTCATATTTAAGTTTTAGCTGCTTTTGGACGTATCCATTTTAAGAGAGATTTTAGGTCATGGACTTCTTATCTGTGAAACTGTTGTCTATTGATTTATCATTTAACATTTTTCTAGTCAGAAGACATGATAAACCACAAAAATGGTAGAGGCAATTCAATACACAGTCAGAATCAAAATGTCTGCTCCACAGGAACATTCCATGTTCATCATTTGTTTGCCTGACATCAGCTGGGGCACTAAAAATGTCAAATCATGCATAGAGCGTTGGTTGTTAATACAGATTTTTGTCAACCTAAAAAGATTAAAGATTTCAAACCAATTAAAGTAATTAGATACTCAGAGTGGGGTGAAGGCACACACATTTTGTTGGCTTCATTCAAACTTTGGGAGTTAATGCAAAACAAATATGCCTCATGCAACCTTTAGAAAAGGGTAACTCTGATGTCAACATTCAGCCTGAAAAGATGCTGTTCTTTACTTGGGGAAAAAAAAAAAAGGGGAGTTGTAGAATAACTGTGGGCCAAGGAGATTGAAAGGTAAAATCCATGTAAACAACTCAAGATAGCTTACAGATACAGAAAACAAAGCAAACATTAGCTGCTTTTTGAAGCAGAACACTGTTAAATAACTTGCCATGAGAATTGAAATTCTTGTTCACATAATGTGATTTTTTACTGTTAGCCCTTATTTCTGCTTCTCTACTCTGATGAGTAGAGAACCTCATCCCTCACAGATGAGAACCTGGTCACAGACAGGGAAACTCAGGAACCATAATTTAGAATTTTGCAAGTATGGATTTGCCCCACAATAATCAAGTACATAATTCCTCATGAAGCTAAGAATCAATATTTGGGCTGTTTCCCAGTAGAGCCTAAGAGTACCTTATTCAACTCTTCTGAAATTCAAAGCTACTTCCTCTAACAGGGTATGTAGTAAATGTTAAAAAACTTGTACATGGTTCACCTCATCTTCATTGTAACTACACCATGTTCCACCCCACCCTACCATGATTCAACTTGTGGCCACCATCTGATGTCAAGACAAACAAATACTGTGCTGTTTTGAACAATTTTTACTCCAAGATTTGTTTCGGTTTTCAGCTAAGGTGACCACCCTGATCTGAGAGTCTTCTGTTCAGGGAAACTACTTCAGTCCCCCCTGACCAACATCCCACTAATCCTCTCCAGGAGAACAGGATTCCCACAAGAACCATTGTAGTGAGCTCCCAGCCTCGTAGTTCCCCTCTTTTATGTATCTTACTATTTCTTTTTATTTGTAGCTGAACTTCTGGTCATCTCAGCATGTGGGAAATAAAACCAATCCCCAAGCTCTGTCCTCCTCCTTTGATTCCCTCATGTTGCTTGAGTCAGTATCTCTCTTTTGCTCTTGCTCCCTTAATCTTATCCTAGGTGGCTCAAATCCTTTCCAGCAGTATGGTTTCATTCTTACTCCACATTCCCTTCTCTAGTTTTCTCTTGCCCCCACCCTTCCTATCTCCCAGTTTTCATTTCTCTTACTCTGCACCAGTCCTACTCAAGCACATCATTCCCCCTCCGCAGTACCAGCCCCACAGTTCTCTTGGTTTCAACGCTCCCAACTTAGTTTTTACAGCCATGTAGCCTCTCCTCCTCCAAGGGAAGTGTCCACTGGGACACGTCCAGATCACGTATTTTACTGCCTCCTGTTCCTCTTCTGCTTTTCCAAGCAGTTCACTTGCACTACTGATGTTCCCAATGCTGCCATGCAAACTAATCTGCTATAGATATAAAAACAATTTATTTAGGTAGGAAGGCTGCTACAGGATTGGACACTGGGATTGTTCTGGTAGCCTGAAGATGCTTATTGGATCTCTCTGACGTGTGACAGAAGTACAACTATGGTACCCTTTTCACTTGCCTCGCATTGCAGAATCAGGACAATGGTTATCCCTGAAGCTCTTTCTGCTGACTGAAAGGGTCTATATTCTGTCTCTTTGGGCTCAGCAGTGGTAAATGGCATAATTAAACTGTTTTCAGAAGTCTTCAGTTGTCTGTGTTTGGAAGTCCTTTAGAAAAATGAATGTGCCCTAACAACTGGCAAGCAGAAAGACATCCTGGTGTCTACTGAACTGGAAATGCACAAACTGACTGGCCAAAAATGCATCAGCTGCAAGGTTACTTCCTTCAATTCTGAACAAGCACTTCACGCATACAAAGTAAAGCACCACTACTAAATGAGAATGTTCAACATCACTCTAACAGTACACCACTGCTGCTTACTTTAAAGCCCAGTGTTTCGCCCTTTACACAGAACGGTTATGAAACTTGGTATTACTTCACACTAAGAGAGAAATATATATGAAAAAATCACCAGAGTGCAACTGTACAATTTTAATGTATTGCAAAGGCTTGTCTTTGGAAACAGGTTCTAATGCTACTCTTGCACACAGGTACACTTCCAAAAGACCGTGTTGAGTATCTCTTATTGACACACATCAATATGCCACACTCTTATTGAATTTCACATGAAGAAACTATTTCAGATGAGAACTCTTTGTTTGCCTAACAATGCACTGCAACTGTGTAAAAACTACTCAGAAGAATTATGAAATCCATTTAGTAAGGCCACACAACATTAGAAGTCCAGTATATTGAATAAAATAATTTTATTTTTATTTAATTCATTTGTTTTTTAAAAGAAAGTTTATGGAATCTGAAAGTTTATGATAAAAGGTAATTTTTAACTGAGACTTAATATGGGAGATTCTCTAGCCAAAATATGTCAAATAGTAAGATCATAAAGAACTCCAAGGTTCTGTGCTATACTGCATGATATGTAAACAGATTTTGAAAATATTTCCCCATTATATATTTTGACACAGTATGCACAAATTTAAAAAAATAAACTTGAAATGAAGTTTAAACGCCTCAAGGGATTTCCTAGAAGTAAAGCCATTTGAAAAGCCATTTACAGTCTGCGGTGACAAACTTCTATATAATCAAAATATCTCCTTTTTTCACAATGCAGAATAACCTGCTGAAGGCAACTCCCTACTGAAGTGATGCCAGCAACACAGATCTGATTGTATGACTCCAGCACTTAAAAGAGCACATTGGTTATACATGGCTTTTAACCCTGGGCTACAATTATGCTACCAGAACTAAATTCAAGTCTAAATCAGTCACATAAAGAAGTGTGTGTTGTCTGAACACTGTTTAAAGTCCGTGTTTTCCAGATCTGATGAAGGTGGTGAAGGCGCTCTGAGGTTCTTGTGCTTACATTCAGGGCAGGATGAACTTTGCAAATACCAGATTCTCCAATTAATGACAAACCACAGATCCCAAAGTAGGCATGTAAAGCATCTGAAAGAAGGACAGAAAAGGAAAAATAAAATTATTTCAGGCTGTAATAGCCAAATGTTCCTATATTCAAACACCCCTGAACAATTACATCCAAGGAAAACAAATAATCAGGTGCTATATTTTAAATCTGAGTTTTGACAGAAGGAATCAGTTTTTGTCCAAAGCAGAACCAGCATGAACTAGTGTCTAGTTTTGTTTTATAACTACTTGCACACTACTTTACTTTTTCTGAGTGCCATGGCCAAAGAATTTAAGCATCTGGAAACAACTCCAGTCCAGAAAACAAATATTTTTCATGAAAGCATTTTTGGTTGATAATTTTATGAACAGCTGAACTATTATGAAGTATTATGAACTACTGAAACACTAAAATTAGTGCCAGTAGCTGCCAATAGCAAGATTTAGAGGAATGAAAGAAGTAACTACTTTTCCTTGCTTCACTCCTTCCTGAGAGAATACCCTAAGGATAGGAATTCATGCAGCTTGATCAACTGCCACCATTTCTTGTTCTATGTTGCTCCTGCTGCCCACCTTACACCAAGCACTACAGCTTGCCAAATCTGCCTCCTCTGGGTAGCAGCAAGCTATCAGATTGGATTATCTGCCCATGGAATCATAGGCTAAAATGGAAAGAAGATGTGAACTTCATACACCCCTTGCAAATTCTCAACATATATTAATCTGTGGAGGTGTCAGTAAATTCATATTTGACTAAAACGACCACAGAATCATTTAGGAAAAGACCTCTAAGATCAGAGTCCAACCCTTAACCTAACACTGCCAAGTCCAGCACTAACTCATGTCCCTAAGTGCCAAATCAACACATCTTCTAAAAACCTCCAGGGATGGTGACTCCACCATTTCCCTGGGCAGCCTGTTCCAGTGCTTAACAACCCTTCTGGTGAAGAAACTGAACTATACCTCCCTCTTTCCATTTCAATCATGATATTCTCATTACATTTTGAGGGATTTTTTTCCTTTTTTTTTTTTTTGTTGAAGCAGACAACTTCCTTTATGCCTCTCAGATGTCGGACTGCTGCAATGTATTTCTAGCTTAGAACACACTCACCATAATATTTAAAAGTAATTTTACCTGGATGGCTATCTGGCCACTTGGCAAATCCACCAACAAGGCGATCTTGAGTTGACAGGATGTAATTTCGGTTTTTCTCAAAATTTGTATATTGGAATATATTCAAGAGCTGAAATTAGACCATAACAGTAATATAGTAAATCTTAGTATATTTTTAATACTAAAATGTAGCGCTTATTTTAGAGGTAAGCAGTGACAGCAGAGAAAGCAGTAATCTGGTAAACCTCTATTTCCTGCCTTTTTGCAAGATGAAAGATCTTTATAATCATCAGTGCATTTGTGTTAAATATCTAACTCTTTCAATAGAGAAAATGATGCTTAAAGAAATCAAAACAAGTCAATAACTATCCTGTAGCTGTTCTGCACACTACCTTCAATGTTGCTCCCACCCAGAAGGAATAGCAAGTGTCTACAGGTTTGTTGGGTCGTCCATGGTAGCCATTCTGTTGTCTCATTATACACCATCTTCTTATTCTGTTCAGTTCTTTTTCTGAAAAAACTTCTTCCAGTTTACCCATCAAACACAGCGATGCAATACCACAAAATGTAGAGCCACCTGTGAAAAGAGAATCTTGTATTTGCAATGCTTTGATACCCAGGTTTTCACCAAAGCCTGTATGATCTCAGACAGAACTTTAAGGTGTTAACAATTAAATCAATGGATTTTTAGGAGTATGAAAATGTTAAGTTTAAAATCCAAATAGATAGAACACTTTAGTTCAGCAGGTATGTCAAAGAGGAAAAAATGCCCTCAACCCAGCTCTTGCACAAATAAACCTGAAATAATTTTCTTAAAGCTGGTTTTTCTCTCAATGCTGTGCATTTCTTCATATGTAACTTAAAAAAGAAAGCTATTGGGATGCCAGCAATCAGAGAGAAGCAGAGATGCCAAAGCCAGTCTCAGATACAATCCCCCAGAGGACATAAACAGACAGAAGTGTCTGGTGAGCAGAAACTAAAAAAAAATTCATAGTTAATACTGTGAAAAGACTCTTGGACTCTCATGTTTGTAATACGTACAAATTGTGCTTCTAAGGAATTTTATACTGTCAAGGAAACTCCATGGTAAAATTTGGAATTAGAAGAGAAACTCATGTTCTTTGTTTCTGTAGCATGATCATCACTTTTTAAAGCCCATCTACACTTATTATGAGTTTATTCCTTGATATGATAAAATTAGAGGCTGGGAAGGACCATAAAAAAGCTGCTGACAGATGATCTGGGGCCCAAAGTTCCTCACACTATCCTGGTCCTGGAAGACCCCAGGAGCCCTAAGGTTATGTTCATTCTGATGCAAGAGAAGGCTGCTGCCGTAATGCTATCTGTTATCACTAGCACTCTACAGAAATTTAGTTAACCAATTGTTTTAATATGTAGGGATATAATTTAAGTTTTTCAGCTTTATCGATTCTGCAAGAAGAAAACAGATGAAATCCCATCAAAGCTCAATAATAAGGATAAAGATAGCAAACATTTGATAGAATCATAGAATCAACTCAGGTTGGAAAAGACCTCCAAGATCTTTGAGTCCAACCTTTGACCAATCCCCACCTAGTCCAATAGACCACAGCACTAGATTTAGTATCACTCATATAAAAGTCAATAGTTTCTCTGTCACAAGCAGACCACTACTTCAGGGCATAGAAACATTCTGCTAAAAAACAGCAGTCTCTTGGAGATTCCTATCTTCAGAACTACCAACTGTCCACAAAAACTAACTGCTGCTTCAAGATCTGAGCTGACAACAGATGCTGTGACTTATGAGAGAAAATGTTTCTAGATTTTACTAATAGCTACTGAAACTGGAGATCATCTGGTGCACTGCACAAAATCTCTTGCAGATAAAATCCACAGAGTAGCAATGGAACATGTGGAAAAAGTTTGATCTGTCAGCAAGAGATGAGAACCACAGCCAACACCTTTCAGTAAAACATTAATGAGGTATAATTAATGGAGTTAATATATTAAGAGCCCATCTGTTCTGATATTAGGCTGGAACTAAGGGAAGAAGATGTCATGTTCAGGGGCATGTTTTGGATTTGCTCCTCCTCATCCCACTTCCTCAAAATCAGAAAAGAAGGAAAGGTATATCCTGCACCTCTTACAGCATTTTCAATCCCAGTCTTAAAAACAGGTTTAGAACATTTTAACATTCTTACCATGAGATTCCAGTCCAGCTCCCTGGGCCAGGCCGTTATCATAAGACTGAAGAAAAAAAATCCCACACACCAGTTGGTTTAGTACCACATCACTTTCACAGACATTGTAATTTCTTAGTTTACTAGCAAAATTGTCATCAGACCATAAGCACCATTTAACCTGATTAAATTCTGGACCTCCAAAGGCTCTTGGCCCCAAGCAGTTAAAAAATCAGACTTATTTTAATGTAGGCAGCTTTTATGACTTCCATGGAATTAATTTTAGTTGTGACGTATGTTAAAAGTCTGAAAATGGGTAAACAAATCTTTGCCAAAAAGTAAAAGCATGTGATGCAGATAACCATTAAAGAAAAAGCCAAACCCATTTTTTTGTCCTTATAAAGAAAAAATGGGTACGTAATCAAAACAAAATTAAATGGATAATGTAATCTGTCTCTAACCCAAGAGCTGGCTAACATGCAAAAATTCAAGGTACTACTGTGTGTACAATACTCAAATCCAAGAAGTGCTTTAGTAAGAAGCAAATGTATCAGGCTTAAAAAAAAAAACAAGGGGGAGGGAACCAGAAGCAGTAAGACAAAATCTTTCCCTCATCCCCTCTATGGACTATGAATTTCTCATGTTTTCTCCAAAACACTCAACAGTGGCTAGTAGATACAGGACTCCTTGACAAACCACTAATGACTCCCACAGTCCTAGCCAAAGAATGGCTACAGGACCTATCATGCCTTTAGGAATTACCTAAGGATTGTTTTGTAGATCTGCTTTTAAAGCTGACATTGAGAACAAAAAAGGAAACAGAAGCAGACAAAGAAGTTAGATTAAAACTACATTGCTCAGTTTTTGAGTTGTTGTTGCAAGTTTAAGCAACTAAAAAGACTAACATCTGACACATACACTTCAAGCTGCAGCTTGACTTTCTAAAATCTGAACCAGTTAATTTTAAGCAATCCCCATGAATGTCTGAATGTTAAAGCACACGGTGTGACCTCTTAGGCACTGCCTTTTGAGAAAGCAATGCAAATGTTCTACCACACTCCACAGACCCATTAATTGCTATGCAAAGGCAAGGTGATTAGCAAAGCTATGCTGGCAAAGCTAATTACAAACAGCAATTGTAAGAGGAGGTGGTTTGCTTTAGTATGACAAAATAATTAGCTCCAGAAAAAAGCTGTTAAGAGTGTATCCCAGGCAGTCTACTATACTGGGCTGTTCAATTAGCTTGAAATTCTAATCGACAATAACTGACCTTTGGCTTAACTTATTTATTTACAGGCAGCAGCTGTTTTTCGGGGACTTGTGTGCATTAAAAAACTAGGGAAATACTTCTATTTCTTTGTCCTTCTGAAAGAAATCAAGAAGCTATGCAAAAGACGTTCTGGGTTACTGCAACATGAAAACTTCATAATTAAATACTATCCTCAGAAAACGTGTAAATCCAGTTGGGATTTGAAGCAAATCTTTGCTTCCAAGTCTGAAAGTTTCACAACCAGCTTAATTATATCAACAGACTAATATAACTGCATTTCAAGGAGACTCTATGATACTGGCACAAGCAGATGCTATACTTAAAGCTTCTTGCAATATCTCTACTTTAAAAAAAAACCCAAGTAATGTTGCAAAAAGCAGTATTATAGAGTCTCTAGAAGTAATGTAAAATTTCAGCATTTTAGTGTCTGTTGTGTTTTGATTAGTGATATACCTGACTTTTGAACATAAAAGACAAATATCAACCTGTACTGATAAAAATTGTGTGATGGAAATTCAACTATTTTAGTGACAATAAAACTGGTCTAGAATTATTTTTGTGATCAGCATTGCATAAACACTTTTTAGTCAAGCAATAACAATAAGGCTATCCATTCTGTATAAAGACTCAATTCTTTTTAAAATTTTAAATCTTACTTAATGTACCAATCTTCTGCTGTTCTTGATATGCCTAACTACACAAACATGCTCCCTCCTTCAGCTGTATTGAATTCTATCTGTCACAATTCTTATGCTGCATCATGGAAGGGAACAAATTTCCAAGAATAAGCTAGAAAATTCACAACCTTATTACAAAGATTACTGTGTTTAACCAGCCATGCTACTCTCAGTCCATATTAGTTGCAATTCACATGTATGCCAATCTGGAAAACTGGAAAAAGTTCTGTTAACTGTCATGTGCTTCATTTATGTGCAAATGATGACATACAATAGTAAATCAAAACCACACCTTTCTGTCAAAGCAGTTTACTACTGAGCAAGGCAATCTCTTTTGTTCTATAATTAATGAAAGTGACAAAACAAGGTGATACTGTAGCAAAACAGGAATAAGCATTTGCAATAGAGTCTATACCTATATGCACTGCATAGTTAGCTACACAACGAGTAACAAATGATATAATCTCAAATAGAATTTCCTTTGAATTGTTCTATACATAGGTTATTTTTAGCATCATCTACAAAATCTTAATGGGAGAAATCGAGCTTACATTTGTGGATGCCACATTTCAAATTCATTGTATTTATTTATGAGACACACTTTCAGAAATACTGTGTTCATATGAGAGGTAACTGAACTGGAATACATCTCAAGGAGAGTGGTGGAAAGAGATGAATGAAAGGAAGGAACAACCACTGCTGTGAAATGATTTTCACAATGAATGTCTGAATCCCTGAACGTCTGAGTCTTCTTCAGACACATCTTTAGCTCTAAGTGTGACTAAGCAGGAGGCAAAGGTTGTGTGTAGTTTCCTAGAAGTACCAGACACCTTGCAACTGAATTAATGCATTGAAATACTGTCTGACCAAGCAGTCCAAACCCAGAAAACACAGATGAAACTGGTGCACACGTGCATACCAACCCCAGAGTGAATTAACAGCACACCAATGGTTTTAAAAAAGTCCTACTGAACGAAGTGTATAGTCAACTTACCAATTCACAGTAAACCTGGACAAAAATACAGCATCTCATCACACATTTCTACATGCTAAGATTGTAGAACAGAACGCTGCTGATAGGATCTCTATAAGTTACTCTCTGAGCCAGCCAGGAAAAGACACAATCTTCGTTATAAGCCACAGTAGCTTCTCAACTTTGACCATGCCCAGACTCCGGTTTTACGTCACTGGTCAAATGAAGTATTAGTACAAGCCCTTCCAAGAAGTCATGCTCTGTTCAGGCTTCAATTATTTTAATTATTATTTAATTATTATTTTAACTGGTATCAATTATCCCAATAGGAACACAACAATTGGAATTTGCAGGTACAAGGATTAATGCTAAGTTCTAGAAGCAAAGCATAAATTTGGTTCAAGATCACTGTAGACAGTAAATCTCCAGTGCCATTTCAAAGCTCCAAACTTTCAAAGAATCTCCACTCGCCTGCTCTATTAATGGCCTTATATGATACTCTCTAGCTTTGTCTTAGAAAGCAAGAGTTGCTTCCTCCTCCCTTCATCTTTTCAGTGCTACTTATTTCTTTACATACCTCTGTCACACTGCACTTAACAATCTTATTTCCAGAATAAAGAGTCCTAGTATATTAAATGCTCCTTTTACAGAAGCTGGATCGTACTTTCACAGTTCAATTCAACTTTCTTCGTACCCTGTCCAGTTCCATCTTATCTTTTGGGACCAAAACTGCACTCAAATGCTCAAAATGCTAACTAACAGTCAGTGTGATGTACAGAACTACAAAATGAGGATTTTGCTCTTTCGTTTTCTGTTCTTAGTATTTGATTCTCCTATTCGATTTCTTCTAAGTTATTTGACTAAAGGCTAAACTCAGTAAACACAAAGGTCCAGAAAGGATCAGAGGAGGAAAAATCCTCCTGACCTAATCAGTAAAAGCTAGCACTCTGCCCTGGCTCCTCCCTCAGACTGTGAAAGGAGAATGGATAAATCACTGTCCCCAGGTGAAACCCACCAAGAGTATTCAGCAGGGATATTCTCACCCTGGGAACCTCTGCTACTGAGTTACCACCCACTGGGTAACGGGGCTCTTATGGGATGCAGGGGAAGAAAATTGCAGGATTATAAAAAAAAACCCACCAACTTATTATGGAGTATTCTCTGGGGAATGCAGGAGTGTGCATAATTTATTACAGAGTGTCTAGGGAAAGGATCAATGGTGAGAAAGGGAAGTATCAAAGCAGACTGAGGAAGAACAAGCAAAAGAAAACAGAGGTAAAAGGTGCTACTAGAGTGTGAACAGACTGCAGGTCCATATGCTCCTATGACTGAGCCCTGGCCTTGACCCCTTAGTCCGTCCAAGACCATGGCAGTGTGTCAGAAAGCTTCTTGTGAGGTACAGTAAAAGAAACTTAGGCATCCAACTACCTCCTTTAAAAATAAACAAGAAATAAAACCCAATTTGGTATGAAGCAGGAAATTAAGCCTTTTTTAGACTTGTTTCTCACATAAATTTTACAATCTCACTGCTGGCAGCAACTACTCATTTACAGTGGAAGCTGTACGTTGTTATAAATTTGGGTCTTTTTTGTGGACCGAAAGAGTTTACTACACCTTTACTCACATTCGAGGAACTGCAGTTTTCAAGCTTGCTCAGCTTCTTTAAACAAGATTTATTTTAATCTTGGAAAATGAAACTCAATTAAACTAATGAAATATCACAGGGGGAAAAAAAAGAAAAAACTCCTTTACTCCAACCAAATATGAAGACAGCACACAGATATAATCATGTGTATTTTCCTTCATTCCAAGTATGTAACAAATAAATAATGAAATGCATAATTGGAAACACTGATTAAGTATGAACTGATGTCAATAATTAGTTTTTCCTTTAAATCGGTGTATCTTTTAAAAATCAGGCCTACAGGTCAATGAAATGTGAGGATTTTATTGATACAGTGCTTTATATACTTTTTCTAAGTTACAGGAACATCAGGCCCCAGTTTTCAAAAACTTGCTTTAAATTTTTTAATGATTTTATATATTTTTAAAAGATTTAATTTGAAATGAACAAACATACCAAATAAAATTATCTTGATAGCACACCCATTACAATGAAAATATAAATGCAAAAAAACCAATGTACTTTGTCAATTTCGACTTGCTAAAGCAGGAAGAGGAAATAAAGGAATTACCATAATACATAAATTTGGAAAAAGAGATTTTTTAGCCATAATTAAGAAATAAAGCTATAAATGTTAAACTGTAGAAAGAAATAACATTTTGTGAATACTCACCATACTTCTTCTGATGTAGTCTATAGCTTTCTTCATATCCATGCCTGACCAGTTATCGAGCATGTAGCAGATACAGGAAGCACAGTACACAAACCTCATATCATTCTCACTTCCTTCCAGCACAGCACAGAAACTGAAAGAAACATTTCTGTCTTAGACACTGTGTCGCCTGTTACACCAGAAAATACGAAAAGCAGTTCATAGAATTGCACTGTGTTTCCTTTAAAGATTAGTTACTTCTATTTACAGTAGTCTCATAAATATTACCCAAAGCTATGCTAGATTTTGTTTTTAGAAGACGTGACTCTAAGCCAAGGAAAATGAATAGAACTACTAACATTTCAGGGCCTGGGTGACTATTTCTAGCAATGTAATGACACTGGGCTTTATTTATTCATTCATACTGTTTATAGTATATACTGATATATGAGTTAATATTTTGACATTTACTGTTTTGGGCAGGATTTTTTGCCTTCCTAGGAATCCTAATAGCTCACAAAGCTATCTTTCCTGATTTTATCTTCAGGATCAATTTCCAATGTATGTGTAAATGTAATTGCTAATACTAACACAAACGGTGAAAATAGCCTTCAATTCAGTTTTTCATTTCTTATGGTTATAACCTTTTCAAACTCCATGAACATTTTAAAATTATTGTATCTGGGTTATTTTGGCACAATCTCAGAAACTCTTAAAATGATGGATTCTATGATTGTGATACTTGTATAAGAAAATGGCCAGCAGGGCCATGACAGTGACCGCCTCGCTGTTCTCAGCACTGCTGAGGCTGCACCTCAAATCCCGTGTTCAGTTTTGGCCCCTCGCTACAAGAAAGACACTGAGGTGCTGGAGCGTGTCCAGAGAAGGGCAAGGGAGCTGGGGAAGGGTTGAGAGCACAAGTCTGATGACGAGCAGCTGAGGGAGCTTGCAGCAGTCAACCTGGAGAAAAGAACACTTGGGAGACTTATCACTCTCTACAACTACCTGAAAGGAGGTTGTGGCAAGGTGAGGGTTGGTCTCTTCTCCCAAGTGGGACAGAGGAAATGGCTACAAGTTGTATCAGGAAGGTTTAGATTGGGTATTTGGAAAAATTTCTTCACCGAAACAGGTTGCCCAGGGAAGTGAGGGAGTCACCATCCCTGGAGGTATTTAAAATACCAACAGATGTGGTGCTTAGGGACATGGTTTAGTGCTGGACTTGGCAGTGCTGGGTTAATGGTTGGACTTGATATTAGAAGTCCTTTCTAACCTAAATGATTCTATGATAAACAGAAGTAGGTAAAAAGTTGAATTACCTGTGACAATAAATAATCTTCAACTGTTTCTTGCTGCCTGACAAGCCTCTGGTTCAAAGAGCTAGTTAATATACTTTGATGACAACTATTTGCAAGAAGGCAGCACATGCACTGGCATGTGTTCTGTGACTGATATTGTTTCTAACAGAACAAAAAGATTATACAGCTACTTTCATAAAAAATGTGTTTCTTATGTTTCTTTCCACATGTGGCTTACTATTAACCATCCAGAGAGTTGCAGACCACAAAATATCTTTTACCTTCCATCCTCCAGCTGGAGAGCTCTCAGTCCTGTCAGTATGGCATCTTTATTTACTCGACTTAAATCATCTCCAAGAATAACCAGACATGATAGACCTGTGTAAGTCATTGCTATGTGCCCGCTATCATAGGGATGAGATATACCTGGACCCTAGAAAAAACAGGAAAAAAATAAAGATATTGAAACATCACAATGCCTTCTATTACAGTCAAGCTTTTTTTTTCCAATTAAGAGGTAAACAAATTTCTTTTCCCTTGACTCACTATGGTTAAACTGAAGGCATCCTGCTCAGCTTTCCTCATCAAATGAAGCTACTACTAAGCTCTGTTACCCTTGTAAACACTTGGTCAGAAGGAAGCTTTGGAAAAAGCTCTGCCACGAGTTATATTTATGCAACAGTTAAGCAAAAAGATGGGATGTCCTCAACTGTACCTAAGTTTATGCTGACACAACACTGGGCATTAGCTTCCTGGCAGCTGGGTAAGCACTGTTAAACAGCCAAACCTCTGGAGGTCCCCTCAGCAAAGATTTTACAACCTAATGATCTACAAGTACAAAGCAATATGAGAGATTATTAGTAATCTCTCTGTCAATTGAAGTAATACCAAATTAGCCACTCATCTGCTTTCATGTCTATTTTAATACAATAATCAGAGCTTAAACAAAGTATTTACATACCAAATAATCAGAGGAATATAGAATATACTGTGTTGAAGGGACACACAAGGATCATTGAATGGCAACTGAGAAGCTAAACTGAGAGTTAAGTGCTGACTAGTCACACAATACAAATCACAGAAATGGACAGGGGATTGATACTGCTGTGCTAAAACTATTATTTGTCTTTCTGGTATTTTACAGGCACATCTTGAACTGTATGACTTCATGAAAACAGACACTACATGTAACAAGATGCCTGTGGATACTTGGGATGGTTCAGTTTGGAGCAACTGGAAGACAACTATTTTAAACAGGATAAAAGCTATTTCAATACTGAGTAGCAGATACATTTTTAAATCATTATATTACTGGCATTACTGCCTAATCAGTTGCCATTTTTATTTTGCAAGTAATTCTAAAAAATTCTAAATAAAAACCAGTATAAAACTGAATTTAATATTATGTTATGTGTAGTTGGTATTTTCCAGGAAAGTCATGCTTACTTCCAAAGCCAAAAAGCTTTGTTTCTAATAGGAAACCGGAAGAAAAATAATTACCCACTAGACAGCAAGGGACTGCTCTCACACTAGGGAATCAAACACAGTTGGGAAAGCGAGGCTGATGCCAGCTCAGCTGATGCTAAGAAAAAAACTAAGGAGCAGTTAACTGAGGGTGAGATAAGGGAAGGGTTTAATTTGTGCCAAGGCGTAGATGTTACAGGACGCGCACCGGCTGTGCCTGAGATGTTACATTTTATAATACTGCTTCACCAACCCAAGTTTTGCCCACCCTGTAGCCTTTGCTCTGGTCCGCCCCAGGCCCACCCCCTGGGAATTAGAGTCTAGGGTGTATATCAGGACCCCCTCTTCATCATTCTCATCATCCTCAGAGCACAAAGGGTACACGGTCAGTCAAGAACAACAGTTCTTGACTCTGTTCTGTTGTTCAGGCCAAGATATGAATGTTCTCTAAAACAGCATAGGCCTTGCCTTGACAAGAGACTAAACATTTCTACTGAATTCAGGGGTAGGATTGATATAGGGAGCATGGAATGGGGTAGGAGGGTTGAGGTATGTGTAAACTAAAGGGTGCTAAAGGGTGAGGAATACAATATAGCTGCTTCTAAAATCTACTCCTACTATAATTACATAAAAAGCTTATAAAAATTAGCAAAGTAAAAAAAAAACCTAAAAGGGTCTTAAGGCATCAAGGCAGAAAATGAGGTGAAATGACTGCAGCAGTACTGAAAAAGCTATGGAACAGAGAAAAACAAGAGACTTAAGTGCTGAGAGCTGCATCTTTTCTCCTTCATTTCTGCTCCTGGACCCTGTGATGACAAGGGGGACAAATCTCAGCAGCTCCCACTCCATTCCCTGTGCTGCCAGTGCCCACATTGCTGTCTCCTGTCCTGCACATCCCCCAGTCACACACACACAACCACAGAGTGGCAGAGGCTGCAGGAGCTCTGGTGTTTGTCTGGTCCAACCTCCTGTTCAAGTATTGTCACCTACATCTGGGCACCCAGGCATCCAGATGGCTTCTGAACACCTCCAAGAATGGATATTCCACCAGCTCCCTGGGCAACCTTGCTAATGCCTGATCACCCTCACAGTGACACTGTTTCTGGATGTTTAGAGGAAGCTTCCTGTATTCTAGTGTGTGCCTGTCACTGGGCACCACTGGAAAGAGCCTGGCTCCATCCTCCTTGCACCCTTCCTTCAGGTATTTCTACACATTCATGAGAAACCCCCAGACCTTCTCTTCTCCAGGCTAAACAGTCCCAGCTCTCTCACCCTTTCCTCCTAGGAGGGGTGCACCAGTTCCAGACAGACTTCCCCATGGAGTACCCCACAAATGGAGAACAGCTGTGCCCTTAAACAGCTTAGAAAAAAACTACTGCAGTAATGAAATGCATTTTTCTATCTTGAGTGGATGACAGGCTCTAATCCCAGAAGGAACAAGTTGGCCTACCATAGCAATTTTAGGGTTTTTAAATCAAACAGTACCAAAAAATTTTTTTTCAGAATACCTTCACCTTAAAAATTTTATTGTAAGCAGCTTCACCTATTTCAAATCTAAAATTCTGCTCCAAACATACAGACATATAGGGTGATACAAATTTGCCAACACCTAGAACTATTTAGTTCAATTAAACTGATTTACTTTTAAGCAAAGCAAGTCTCTATTCTAAAAAGCCAAATTTGAACCGGTTCTTTCCCTAAAAGGATTCTCAACGTCCCAGTTCTGCCCCTAAAGTTTCTCACAGTTTTTGTCAAATGAAATAAATGACACACACTAGGCAGTAAAAATCCCTGGAAAGGTTATCAGATATTAGGACCAACTGCTTACAAAATGTCCCAGCAGTTCCCATCAGCAACTACGAAGAAAATTAAGCTTCCAAACATCTACGTAATTTAAGTTAAAAGTAGAATCAGAGGAGCACTTGATTTCTTCCTCCTTGGACTAACCTAGAGCAAGGGAAATGCAGAAGATGCCTCTGCTGATTTCAAACAAATACAACTGAGCCTGCGAATCAACATTAACTGTTCACCATGGCTGTTCACACACTTTTATAGGTAGTTCATCTCCAAATAAATACTGACATCAGGAATAACTGAACAGTAATATGTACAATGAAAGTTTGCCTTTACATTTGAATATATTATTTCCACAGGAAGACTACACTCACTGAGCAAGGAAGGTTTACAGAAGTATATTGAGACTTGCTTTTTAAAACCATATTTATAAAAAGTCTACTCAAATGTTCTAACTAAAAGAAATATGCCTGACTATTCAGGAAATTTTCTAAGACATCTACAGTTGTCAAACAACGTTCTCCTCTAAATGACAATCTTTTCACAGT
Organism: Manacus vitellinus; assembly: GCF_001715985.3. Classification (NCBI taxonomy): domain Eukaryota; kingdom Metazoa; phylum Chordata; class Aves; order Passeriformes; family Pipridae; genus Manacus; species Manacus vitellinus. Next base: position 7,709,020 of record NW_021940917.1, on the reverse strand, counting down.
GTCTACATAAAGTAACTGAAAATCACTAGATATTTTTATTCTACTTTTCTATATACATGCTAATTTTACATTGCTTTTAAAGCCTTAGTAGCCAACAAATATGTTTAAACAACTGAGCCCTTACTTTTTAGCGAACTCTTTATTTTAGCATTTCTTTTACACCACTAGTTGCTGCAGCAAAAATAGGCTGCAGACAAAGTGTTATAAGCACATATACTGTATGCTCACAAAACACACCACCATTCCTCCTCTAGCAAATTGCATCAATCACGACAGCACCTGAACAACGTATGAATTCTATCTGTACTTGTTTCCTATGCAAATATTTCAAAATGTAGCAGTAGCACACTGCTTTTCCAGACAGAGGTTTTCAGAAACACCTGAGCCGTGTAAAATTTTTCAAGTCTGGTATTTTTAATAAAGAACACAAATAATACTGGTATGACACATATAAAGCAAACAGTAGTGTCTGCTGCCTGTACATGCAATCGTGAAGTCCACAGCTACATTAGTATTGTCACTCACTTCTGTCCTTGAATACCAAACAAATCCTTAAGCAGAAAAGACTGCTAGGATAGATGGGTTGTAATGTTGTTTTGTGGGAAATCAGGGAGATGGTGTCAGCGTTCAAGAACAGCTACTTGTAAGTCACAAAACTGCCTTTGGTACTAATAGTTTTCTCTTATCACAGGATTATCATGTGGCAAGTAATTAAATTCTTTATATGATAAATCGGTATACTGCTAGGTATCTTGATAAGTAATTACTGAAAAAGCCAGGGGACACTACAGAGGGTCCAACATACTGGTACGCATCCAATGTCTTGACAACTCTGGGTTAGGTCCAAAAATCCTAACAAATACAGTCAATATTTCCATAAAATCAAATTAAACACAGGAGGATCAGCACGAAGTATGAGATCATACAGGAATTACTGTATGACATACTCATAGAGGCCAACATGATGTTTCAGATGTGTAATTACTGTAGGATTTTTGAAAGTTTGGAGAGCCTAGCAGATCCTTTGTTCACCACACATGATTTTAGAAAAAATTAAAACAGTATTCACCATAAGAATAATATACTCTTAAACTTTTAAGTCTACTAGAATGCACTTTATCTTCTAGGTTCCATGTAATTATTGCAAGATCACTGTAATACTACTTATAAAATTTTATGTTGTATCTACACACACCTATATATACTTCACACACTTATGCAACAGAACACAGAGCCCACATAATAGGATGTTTTTGAGGGGACAACAGTCAGGACAATTGGATGTTTCAGACAAAAAAAACCCCTCCAAAACCAAAAACCCAAATTTTCCATAAAATTGAAAATTCCTAAAATTTGTAGTAACTGGTCCTGTGACAATTTGGTACCACAAAACAGGACTAGAATGGATTCCCCAAATGCAAAAAATTACAGCAGATCTCAAAGGTTTCATGAGATAACTGCCAATATGTCTAAAATTTGCATGGGTGGGAGGAAGTGTTGCTAGACTGCCTCTGCTACGAAGAACAAAGTAATTCAGAGATTGCGTAGAAATCGTATCGAAGACAGCATAGTCAAAGCACATGATCAGGTTTGGTAAAAATAAGTTAACTTTTAAGTTCTGAATTATGAACAAAAAATACTTTTAGTTAAATCTACCTATTTCTGCCTCATAGACGCTGCTGACTGAAGTGACAGCCGCAACTAAGCAAACTGTCAGCCTAAATACCAAAACCAGCAGTTGCCAGCAGCTCAGATTCATAGGCCAAGAACACAGATAAACAGAATGAAGTTATTTTAAATGGTAGAAGTTACATCTCAAAAACTAGCAACAACAAACCTGTTAAACTGCAGAGGAGTGTGTTAAACACTTGAACAACCAGAAATACACTTGATCCAGTATAGTTATGTTTGCATGAAGGAATAACGCAACGGGAGTGGGTCTGGAGGGTAGTGTTGAGAGATAGCAGTTGTTTAGCATAAATTAAGTTTTAAGTAGAATGTGTCATACAGAGCTATAATACTGTGATTTATGATGTTGTTTGCTTACCTTTACTTGCTTAGCATGAGTAGTTGGATAAAGCCTCAGGCAGCAAGCTTTGAAACTACACCTTTGAAACTACACAGATATGCTTTGAAACTACACAGATATGCTTTGAAACTACACAGATATGCTTTCAGCTGACACAATGTTAATTTTCATAGAAATTTTCATAGTAGCTGGTACAGTGTTTTGGTTTTTTTATGACAACAATATCGATAACACACTGCTGGTTTGGTTGTTGCTAAGTAATGTTTATCCTGTGTCTAGGTCTTTTTCAGTTTCCCATGCTCTGCCAGGGAGCAGGTGCACTAAAAACACAAATGAGGAGACTACAACCATCAATTGCAGAAGCTGCAACTCAACAAGAGCAGCCTGTCTGCATGGACAAAATAAGAACCCAAAAAGGTGTTATAAGATCCCAGACCAAAAACTACCATCAGACCAAGGGGTGCATGCAAGGTAGGTGAAGGATGAATCAGAGGCAGATGCATAAGTTGTAAGGGTATAATTGCCCATGGATTTCATTGTTCTGGGTCCCTTTCTGGAGGTACCCATCTTGAGCTGACCTGTTGCTGTACCACTCTCTTAAAGTATTTAATTTTTATAAATCTAATGGCTGAGACTCTGCTATAGGAAACCCAGGGTTCAGCCTGAAGACAGAAGCACATCTGAGAGTTCATGTGTGTGTGAGCAAGAAGTCGAAAGGGGCACCCATCAGCTCCCTGGGGCTGCCCACTGCGGAAGGACTCCAGTACTGGCACCTAAAGTCTTGGGTGGAGTGTGTGTGTGGCTCCTTGAATGGTGCAAGAATGCTCAAGCAGTGTCTTCTCCTTTAACAGGAAGAGCAAGGACTGCTAATGGGGAAGTTCATCTGGAGTGCACTGTCTGGCTCAGTTTCATTTAAAAGGAGCCCAGTCTTGCTCGTTTGGAGCAAGCACAAGAAATTGCTTTTATAAAGTGCTCTCTACCGATCTGAGCTAACGCACTGACACACACATACTCTGAGAAGACAACAAAAGGGGATATGGTCAGGGTGTGTCCTCTATACATTTGTGGTAATTAGTTTGTAAGTCTCACAGGAAACAAATTTACTTGGATCTCAGAGACAGAGTAATAAGTTCTAGTTCTATTGGCATTACCATCATGGTCTCCATAATCTGAACCTTCCCACCAAAAGATGCAAGGTGAGGGGAAGCTTTTAAAAATGGTTCAGTGACACAGCAGTGTTCCCTACCATATTATTTAGAACTGCTAATTAAACATAACTCATGGTCACCAGAAATTCCTGCCAACTATTTGCAGAGAGAACTACGAAATTCTCTTTGCTGTAAAAGCATGGGAAAGATCTCTTCAAACACTAATAAACATACACCTGCACAAGCAGAGTCCCACTTTCAAAAAACTTTCTTCTCACACCTGGCACTGCTGTTCCAAGAAAGGATTCTTTTACGCAGTGTGCAAGGAGCCAATCCACACATAGAGTTAATTGCTTTTGACATGTCTGCACAGAGATGGGTGTTGGATGGTAAATCTACAAAACCAGCACACCTGGTTACAGCCAAGAAGCATAATTATACTTTCAAAATACATAAGTATTCACTAATCTAATTTCTAAATAAATGTGTACATAATAGCTATTGGACAATCTTTTGCCTGCTTTGATTTAAAGGTACAGTGTATTTTAAGTTTATTGCAGATGTTCAGTGGGTAGCTGTCTTCACTTGGAGATGGGTAGCCTAAGCTGTAGAGGTATGGTTTTCACATTACAATGACTGAAATTCATCTAAAGTGCATGATTTCAGCTGATTTAGCCAATTTGAGTAAAACTTACAGTCCAGTGGTGAACACAGTACCTAGACTCTAATTTGAGATGCCTGTGCTATGGTAATCTCTTTACTTGTTTCAAAACTATTCTGCAAGACCTTGCAATTTCTCATTTTGTAGGATCACAGAATGTCCTGGGTTGGAAGGGACCTTAAAGATCATCTAGCTGCAATTCCATGCCATGGGCAGCAACACTTTTCACTAGGCCGGGTTGCTCTGAATCCCCAAAAATAAAATACAGAGATGTTTGCTTAAAATAAAAGAAATACGCAATACAGAGATGCTTTGACCCAGACTTACCTGAGTCTTTATAGTATTTATTGTTATCTCCTGTTTATTTTTATATTCTATTTATTGTTGTCTTTTATTTGAGTCACTCTGCAAAATAGTTTCTTAAACTATTCATCTTTCATCAGTATCAGTGTTACAGCCTTGAGAAAATACAATGTTGTGTCAGGAACACAAAAGAAATCTTTTGTCCCCCAAGTGAAAGCATATGTTATTTACCACAATCTTACAAAGAAGTTTCAGGTATTGGCTTTCAATCTAGCCCTAAAATTGATTTATAACATTTTAAAGAGATTGAAAATATCTAAGCCCACCTGAAACTCCGAGGAGACTGTTCACCCCTAAACTTAAAAAGCTAGTTCAAATCAGAGAGACTGCAGAACTTGGAGCCATTTCAAAAAATAATTATTTTCTAATTCTAAAGGAAATTATGTTTTAAATGTGGTGACAGAACAGTCACACTAATGCTTCCTTTACAGTTAAGACTGTTATGGTTCGTAAAGGCTGTATGCTAAGCTGGTGAAGTGGATATGCTTTTGTTTTATTTTTGCTACTGTTCCAAAGAACTGCAAAGACATTACTATCAAACATTAAAAGGGTAACAGCTAAAAAAACACACACCACAAACTAAACCCCAATGAGCTATCCTTGCAACATTTAGTAAAGTTGGGTATTCTAACATTTGACTTGACTTTTTTCCTATTATTTTGAAGCATCCCTAGTGACAGAATAGATTTGGCTACCTCTGGTATGGCACTTTTTCAGAGTTCAAGAATGAAATCACTCTAGCGGCACGTAATAAATTTTATCAAACATCAGTGTAAATCCAAAACACAGGCTTTTTCATAAATTATTTTTCAAGACAGATTTCATAGAATGTTTTTAAATGATGAATAAAGAATAATGACAAGACCGTAAACATATCTCCAAGTCATGGCAGTGATTTCCAAGTTTTTTTTTCTGACTTATTTCAGAACATTTCAGAGCAACAGTGCTGGAAATGCTTTAAACCTTTGCATGCCAATAAATCAAGAAGATGTAATCCTTCTACTGCAGATACAATGAAAAAAGTACTGCAGTGTTTGAATAAAAAGCACATCCATGGGCAAACAGTTTTCTAGAAATAATGACCTTATAGCTTATTTCCACAGGTTACATGGTTCCACCCCTTTTTTCGTTCTGCAGATTGGCTAACACATTCCAAGACACTGATGGACTGCAACACATTTCCTATAAAGAGAATATTTAAGTATGAAGCACATACTATTGGTGGTTGATAGTTAAATTAAAACACCAGAAAGTGCTGGGAAGGGAAAACAACGCTTTGCCAATCTTACAGACTTTTTGTCTTCAGGGTCCATTATAAGATCTCAGAACCAAATCCAGAATCAAATCTTCTAGCTTTATACACTGACTTAATGTACTACACCACATGGCAGTGACCCAAACCTTCTAGGAAACATGAGACTGTTATATTTTTGTTATCTCAGTTTGCTAAAATTATGTCTTTATCCATTATATAGTGCTGTTATGCCACGATATAAGTATGACAACCTCAACCTTCTTTAGGTGACTGTTATGAAAGGTAATCATCTTTCTTCTGAGTAAACTCAGTCTTTTCCTTATACAACTATATTGAAATTATCTACTATTATTTTGCATCTAAACTTTATTTTTAACAAGTTATATCAGTAAGTCACCACTACAGATCCCAAATCAATTTAGGTTTTAAGCAGAATTTTCTCCTTGTTTCCTTCAAGCTCAGTGGGTGGTTGGATTGCCATGGAAGTAAATTCCAGCTGAAACTTGCTACTATGGTGAGATCTCACTGCAGACATCACCTGTAGTGTGTAACAGGATAAATACCAAACCAAACCAAGAGACAAATTACCTTGCCTGTCACATGCTGCCAAGTGCTCAACATAGACATGTAAAATACTGCCTTCACAATTATTTTCAGCTTATTATAAAGTGTAACTTCTGAGTATTACTGCTATAAGTACTTTGCTGATTTGCCATGCAAAGAGGCATACGCAGTTATTACTCCAATGTAGATTAACATTTCCACAAGCTAGTCAGAAGCATAAAGTTACTCTCAAACACAAGACAGAACTACTTATGTTTTCTCAGTTCTTTTTGCTCACTGGCCTCTACTTTCCACATCCAACTACATAAAACCTTCTGCAACACTTTTAGCAGCCTCTGCTAACCTCCTTTCTCTCTTTTATTAAGGGCACTTTCTTTTCATATACAAGTTTAACTCTCTTGAACCTCAGTTTCCTGGGCTTCAAAGCATTGTCTCTTAAGGGATGAACAGAGCTTTGCCTATGTGTGAGTGGGTATCAGGTGCAATCAAACACATGTGATTCAACACAGGAAGGGGAATACCAGTTGCAGAAAGTGATATCAGAAGAAACAGAGAACCCCAGTCTAATAATATGTGGCTACATGGCTGGTGACACTGTCAAAATTTTGGGGTCTTTTTTGACAATGGGATGGCCTACATGGCATGATGCATATTGGCATCAGATAGGATCTACTTTCTAAAAGATGTAGGACAGTTAGGGGGATCCACTGATAGAGCTTTAAAGTAGACCTGAGACCTCCACAACACCCTTCTCTCTTAATTAAGCTATGGATTTGATGGGTGGACTGTTCAGTGGATAAGGAATTGGTTGGATGATCACATCCAGAGGGTAGTGGTCAATGGCTCAAAGTCCCAGTTGGCATCAGCGACAAGTGGTGCCCTCAGGGGTCTGTACTGGGACCAGGGTTACTTAATAGTTTCATTAATGACACAGACAGAGGCATCGAGTGCACCTGTTGCAAATCTGCAGATGACACCAAGCTGAGTGGTGCTGTTGACACTTCTGAAAGACAGAATGCCATCCAGAGGGACCTGGACCAGCTCAAGAAGGGGATTCTCATAAGGTTTAACAAGACTAAGTGCAAGGTGCTGCATCTGGGTTGGGGCAATCTCAGACTGGGAGGATACAGTGGGAGTAAAAGTCATCGACAGCAGACCTGCCAAGAAGGACTTGGGGGTGCTGGTGAAGGAAAGGCTGGACATGAGACAACAATGTGTGCCTGCAGCTCAGAAAGCCAGCTGTATCCTGGGCTGCATCAAAAGCAGCATGGGCAGGAGTGGGAGGGAGGGGATTCTGTCCCTCTATTCCAGTCTGGTGAGACCCCACCCAGAGTGCTGCATCCAGTTCTGAGGTCCCCAGCACAAGAAGGATGTGGCAAGATGAGAGCAGGGCCAGGAAGATGATTAGAGGGAGCACCTCTTCTATGAGGAAAGGCTGAGAGAGTTGTGGCTGGTCAGCCTGGGAAAGAGAAGGTTTAAAGATGACCTAACTGTGGCCTTCCAGTACCTGAAAGGAGTCTATGAGAAAGATGGAGAGGGACTTTCTACAAGGGCATGTAGTGACAGGACAAGTGGGAATGGCTTCAAACTGAAAGTAGGTTTAGATTAGGTATTAGGAATAAATTCCTCACTGTGAGGGTGGTGAACAGGTTATCCAGGGCAGTTGTGGATTCCCCATCCCTGGAATTGTTCAAGGCCAAGTTGGATGAGGTCCTGAGCAATCTGGTCTAGTGGAAGGTGTCCCTGTCTGTGGTGAGAGATTGGAGCGAGATGATCTTAAGGGTCCTTCCAGCCCAAACCATTTTATGATACCAAAGAACAGCATGTTCTGCACCACTTAATATGGGGCTGTTCTGCCCTTCTCTGCCATGTGACAGTTCTTGAGCTAGAGAAGTTTCCCTAAGTTAGCAAAAGACCAGAGAAAGAAAAACTGCACTGAGACAAGCCACAATTTGTATGCCAATTTCTTCACTGATCTGGAAACTCAAGTCCTAGGTATCATTTGAGCATGTTTCTTATGTATGTTTTTTAAAAGCTCTACAAACGTTTTAGTGTATTAACAGTGCAAAAATCTCTGCCTTCCAGATATTCTGTAATTGTGAAGTTTATATTATAAAAAAGACACAAGATCATTTATTGCCTAATTGAAAATATTACACACACACACACACACACACACACACACATTCTTAACTGACCTTGGAGGGATTGAATGGCATCCCTAAATATGAAGAGCCTCTGAATCCACAGCGATGCAAGTTTGATCCTGGAAAAGATTAAAACAACACTCAACTAACTTGTTTAGTTAAAACACTCATTATAAACCATAATCCTCTACTGATATCAAGACCCACTAGTCCAACACTATTCATAATATAACTAGAGTTTGCATGTGTCTCTCAGTTTTTGACCTTAGTTTGTTATCCATGATTAATTAAAAAAAAACAAAACAAAGAAAACTACAAGCAAACCTAATCCTGCTGTAATGACAAAGCATAAAGCACACATTTTTTTTTTAATTTGGTGAAAATATAGCCATTGGATCAGCAAAGAATTGTCTTCCATGCTCTCCAGAAAGAAAAAAAAAGGATTGCTCCCCTGGGAAAATGCCCAGAGTTAACATATTTTTTTATTCTTCCCTGGATTCCTGCCTGGTAATACCGTCTGTTCACAAACAGAACTGTCTTAAGATACTCTGCAACATGTTCAAGGGCAAACAAATTGCACTTGTAAGCACATTGTAGCTATCAAACATTTCTGTCAGTGATTCAGTATAATTTGTTTCAAATGTCTCACAATACCTGAGCATGTTGCATACAGAAGTGTGAACCACACACTGTGTAAAGTACAGGTTTGTGGGGCTCAACTGTGCTTTTGCATGGCAAAAACTCAATTGCTTACTGCTCAGTCTCTGAAAGTAAAAGCCTAATGAATGCTGTAGTTAAACAGCACCTGGGTGTTCTTGAATTTCTTAAATTCTCTCCCTCCCCCTTTTTTTTTTTTAATTCTTTAGCCTTTAATCTAAAAATCCTCATGGATATTAGGGAAAATTGCACCAGACTGAAAAAAAAATGAACAGTTATAAAGCTGAAAGTTCTAAAAAACTCACTGTATAATGTGGCCTACAAGTTCTTGTGTAATTTATCAGCATATTACCTTCTAATTCTAAATATGTTCTCCATATATGCAAAATTTAAACTGGGAAGTTTTTACTAGCCTAAGAACTTCAACTTGGCTAAAGTACGCAAGTTTCTCTACAAGACAAGTCTTTGGATCTAACTGAAATGGAGCAAAACACCTGCAACTCTCCACTTCCTCCACATGGAGTTCAATCAAAACTACTTTTTAATGACTCTACACATGCAATGAAAGCAACTTCAGCCTTCACTAAAAGCTGATATGGCATAGCCATACCCACAAAGAGGAAACAGAAACAGTATCTGTAATTGTGGACAAAAAAATTCATAACTGTTTTATTTTGTTATAATCTAAACATTTGCAGCAGAGAACATTTGTCTGGTTGCTTCCAGAGTCAAATACTTGAATTTCACGTTGCATCAGCCTTTGGAAAGCACAGTAAATTAAATTAAAGACTAATCCATGGTCCTGAAAGACACTGTCCAAAAAAAAGCCACAATTTCAAAAATGACACAATGTGAATGAATCAGTAAGAGAAGAACTAGAATTCCAGCCTCTTAAGTACCAAATTTCCCAGGCGACATTGTGGAAAAAAATCACCATTCACTTGACCCATTTTCAATAAAAAAGAATCTGTGTCTTAAGTGCTTAAGCAACCAAGAAAACTCACTTTGAAATGGTCCTAAAGTGGAAACCCTTCATCCAGAAAAGTTGCTAGCCTACTAGCACACAGCTGTTCTGGCCTGCTGCAAAGGAAGACACACTACAATTAAGACAGCTCTGCAGTCAAACAGAGCTCAGTTGCTAGCTGCTAGATGGAAGGATTCATCCTGGAAATACTGATTCCCATCCTTTTAGACTAGCTTATCATTAATTATCAAGATAGAAATGGCAGCATGAAACCCAAGTGTGTCTTTTAGCGTGTCACCCTGATTAGCTTCTGAATTCACAGCTATTATGAAAAGAGATTAAAAATGAAGTACATGAATGAAATCAGGATCCATTACTCCCTTTAGCTGTTCAATTTTCATATAGTATTTTAAAACCTTTCTTGTACTACTAAACTGCTATCAACTACAAAACAGCATCTGTAATTTTAAAATGGATTTTTAACTATATTGCTATCAATTTAAAATCTGATTTGACTCTTTTTGTCGGTACTTCTGATCCCTCATTCTAGACTTTACATACTGGCTCCTAGGAGAAACAGAAGACCAGCATGGCTCTTTAATGCTCTTACTACTAGAAGAGAAACTTTAAAGAGAATTTTATCCCCCCCTCCAATCCAGTAATGTGCATGTAATACATGCTACCTAGACCTTCAATATTACAAGAGAACTGCTGCATATCTGGTCACAATACATTAATTAAAAAATAGAATTGAGTTGATAAGGGAAGCATTAAAACAGGAATTGAAAACCACTCATTTTTAACCAGATGACTCTGGAACATTGATGTCATGTCTAGAAATTTTTTTTAGCATCCTGTGAAGACACAAGTTCAAAATCAAATGGGAACCAAAGAGGAGTCAGGGAAAACTGCTGTCTTTCAGCTTATGAAAGAAACTTTGTGACGTGAAACTTCACCTTCTGTGAAGATCGTTTTACTACACTGTTACAAAGTACTTGTACTTATTTTATGATAGCTTAGTAGTATTAGTCAAACAAATTGCCACAAATGCGCTGTCAGAATCAGAAGTAGAAATTAAATATACCCTAATTACAAGAGTGTGATCATAGTTTATGACCCTCGTAAAAAATTGCTGGGGTGACCAGCTCAGCTCCAGCACAGCTTGCTGAAGCTCAGTCCAACTGCAGCTATGAAATGGTACCACCTAGTGTCCACTTTCACCATCGACCTAACAACCACTTTCTGAAGGAGTTTAGGACAGAGCAAAAGAAATAAACATTTCATCAATTGCTGCATAATTATTGCAAGCTGAACATGACCCACCTGGAAAAACTTTCACATTTGACAACTAAAGAAAACTGACCCTTTTTCAAAACAAAAAGACTCCATACTTAAATCAACAGCTGAGACTTTCCTGTGAAAACCCTATTACTTATGTGTGCTTAGGCCAGAAAGTCCTTAAGAGAGGTAACAGAGCTTCAATGATGACCACAGACGATTTATCATAAGAGCTCTTTTTTTACGGACAGGACATTTTTGTTATTTGTGTTTTATGATTTCTCTTGCATGGAAGGATTAATAACTTTTACCACTACTTCTTCACATTTAGATTACCCATGCATTCCTCTGTCTGCAAGGCTTTTCTCATTTTGCCAAGTACAGAAACAAGCTTACACACATCAATAAAATCTTATTATATATATAAAAAAGTCACAGCTTTAACAAAGGCTGACCCCATCAGCACATCCAGATAAAAACACACTTAAGTTCTTCTTATTGAACTAGGGCTAAAGATGTAATCATTCCTGTAAATCCAAGCACTAGAGGATGTCATAAAATGCAAAGTTGCATTCTCTAAAATGGAAGTCCATTATACATCCAGATAAATATTTCAAATGTAGCCATTAAAAGAAAGTTATATTCGAAGAACATTCATATTTCTCCTCAAGAAACTTATGATCAAAAAGCACACAATGCAACAATAATTTCAAAAAACAGTCAATGGCATTTTATAAATTTTTTTTCAGTACTGACAACACAAGAAGAAATAATCATTATTACAAATCTAAACCTAGTCTTTGACAGAAGTAAGTTTTAGGTCTGTGACGTAGCATAACGGTTTTCAGTCTGCTGTGCATGGGTTCTGTGGGTTCAGTCCTATAAATAAAACGTGTCTCAGTGTTCTTTTTGGTTCCATTTCTTAGTACAGCAAAGCTAGTGAAGCATCCAGTCATCAAAAAGTACAATTTCCTTCCCTCTCTTCTAGTGGGCTGGCACTGGCACTCCCAGTCAACACAGCTCACCAACACAACACAAAGCTAACCTTCTGTTAGATAAATAAATACATGTTTTCCTGCCATTTCAGCAAGCTCTCAAGCAGGGTCAAACAAATGCCAGTGTTCCTATGTGGGAGGATGGTGGATGAATATGGCCAAGCAGTGTGCCTCCGCTGCCTGTAATTAGATTACTTGAGCACAAAGCTCTGGATTCACTCTCTTTTAAAAGTGCTGAACTGGCTTGCAAGAAAGTGGGATACATCTTTCTTAAATTGCTATGAGTTACACTTTAAGATAATTATAATAAATTCGAAATTCTGTCAAAGAGCTGTACTACGAGAGGGAAAACATTAAAACTCTGACATGATAAGGATCTTAAGAAAAGCAGCTAGGAGAAAGAGGGTCTTCTGTGAACCCTTTTCCAAAGTTTCACTAACATTTAAAAAAATACATCTTAGTCTAAATACATATAATTTCTGGTAAGGCTTGTAAAAGAGCACCACTTTCCTCAAAATGAAAAAAGAAAAAAGTACTTTTTCAAGATTCCCACTTCATGCAGTGAACACACAAACAAACCAAAAATATATATTAGCCACGCACCTAAGCAGAGCATTTCCTGCAGTGAAGGAAAGGTAACCATGGCCAAAATCTATGCAATATAAAGCCTAACTATTTAGCACGAGTTACAGAAGGCAGGGGCCCTTCAAACAAGCAGAAGGCAGCAATAAGTTGAAGCATTCAGCTAAGGATGTGTTTCTGTGTGAGAGTCAGTTTGCATACGTGACATGCCATTCCCTCCTAATTAAAACTAGTATTGAGCCACTCTCTGAAACAGTTGAGCTAAAATTATGGTACCTAAAGGACATTATTTGTTTGAATCACAGTTGCAATAAACCCACAGAAGAATACTATCCTGACAGACCTTGATCTTTATCTTCCTTTAGTGCATTTCAATTAGGCTGACAGAGCATACATTTGCTTTCTTACTCAGGTAGATCAAGATCTCACCACTTTGCATTAGTGAGCTTTAGTTTCACATAAAAATTTCAAAGACTACAAACCTCTGAAGCGAAGCTTTCTTCAGCCATAAGATACATTACACAGCAGTAAATACAAACATGTTACTTAAAACTACCACAGGATATTGGGAGACCCTATCTAAGAAGTGCTCTAAACCACTAAATTCTGAATTTTCTGTCAGGTTCTGTAATGACCCGCTGTGGTGGGTTGACCCTGACCAGCAGCTGAGCACCCACACAGCCACCCACTCACTTCCCCCTCCAGTGTCAGGGCAAGAAAACAGAGATAAGGGGAGAAAACACAGGGAGTGAGACAGAGACAGTCTGATAAATGAAGCAAAAGTTGTGGAGGGATTCATTCACTACTTCCCATCAGCCAGGCAGGTAAACAGCCACTTCCCAGAAAGCAGGGCCTCAGCAGGTGTAAGGGTTACTCAGGAAGACAAATGGCAGATCCACAAACATCGCCCCCTTTCTCCTTCTTTTCCCAAGCTTTTATTGCTGAAAATGATGCCAGATGGTGTGGAGTATCCCTCAGGTCAGTCCTCAGGTCAGTCCGGGTCAGCTGTCCTGGCTGTGTCCCCCAGCTGTATCTGCTGGGGGAAAAGGAGTGCAGAGGAGAAGAAAAGAGCCAGCCTTGACGTTGTGTAGGCACTATTCAGCAACAGCTAAAAGACTGCTGTTACCAACACTCTTTTAGTCCTAGGCCCAAAACACAGCAGCTTAGGGGCTACTATGAAAAACAGTAAATTCTATCCCAGCTAGTATACATACTACAACAGTTATTGATAAAAATGAACGGGTACTAAGTTTGTAAAGCATCAACTGTTCTGCCTCCCATCCATTGGAAAAATGACTGTAAGGCAGCAGTAGTTCTAAAAATAATTTGAATTAGCCATCTGAAAAAAAACGCTTTTAGCAAAAATCAACTGAAGTGCTATAGATAATTTGAAGAGAAAAGACAACGCAGAAAGAATCGTGCCTTGCAGAATATACCACCTAAGGAGTCTTTCTGCTGTACCTTTTGCAACCGGACCTGTCTATCTCGTATTGGCATTTTTAGCCACCAACGTGCCTGCAACAAATGTGGGTAGAGACCTTCCCAAATCTTCGTTTGCGAAGCCCAGCCATGATGCTATAGATAATGGAACCTTTGGAGGGACAAACGTGAAGAGCAGAGAAATTTATTTATTCTGAAAAGAATTACAGAAATTCTCTTTTTGCCCATTTTAGAAATTCAACCACTGACATGATCAAAAACAAATCCCAAGATTCTGTAAAAATATATTCCAATATAAAATGGAGGTTTTAAATTGGTTTTCAGTCCCAGAACCAAACTAAATAAAGACTTACATCAAATATGATACAATTACTTTAGATTGCTGGAATTTGTCATTGCAGAAACTGCATTAAAAAAAAGTGGTATAATTTAAATGTCTAAAACAAATATTCCACAGAAAGACAGATTTATCAGAATGAATGTTAAAAAAGCTGCAATAGTAAGTTTCTTTAAAAGCAAACTATTGTGGTTGCTTGTTTGTTTTTTTACCCAGAAGGATTCTGATTCATCTAGCAGGCACCCATCTCTAACTAGAGATGCACAAGCATTTTGAAACCAAAAACTTCATTGCTGTAGCCTACAGGAGTTTAGACACTTCTTCAAACAGGCCAAAAGAGGGAGTAAGAGCTCTCTTACTGGGAAGCTGCCAATTAACAAGCATTGCACACAACCAGGATTAAAAACCAGAAAGTCAAAACATTTTGTTGAAAGTAGACATTACAGAAGGGTAGACATTCTCTTCTTCACATTTAGTGATCCAATATTCTACTTTCTGCTGTTGGGATAATTTATATTTTACACTGTCTATTTTCTAGTAGATGAAGTAAAAACTAAATAAAAATAATGCTGAAGCTTTAGGGTCAAATGACCAAGATAAGAGTAGTGTTATTACCAAAAGCGTAAGAAGAACAAGAGTTATTACAATGTGATATGAAAATACAGGATTGGAGGGAAGCTTGTTCTTATGGTAAAAAGCAGAGATTTATTATTTAGAAAGCACAGAATGCACTGCCAAAAGTACCCTCCCCAAAACTACCCTCCTGTAGTTTTATGAAGAGAGGATAGCTAGAGAAAAAAGGAGCACATCTCTACTGCACCATGGACTGTCAGCCTCCACATCTGTGTGCTGAGATTTTTACTGCCCACTCCAGGAGGTTCTTGACAGTGGGAATATTCCAAACATTGGCCAGGTAGAACCCCCTGAAAAACTACTGCATACTATCAATGACAAACAAATAAAAATGCCCATTTTAATCTCTCTAATCTTGCAAACTTCCCTGATCTTTTGGAATACACTTCTGAAGGCTGGTATAAAAGTCAGAAAGTGAGGAACTCCTGAAAACAAAGCATATACACAGAGGAAAAAAAATTTAATGGTAAGGCATAGGCACCTCCTCATGATTAAAATGTTGCAGGAATAATTATGTGATCCAAATTCCTAATTTTCTAGAATTGGTCCTGGAATACAACAAAAGACAAAAGAAATCTATTAAAACTAATTCCTGGGGTGGATCCTGGAGTGATCTTTTTATTACTGCATAAAGAAAGCATCAGCTATCCTGACTTCCAAATGCTTACTTCATATATTTTTTTTTTATTTCACAAAACTGATTTTAGAGACCCTATATGTAGATTTTAGAGACCTGATTTGTAGTATATAATTAGACTAAATAATAGGAGAAAACACACAATTTTCTTTCTACATCCATCCAAAGTACATGTTCATGATTTTACAGACAGGCACATGGAATTACCTTTTCCCTAGAGAACCACCAGCCTGGAGCTATACCCACACCAGCATTTAACAGGCCTGTTGTAAAGCAGCAGCACCTCACCCACATCTCCCTCCCTCCCACCCACTCTACTGCTGGTCACCACTCACCTGCAGTGCCACAGAAGAAATTGCCAATACCACCTAGTCCACAGGAAGAGCACCTCCCTAACTTCTGTCAAGTCACCAGGAAACAGACATTTCCTGTGGGCTCCCTCTCCAGCTTGGATCTATTATGCACCTTCCAATCTGAGGATAGCTGGGATACAGCAACAGCATTATTCCCTCTAAAAACCTTGGGTAAATTCAACCTTCACAGATCTAAAGAAAACAGATTTTATTTTCTCAAGCAGGGACTGTGTTTATCCTTTTTGCTTCTTACCCTTACACCTCCAGTTTTCCAAAAGCTGTTCCAAATAACCACACCTGTGCTCAGAGTTCCTGGAATAGGAGTGGAATTCAATATAAACACCACTAGACTTGTAATAGTTACATAACATATGCATTTCTTTTAGAACCAAGTGAAACACTCCTCTGAGATGCCCAAAGATGCAACTTCATTATACTATTTTATACTGGCTTATCTTCAAATTAATTTCTGCTTTTTCTACCTTTATTATTTGTGAGGGATCTATTTCCAAGATTTGCTTGGCATCACTATCTGAAATTATCAGGACAGCACTTCAGGAAGGTCAATCTTGTATTTTATAAAAACTAGAGCCATCCACTATTCCCCAAGTAGAAAGCAAAAGTAAAGATGTTAATATCGATAAAAAAACTAAAAACTCACTCACTGTCTTCAGTGGGAAGGACCTGCAGGGAATAAATCCATTCTATTATATCATCTTTGTTCACCACATCTAAGGAATCCAACATATCCAGACCAGAGAGCGCGAAAAATGCAATTGTCAACCTAAAAGAAAAAGATAAGACTTACACTTCCCACCATAAATATCACGGGGAAATTAACAAAATGTTGCAGAAACAGATTCATCTATGAATTCTCAGCCTTTGAGAGTGGTGCAACCCAGAGACTAGCTCAGAAAACATGAAATGTATCTACTGGATAAAATAATGTCCTTTGTACTGTAGATATTTCTCTGTCTCAACAAGGTTTTTTATTTAAGTTGCCCCTTCTTTTATATAATAATGATATGCCAATTCAAAATTAACCTATGAGCCTGTTTACCTGAAAAAAATACCCAACAAAACAACTTACTACAAAGTAAACTAGGTTATGTTATTAATATATGGAGCACTAGTTCTCTGTGAAAAATTCTTACATGAATAATCCCCTAAATATGCATTAAGTGCATATGCAAGGTAACCCTTAACTATGGCAAGCTGCTTCTCATTGTGCCCCAAACCCAGTTTCAGACGTTTAGAATTCAAGTGTCAAACAGCAAAGCCTACTTTGTAAGCAAACAATGCAAAAATATGCACACAGGATGAATTAACATCTAGAGCTATTTATTTCTTGTCCTTGGGCATAAAACAACCTAGATGACTACCTTTTTTAAACATCTAAAATTGAATAACCAAATTCAAGTATTCAATAGAATAGTGGAGAAGCTAGGACACCAAAAGTCCTTCTTTCACACAATCTGTCTCCTTCCATAAACTTATCCTACCAAATCTGCTAACTAACACTTTTTTTGCAGGGTTTGTTTTTACCTCAAACCACTGCAGCCACCCAGCAAACAGCATGGCCTTTCAAGCAGCTGCACTGCTCACTCTGACAGAGCACCAAAGCCACACTACTCTCAGAGAGTTTGCTATGAGAGAAAACGCTCATGTAATGGTACCTTGGAAGCCCAAAGTTCTGACTCAGACTAAAATTAGCTAGATGTATACTTTTGCCACCCACACTTGTGTCTGGCTATCCTCCTAGAAATTCTTGCTCTCCTTTCACCAAATAAGATGAGGGATTGCGAAACAACCGGTACATATGCAGAAACTACAATTCAGCATGTCAAGGAAAACCAAAAGTTAATAGCAGCTTTCCTTAGCAGATCAAGTTGTAATTTGCATTTTCCTCACAAGGTGGTGAGTCACCTTGGCCACCAGCAGTAGGCACCTCTGAAGAAGAGGAGACAGATGTGGATAGGCACCTCTACAGCCACCTAATTTCTGCATGTGGTTCTGCATCAGAACTCCAAACAGTAAGACCAAGGAAAAAATGGTGATGTGAGTCAGCCCAAAACACAACTCCATAAGAATTATTCTAGTTAAAACACAGCAGCCAAATGACAACGAAGGAGACACTAATCTCAGCACAGTGGCATAACCTCCAAGTGACATTTCTACCAGTGGGCTGGTAAAAAATTTTTCTTTACAATTATTATTATTACAAATACATTTTTTGAGTAGAGAAAGCTAAAAAAAGTATGTTGCACAAAAAGGTACTTCTATGTAGAGCAAGAGTATCTTTTAACTCTTCTGATACAAAAAATTGTTTTTGAAAGTGGAAAATTAATGCTTCAAGGCTTTTATCAACTATTGCATTGATCAGATCTGTTTAACCCAAAATCTGACCCTGGATAATAAACCACTAATTCAAACAAAATCACTACTTTTATAAAAAAACTCCAAGGAATTTACTGTTCAGCTACAGGAAATTATTTATTTGAAACACTGCCTATATGTTCTGATTTTCATGAACACTGACAGTCTTCTACTAGAACTACTTAAAACACATTTTCACACTATTTTACTCAGCTGAGCTACTTCCAATAAGGCACAAACAACATGCCAACATCAGCACTAGAAACTGCTACAAAGTAGGTCCCAAACTACAAAGCTGTGCATACAATACAGAAAGTAAATCTCATCTATAGTTAAAAATATATGTCAAATATATGAATTTAAAAAGTGGTTTTACCTGGGCTGGGCTTCACTTTACTTATTTGGAGTTGATTGTCTCCAGCATTACTAAGGAACAGCCTGTGTCTGTTGGAATTTTCTTGTGGTGGGCAAGAAGATCTGGCACCATTGGACACAGAGAGGTCCCAATACAGCCACTTAGATACTGCATCCTTACTCCATAGACTATCCTACTTCACAGAAACTTCACAGACATATGTTCCTACAAAAATAACTCTTAGCAGCATCTTAGGCGACACATGCCATGGAGAGTAAGAACTTTATCTACAGTCATTTCCATAGAGGACGGTCAACAGGACATCTCTGACTACATATTCAGACCTCTTTATCTTCAGCCAGGAACAAAGACTACAGTTTCTCACCAGAGTTCAAAAAGCATTTGAAATGACTGATCTGAGAAACTGATTAGGTGTGCTACAAGGAGCACCATGAAGTACCACAATCTGAAGGACTTCAGAGACTAGGAGTTGACTTTCCTGCAAAACCTGACGGTACTGGCAATCCATGTATGAAACACTGTCAATCAGAACACTTAAAAAGCACTCTTGCTGCAACTACTGTTGCATGCAATAACTACAGACAAAAATAATTATGAAGGCTTTGAGCCAAAAAGTTGAGTAAAGAACATTAAATGAATTTTCTTTATTCTCCCTTATTATTTGACAATCTACAGCCTAAGTCAGAATGGACCAGCAGAGTGTGGAAAATTTCAGTCTCTACCACCCGTGTCTGGTGACAACAAATGCTGCACTGCAGTGAACAAAAAACATCTCACTGACAAATGATTTTATTTATTTATTTAACACATCTTTAATTTAATTGAGTTTCTCCTCTAATTCACAGTGGAACCATGCAAAGGCAGGAACAGGGGAAGCAAGAATAAAAAGGTTAAAAGCATTTCCTTCTGCAGCAGTATCAGCTCCAGAGGTTTGCTTAAGGTTTGCTGAATTCAGTGACCTTGACCTCGGCAAAAAGGCAAACTTAGTACCCTCGAGGTCACCCTGGGGATGATGCATTTATGGTTTAATCCCCCCTTTTGTCAACAGTCATGCATGCACACCTGCAGAACACTGATCTAAAAATCACTGTAAGAGAACCAAAAAAATCTGTAGCTGGGTAAAAACTTCACAACTACAAAAAACGCATGAATTTACATGGCCATGATTTTTATTCCAATTGAAAGCTTAGACTGTGTTCATTAACCAAAAATTAAAGCATCATGAAACAGTTTCAAATTGATGGTTCCAATTTGCAGAAAACAAGTGTTTTTCCAGTACTGTACAGCTATTATGTGCAACACACTAGGCACTGGTTATTCAAGGTACTGAGGCTACTATGACCACACATCAAATTAAAGCTCAGACATCTAATTAATTTCTCAAGAGTTCTCAAACAATCATTGTTACTATTATTCAGTAAGACTGCGGAAGACTTTTTGTAAACTGGAACTTCTGTTTCAGATCAGTGGCAAGCTGCAACAAGCTTGACAATGCAATCAGAGCCTCTCACTGATCTCACCTTCTGCACAACACAGGGTTTCAGATGAGATTCACAGGATCCGGACAAGCCAAGTCCTCAGTGGAGACTCCATCACTTCACTGGGCAAGCTGTTCATGGTTAACTGCTCCAATGGTGAAGAATATTATCCTACATCCACACAATTCTTTCTGAAGCACCTTATTCCCATGGTCTCCTGCCCTGTCATCATGGTCCCTTCTAAAGAGCACACCTCAATCTTTCTCTGTAGTTAGTTTCTCAGTAACAGAAGACTGTGATCAGATTCTTCCTCTTCTAGACCAAAGACATCCCATTTCTTTAGCATTTTCATATGTCAGTGGGCTAAGGTTAGCTATTTGTTATCATTCTAACACATCTCCATGTTATTGTACCTTTAAGGTCTAAAACCTGTTAAAAGTATAGGAGGCCTAGACTCTTGCTGTCATCTAAAATAACCGAGAAAGTACACTGAAATACCAAATAATTCTTAATGAATAAATTATTTGCAGCTCTGAAATAAAAAAATTCACAAAATTACAGAATGGCTGGGGTTGGAAGTGACCTCTGGAGACCACCTAGTAAAACCCTCTCTCTGCTAAAGTAGGTTCACCCAGAGCAAGTTGCACAGGATCATGTGCAGGCAAGTTTTGAATACCTCCAGGGAAAGAAACTCGACAACCCCTCTGGGTAGCCTATCCCAGTGATTGGTCACCCCCACAGTGAAGAAGTTTCTGCTCATATTCAGATGGACCTTCCTGTGTTTCCGATTGTGTTTGTGGCCCTTTGTCCTGCCACTGGGCACCACTGAAGAGTCTGGCTCAATCCTCTTGCTGCTCATCCTTAAGATATTTGAATGCATTGATAAGATCCTCTCTCAGTCGTCTCTTCTCAAGGCTGAACAGGCCCAGCTCCTTCAACCTTTCCACACATAACAAACGTTCCAGTTCCTTAATCATCTTTGTAGCCGTGTGCTAGCCCCTCTCCACAAACAACCTGGCACTACTTGTGCCAGTCCTTACACGGTTCTGCCAAGTGTTTGTGCTCTCAACTGAAATAAAGCTTAATTCAGCAGGACAACCCAATCAAAGCCATTGAACATTCTTCACAGAATGACTTGCAGAAGATGATACTGTGAAAAGAATCTGATGATTTTATTGGTTGAATAATATATCAAACCATCTGCATATCTCCACGTTTTTATCAGGTAAAGCTTGACAATCAAGTTATTGATCTTCTTATGCCTCAGATGTAACCAATTACCTTACTTGAAGACTTCAAGAACATGAAGTAAGTACATTCTCAAGTCATTACAGGGACAAATGTCCCTCTAATTCATAACATACTTCACTGGTATTTTATCTATTATACTAACAAATATAGACTTAAAATATTTCTCTTACATGAACAAGAATCTTATGCGTGTTGACCCAGAGCAACAAAAAGCTTAAGTAACTTATTTTAAAATGGCTTCCAGGGCGGATTAAGCAATGGACTGAAAACAGATTAAAAGGATCAACAAGTCTTCCCGCGGGGATATTGGGCAGTTTACGCGAGCAGAGACTACGCCCCTACATCAACCCGGTTTTTTTGGGAGCCTTCTGCCAGTGGCCGGATTTACAAGGACGCTTTTCCTTCCGGCCACGGCGGGGCTGCTCCCTGCCCACGGCCGCGGGAGGCCAGGCAGCCTCCGGCAGGCACTTCCCGTGGAGGCGCCCGCCCGGCGGGGAGGGGGTGAGGGCGGCATCCCGGGACGGGCGGGGGGCGCCGGGCGGACACGGCGGCGCGCCGCCCGAAGCACGAGAGCCCGTCCGCGCTGCTACCTGCTGGTCTCCAGGGACGATAGCGCTTCGGGCAGGATATCTGGAGGCAGCGCTGGAAAGAAGCGCACGTGCCGATTCCCGAGGAAGTCCAGCCGCCTCCGGCCCCCGCCGCACGCGCCGCCGCCATCTCCATCCCACCGCCGCTGCCCGCGCACGGCGCGCCCCCGGACCGCGTCACCGCGGGACCCGCCCCGGGGCGGGGAAAGGGAAGGGAACAGGGAAGGGGGAAGACGAAACAGGAGAACGGGGGAAGGGGCAAAGCGGAAAGGGAAAGGAAAGGGCGGGAGCCAGTGTGACGACCCCCCCCACCCCGAAGGGACTGTCCCAGGCAGCTGTGGGGAAACGTGCTTTTAATGCCAAGGGACATCACGCCCGGCCGGTCCCACAGGCGGCATTCCCAACCCGACACTCTCAAAATACAAAGGGAATACACGTCATGTGTCAAGCCAACTCTGTGCTGGCTCCCGAAAAGTGCTGCTGCTGCTTCCTCTTGCGGCAGGGACAGGCTGGGGCGCAGCTATAGCCCTCCTCTCCAGGCTGGGGCGCAGCTATAGCCCTCCTCTCCAGGCTGGGGCGCAGCTATAGCCCTCCTCTCCAGGCTGGGGCGCAGCTATAGCCCTCCTCTCCAGGCTGGGGCAGCCCTGACAACAAAGCAAAAAGGCATAAAGAGCTCGTACAGTAACTGCACCTCTGTCAGGCTACACGTCCAGGGCTCCCTCCTCACCTGTGAGTAACACGTAACAGTGGTTCTGAAGCTGCTGGTGCCATCTCCTTCCTACGTTCTTCCCAGCCCTCGGTAGCTTTGTGCAACTCGGATCGGTCTCTGGTTACCTGAATCTCGACCTCGGGATGAAACAAACAACCCCCCCAAAAATTGATTTTTTTCCTTGATCATACATTACACTCCTCGGGTCTTCATCACAGAAACAGGTGCAGAGTAAACATAACAGAGCTGGCTAGACAGAAGGAGACATTTCCCTCCATACTATCACAGGGAATGGGTGAAACATGAAATCAGTAAGAGGGGCAACAACTGCTTGCTGTCACTAAATTTTAGTAATTTTCCAGAAGCCAGTCTACTTATTTAACCAATAATAGAAAACCATTTCAAAAAATAAAAGCCAGCACCCATAATGCAGCATTCTATGACCTATAGGCTTTACCCAGGTAAATACTGCCATGAGATAAATAAATGCTCATCTTTCGTTTTGTTTTTAAACACAAGAACAACTATGCCTGCTGCATTTTTGTCTCCTGATAACAAGAATTACTTTATCAACCATTTAGATAATTAAAAACCATTGCTTTTTAGATCAATGAAAAAAAAATTGTTTAAACCACCATGCTGCATGCACCTCATATTACAACAAAAAAAAAGTTACCTTCTCGCTCAACTTTGCCAACTTTTTTTCTTTTTCTTTTTCCTCTATTTCTTTAGCTTGTTTCTGTAAAACCCTTAGCTCCAGTTTATGTAGATCCTGAAATATAATTAATGGAAAAGTAAACTTTTCTTTGGAAGTAAAACAAATGATATAAAGATATATATGTAGCCTTTTCACAGTTAATTATTTTTTGTTTTGAAATTATTGGCATAGTACAGGAAGTTTCACTAGGTAGCTACTTACTATAGCTTGTCCTGCACAAACAAATTATAGTTACGTGACTTTGAAAAAAAATGGAGTAGTTTAAACTCTTTTTATAGAACTCTAGTTTGAATGCTGACAGTAATATCAGTTCTCCAGTAGTGGCACTTATGCTGATATGGGATCTAATTTTACCTAACAGCTACTGAAAGCTGTGAGGATATTAAAATATCTCTTTTTATCTCATCTGCATCCAACACTCAGGTCCTCTGACGTTTTCTACAGCACAGAGGACAACACAGCCCAAGTACTTTTTCTCATTTTTACACCGAAGTAAATAAAACCACTTCTATATGTAGAAAGAAACACGGGCTTGAGTAATCTTGTAGAATTTAGATATTGAGGAAAAGGAACACCTGTGTCTAAAATCAAGTTTCATACTATTTTTTGTCTGCAATAGATGCTGTTTTCATAGTGAATCAATTATGTGTATGAAACTTGGATTTTAAAAATGTTTAACATGTATATAACATATGCATAAATGAAGATGTAATTACGCACACGCTCTTGAAACCTAGAAATTTTTTCTGCAGCAGTTTTCTTCCCTTCCTCCTTTTCAGCTTCCTCTCTCTTCTCAATGTCAAGCTTTTCAAGTTCCTCCTTTACTTTCTTCTGCAAGGTATTCCTTTCCAACAGTAACTTCACGTGGCATTGGCGCTCTTTTTCCTGCCTTTTCTCTCTCTCTTCTAGTTTCAGTTGTGACGCTTGTTCCATTGCAAATGCTATTGCTTTCTCTTTCTTCCATGCTTCCACTGCTGCTTGTTTTCTTTTTCTTTCTTCTTCTGCTTTTTGCTTCTGAGCTTCTTCATGCTGTCGCCATTTTTGCTTGAGCATTTCTTCTGATTTCTCTTTCTCCTTCAAGTTTCTTTCTTTTTCTTCCTGCTGCTTTTCTTTCCACTTCTTAATTGACTGCAAGAGACCGGCAGGAAAAAAATCCAAGGCTTTAATGAAAATTTACAGATTCATATTGATTCAGTCTGATGGAAACATACTGCAGATAGGAATTAGAAGTTTATTTAAGGCAAAACTTAAGGCAAAGAAGCACCTACATATGTTTTCTCACTTTTTTTTTTCTATTTTATGGATCACATGGGCAGGTTTAATAGATGTCTGCTAAACCTGTTTCAGTTACAGCAATTATAATAACTTTGAGTACTTATGAATGTTGGTGTAATATGCTTTTTCAATACAAACATATTTCAGTTCCTATTTTTCTCAAATTAACAATTCAACCTATTATTTCATAATAGTTTTTATGTCAGTGCATCCTTTACTACTCAGAGGGATAGTTTTTTAGAGAATCATAATTCTGTATGTCAGTCTGGTCTGGCATAGGTAGATTGTCTATAGAGAGGGACCAACATTCCTAGGGACAAATGTAATAGGAACTGTAATTTCAGATAGGATCACTTGCTGCACCGGGATTGGTATCTAACTTGCCAGACCACTACCACCAGAAGCATTTATAACATACTTTGCAAATACACAGCTCACTTCAGTGTGTTATTAGGTCTATGCTTATTGGTAATTAAAGACAAGTACTTTTGGCAAGTTGAGGATGCCAAAGACCTCAGTTATATACCAACAGAAATCCATCTAGCACTACCACCAGAGAGGCAGATACAAAAATAAGAAATGAATGTATTTTAAAAATAAGTACTTTTTCTTAAATCTCCAAAAGCCCTAAAGGGGTTATTTTACCTCTTTCTTTCTTTCATGTAAAATTAGAAATTCTTGATACCATTTGTCATGCTGTTCAATATCTTCTTTTGTTCTTCCACTGAGATACTGAAGGGCTTTATCCATGTAAGACAGCCTTCCTCTGTATTTAGTCCGTACTTTCAGAAAATTTTGATGATCATAATCATCCCAGCCTCCTTGCCGCCCTCCTGTTTGCTGAAGGAATCTTTCAAACTCTACTACTTCTTTGGGTAGACGATTTTCCAGTGTTTTATCAACTGTAACCCTGGCTGATGGTAATGTCAGAACTTTTTCTGTTGTTAAGCTGCCTAATGCCCACAGTTCCACTTTTCTCTCAAAGAGATTGAGCTCATTAATGGTAGCTTTTTCCTCTTTCAAAAGCTGTTCATATCTGAAAGTGACAAACACTGCAACGTAAGAAAAAAAATCCAGTATTCATTGTCCATTCACCAAAAATGAATTTTGGAATTGTTCAATGCCACACAAAAGCTATTCTTCAAAGATTAAGAACTGAAGTGGTAACAGCACAGTTGTAATGATCTGATAATAAAGCACTACACAATAAGAATTAAGTTACCCTTTTACTGAAAGCAGACACTTATGGCACTCATACAACTAACTCAATCCCCTCCTGACACCAGTAGAGAGGAAGGAAAATCCCCACAAACCCACTCAGAAAACAGAACAACAGTCATCAACAAAACCCCCACAATCTAATGTCTTCTGCAGCCTTTCTCTAAAAACCCTTTTCTCAGGCAAATGGTTGTTACATTGGAATGCTGGAATAGTCCGTCTGAAACAGAGTTTATCAGGATTCTAGCGTTATAGCTCGTGCTTTGATTTACGTACCACAGGAATCACTAGTAAAAGAGTAAATCTAAAGAGCAGTTTGCTGGACTAATGCAAAGTTTTCACTGCGTATTATGAAAGCACTTTTTTCTTGTAGTTGAAGCATGTATAAACATACATTTGCCTCTGTTCCTCTTTAAAAGCATTGATTGCGTTTTCAATTTCTTCCATCATTTCCTTGAGCTTGTCAACAACTAAAAGAGGAAAAGAAAAAAAAGCATATAACTTAAGAAGTCTACAGTATTTACCAGCACTTTCCAGAAATGCAGAGACTTTCAGGACACGTATTTCAGTGCACAAAAAAGCATGCATTTCCATCTCAAAGAGCCTTAAAAGACAGACTCTTATTTATTCAAAAAGTGTGTTTATGCAGTGACTTAGCTAACTAGATGCAAATCCCAGTATAAATGTTTATTTCCATTAAAGAAGTCTCATTTTGACTAACCCTCAACTGATTGTCTGAATAAGACAGCCTTATCCCTAAAGAGTTATGCTTTTGGTTTTTTATAAGTTTATAAACAGTTTATGCAGTTACTGACTTAAACACACTCAAATCTTTGGTTTATACCAGGCTGTAGCAATCCTATTTAGCCTGCAGGTCACTACTTTTACAAAGCTGACAAAAAACCATCAAAGTAAGACTGTCCTGTGCTCTCAGCATGCTGTAGTCCTGACTTAGAGAAAGAAGGTAAGACAGTTTTCCAGAGAAGATTGCTTTTCTAATGGTAGAAAAAAGTTTTAGAATCTGTTTTAAACCAGCATAAATCTCTGTGGATACATACTGAACACATAGTTTAACTAACCTGGGTTTTGGTAAACTTATATAATCTAAAACTCTTATTTCAGCTTTCATGCCTTGCTAGTTCTTGGTATCTTCACTGACATCTTAAGAAGATAATAATTTTTTTTTTGTAGATAAACACTGAATAAATGAAATGAGATGCATTTTATCTAGCATCACAAAGCCCTCAGCTAGTAGGAGGGCCTCAACTTAAGCTCCACACAAGGTAGTAGAGTATCACAAGCAAATGGTTCTTTTAGTGCCTATTTCCCAAAAGTTTCAAACCATCTTACCTGAATAAGTTGCAGCATTTGCTATAGAAGGACAACGACAAGTCCAACTATGCAAGAAACCTGTATGTAGACAAAAATGTTTTTAAATCTGTCACCATGACTTACATTCTGGTGTAGGCTTCACATCCTTTAATTGTTGCTGAAGTCTCTTCACATTGTTTTGTATTTTTGACAGCTGCTGCAGGATTTTAGCTTCTGTTAAACGAAATAAAGTGCTGATAGTTCTAAGTTTCTCTGTGCATTAAATTCCACACAAGAACAAGACCAATGAAGTATCCAAAATATACTGGGGATTTAATCTAAGCAGGGACACCAATTGTGTTTGATCATAAGAAACTGCTGTAATATCTGTAACTGCATGTAGCTGACCACATGGTCCTTGCACCTCCCCACACAGCATCAACAGATTTTAAAATTAGTAGCTCCCATTTCCAAGGGGGAGTCTGGAGAATACTGCCTATGTAGATGATAACTTCTCTAGAGTTTTGAGGGCAACTTTGACCTAGGCCTCAAAACACTCGCCTATGAAGAGAAAGCAAACTTGGAAGGTATATGTGAATGAACTGCTTCAATGAGATTTATTTGTTTGCTGTGTTAAATGAGGTAGAATCAATGTTTTTGTGTACTCCAAGCATGCGTGCATTTATTTGCTTTTTTACCACTTGGTTCCTCCTCAGTCCATAAATCAGATACTGAGAAGGACGAAGTTCTGGATACATCTTAGGTACTAAGGAGCTGTATCTTCCATCCTAAAAGATTTGGTTTAAGAAAGGGATAAGAGATTCCAAGACCTAAATGTAACAAAAAGTAGCTAAGACATGACCCTACTGGTTCCTGCTGAGACTACAGAAAGTGCAAAAGCACACAGATCATGCCGAAGTAAATGGAAATTTTGAGTATTCTTGTACATACTCTACAAGATCATACTCCAACATTCCTTCACATCTCACATGAAGTGTCTTACACCTCTCATCGCTGTCCACTTTGTTATCTCATAACATTATCTCCATTCATACTTCCATGCTCCCTTCTTACTCCTGTAAAATTTTCTGAATTTATTAGCTTAGTCATTTTTTAAAAATACTTACATTTCTTAAGGACTGCAAGATGTAAAGGATGTTGTAAGATTCCTTAAAGATGCATATTAAAACATATGCAAATTCATAAGGTAAGTGTACTTTTAGTTGTCTCTACATTCCTTTCCTTTCTTCACTTATTTTGATCTATATCAGATGACATAGCATGATTTATTTGATTACTTTTTAAAGAATCCAGGAACTGTGATCAGGGAGTAACTTTTTTTCTAGAAGTATATTATTAGTCTGTAAGTGGAACAGACTACAGGACAGACTGTGTACCATCTCACAGCACTATTTAAACTAGGAATAGTCATGACCCAAAAATTCAAAAAAATGCAAACACAGAACTGTTTATATTTAAAGACAGCAATCAGAGTGTGAATGTTACGGTAAGAATGTATTTATTGTTCGTTGGCTAGACTACATTAGAGTTTGCAATACACGCATAAAATTGACTCCAAGTTTCTGGAACAGTACCTTTCCACCAAAGTTTTGGGAGTGGTATCTCTTACATTCAAGATTAAAAGAAAATATAGAAGGCCCAAAATGTTTATACTTCTGAATTTTGCAAGTGAGTTGTGGAAGTGTTTATAAGCAGTACACATGGTGAAATTATCACACTTATCAGTACGTAGCTTCCACCTAAACTAATCTCTCTGCACTGCTGATTATTAAACCACTTACACAAACAACAGCAGATTAAAGAAAAAAAAAAGGCAAACAATAAACCGAAATAAAACCCCACTTACTTTCCGTTTTTCTGCTGACAGTCATGCTGTGTTCCAGATCCTCTAGTATTCTGTATTCTACCCTGAAATCACTCTTCTTATTATAAAGAAGTCCACTTTTGTCTTTTTCTATATTTGCAAGCCTAGAAAAAAAGGGTGCCGCAGTGAGAGGGCACGAACACTCAGCAAAGCCCCGAAATTTTCTAAGGTTAGCATGCAGCTGAGGCTATGTCAACAGGACTGTCTGAGATTTTTTACAAATCCCTGGTTTGTTCCTACAACTGTTTTCAAGGAAAATCTTTCTGCAGTTACAAGACTACACACCAAAGTAACTCAAGAACTTGGACGAGAGAAAGAAATTAACAAGGAAATCACCTCGCTGATAGGCAGCGGTTCACACACTGAAATAGCCTGAAATTCTATGTGTCCTCACGATCTGAAAGCCTTACGAGAATTTTCCCGGAAAAGTGCAGGCAGACAGGCTGTATTAATACAGTGGCACACCTAGATGGAGCCCCAGCACAAACAACACTACAGAGGGACAATGAGGCACAGTTGGATGGCATGACTCATTTCAAGCTGCTTAGGAACATCTACATTACCTAGCAGTCAAATTTGGAGCCATATCCCAGCATCCAGGGTGAAGTCAATTCAGTCAGACAGTGTAAAGCACTGCTGTGAGACTTAAGTGCCACTGTTCATTCTGGATTCACAACTACAAAGGTCTCCTTCAGCCAAGTGGCTACACCACTATTCTGCCATCACTATTCCTCATAAAGCTCATCCATTCAAGAAGAAAATTCCCTTTTCTTTCAGCCACCAGTGTAGTTGTTACCAGCACTTAGTCAAGATGTAGGGAAACAGATTTATATCACTTCTGTGCCTGAGCTGTCTTGAACCCTCATTTTCCAAAGCAGTGGCCTAAATATTTTAGATGAAGTCTTTCAGTTTTCTCTGAAGGAGCTGTTGTAATGCTGCTGCAATTCCCCTTTTGTTAGTATGTCTTAAGGGCTTTAGTTCCTTAGAAGTGTAAGCACAGCTGAGTAGGAAAACTGAGAACTCAATTGTGCCACACACACAC
This sequence comes from Manacus vitellinus, assembly GCF_001715985.3. Taxonomy (NCBI): domain Eukaryota; kingdom Metazoa; phylum Chordata; class Aves; order Passeriformes; family Pipridae; genus Manacus; species Manacus vitellinus. The sequence goes on along the minus strand of NW_021940917.1, from coordinate 7,678,751 downwards.
TTCCTTTTTTGTGCACCTAAAGCAGTTCTTACTAAACAAGATGACTGGCCGAAGTCCAAATAGCAGTAAGAACAACAGGGCATTTTGGAGCTTGTAAGCCTATCCTGAACTCCTGTAACAACCACAGTAATTTTTCTGAGCTCCTGAAAAGGAAACCTTAGCCTGAAGATTTCATTACTATATGTTCTTATTTAAACATCAAGTTAATGCTACCTCCAGAACAGAATGAAAACATACTTATGAAGTGTTTAACTTACTGAGCTTTTAGCTTTTCTGCACTTCTTATGAATTCAACTTTCTTAGCTGGCTGAGCTTTCATCTTCCAGTTCTGAAATTGCAGACCAGCACCTGCAGCGCTGGAACAGCCCTCATTCTGTAGATAACAAAATAAAGTATTATTCACAACCAGTATTTTTTTAAATGCTCGTTCGTTAGTTTTAAGCAGACAACACCACAGTGCAGAGTGACAGCACCACTTCTGTTTTCTGCTGGCGCCAGTCAACTAATTTCCAGCCGCACAGGTACGAAACTGGAGTGACGAGTGACGGCGGGCTGGTGACCGCACACAAAAAAGCACTCCTTCAACAGAGAAATGAAACATCACCGGCTTGCTTTAGCAGAGGCTGCCATTCCGCGGCCAGCCCCACAAACCCGCGCTGCTTCCTACGTGTTCCCGTTGGAGGCTCATCCCTCCGCCCCGCCGGGACACCGGGAGGCCTTTACCTGTTGCTGCCCGGCGGCCGCCGCCAGGGCCGTGGCCAGCGCGGCCATGTTGCCGCCGGCTGCGCTGAGGGGAGGGGCGGCCGCGCCTGTTCCTCACACGATTTAACTCTTTTTTTTCCCTTTCTCAGCTGCCGTAGGGCTGGTGTTGCTGGCCCTGGTTTCGTCTGTGTCGAGATGTAAGGCTTTGTATTGATTGCTCTCTTCAGGAAGACTGGAATGTGCCCTCATTGTCCTGTCAGAATGTAAAGAGTTCCACGTTATCCAGTAAATTTTTTTGGGACTCTCAAGATCACGTTTTTCACTCATGTTTTTACGAATGAAAGTTTAAAATGAGTTGCCATTTAGCATTTATGTGGAGTGGAAATAATTAATCATGCAGTGGCTCTCCTAGCTAAAGAGATTTTAGGAACTGGTGTTTTCCCAGCTGCAGAGCACAACAGCACTCATAGATGCTGGCCGGGCTGCCTAAGCTGAAGACACTTTTTTGCCTAATTTATGTTTTTAACAGCACTTTCCTGATGCATTTTCCTCTTCATATTTTTTGACTGTACTAATATTTGTTCTCTTTGTATTTGGTGAACGGGAATTAAAAAGTAAAGGAGAACAGTTCAAAACCTGAAAATAGTTGTCAGCATAAATTAAAGAGGATTGTTCTCACAGATTGTTACCTGGAATGGCTTGTAAAAGTATTCTCTCCATGGCAGTGCTTCAAAGTCTTCTTTACCTTGACCTTCACTATTGGATGTAAGAGGAAAAAGTTGGTAGTGTTAGTATTCGCTTTCTTTTGGTGATTGTCAGCCCTTCCAGGTTTTGTTGCTGTGATCAACAAATTGGCCACTGGCCAGGGACTGCCCCACTGGAAGCACCTGTTTTCAGCAAGCATTTAAGTAAGGTGTCTCCACTCATAGTGTAATTCAGATACTGCTCAGTTGTTCACCAGTTTCCAGATAGACAATCCCTATTATTATTTGCCACACGCTTTACTTGTGAGTTACTCAGAATCCCGAGAACTTTACGCAGTTGTGCTGGAAACCATTTGCAGGGATATTTCGGGTATCAGAGCAGAGTTAGACTTGGTTACTTCTGGCTTTGAGCACCAGGGAGTCAGACATCAAGTTGTGATGCTGGTATAAAGATGAACCTTTGCTTCCAGCTGTGTCAGGACATTACTTCATTCCCTTGGTGGAGTAGGACTCATCTCATCCCCAATATGCCTGCAGTGGGTTGACCTTGACTGGGCACCAGATGTCCACAAAGCTGCTCTGTCACTCACTCTGCTCAGCAGGACAGGGGCAGAAATAAGATGAAAAACTCATTGGTTGAGGTAAAGGCAAACGCCACTCTCAGAAGCAAAGAGAAGCAAAAAGATTTATTCCCTCCTTGCTCTTAGTAGGTGATGTCCAACCACCTGTGGAGGAGTGTGGCCCCAGTACATATTGCAGTTGCTTTAGAAGGCAAACACCTTAATAAAAAAATACACCACACCTTAACATTTGTTTTTACAACATCATATGGTATGGAATATCCCTTTGGTCCTTTTGGGTCAGCTATCTGAACTGTGTCCCAACTTCTTGCCCACTCCAAGCCTACTGGCCTTTAGGGGAGATGTTGGGGAGAGAGCCCTGATGCTTCCTGAGCACTGTTCAGCAATAGCCAAACACTGGAGTGGTCTCAACACTGTCATGGCTACAAACACAAAGCACAGCTCTATGTGAACTGCAACAGGGAATGTTAACTCCATCCTAGCCAGACCAAATACAATGCCACAACTCCTGGATGACCTCTGTGCCCTTTTTGTAAACAGGTAATCTAAATCCAGAAGAAACAAGCTAGATAATTACATAATTATCTCCTGACCTGTCCCACATTCTTTCTAAGCTTAGTTTGGTGTTTGAAGGCCATGAATCCCTGACTTTTCTGCGTGTTTTGCTTCATAAAATATTTCAGGATTTTGCAAAAATGTGAAACATGGAAATACACAAAATAAAAGATAAAGCTGTTAAGATTTAAAGTAACAGGGTATACATAGAACAGAAAAAAAAGACGAAATAACAGGGAAAAAATCCCATTAACCTGGAAGATGCAGTGCTAGCAGTCAAACAATTGATCACAGTCACTTTATTTATGCAGGAGGCCTTCTGTTGTAGTGTTGGTTCAGAAGTATCTGATATTTTCTGAAATTCTTCAAGCCAAATAGATAAAAAGGACTGCACCAGAACATCATATTCCCATCCGTGAGATCCTTGAGGAAACCACCTTTCTTACCGGGAGAAATAAGTATCCACTTTTTGGAGTGGGTTGTTTTTTTTTAATTGGTGCCTCTGAGACCTCAGCAGGAATGCATTAGGACAGTTGTATTAAGCAGAAAAGACAGACACTGTTAGGGAATCAAAATCAAAGCGGTTTTAAAGAGAACAAGTAAATTAATGATCAGAAAAAATCAAAACCTTTAACTCTCTGAGTACAACTATCAACTTGTGAAGGTGTTCATAACATTGTCTAGTTATCCCACACCTAGCAGAAACACCTAGTTGCTGCTAACATGGGCTCAACTTGTGTTTTTGTTTCTGAAAATGGTATATCCACTCTATCCTAGCCTTTAGTTTGCAGATCAGAATTGAACAAACTCAAAACATCACTCATAATAAAAAAGAAAATATGGAAGCAAGTGCTAAACAAAAGCTATTGCTGGTACATAGATGATATGTGCTTATTCTGGGGACCTGTAATAATAGATTGGGAGGAGGGGTGGATAAGCAGAGTTGGGAGGTCACCTGATAGGTACACCAGCAGTGAGTGCAGTAGTGCAGATGTGAGCAAGGATCGTACAGTTCTTTACTACGAAGGCAGGCTGCTTTCATTTCTTTAGCTTTTGTCCACCAGGTGTCATCTGAGAAGCATCTGATAGCTACTAAGGGCAGAGCCTGCATCCAGCCCTTTAGCTATCTCTCTCTCTATTTACGGGATGATCTGGCCACATATTGACACCATTAGCTCCCCTTTATTTGATAAGAACAGAGTCTTGTCGCTTCTCACTTTGAGACCTGGCCTGGGGTGCTAGCAGACCTGACAACCTGGACACACAAAGGTTTGTTGCTCTGCAGCTGTAGCCCAGTGTCAGTGCCCCCCCCAGTACCTTTTCCTGCCACTGCCTAACTTGCCCCAGAAATTGAGAAACTCCAGACTAGGCAGTGGCATTATAGATTCCTTTTCTGTTTCCCAGATGAGTCCCTATTCCACTCACCCTAACTCATTTTCTCATAAAGCTGTGCTTTAGGTACCTGCTTGGTGGCATGAAGGCAAGGAATATAGGTGGCAGGAAAAATAATTTTAAAAAGTTTCCTCTCCTCCCCTCGCCTTGGCTCACCTCACCTCGCCTCCCTTCCTCTCCTTCCCTTCCCCTGCTTGAAGTCTAGATTTCACACTAAAATTGAAGTGGAAGACAAAAGAGGAAATGAAACAAAAATCTGGACAAACCCAAGAGTTCCAAATGAACAGGAGCACAAAATTTTAATTTCTTCACTTTCTCATGATTTATAGCTATGTAAATGAAAACTGGATAATTATTCATCTTATTCATTCCTTTTTTACTCTAATTCTATATTTCCTTTTTTTCTCCCCATTCTCTAGAACTTTTTAATATATTTTCATGTTATCTCCCATTCTTGCCTCTTTTGTAATTACGTCCTTATTCATCTCCCTTTTGTTATAAAAGGAGAAGGAAAATGTTTCCCACAACTGTACTCAAGACAAACAAGAAGAGATTGCAGGCATGCCAGCAAACAAACAATTCCTAATGTGTTGCTTAAGCCTCAAAGGTTTTCTTGAAAATCATTTGGAATGTGATGAAGGTGCTAGTTCTGAGTTCAGGTCCTAGTGTTCCAAAATACTGTCCTTAGATCTGGCAAGCAGAGGACAGAAATGTGCTCTGGCAAAATTACAGAAAATTTTAGACTTGGCCAAACCTCAACACAGCAGAAAAGTTGGATGCTGTCCCTGGTACACATTTGTAGATTCAATCAACAACCTTAGCAGCTGCTTGTGTTTGAAACTGGCACAACTCTATAGGTCACACTACTACATCAGTCATGCTGGGGCTTTAAGACGTTACTCAGCAGCTGTCTCTGCCACTTCTTTTTCATCATGAGTTTTTAGTTTATCAGCAGCTATGCTGCTCTTCTGTAATGTTATTAATGCAATCAAGTGTGAAGGACTTTCTTTTGGCTTTTCTTTGGCTTCTGCAAAAAACTGGCAGCCTACTTTGGGCTGTCAGGAGCTCTTCTTCTCCCTGTCACTTAGAGGCCAAGAGCCTAGTAACTCAAATATGTCAGAGGCAGATAAATCAGAATGTGTTATCAGTCAGGTTCTCTAGGGAAGCATGTCCTTCAAAAAAGAAAGGGATTCCTAGATGCATGAGTAAAATGACTAGCTGGCAAAGCTGACCTATAATAGGAGCAAGTGCAAGGATATTTGTGCACAAAAGTAAAACTGACATACACAAATAAAGAGAACCGCCTGGTCTGTCACAAGTGCATGGATTAGCATTGCTACAACTGGAAGTGTTTAAGAGTTTCAGCACTAATTTCATAATGAGCACATTAAAAGTCCTAATTTTTATTTCTCTCAGTTCTGGTTGCTACAGCTTGCTGCGGTAGCTATGAGAGTTGAGTGATTAAATTAGTAACCAGAGTTAAATTTTTAATCAGAATTAAAAAGATACAGTTTAGAATGTTGTACTTCTACATTTTTTATTTGTAGTTACTGTAAGTCCTTATGCTTAAGCAGCTGAATGAGCATGAGTGTGACTTGGGACTCTAATTGCACAACCAGTACAGCAACACATATGTCAGTCACAGTCACAGTTTTTTCCTTTGTTTTTCTGGATATATGACTGAAAGATACAAGACACACTCACTGCTAGTTGACATGGAAACAAGTCTTTGTGGTTTGAAAAGGGAACAGATAAACAAAAAGTCCATTTACAGAAAATAAAAAAAAAATATTGTCAAAATTCAGATTAAAAAATAAACTTGACATGGGGACAACATTTACTATTTTTATGGCCACCATAAGGCTATCCCAGTTTCACAAATTATCCTGGATTTCAGTACCAGAGAGTTAAACATTGTGGGTTTCACAGATCGACTCTTGCAATGAAAACAAGCAGTTTGCTAGCAGATTTTCTTTGACCAACACCCATTTATCAAAGAGATGCAACTTCCAGACCATATTAAATATTGCCTCTACTTTTACACCTGGCTTCAGAACAGTGTACTATAAAATGTGACAGTACCAGTCCATGCCAATATTACATCAAGTAAAGGTTTGGGCAAAAGATGAAGTAAAAATTTGTAGGCATAAGATAGGATCTATTTAAGAGGAAAGGATATGGTGAGGACCTTCAACACATTGTCCTGTTCCCGTGCTCTTTCCTGCTATCTCTCATGTGGAGTGTACAGTCTCAAAGTCATGTTATGCTGGCATAAATACTCCTGGTTTCTGTCCTGTTCATGCCCCAGTGAAGTCAGTAGAAATGTTGCTGTATGAACAAGTTGACACAAAAAGCATTTATGTCTAACTTGATGCATTTTGCTAGGGTTTTTGACAGGTTTTTCACCCCCAAACACTACAGAAGCAATATTGACAAGCAATTCGAGAGGAAATAGAGAGCTCCGGAGGCTTTAAGGTCTTTCATATTGCCTTAATTTTTAATTTTTAATTTTCCTTGATTTTAAACCGGTGCTTAGAGTGAGAAGACATCCAGTGGAAAAACTTGAAAGCAGGCAACAGGGAGACTACCTGTTACATACACAGGAACTGATCTGGTAGCCTGGATACCATTGACACCAGTGTTGCAGTTCTCAGCATAGCTCCAGGAAGCTGAGACTGTGAGAAGAACCCAAAAATACTCTGCGTAGATGATCTGCAGATGTGTTTGAAGACATTGACCTCTTACATATTTGTCCAACAAGAAGCACAATGTAACATAAATATTTTTTTTCTCTTGGATTGCTACTACTGCATAGCTACCTTAGAATAATCTGCATAGGCATTATTGATTCCTGTCTGCAGTAGCCTGAAATTAGAAAAGGTTTGAAATGAGCCAAAAGGGAAAATTAATCCCATGAGCATTTTTACTCCAATGAACCTTTTACTCTTCTTTTGGAAACCTCTAATGTCAGGCAAGTGTTGTGCTAACAGGGGTTGAAAATGGTATAACAGTAAGTGACCCAGGGTCAAACTGAGATTAGCAATTACATTGTGTTCTTGTATTTTTTATTCTTTCCTATTTGTGCTTTTTGCTTTTCTTGGGGTATCAGATTTTTGTGCCTTTTAAAGTAGAAAATGACAGCAAAGCACTTTTGATTAATTCATGCCTGTTCTTGCCAAATATCAAGCTGTTGTTTTCAGTGAAAATGAACAGACTATCAAGGTGTACGAAACACAGTCACTTGAATGTAGGTGAAGATAATTTTTACATGTGTAATGTGATATCAAATGTGTAAGGTGCTGGAAACAGCTGGAGTGAAATAGCTCACGGTGGAGGTGCAGTGACAGAGGATGTCACTCCTGCCTCCAGCACAGCTGCTCAGGGGGCTTGAGGCAGGTCACGTAGACACCACTGGCCCCTACACGGAACATGCATCCAGTGTGTAGTGCTTGGGGAGCTTGTGTGGATAGTGCTGGGGCATTGCCACACATCTTAGGAACAACTGTGTTGAGAATTGCATGTCAGCATTTGTTCAACCACTACTTTGGAGCACACAAGATCAAATAAATAATCAAATCTGCATTTGTGCTGGGCCTGCTGTTAGACACAACTGTAAAACACATGATTTAGGAAAAAAACCGTGCAAACATATGCAAACACATGGAGTGTGCGTATAGTATCTTAACCCTGTTAACATGGACCACAAACCTGGAGGTCGCACTAGTCTTCTGTTAGATAATCCACAGAAATGTGTTTGCTTGGAAAAAAAACCAGCATTGTGGGGCACAACAGAGAAAGTGAGGGATGCATGCTTAATTTCTCCTCACAAACAAGCTCTTATATCAGGCTGAGCCATGCTTCAGGCACTGATAAGGAAATGCAGGAAGTCATACAATGAGATCTTTTCCTTTAATGAAGTCTGTAAGAAGGGGTAATGCTGCTGATTACACCTCTGAGAGGAAGCAGCCTGCCATATATACTTTTGGAAGATAAGAGGCGTGAGAAATGCGAGAGGCCTAACTATATGTTACAGAACTTTCTGTCAGATTGGGGAAAGAATACGTAGTACAGTAGATATCATATTTATAGAATAATACAAACAGATGGGACTGTTAGCAGCAAGAATAATTCATCAGCAGACAGGCCAGGATAATTAGACGGTTTTATCTGTGTATGAGCAAAACCCAAAATCTAAAGGTCAAGCTGAGATTACAAGTGGTTTTAATGCTGGTGAGAGTAGTGTGCTCACAAAGCCAAATGGGTGTCCTGGTGTAGGCTGTTCTGCAACACTGCTGAAAATAGCAGCCACAGGTTTCCACTTTTTTCTGTGTTTCCCATGGATAGTAATCACAGGCACCATCTACTTCCAACATAAATCTTCACAGGACACTTCCAAACTCCACTCAGGTGGGTTGTATCTAGAACTAAGGCAGCACTAAAGATTACTTAAAGCCACTTTTGCCCCTCCTGCTTTCCTCCTTGCCTTCTGGCTCGGTGGTACTTCAGTACCCACAGGAGAAGGAACCAAAAATGAGCTGTAGGATGCCAGGGCTTTTCTCTTGTCAAAAGGCACATGTTTGTAAAGTGATGAATACATACTTGGGAGTGCTATATTAATAAACAAATGGCAGTTACTACACAAGCCAAACAAAATATAGATGGGCACCTTTTGCAGATATTTAGCCGAAGCTATGTTGAGAGAGATATTAAACCCCTGAGTATACAATAGTCCATTTAGAAGCATATTATCAATTGGTACATGATGAAGGCTGGAAAACATCCCTAAAGTTCAACATTCCCTTGGAAACTATTTCACTGCACAATTACACCATTAAGCAAACTGTTATGTGCTCTGACAGAACTTCTCAGGGGATTTTCTCCATTTCCAAGCAAAGTTCATATTTCTCTTTTTTCCCCCCATAGTGTCATTTTATTCATTGGAGAATTCCAGTAGGATTGAAAACACTGTCTCTCCTTCTGACTTCTTGTCAAGAGCTATTTCCATTATGTTTTCTTTTAAGGAGACCAAGTGTGGATCCTGACCATTCCTGCAAGTCAGATTACACTATCAGAGCATGCCACTCTATTGAGAACCTTTAGTATCCCAGTTACAATGCTGAGGATAACTACAGTTTATGACAGGGCACTATGAATTGTCTGACCCCTGCTGTGCATGAGACGAATTGTCCTTTTTTTTCGACTGTACCTCTGTTGACCTTCTCAGGTTTTGTTTCTAAACTGGTGTTTTTCTGTCACAGCAACACAATGAGCACTCAAATGAGTACCATTTGCTGGGATGTGGGAATACCCCTGTTGCAAATGAACGTGCAGTGAGTCACACTGATGCTCTGACACTGATGATTTAATGTGATTTGAAAAGTTTCCCTGCTTGGAGAACTACAATGCAGTGAGATGCATGGCTTTAGCATCTTTGCATCTTTGTGTTGGAGGCCTCTATTAACTCAGCAGCACATCCACACTAGAATTTCAGTACCTCTTCAAAACAGAAGCAATCCTTCTAACAACCTGCCTGTGTGTTCTAGATCCTGCCATGCATTAGAGGTCACTTTGTCTTCTCCCAAAGTCAGCTAAAATGACCCAGAAGGATTTTCCCCATGTACCCATCTCTCAGGTAGCAAAGAGCTGACATTTTGTCTCTTTCATTCCCCATCTGCTCATTGCCCACAGCTGGGGGACAGAATATTTGGAAATGTAAGAAGCTATATATCTGGAAACTGCTGTGTTTGTTGGGGATCTGGCATGGTGAGTTCCACCATGCGAAACACAGTTTACCTACAGACCAAAAGCTGTGGTTCTCCTTTCCATTCTGCCTTCAGTCTCTTTATGGGTGCAATCAATATGGTCTGAGTGTCTGCCAGGTTATTTTTCACATCACAGTTGCTTCTATTGTGTTTGCACTAATAAAGGCTCCTGCAAGGGTAAGGGGAAAGGCACAATGATGTGTCCTTAGCCATGAAGTCAAAAGGAAATGCTGAGCCTTTCAAATCTGACTCTTAAGTGTCCTGTCACAGCTTACTCTCAGAAATACGCAAATGGAAGTGACCAAAACATATTTAAAGCTCTTACATGGCTTTGCTTTTATCAGGTGAGATTGTACTTGGGTGGATGAAGAAGCAGGTGCTGACATTGCCCTTCCTACCACTGGTACTGGACCATCTGCAGGAAATAAGAGCTGTTTTTTGGCCATGGGGACACTAGTTCAGACTGAGCCTGTGCCTGTCTGCTGTGTCATGTCACTTATAGTGTATGTTAGTATTAAATCCTAGTCCAAGTGTCAAATCCCATAACCAGGTACATGCACAGGTAACTTGACATGGCTGAGTAGGTCCCCCATAAAACAAATACTTGTGGTCCAAGACTCCAAGGTACTGAGGAATATGTTACACAATCCCCATCCCAGTACTTCATTGGTAGCCTCAGGACACATTCTTGTGGGAACCTACTGATACATATATATGTTCTGGTTTTAAACACTTCTAAAAATAAGCTTAACTATCATTTCTTATCTGACAGTTCTATCTTATCTCTCTTTATTGTACATTATCAGAATGCTTTCCTTATATTGCTATGTCTGGTGTGCCAGAAAGGTTAAAACCCTGTTTATAAAGGTTGCAGAGGAGCAAGGAAATTTAAAGAAAGATAACTGCTTGGGTCACAATCAGCAGTTAGAGGAAAGGGAATTTACAGATGCATGTGCAACCCCAGTGCAACTCCTGAGACTTAAGGCACAGGAACTAATGTTAATCCAAAACATAAACATCAAATTCTTCCAGTTGGTTTTTATCTATAATAGCAAAGCTTAGAACATTTCAATCATGGTGTGGTTCAGTGTGCTAATTAGTGAGTCAGGCCATGGCTCTCAATATGCACTTCTTCTGAGTTAGGCTCCATCTGACCAAAACAATGTTGCATTAAACACAGCATCCACAAATAAATGTGATACAAAATCATACTGATTGACCAAACCCCAGACCGGTGTCTGAGATGTCTAAGCATTCCTCCCGATGTGTGGTAAACCTTCTGTGGGAAGCACCTGAGATGGCAGGAGCTGTCAGAGCTCATGAAACATCATCAAGCCTATCTGTTTTCTCTCAGTAAATGCCATTTTCTCTCATGCTACAACCAGTCCTGAGGACATTTTCGCACTGACTGCACACGTGTATGCCATCTGCTGGGTGCTGACTGGGAGGCAGGGACACTGCCTATGCAGTTTCCCTGCACCATGGAGGGTAGGCCCACCTTGGGCTCTTTTGTTCCGAAGCCAAATGCTCCCCATCTGAACTAAAGCAGGTGTTGCCCTTATTATAAAGGCTAGTAATTAGCAATATTGATAAATTTACTTGCATTTACATTAGTACTCTCAGTGGATATAATTGAAAAGCTGGTTTAAAGCAGTTACTGTTGCATTTTCATTTGAACTGGCTGAGCAAAAGCCCATTGTCTAAAAGCCAGAGGTGGATCAGTATTACAAATTTTATGCATTGCTTGCAGAACTGTTCCAGAAAACTGCACACTCTGAAAATATTAATGACGTAGCCGGAAACCAGATTGTAAACACTTTTGATGCATGTGAAATTAGGGGGCTTAACTACTGTTATCTTCAGAACTGCCTAAATGGTTAGCAGACCAGAGCATAATTGTGTTTATGTTTTGAATAAAATACAATCCAATATAAAGATTAACATAAATATTTAAGCTGAAAAAAGTCTTAAATGTCTTCTGGAAAATAAAAATAAGTAATATTGAAAGAGAAATTAATCAAATAATCTAATATTGAACTGGTCCTATAGAATGCCTGTTCACATTTTGGAAGTTTTATGCACAGTCCAGAAATGTGTAGGCCTCTCACTCTTGATAATATTGGCAAAAGTTTGATTTCTAAGTACAGTTTAAAGTTCTGTCTGTAGAAATGTAAGAATGTAACACCCGGACTATTCCAATGTAAATCAGGAAGAGAAACATTAATTCTGCTGTTCAAGACGTCTCTTTCATTAGTCTTAAGGACATTTTAGTTTTCCTTGCCTTTTGTCAATATATTAAATGTCTTCCAGAAACTTACCTTAAGGAAGAATATTAACACACTTCCACAGTATCTAGAAAAAAATCAATACCGTGCTATAATGTCTGCTCTAAAGTGCATCAAATATCACAATGCCTGAGCAGCAGCTCAAATTATCTAAATAAATACGTGGACCTCTGCTCTCTAGTTTTTATTTGTTTTTACTGCTGCAGTTTGAAAGTATGTTTAAATATCAATTAAAATGTTAAAAGCATTAAATGAGTCAACCACAGAAGTCAGTGTCCCGTCAGAAGAATGACATGAGAGACATGCAAGGCAGTTCATAGGGGAAGACAAGACTTGTCCTCTGCTCTTGCATGTGGCAAATCCCTTTAAGGCAATGACTGAGCTTCTGAGGGGCTGCCTGAGGGGGAAATAAGACAGGGAAAGGCTGCTGGAAAACCACAGCCAAAGCTCACGGGGGAATAACCACCCTGCAGCAGAGCGCCCACCATGACCTGGAAGCTCCAGTTGGGACAAAGGCAGAAGTTGTCCCCAGAGGCTGTTGAAGGGCTGCTGTTTTGGGATTGTGGTGAGAACCTGCTCGTGGGATGGTGACCACCTGGAGACACATGGCTGTCCCAAAATAGCTTCTAAAGCTGACAAATGGACTGCAGACATGCTAAGTACATGTGCTTGTCAGGTACCTCTTTACTGGCATCTGACAGATATTTGCAGAAAAGGACTCCATTGTTGTTCTCTGCATCATATAACTCCCGCTATGAATTGCATACTTTAAATTTAGCTTATTGATCTTTTTAACAGGAGAGGATTTACCTTTTATCTTACCTGGGTTTTTTTTTTATTTTACCTTTGCCAGCAGAGGCCAAACATGTTAGATATTAGAGGCCAAACCTGACTTTCCTAAGTAAAATAAATTACTTTTGGCAAATAAAGAGGTCATTAGATTAATAGGGATTATTTTTATTTCCTTTGATTGAGTGCAGTTCATAGCAGACATAAAATTATTTCCTTCAGCTCAGCCTTTCTGCTGGCTTAGGAAGCTGCAAGTGTGCTCCTACAGCTTGACTAACTAATATTAGAGTTTTAACTTTTGGGTATCTATTTAACTTCTCTTGTGTCCCAGAATTTTCTGCATGTAGTAAGCTAATTCTGTTTTAATCAGCACCTTTTTTGGCTGGTGTTCTCTTGTTGACTTCTACACAGTTGATCTGGTAGACCCAGCTACGGGTCCCTCCCTGCTGTTGAGGGACCTACTACCTACAGCAGGGGCATTTGCAGTAGAATATGTTTCAGACAAGCACAGATCTGCCAGGAATCCTATTTAAAGACCCAGGTGCTGCAGCCTGAGGTGTTAAAGTAATTAATTTCTTTCTGGTTAGTTAGAGCTAGTTTAATGTTAGCTGGGGAATGAATAGACTGCCACCATGAAGAGAGCTGGTGATAATATAGGCAGATGTCATGCCAGTGAGACAAAAAAAAAAAAAAAAAAAGAGCCAGGGATATTCAAGTGGTGCCTCAAATGTTGTGGTGTGGGAGAATATAATAGGAAGGCCTGATCCAGCACCTCTGGACTTAGTGATGGTCCTTTTATGGCTTTACTCCTACAGGGCCTTGGATACAAATAAGAGCTGGAAAGTGTTTGAAAAACATTACTTTGACAAATAACAATAATAATATAATCCCTTCCTTTTCATAGCAGGCTTTCCTTTATGCCGTTTTGCTTTCAGTGCTTGCTAAAGGCACCTGTGATTTTGCACCTTCTGTGCAAATAAATTCATGGGACCTTACTGGAAGTGTGTGCATGAGCTTTAGACATACCCATGCAAAGTCTAAGCCTGAGCAAAAGTTAGGATTTGTAAAGCCACTTGAAATGAAAGATATTTGCAAATGCAAATGTATATAGTTATGGTAATTTCTTTCCTGATATGGCATGACACTTTTCTCTTAGGAAATTTTACTTCCTCACAAAAAGTGTGTAGATATCCCATTAATTACAATCAGAGAAGACAACATAAATATAGATGAAGTTTTCCTTCAGACACCAGGACCTAAATGCAAAGAAGCAAATTGTTCTGTCCTGTTCTTAATGGGAGTACACTTTAAAATTAATCTGAAAATACTTGCCAATAAATTTGCAATTGCTAAGACTATAACTGTATTGGGACTTTAGTTTTGCAACATTTTTATGGGCTGAATGTTGACACCTCTTTAGAAAAGCATTTTTGTGACTTACATTTGAAATTACATGCAGCCAAGCTGACAGTGCTACAGACACAGTCTCAGCTGTTAGAGCTGCCTGCAAAGCTCCAGACTGTGCTGAAATGTCTCTTTGATAATGAAGGGTGACCGTCTTACAACTTAAAATAGAAGACATATATGTTTTGTTTCCCATATGCCTTTAATACCTTATTCAATGTAAATACTGTGAAATTACTGGGTCTGCCGCGGAAAAAGTCACAGAGGTAGAAAGAAGTCATCAGTTCTGAATTTCTTGGTAGTAAAGCTGTAGGTGCTTGCTGGCTGTTTGCTGTGCCCAGAACTTTTGACCGCATGGCTGACAGAGGTCTGGCAGTGCACCATAAAGAACATTTCACAGGCCTACACAGGGTAGCTACATGTTGGCTCATCATTAGATATATTTATTTTGTATAAAAAAAGAAAGAATCAAAAACTAATTTTCAAACAAAAGAAACTTCCTCAGCTAACGGGGAAACCGTGAAGACTTGCCACAAGAAAAAATCTCAAGCATGTATTTAGGGTTTAAAAAACGTGTTTTCCTATGTCTCTGTCCAGAAGGGGACGTTTTCTAAAACAGTGTGGAAGTTACTGAGTGTGGTTTGGGCCAGACTGGGAGGCTGATAATCTTATCTGGCAAAATAAAGGCAGTTTAGTAATCTCGTGGGAAGGGTCTTGCAGTAACTTGTGCACCAGAGAGCTGTTGACTTTGACAGTAAAAAACATACATTCAGTGTGATTGAGTGGTGAGGGTGAATGTATGTGATAGTAGGCCTAGAAAGTCAGTTATCAGTAGGATTGTTATTAGGGATGTTGGGATTAAAACTCATTTGTGTAATTTTGTAATTAGGTGAACGAATCTTAGTTCAGGGGTGGAAAGGTGGTTGGCAATTCATTGGTTGTCAGGTGTGGGAAGTAGTAGGGCAGGGAATAATATTGAAAGAAGAATTAGGGGATTCTTAAGAGGGATGGGCTTGTGAATTGGTCAAAGAAGCTTAAATTCATGGTCATGTTCAAGGGGTAGTTTTTGTGGTTGTGAGGGGTTTGTTAGAGGGGAAGTTGGGGGGGGGTGAATGATGGGATTTTGAGTTGAAAGATTAATGAGAAGGCTAGTCATGATGTTAATATAATGAACAGACCAGCTAGGCAAAGTCCACATGAGGTGGATGTGTGTGTGCAAATATGTGTTACACATTCTGTCAGTGTTAGTTCCCTTTTTATGGCAATCCAGTTTTGTATTGATTTTTTTTCCAGGATCTGTTATTTATATGGCATTATTATAATTATGTGCTATTATTGTTATTAATGTGGTAGCATTATTATAATTATGGTATTATTATCACAGGGTAATATTCCAACACCTGATATTTAGTAAACCATAGATGCATTTATGGTTCAGTATGGGAACACAGCTAATCACTATGCTCCCTGCAGGCCTGCTACTTTAAGTTTCCTACTCTGAAGCCAAAACAGGGGGCACATTTGGTTCAAATGATGATACTCTTGACTTGATTCCTGAATTTGTTTGCATCACATATGCATTCCATATTTACACATAAAAAGGCAGGATAGAAGAAAGTCCTGTGACTTGTCAGGTGGGAGAATGATGTACCATTAGGCTACAGAGCTCAGCTTTGCAGAAAATGAGCTTTACGTCAGTACAAAAACATGTTTATCAGATAGAATGTTCACCCACAAGTATCATTGCTCAATTTACCTTGCTTTTATCACATCACATAATTTACCAAGCTTATCTAGTGAGTGAAACAAGTGATTGACATAAAAGATTGCCCAAACAGAAAATGAACTTTGATCAATTATCGGGGAATACAAGCAAGTTACTGGATTTATTCATATCATCTTAAAGTAAAATAAATTATCTAGATTTTTGTCTCTTCTCTGGGGACTTGACACAGTCAATATCGAACTCAAATGAAGAGATATGGGGTTTTTTAAACCCACAAATCATTGTAAACCTGGATATAAATCAAGAAAAATAGACTGCAGCAATATATACTGCAGTGACTAAGCACTCTAGATTACACTTTTTCTATACTTCAAAAATCAAAAAAAGTGGTTGTTGGAAAGAAAGTCAGTAGTGTGAATGAAATAGGCCCATATGGGGTTTTTTTGAGCAGTCAAAAGTTATAGGTCAGTTTGATTTTGAACCAGCAATAGCACTATCCTATTACACTTGGTTCCATTTGATTTAGTTGGCTATGATTTACTCTTCAGCTGTTCTCCCATTCGCAGATGTGGCTTGGATAACTAATTACAACATGTAACTTTTTAACATGTTTTTTTTATTTAGCTGGATTGTGTTCTCCTGCTTTCTTTTATCCCAAGGGATTTAAAACTCATCAGAAGAGGGGCTGAAAACCACTTGGATTTCTATGGGGCTGGGGTCATGTCCAGCCAATCCCTTACAGAGGTTCTAGAGGACCCCAGCTCCTTACATGCCAGAGCATTTGGAATTTAGAGCTTGAGACAGTCACTATCCTGACTTGCACCTGGCTTCTGAGGTGAGTCCACTTCCATTCTCAGCAGCCCAGGACAGTGCAGTTTGCCGCTCTGTAGTCACTCTCTGAAACATTCCATTTCACTCTGCCATCAGTCCTGTGAATGTGAATAAGTTTTCATAGGATCATGGAATGGTTTGGGTTGGAAAGGACCTTGAAGACTGTCTCATTCAAGCCCCCTCTGATGGGGAGGGACACCTTCCACTAGATCAGGTTGCTCCAGGCTCCATCCAACATAGCCTTGAACACTCCCAGGGGTGGGATATCCACAGCTCCTCTGGGCAACCTGTTCCAGTGTCTCACCACCCTACGATATGCATATGTTAGCTCGTATAGGTAACATGCAATCCACATTCTCTACCCATACAATTCATAGATTAGACCTACAGTCATGCTAATTTGATTTGATTTGAGGTGATATTTTCAGATAAAATAAGGCAGGCAATTTCACCTTTAACCTACTATCTTTTTCCCATTACTTTTAATTGAATTAATTGCAATGTATATTTGTAGGAAATAAGCTGTGATGATAAGCTTTATTAGTAAGAAGTCCACTACCCTCTTCCTTTTCATGAGCTGGGTGGGAGGCATTTTCCATCTGAATTTGACCATTGTTTAATGTTAATCTGATAAGTTTTGTGTCTTTCCTGGATTAATCATTATCTGCCTCCCTATCATTTCATTTGATACCAGGTTTGTGCAAATGGAAACTGATGACTCAGAAGGATTGTTCTGGGACTGGCTCATTAGACTCTGCAGAAAATACCACAATGGCTTTTCCAGAGAGGGCAAATGTGATTCCATGAATAAACACGCTGTACTAACTGGTAAGACCCGCTTGGTGTGGCTGGGCTTTATGCTCTCTGTGTGTGCGTATCTTCCTGCCTGCTTCTGAACCAAGCTTGTTTATGCAAAGGCTACTTGTGCAAATGAAAATGCTGTTGTTCCAAAGAACACAAGACAAGCAGTCAAACCGTGTATTGAGTTTCTAGTTGGCATAAAACCAAGACCTTGGTGCTTTGCACAAAGAGTTCCCAACTCATGAGTGCACAGTATGAGGGAAAGCAGCGACGGAATCTGTGATCAAAAAGCTTTTACATAGTTTGGAGTCTTAATTACAACAAACCCCCAAAAAGGTGCATTTACAGGTATGCCTATCTTTGTATTGTGAGTTTCTGTTATCAATACTGTAAATAGTTAACATTTGAAAACAAAGGTATAAAGGATTAGCACAGCAATAGTAAACATAGCAAAGCAGTGCTGTGGAGTGTCGCAAGGTAACAGAGTGGGAAACATATGAAATGAAACATCTATAAAGCTCGAAAACACCATATGTTGCTTTGCCAAGAACTCTAGCTATGCCACTTAACTGTGCTGAGCATTAGTCATGAAGCAAACCATCTTCCTGGGAGGGAATTGGAGTTAATAATCCTGCCTTAAAGAGGCTTCACAGTGCAAGAACTCTCTCCAACCGCAAGCCCCTAGTCTTATGCATCAGGGGTCATCACCCTTGTTAGGACTTCTTCTGTGGTATATCCAATAAAAATAAAGTTTGCAAGCCTACTTAAAAAGTGATTTCTAATGCACTTCCTAGGATACTATTACTCCACAAGCCATGGGCTATTAATATCCCTTGATGTCTTTTGGAAACAAAAGACCGTCCCTAGTGGGTGGTAGGTTTCTCCCAGCCCACCTTCCTACATCATGGGCAAGAACACATCTGGGAATCCAGGTGGCTTTGCCAGTGCCTTTCATTATACTGACTTGATTCATGCTGACTTTTTTTCCCACTAGGCAGATGTTGCCATTGCAAAGGGGCTCCAAATCTACCAGATTGCTTCTCGGAGTATCTCCCAGAGTTAGTGAAATCCCCAGGTAGCTTAAGGGGTGTGCAGGTGCGAGTGGTGTATTGTCAGTAACAACATTGACACCAAGCACCAACCTTCACTGATGTGAAGAAGGAGGTAAGATAAACCTCTGGTGTCACCTGTAATGGCATTTTGCTTTCCTGATTCAGTGACCACTGCAGAGCCTTGGCACTGTGTAGCTCAAACATGTTCCCCTCCCTCTGAAGGAAGCTGGAAATGCAGAGGTGGAGAGAGACTAAACAGTGAATGCTATTATACCACTCTGTGTTTGGCTATGATATATCTGTGTCTTTGATGCTGCATTTTGTTTGAAATAGCTTAGAAAAAGTCAAAGAATTGAGAAGTTACAGAGAAAAAAAGTAAGATCTGTGAAGCTAGAGAACAGCTTTCCTCTGATAGAAATTTGAACAATTTAAGACTCTGCAGACTGGAAAGGGGCAGAACTCAATGGTCTGTCAATTGTTGAGTGACTTAAAGGAGTTGGCTGTTTGTCACAGTCTCTTCCAACAGAAAATTTCAGGAACATCAACTGAAATACTCATAGGCAGATTCCAGACAAGCACAAGGAGGTGGCTTCTCACAAAATACACAGTTAACTTGTATCACTCGTTGCTGTAAGATATTGTAAATGATAAAAGTTGTTCAAATTTTCAGAATAACTCAGGATGTTGATGGGAAAGGTCTACCTAGGTTGTGCTAAAAACAAAGAAACCACTATCTAAAATTAGAAGAACTCACCAGGTTTTTCTAGGTCTTCCCCGCCCTTTTATCCAGACTAAAGAAGTCTCATCAAAAGTTATCTGGTCAAATTTTATGAAACTGTTTAAACCAGCTGGGCTGTTAATGATACCAACAGCTTTGGAATTAGTCAGTCATCTGTCCATTTCTGGAAAAATATTCATGACTGAAAAATGCTAGGCAGATATTCACAAGTGAACAAAAAAAAAAAAACAAACTGAATTTGTCTGTGACCTGGATAGGAAGATAAGTAAATCAACCTGTACACCTAAGTGTAGCTTTGAGAGTGAAACTTCTGATTATTGTCACACACTTATGAGTGTGCAAAGGCTTATGAAATCTGGTTTTGAAATGCACTGGACTGGCCTTCAATCTGAACTATGCACATGGTCTAATTAATTATCTTTTGAGCTGCTAGTCAGGTAGAAGTCAAAAGCAAAAACTGCAGCCCGAGAATGGGAAGGGAAGAAAATATTCATATGCAAGAAAAGAAGAGAGGGCCCAACAAGAAACCTATGCAGATGATGAACTTTACCCATCCACTTCTATCTGACCCTGATGAGAATGTTTCTGCTTGAGGTTACTCCTGCAGTCTTGTTCATGTCTTAACAATTTCTGGGGATTTTTCATTCATGTTCCAGGTGCTGTAATGGAATAGAAAATGTATGTGTAGCTGAACTGTGACATGAAATCTCTAGTATCCAAGGAAACAGAGAACATGTATGAGCAACTCATCTTGTAAAAAGTTAAACCAAATTATCTGTATCATTTTACTTGTCCAAGACACTTATTATCTTACGCAGATAAGCTGGTGTAAGGATATTTTAAATGTCAAAATAGAACCCACACTGCAAAATATAGATCCTAGTCTCAAGCACCCTACTTCTTAAGAGGGTTTTCATCTGTGGGCGTAATTTTGGCCTATTAAAATCACAAGGATGAATCACAGATCAATTATTTGTCTCCAAAAACCAGGATAATCTCTCAAGATGAGATGCTGATTGCAGATAGCTTGAAACTGGACATATTTTCTCTCAGCTTGCTAGTTCGTGCCTGCCTGTAATAAGGAGGATATAGTAATGAGGTGATTAGGCAAAAAATGAGATGTACTAGAGGGAAAATACTGAAATGGTATCAGTAATCTCAAAAGAACCACAAAGGAAAATGTCCCCTCATGTATTCACTACAGTTTATCTGCTGCTGCCCAGAAATGAGAACTGCTGATGTACTAGGAAAGCTGGTTCTGTCTAGAGCTTCCCATTCAGGAGGGCACTCACATTATGAGTAAAAATGAGGAGAAATATTTAGGTGAGTAGCATGGATAACTGGCTCCTTTTGATCTGCTTTGTGTAACCAAGGAAAGACCATATAATGCTATTTGTTCTGTTCCTTGCTTTTAGATAGATATATCAAGGCAGCATCATTATCTGGAGTTGCTATTTCAGTGAATAACAAGGTGCAGACAAACCAATAGGCGTAATGAAAAGGGTCCAAGATGGGTCACAGAAGCTGTTTCCGTGGCTTACTTTTAGAGTCAGGTAAAATAAGGAAAGAACAAATGTGAGATCTTAATGAATCAGTGCAAGAGAGAGGTGTGTTCTTTGTGTTAAAGTGTTGGGCTTTAGTATTGCCCCACAGCATGCAGGACTGCACACACACACTCGTGATGGGCTGACTGAGGTTGCCCTAGAGAATTCACATTTACCATAGATTTTTGAATCCGGGGAGAGATTATAGTCTACTGAGAGTCCAAATTGCCCAAATACATCATGACTTTTTCTTTTATCACCTATTGGGTGAAAAGTGGTACAGACAGTCCCAGCAAGTCCAAATGCATACATATACCTGTATGTGCACCTATAAGGGTATTCTCCTCTGAAGCAGAGAGCAGAAGACAAGGCTAAAAGGATCTGAATATAAATGTAGTCTCTATATAGGCATAAAAATTGCACTGTTTTTCAATGGGAAGAAGGTCAGAACCCCCTAACAGTGGTGCTGCAGCAGTGCACAGTCCATCCAGATTGTGAGGAGTCATGCAGACCCCTAGGAAGTCTGCAGCCTTATAGACAAATGATAGCTGGTAATGGAGGTAGCAATCTGACTATCTGCTTGCAAGTTAAGGCAATTAATTTCTAGACCTCCCTGGTGTGAGGGAAACCTAAGCATCTACAGAGGTGTGGGAATTCACAAGGAGATAGAATAAACCTTTGCAATCTTAAAGACTTCAAAGAGAATCCCATTATTCTGGGAGGGGATTAGTTTTTGCTGATCTAGGCAAGGTTCTACTTATTTGAAAAGGAATAAAATGGGTCCAACTGCATAGTCAGGACTTCCTTAGTCAGTACTCAGACCAGCAACCAGCTCCAGCAGCTGTGGTGGACACTGATACCTAACAGCTGCACCAAAATTAGCAATTAAACAGAACAAATTAATGTTTACCCCATGGAATTTGCTTGGCTTAGTCGCTATATGACTTAGAGTCAAAAAATGACCTATTGTGAAGATGCACTTTTATAGCCTGTGCTGAAGCCAATTCTCCTCCTGGACGAGTTCTACTTTTCAAACAATAATGCTCAAGGAATGGCTTGTCTGAGAAATTCCTGTTAATGTTTACAGTATTGCAGAGAAGAGGTTGCTCATTTCTCAGAAGAGCACCAGGTTCTCATTTTAGACCAGATCATTCTGTCACTCCTCTCCAAGTGAGTGGTTTCACGACCTGGGGGATTGCTTTCTGTGTCCCAGAACACTTTAAGTAGATATGGCAGGAGGCCATAAGACCTTTATTGAAGATGATTTCCCTTATTTTCAGGGTGTTTCCAACTATTTCAGCTGTCTCTCCAATTTCTGCAGCCAGGAGAAAGAACACATGAATTAAAGGTGGTCTCAACTCTGTCATCATTTATTCATCCCTACAGTTTACCACATCTGATAGTGTAGTCCAAGCTGTGTTGTGAGACCCTGGTGTGAAGTGCATTAACTATCAGCACTTAAAGTACTACTCTGTCAGCTGTTGACCATAGGAACCCAGAAGAAAACCAGGCAGATATGTCTCTGAGAGTGCTGGCAGGAACCTTTGTACCATGCAAAGACACAGCATCAGTACTGCTTCAAGGCTCTCCCTGTGGCAGCAGGAGAGAAGAAGACAGAGAGTCAAGATTCCTCCTGTGTCATGCTTCTTGTCACATCTCTCCTCACCTGGTGCCCCAAGAGGTGTGAGCAGAGACAGACTGCATGTGAATTGGGTTGCCTCACTTTCTGCTCTGACGTGAGCATCTCTGCAGGAGCTAATCCCTGAACAAAGCTCATTGAGGGGGGTGAACAGTATCATAGCACTGTGGCTGGTGCAAAAAGGCACTGCTGATCCCAGATGTTTAAAAATTGCAGAAGCTAGAAGAATAATAAAATTAGCTAGAAAAAATACTGGAAGATTAAAATAAAGCTTTGGCTCTTTTTAGTTGTTGTTTAATTTTTTTGTCATTTAGAGTAGCATTTATGTTGTATTTTCTAACTTTATCCACATCTCTGGCAAATAGAAATATACTCTTATTTTCACCTTAAGAAAAAAAAAGAGAGAGACAGAAAACTACACTGTCATTATTTAATCCCCTGCTTCATCATAAATAAGGTGAGATTCAAGATTGAATTCTGAGAGGGATGGGAAATGCCCTTCTCAGCTGACATGTCTGCAGGGCACCCTTGCAGCACAGCACTGTCTCCTGTGCTCTCACACTCTTACAGTTCCTCACCTTTCCAAGTAAAGAGCCAAGCACCTTCACTGTGGTCTCACAAACTGAGATGATGGGCAACCCACATCATGGAAGAGAAACATTTCTTATCTTGTATTTTATGATTGTAGCATCATAGCTGAGCTGGAAGGGACCCACAAGGATCCTCAAAGTCCATCTCCTGGCCCTACACAGAACAGCTCCAAGAATCAACATGTGCCTGACAGCATTGTCCAAACTCTTCTGGAGCTCTGTCAGGCTTGGCGCAGTGACCACTTCCCTGGGGAGCTGTTCCAGTGCCTGACTACCCTCTGGGTGAAGAACTTTTTCCTAATATCCAGCCTAAACCTCCCCTGACTGAGCTTCATGCCATTCCCTCAGGTCCTGTCATTGGTTGCCTGACAGCAGAGATCAGTACCTGCCCCTCCACTTCCCCTTGTAAGAAAGCTGGAGAGAGTTATGAGGCTTTCTCTCAGTCTCCTCTTCTCCAGGCTGAACAGACTGAGTGACCTCAGCTGCTCTTTGTATGGCTTCACCTCCAGACCCTTCACCATCCTTGTGGCCCTATAGATTTATATCCTTCTTATATTGTGATACCCAAAATTGCACACAGAACTCAAGGTGAGGCCACACTAGCACAGAGTAGAGCAGGACAATCACCTTCCTTCACCTGCTGTGCCTGGTGCAGCCCAGGACCTGCTCAGTCCTCCTGGCTACCAGGGTACACTGATGACTCATATTCAACTTGATATTGACCAGGAGCACCAAGTCCCTTTCCTGCAGAGGTTTTTTTGTTTCCTCTCTTCTCACTGACCATTCCTTCAAGAGTCTGCAGCATTGAGATGAGCTTTCACAGCTAGAAGGAGGTGTGGGCTGCAGACAACCCACCCCATGGTCCAAGGGGACTTTACTGCCTGTTACATGAGCAATACATTGATTTTAGTTCAAATGTTTCTTTCTAAAAAAATGAATGTCAGTAACTATAAGCTCTCTGTTAAATGTGACATGCTCAGCATTACATGAGCCAAGTTTAATTAGGCAAGAGGGAGTGTTTTGCTCTTGTTTGAGAACAGCGGGAAGAGAACAGGAGGCGGAGAACTAAACATGCTCCTGTCTGGGGACTAACAGTGCACAGCATGAGGAAGAGGGAAGTTGAAATGCTGGGATTATAATGTGAATTTTCTGAGCTGTGCAGTTATTTCCTTACCTTTTCCACCAAGGTTTTATTACAGGACACCCAATTAGGTGTATGTAGTGAGGCAAGTGTGTTCTCAGACTTAGAGAGCTGTACCTTGCTTATGAACATCATCCTTCTGTGCTGCTCAGTGTATTTAAAGCACTAGTGATAAGGTCACCAAAAATAAATCCGCCACACATTCCACTCTATGATGTTATCTGTCCTCAAGTTTGATGGCCGTACTGAGACATGTCGAGCACACCAGAAATTATATGTATAGGGAAGTCCCACAGGATTTCACTGAAATACATGCTTTTTTAGGCTTTTGAACCACTCTGTAGAATTTAGTAGACACCCTTCCACTGCAGAATGGGGTACTGGAAGGGGCACTGATGCAACATACTGCAGCTGTCCCAGGGAGAGAAATGCTGGCTTTACTGGCATTGTAGGCTGGCATTATTGAATCTGGACCAAAGTTCATGGACCAAAGAGAAATGCTTGACAGGACACTGTGCTGAAGGACTTAGGGTAGTGATGGATGTGACCACAAGTGTCTCAGAATGCGGGTTTGCAGAGATGCTCAGCTGGAGGCAGAGTTTGGTGCAGATGAGAGCTAGCTAAGCAGGAGGGGCTTCCAAGGCTCTGGTAACATCTGGCGTCATGGGTACAGGAATGGCTATTTTCAGCTGACAAGAAGACTTGTCCAGGCAGCTTCAGCAATGGAGGATTTACAGGATGGGGAGCTCTTGGCACTGCTGAGGACCAACCTGTACCTGCATTGCGGGCAGGAGGAGGATGTTCCATCAATATGGTGGAAACAAAAAGAAACAAGCAAGGAGGATGCACCTGGGGCCAATGCCAGAGACCCTCTGTGGGGTGGAGAATGCAGTCTTCATCTCTGGTCCCAGGTCCAAGCCCAGAGAGTAGTCCAGCCCTGCCTAAGCACTATGAAGAAGGCAGTGCAGCTTCTTCATTGTAGCATGGTTTTGGGTAAGAAACAGAAAATACTCACTTTTTCTTTTCCTCTGGACAGCAGGCTGTCCATGTGAAAGGAGAGTGGGGCTGGGGGTCTCAGGCTCTCTCCTGTGAGCACACAACACTCCTGCATATGTGATCTCTGTGGACTAGGGAAAGAAGCCCACAGTGGGAAGCAACACGATGGCCAATAATTCTTGATTTTGTTACAAGACGATGCTGCTTTTCAGCCAACTTTGCCCTAGTCAGTGAAACAGATTGTGTCACCCTAGTGAGTGTAAACAATATCAAATACAGAGTATCTGCCTCCTTTTCACCTTGACAGCCATTACACTGAACTTACTTGTTAACATTTTGTATAAAGAGCAGAAGAAAAGCACTGCATAAAGCCAAAATCCATTTCTTTAATGCAGCAGATGTGGAAAGGTCAGCACTGGCAAGTCATGAGTGGTCCTTCATTTTTTTCCATACACCAAGTGAAAATAAGTCCTATTATTTTGAACATGGCTGTGGAGAAAAATAAGAAAGGGTAGCAATTAAATATCTAGCTGCTCATCCTGTAACATGTCTTTCAAATGTCCAGAAGCTGCAAAGAGGCTGCAACCCAGGGACCCAGTCCTGACCACCCTTACTGATCTGGGTGCTTTTTGCCCAGGCAAATAAACATTACTAGAGTCAGCATGACACCTTACAAGAATAAACTTTGCCCTTATACAGGAAGAGACTGGTAGATAAAGTTAATTTTAGATAATCTTTTGCTACCTCCCATTCAATAAAACAATTTTTGTACACTAAAAGGAGAGGGAGATGAGAAGTGATATTGTGTGCTCATGAAATATACTAAACAGGCTGCTATTTGTAATATGAAATTGCAGTGACTTTAATTACAATGAATGCTTTTGAAAGAATTTTAAAATGTAAAGGATTTAAAACTTTCTGACAGCTGTTGCAGTCAGTTATGGTTGAGTCAGCCAACAGCAGTGTGTTGTGCATGTGGGGAAAGATAACTTTAATCTGCACTGAAAAACAAGGAAAGGGGGGGAAAAAAGCACCCCTATTGATTTTTCACTCTGTCGCAGCATGTGATAACTCCTCTGAATAAAACTAGAGGATGCAGTGGGAAAGAGTTTACACCTCCTGCAGAAAGGTATCAAGAAATTGATACCTATGCTCAGCTTATCCAAAGTGCTGAGTGGGTTTAAGTCGTTAATAATTACCATTATGCACCAAGGAAATAATTGCCCCTGTAAACACTTGGGTTTAGGAGGGTTTTTGTTTTTATGCTGTGAGGGATATGATGTGAAAGTGGCTTTTTAGGCAGAGTTTTGATGAGGGGTTGAGAGATTCCTGAAGCGCCCTAAAAATAACAGGAGGACTAGAAGAAGACTGGAGGGGAGGGGAAGAGGTAGGGTGTTTTCAAACCCAGTGCAGCTCTCCAGTAATGTGCTCTGCTCCAGTCCACAGTTATTCACAGTAGTGCAATTTTGTCACCCACCACTTTCCCCAGTGCATACAGCACACCAGTTACCTGTTGTGGTGACAGCCATGATACAATTACTGCCACTTTAAAAAGAAAGGCATCAGAAAAACGTTGTCAGTAAAAGTGAGCAAATAAGGCAGGGGAGTTTGAAGCTTGGGAGTTTTTGTTAGGTCTTCTTTCTTTTCCACGCCCCCGCCCCCCAGCCCTCCCTCATCACTTTCTAGAAATACTCACACATATTTTAAAACATGTACTTTTTTCTGTCTGTTATCAGATATTTCAACAACACTGCTAGCAATATCGGCCTGGCAGGGCTAAACTGGATGAGATGATGAGAGAATTGGTCTACTGGTACAAACTGGTGCAGTTGTGTTCAAAGCAATGGACCTGTATCAGTTCATACCTGCTGAGCCTTTCTCTTCCGTAGAAATAACCTTCTCATTTCATACCTCCCACAGTGAGGGAAACCAAGCAGGGGGTTTCGGGCCTGCCCTGGGAGACCCAAACAGAGACACACTAAGCAGAGCTCCAACTGCTAACGATGAAACCCCAAGCCCACTGCTTTTGGTGATGGTGTTGCTGCCTGCTTGTACAGTGCCCTTGTGCAATGGGGGCCCTTGAGGCTGTAATTCCCAAGGGGCTCATGTAGATTAATTACCTCATATTTGCATTTTGACAGCAGTAACAAACCTTAAGCCAGGAGGCTTACGTACCCTATGCACTGCACAAACATGGACTGGGGACTCTAGTTGCAAAATAACCTTCTCTGTCATACCCACTGCTCTGCAAGAATTATGCAGTCTTCACTGTCAAGCAATCCTCTTAGCTGTCAAACTCTGCCTCACATGTTCATCACTCCAAATTAAAAATCTTAAATAAAAGGGGTGTTTTAGAAAGACAAATATATTCTAGAGATGAGAAAAGCTATTTTTATGTATCTAATTAGTCACACTTGAGATTAATAATAGCATTATTATTATGCTATGTTATTAATATTATGCAAAATACTGGATATCGGTTGTATCATTATCTTTTTTCACCAAACAATAGTTTGTCTTGTAAGCTCTTCTTGTTTTGTTTCTTTTTTCAATTTTACCTTCCTTACATGAAGGTTCAAGTGTACCCATATTAGAGGAGCAGGAAGGAGCAGAAATCCTGTAAGGAGTCGAGGTGCCAGGTGAGGACCCCACGCTGGCTGGAGAGCGCTGAGCATGGCCACTGGTGTTTTCTCAAAGATGCTGATCTGCAAGTACCATTGTTTGGCGCTTACCCCTGAAAAAGGGCAGCACTTGCAGTAGCTGTTTCCTCCATTATTAAGGACTCAACCAGTTTAGCTGCAGAGAGGGTGGTGGTGCTGGGCTGGAAACCTGTTGCTCTGGGGGAAGGGTTCCAGCTGACACGGCTGGCTCCCCGGGTGCGCTGGCTTGCTCAGCGTGCGTGAGGAAGTTGCTACAGTGCTGGACAGGACAGAGATTCCAGCGAATCCTCGGGTGGCCTGGGAGCCTGTGCCCTTCACCAAAAGGTAGAGTGGCTGTTCGGAGCTGTCACACAAGCAGAGATTTTACTCCTTGCTCGTCAAGGTGCCATGAATAAGGGCTGAGCCTGTCAGACACAGGTGCCACCCTGCAAGAGCGCCCTGTGGGCGGCGCATTCATTTACCCGCTCCTGTTGTTTTTTGGCAAGTCGGAAGCTCTCAGTGCAGGAGAAGGACATGTGCACCACAGAGATGTCCTGTGTCTGAAGAGGTGTCTCCTCCAGGCAAGGGTCCCTTAGGCACCCACCCATAGGCACCCATAGGGGTGGTACCACAAGCTGCATGCACAAACATCTGGGAAATGCCAGGAACATTTCCTCTGGTCCTCAGACTCCAGCCATTGAAACACTGGGTCAAATTTTGCCATCAAATCCCATGTCACACTACAGTATATATGTTCCAGTGCTGTGTGGAGAGCTTCCACCAGATTTAATAACAGTGGACTTTGTTTTTCAGGATGTTTAGTTTAGCATACAGCCCTCTGTCCTGCAAAAAATATTTCTCTTCTTTCTCTGAAATAACATTTGTGAGTTTAAATAGGTATTTATGGCTTTGACCAAGGATTTTAGTTGGTTTTTTTTTACATTTTCTCCTTACTAAGGCAGCCATTCTCCTGGCAAAGATGCATTTGTCCTGCTTAGTGGGGTGGATCCCATCTTTCCCAAGCAAATGCTGATCTTCAAACAGAGTCCCATGGTCCAAAATCATACCATGCTGCTCAAACAGGTGTTGACAGGCAGTACCACTGGCCTCCTCAGGTTGCCCAGAGAATCTGTGGATGGCCCATTCCTGGAAGTGTTCCAGGCCATGTTCGATGGGGCTCTGACCAACCTGGTCTAGTGGAAGGTGTCTCTGTCCGTTGCAGGGGAATTGGAACTAAATGATCTTTAAGGTCCCTTCCAACCCAAATCATTCTATCGTTCTACAGTTCTATGATTTTTATGAACTTATGTCAGTCATAGTTATAGGACTTCAGACAGAGCAGAAGTCACCAGTTTCCATCCCTTGCTTTCACAAGAGGCTGCCCATGCTGTTCTGCTGGGGATAGACCTTGCCTGCATCTCCATTGCACCTGGGGCCTGGGGCTCTTGAAGCTGTTCCATATCTGAGAAGATTCTGTCTATCTCTCTGAGTTCTACTACATATTTGGTTCCTCTTTTTTCTTTTTTTTTTTTTTATCGTGTGGGAGAATGTTCTTTTCTTCTGCTGTTATTTCTTTATTGCAAAGAGAATGACAAGGAAATTGCCTTGAGTTCCTGCATGATAGGAGATCTTGCATAAGCAGAAATCACTTATTCAGCATAATCTCTATGAACATGTGCAATAGGCATTGGAAGCATATTAGAATCAAGCTGTCTTTGCCTAGCTAGTGTGCGGTTTTAGAGAAAAAATTATTTGCATACAAGGAAAACAAAAGGTCAACATACCATTTAAAGTTGGTTGAGATCATGTTTAAGCTCAAGATAGGGCTGGTAATTTCACTGGACAAAAAAATGCAGCTGAAGAAAGCATCTTCATCCTACAAACAAAATGCTCCCATGTGACCTGAGTCTTCTTTTGGTATGAAGCAGAAAAAGGGAAGCAGAAAGATTCTACATGATAGGAGATAAAATTTTCTTAGGACTTTGTAAACTAAGGCAGAAGGGGAGGATGAAGGACACACATTTCCTGTGAAGTATCTGAGAGTTTGAGGTTTGAGAGTTTCATCCGTGTCATGGCCACATTAAATGCACTATGATGAATGCTGGAGCTGGAAACCCTACATGGGTCTGATCCACCGGAGGGAAAAGAGGCCTTGTGGTACTCCTGCAGTCCATGCAGCTTTCCTGTGTTTCTGCTGCATGCTGAGAACAGACCAGTGTACATGAGCACTGATGCAAGGCGTACAGCACTTCCAACAACTCAGATATTTCCCCTTATCATTCCCAGCCTTACTCTGCCAGCAAGGCTGTCCATGTCTCAGTCCCAGTCAACAGTACACCTGTGCAGATTTCCCATCTGTAAGGGATACACTTTACCCCTCACTGTTCAGCTAACTAAGGAGCAACTGGCCTTATGCCCTGTGGTGAACCTGCGAGCTGGGAAGGCCCTGGCTCTTGTGCAAGGAAGTGAAGGTGCCTGGAAAAATATTCCTAAAGGTGGTTTCGAAGCCAAAAAAATGCAAGATAACCAAAATACAGAACAAGGTATCAGAGATAAAATCAAGACATCAGCCTTGTCTATATTACTGAATAACCACCACCTACTTAATTCTATAAATATTACCATTGGGATGGGCCAAGTTTGAGCTCCTCCTACTTTGCAGATGAACTACATGCCAGTGACTCCCCTTGTGCAGGGACACCTCTGAAGGTCTGAGATCCTTACCTGAGACTAAGAGATCCCTTATTCATGAGAAATCCTCGCTAAGTGACTGATATGCTGAATTAAGACTAAGGAAAAATTACAAATCCATACAGCTACTCAATATTAATTATTATAAATTTTGTGTAGGTAATTCCGTTAGACATAAAACTGTTGCCCAAGTCCAAAACTGAGATTGGTCCTAGCCACACTTGGCTCCATGGGGAGTTGAGAAGGTAAGAGGGTCCACTCTGATCCTTGTGACTCAATGGAAGGATCTTACTTAATCTTTGTGTTTCCAGTTTCTGTGTGAATCATTTTAACTCAGTTCTAACTCGGGTTTCTTTTATGTTGCTTCCATGCAGTAATTAATAAAAACCTTGCTGTCAAACTTGGTAAACCACTGTTACACTGTTAAATCCATTGAATTTATTGAACTCTGTCAAATTATTATTTTGCCTCAATAATACAGTCCTGAGTCCTGTCACTGTGAGGGATTAGTTTGGAGTAGCAAGGGATAAAATAATTTCAGCTCTGGAATCACCTGTTTTCCTGAGCCTTCAACATGATGTGAAGCTGTACTTTCCATCTTGTACCCCACAGCTGTCAAGAGCTATTTCCTTTATGGTAATGTTTAGGAGGTTGTGTTGGTTCTTAGCTATGAAATTAACTTGGGGCTGCCTAAAATGGTACTGATATTGAGACAGTCTGTTCCTGGCTTGGAACGTTTTCAGACGCACTTTTTAACTTCCTCTCAAGTGCTGTGGTTGCTTTCCTCATTATGCCATGAGTACCATGTGTTTTTTTGGGGAGCTATAGAACAGCAAAGACTTCTAGGAGGAGGCTCTACTAGTGTTGATGTTGATAAGTGCAGCTTCCTGTTGGGAAGTTACCTTCCATTTTAGTGTTTCATTTACTGTCCAAAGATAAGTAGTTTTCATGCAACTTACTACACCAGAGAACCAAGTAGATTAAACTAACACCTTAGATTTCTTTTTTAGTTTTGATCATTGGAAGCTTGCAGAAGCTCTTTTCTGCCAAAAGAGAGAGGATGCATCTCTTTTATGAAGAGGATATGGTTCATTATTTTGTTGAGGGAACAGATCTCCTGTTATCCAAAGAAAAAGTACTCATCAATAATCAGTGTTTATTTTTTTCTGTGAATATATTTACTAGTGCTGGCAGAAAGCCAGCCTCCTCCAAGACAACTTGAAGTCAGCTCCTTCACATGCAGAAGTGACACTTTATTTGTATGACTAATGCATTTGCTAATTAGCAGCTGGCACACTATTATTATTTTTAATTAACTCATGCACCTAAGCTCATTCTAAAACAAGCAACTGTTTACCATTAATGTAAAAGTTAAATCCTGACATTTAGATGTTAAGCCTAGCTAAAATAAAAGGCAAGCCCTACAGAGCTGTACAAAGCCTGTGCACCACAGGCCATCCCTCTGTGTTTGCATGCGCTTGTGTGCAGATGCCTTCACACTGACACACACTGATCTGCACACACCACACACACCCCGATTCCTACGTGCATTTTTCAGTGTGTCTTTCAGTTCATGTCTTTTCTGAATGGAAGTATAAATCAAATTGGCTATAGTTATGCTCAGAAATGCCTGTATATTCTCCTTACCTCTTTATTAAAAGTAAAACACTCTGAGGTAAGATTTGCTTTATGGCCCATCAACAATAATCTGACAGGTATGGTCTGATCTGAAAGCAGAGTGAGGAGCTTGATTGAATTCAATCCACTGATCCCAACAGACTCTGTTTTTGCAGCTGTGGCTTTTTACAAACTTGCTGCATCATATAAATACTGTGTAACTATAACTTATTGAGAAGTACGAGGGACCTTTAGTCCTAGAGAAACTGAAGAGTTATTAATAGTAGAGTGGTCTACAGCAGCCAAGCTATATTACACCAGGTTCATGTCCACCTGAAGCCTACCAAGTGGAAATGCTCTGGGAGATATATTCCTATGGAGGAAAAAGCAGTTGAGGGAGCAGCAGGACCAGGTCCCTTGTCAGAAGGAAAACAAATTCATGAGAAGCAGGCACAGGAGACAAAAGCCCATACCCCAGCCTTGTCTGCCATTTGCTTTTGTTTCCTCTGGCCTTTTGCAGTCCAGGTGCCTCCTGAGGCTGTGGAGAATCAGTCCATACCACTATGCGAGGGCAGCACCCATCACCTTCAGAGCACCTGGTGGGGATGGGAGAATGGGGAGAGACCTCCTCCAGAGCCCAGAGACCAGCTGGGGGAGAGGGATGGCAAGTGGCAGATGGAGATGTCTCCTTTCCTTACAAACTCTGTTTGCCTGCCCACCCCCATGCATTCCCTGCCTGCTCAGCCCATCTGACAAGCAGACCCCAGCCTGCTGTGTGCCACCAATTATCCTGCTGCATTCCAACTGGGTCCTGAAAAGACTTTGGGGTTTAGAGTGCCACCAGGGTGTAAAGCAGCCTCAAAAACCTACAAAAGCCACTAATGCTGCTTTGAGAAGTGGGAAGCTGGGATAACTAATTGTAGGCTAAACCCTGCAGGTTTTACAGAGTTTTTTCATCCGGAGGAGTTGCCGCTGGAGAGTGAGGAGTCACACTAGGGAAGGTCTGATTAAGAAGGTCATCATGAGTGGTGGTTTCGGCCCACTGTATACAGACCTAGCTCCAAGCTGAGCCATACAGACAGTCAATCCTAAACCTCTAGATGCTTTCCATCTGCATCAGGCATGCAGTGTGCTCGGCAGTGCCATGGCACTGCAGTCCAGCATGGAAAGCTCAGGCTTAAGTAAGCCAGGCTGAGTGGTAGGCAGGGCCAAGTCCCTCTGCCAGATGCCCACACCAGAGTCCTCACTATCCCCACGTGGGGAAAGGTTTCCTTGCCCAACCCACCACCTCGGGAACTGCTGCATAAGGCATTTTACATCTACCCAAAGTGCTTTGTGAGACATGAGTAGCTCATTATTTTTAATAGCTCTGACATCACTGTCAGTCAGGGATTTACCAAAAGGATAATGGGCTGTTGTTTGCCACTGCCTTTAGCATTAACCCCATGGTGCAGGCACACCCAGGCACACAACTCAAACTATTTTGCTGCCTTCATCTTCACCTTAAGGCTACAGTCCACATTTTATAAACCATCCTCTGCTCTAGTGTCTGTGTCTTGTACTGGAAACATCACTTGCTCTCCAAGCATCTTCTTCTTAATGGTGTTATGAAAATACAAGATTCTTTAGTGGCTGAGAAAAAAGGAGAATTTTCTTCTTTCTCATAAATACCAGAAGACATTGAAATTTTCAGTTCATCAGTAGATGAAAGAATATTTTTTCTGGGTTTTTTTGCCTGTTTATTTTTAAGCTAATGTCCCCTAAACTTCCAGCCTCAACCAAGTTTCAACATATTTAATTTTTTATTAATAAAATAAAATATTTCCAAGTTCATTTACTGTAATCAAAATCATAATACACATTGGCACTTGGGTGGTACTTTTAATCTGTTTTTCTTCTTATATAATGACACACATCCCTGTTCAATTAGGTGACTCATCGTACACTTCAGCAGTAGCACACTCTGAGGAACAGAGCAAAATGTATTCCTAACAATTACATACTTCTTTTAAAAAGTTATAGTCAATCAAGATTGATAGAAAGAAACAAGGTTAAGACCCATTTGTGTCATTTAAAATGATAGCATGGTCTATTTCACCTCAGCACTCATTTTAAAAATGGCAGCATGGTTTGTGATTCATAACCATACCCCCTGTCACATAATTACACGTTTAATTCCATTTAGCCACCTACACACATCGTCTTGCTTTTCACCTTTGTTGTTTGTTCTTTCTTACTTCACCCAGGCTAATGTGGTCCCAGAGCTCTTCCAAGTAGTAACAAAGACATGATTTATTTATTTATAAACTCTGCTTCTGCCAATTGTTTTCAAAGTTTATCGCGCAGTTAGCCAGAAAAATCTAACCCTGATAAAAGTACAGTAGACAGGTCTAATAGGAAGGATGTGTTTCACTGTAGCTGGACAGGAAGCAACACAGTGAGAAGATTTGGATTCACTTCCTTTTCAGCCCTGTCCCAGTGCATAGGAACCTGCAGCCACAGCCAAGTTGTACCACGTGGCAAATCCCAAGACGTCAACTCCATCTCACAACCAGCCAAGTTACCATAAGACTGCTCAGTTAGTTTGGCTCTCTCATGCAACAGGGATTCAGAAGCTGTTTTATGGGAATACTCTTTCATGAAAGAGTAAGGACTGTCTGCTGACCAATAACCAGGAAAAAGCTTTTATCTGAATCCAGGAGATTGGATATTGTGATTGTCAATATCAGCCCCTTCAATACCTCAAGACAAACCATGTGAGCCTTGGGAATCTAGATTTGGGCTTAGTTTTAAACAGCATGAGAAATCAGAGCACCTGGCTGATATTCCCATGTTGCTCCCAACAGCTGAAATCGAATGGTGCTGCACAGCACACCCTCCAGTGACCACAGGCTCATTTCCAGGTGCAAGGCATTACAAGCATCAAGCCTGTGGGACACCAAAGTGTGGACCCCTGTGGCACACCTGTAAATCTAGTGGGAAGGGAGACTGTGTTTAGTGTGCTGTAACATGAAAAGCAGTGCTTCCACAACTTTGAGATTCATGTGTCCACTATGTGTAAGGAATTGAAGGGACAATGTGTGATATGAGTTAGAGATTTTCCCTAGGAAAGGTGGGATAAAAGTCAGATACAGCCATAAGGCTTTGATCTACAAGATGAAAAGCATTTCAAAGCAGGGAGAAGTTCAACAGGTGATTTCTGGATATAGTTAAGATATTTACTTAAATATAATAGCTCGTCTTTATTTTTGAGCAGTTCATGAAACAACCGTACAATACAATAAAGAGTTCAGATGACAAATAGTGTTAGATGACAAATAATCTTGTGTAGAGGAAGTCGCCAAAATATTAACAAATATAAAAATTACAGATATCAGAGCAGTTCAGGAATCTGCACAGTGGATTTTGACAATCCAGTCTTGATTGCTCAGCCACAGAAATACTGCTGGATATTTTTTTTCCCACTAATAGACAGATCCTATTTGAATTACTTACTTGTTTATATCTCATCTAATGAATTGACATGTCATTCAGATTCAATATGTAGGAATTAATTCTATTCTTCTCTTGATGCATTCATTAAAGCTGATTTATCCTGTGTGTTGCTCTTGAGTAGTGTCTTTGGTTATCCCTTTGGCTATCTGTTTTCCCATGGCATTGCTTCCCCAAGGCTTGCTATGACTTGTACTCAGGCACTGCCAGCTTGACACCCACACAATGGGGAAGGAATGAATGGCAGCAAGCCAACAGTACTGGTTGAACATCACTCTGCAGATAAGCAACTGCACAGAGTTTCCATACTCTCTCTGATGCCCAGATATTGGCATTTGGAAGAAATGATTGTCAAAAAGCAAATAATAGGTGTTCAAGTTAGTGAAGCTGATAAACTCATCAGACTTATTCACAAAGCATTAGTGATTTACTGTACTGTTCTATGCTAGAAATTGGGGGAGCCACACATCAATAAGGATTTTTATAGTCAGACCTGAACCTCTAGTTATCATTCATACCCAAATTCTCAGAGTAGAAATATCAAAGCAGTAAAGTACCACCTAATCTCTGGAGCTCTGTTCTAATTAGTCAAATGCTTACTTCACCTGTAATTTACCGTCTTTCAGCTAAACCACATAAAATAGAGAAAGCTTAGTTACAACCTAAATATGTCTTTTCTTGTGAACCACAGAAAGATCAAAACATTCAGTTGCAACATTTTTATGATTTATGTTTTCCATAACATAAGGAGAAATAATGTGAAACTCAGCAAATATATCAAATAACTCAAACTCATCAAGCTTTCTGGGGAGTAACTTCCATCAAAAAAGAGTAGCTGACAAATTTTCCTCAAATTGGCTGCAGTAAAGTTTATTCCTATTAAAATAAATCAAGTGGAACTGATCAAATCAGGCTGTTTGCTATATTACTGAGTGATGCAAATGTTTTCTGTTCTTACCTCGAGTAATTCTGCAAATTTCACTATGAATGAAATTAAATTGTGCATCAGTGGAGGCAGTAGAAAAGCTAAAGCTCAGTGTTTAAATTCAGTAATATACAGTGCATCTAGAAATCAGCCCACCTTGCAAAAGAAACCCATCAGCAGACTAAAGGAAGCAAAACTGCACAAGGAAGAACCACTTCATTCGGTGACCACTTCAGAAGTGCCCAGCATGAGCATCACAGCAAGGCTGAATCAGAACTCAACAGCTGGAGAGGGAGTCTTTCCAGCTGGAAGGCCTCTTCACCCTTACTTAATTTCTTGCAAGTCGTCACTGTGCTCAGGACAGTCTGTGTAATGGGCAACCTCCACATTTTAATGGATATTACTGCTGTTTGGATGAAACTCTGCACACTGGTGCAAACTGTGCAAAGTCAGTAAGACAAGTATTTTGCTGAAAATATGAAGGCGCATTCATAGGAGATGATTCCTCACTGGAGTTCCCTTACAGGAGCAGAATAAAGGAATGGCACAGAAAGCTAGAGCATGCTTACACAATTAGTCATCAGGTGCAATTTTGAGCGAGAGGGTGGATGGCAGGACAGGAACCATTACCACCAACTTTCTGCAGAGTATGCCTTTGATGGTGTAGAAAGTAGTGAAATAACTGATCAGAAAACAAGGGAGGAATGCCAAAGTTAGCAAAGATACAGCAAGCAGAACTATTACTCTAATGATTCATTTTTTATAAATTTGGAAAAAAAAACTGTTTCAAAAGAAAAGAACACAAAGATTTCCACTGTATGAGCTTTAGGACATGTTTTGACACAGCCATGATAGAAGATCTATTAAGTTCAGTGCAATGGATAAAGACAACAACAGATCTTTCAAACAGCAAGTGTCACAACTGAGAAGAATGTGAGAGATGGAAGAGCTTTCACTGCTGCACTACCATGCTTGGCAATATTACAATCAGACAAACAAAGAGATTGAACAAGAATGGAGCGGAAGTGCAAAAACAGTGAGAGAAAGGTACTGGAGCTTCTGAGGGAAGAAACCCCATAGGAACACTGTGTGGAGAACTCTAGCAGAGAGGAGTGCCACATCACAAAAACAACAACAAAACCCCCAACAAACAATAATTAGAAGAAATCAAGAGAGTCAGAGAATGATAAATCTACACTATGATTTCTCTTCTCAGAGAAGCTGGTACATAGCTGAGAGAAAATAACAAAAGGTTGAGCATTGCAATTCTAACCACGTGGTGCAATTAAGAAAGGCCAAATAATTAAAAGAAAAACCATCCAGGAGTATGGGTTGTGGTTTAACTCCAGCTGGCAACTAAGCTCCACAGAGCTGGTCGCTCACTCCCTCACCAGCAGGATCAGGGAGAGAATTGGAAGGGTAAAAGCAAGAAAACTCGAGGGTTGAAATAAATACAGTTTCATAGGGAAAGCAAAAGCTGCACATGCAAGCAAAGCAAAACAAGAAATTAATTCACTGCTTCCCATGGGCAGGCAGGTGTTCAGCCTCTGCAGAGGCTGAGAGCAGAGAGCTCTCTGCAGAGAGCATGGCCCTGTCACATGTAATGGTGACTTGGGAAGGCAAACACCATCACTCCAAATGTTCCCCCCTTTACCTTCTTCCCCTCACTTTATGTACTGAGTATGATGTCATAAGGTCTGGAATATCCCTTTGGCAGTTGGGATCAGCTGTATATCCTGCCAAATCCTTGTGCACTGCTAGCCTGGTTGCTGGTGTGGTTGGGTGAGGAGCAGAAACATCTTTGGCTCTGTGTAAGCACTGCTCAGCAGTAATGAAAACATCTCTGTAATATCAACACTGTGTTCAGCACTAATACAAACCACAGCCCCATACTAGCTACTGTGAAGAAATTTAACTTTATCCCAGACAAAACCAGCAGAGCGTGGAAATACCTACCTCTGCTCAGACCACCTCCTCTCTTTCCAGCAGGAACCTGTTCAGGACACAGACATGCCAATGCTTTAAGTGTCAAGAGGTACATCATGACTCACCAGATCTGCATGTTTCATGTGAACTCACTGGCTGTCCCTTGGTTTAGGTGAGCTGGTGTTCCTGCTCAAACCAGGATACTCAGCAAAACCTTAGGGTTTTGCTCATTTATTATTTACCTCTGATGTTCTTCTCATTACTGGCTGCAGTACTAGTACTAGTCATTACTGGCTGCAGTACTAATACTAGATGGGGCTCAAGAAGTCTTACATGACAGCAGAAAAAGGCTTCACTGATAAAAAGAAAAACTACCTCTCAGATGAGCTCTGCTATGGTGATGCACTACAGTAATCATATTAAAAAACTGCACAGCCTAAACACCATGTGTGGCAGATAACTTCTTACCAAAAAAAAAAAAACCCAAACAAAACAAATAAACCAAAACAAAACCACCACACCTTTCTAAAGTACCCAGAAGGCAACCTGCCAAGCAACTAGAAATCATCCCCAATTCCATGAGCATGTAATGGAAGTGCCCAAGGCATTTGACTCTTGGGCTACCCAAGGACTTGGAGCCCTGTTTACCATGAGAAAATATCTACAGAGACATCAACCATGAACTGCTCCGTGCATGTAACTAGGGTTCACATCTGTGTGGTACAAAGCAGGTGCGATAACAGTCAGAACCATTTGTTTGCCTTCAGGAAGTTCCTGGCCTGGACCTTCCTTGCTCTGTGGATAAAGTGAGACTGTGCCCTTGTCAAAGAAGCCCTAAAGGAAGTCTCCAAGAGGCATCTGTTCTGATTTTACCTCATCACTACAGAATACTGCTACCATGTAAATGCCCAGTTAATCTAATTTTAGGATACTACCTTGTTATCTTACAGATGCCTGTAAGCCACAGAATATTGCTACACCATCCAGATGGAAGAGGAAGATGGAAGAAGACAGATATTTATTTTTTTTCTTTCTCTGAAGTCCAACTTTTCAATGGGATTGCTGTGGTTATTTTTCATCTCCCTTCATAAAGGACAGACTAAGTGAAATAATTACAGACCTTCTCTGATCATTCTTATCTCCTAGAACACAGAAAATACAACAGAGCACTCACTGATTTATCTGTACAAAGAGAAGCAACTAAGAACACATTCAGGCAAATCCCCTCCTGTTTCCCCCTCTATAGTTATTTGGAGTAAGTTATTCATACACTGTATTTTTCTGAAGTTTGTGTTATCATTACTAAATATATGGTGACCCAGTATTTACCTCAGTAAGTAGGTCTGAGAGCTTTACGACTGTTACAACTTCCGTGTAGGAATATTATAGATCAAAGAAGATTGTTCCAGCTCTAGTGAATTTTTGTAGTATCATAGCCATTGCATTCCTCCCTTGTGCTTGCAACCACTACTTTGGTTAACAAGATATACTCTGACATAAAACAGCCTGAAGAGTAACATGGTGCTTTTGCAAAAGCAGGGTCTTGATGCACCGTTTTGCGTAAAATATCTTCCCAACAATCAACAGCTTTAGCAAGAAAGCATAGAACTATCAGTTCTACTTATACCCTTCTGAAAAGAAAGTTTGTACATGCCTATGTAACAGTCCTCAAAATTGGTTGATGACTCTTTGCACACCTCATGTGACAGCTATATGTCCAAATACCCAGTGTGTGGGAGACATAGTCTCTGTGCAGCCCCCCAAATTTATCTAGCACAACAGTTTGTGCTAGATATTTTCCACATGAATAAGAAATAGTGAATTCAGTGCAAGGTTGGCTGGGTGTAATTCCTCAGCCTGACTTATGCAGAGATTCTGAAGGGTGACCAAAAAAGCATCTGGCTCTGAGCTCTGGTGGTCATGTGTACTGGGCAGTAGGCATGGGTGGCGTTTCCAAACTGGAGTGTATGAATGTGTTAGCTAGCAAGCTGTTAGTGGTGATCAACAGACTTAGGAGCCTGATCTATGTCACCTAAGGAAAGTTCATAGCTTTTGTCTGGTCCACAAATAAAAAAAAAATCACTGTTTTTAAGCAGGTGTGTAGAGATGGAGAGTTAGCACTTTTAGTGCATGTGGAGCCATAATCTTTAAAAAATATATATCTTAGTTGATCCAAGTAGGTTCTCAGTTTTCCTTGCAGCCTTTCAGTTCTTAAAGGG
This sequence comes from Manacus vitellinus, assembly GCF_001715985.3. NCBI lineage: Eukaryota > Metazoa > Chordata > Aves > Passeriformes > Pipridae > Manacus > Manacus vitellinus. Next base: position 7,638,009 of record NW_021940917.1, on the reverse strand, counting down.
GGTTATGAAAAGAGTGAGAGAGACTTTTCACATGGGTATATGTGAACATAGGACATATGTGACAGATCTCACATAGGACAAGGGTGGACAGTTTTAAATTAAAAGAGGACAGATTTAGACTGGATATTAGGAAGAAATTCTTTACTCAGAGAGTGGTGAGACACTGGCACAGGTTGCCTAGAGAAACTGTGGATGCCCCATCCCTGGCAGTGTTCAAGGCCAGGCTGGATGGGGCTTTGAGCAGCCTGGGCTAATGAAAGGCATCCCTGCCCATGGCAGGGAGTTTGGAACTACATGATCTTCAAACTCCCTTCCAACCCAAACCATTCTATTATCCTAGGATTCTGTGATTCCCTAGATGTGTTCCCATGATGGCCAAAACAGGTGTGTTTTTCCAGCCATGCTAGCTCTGTGAAATTATGGCAGAAGCAGTCCTAATACTTCCTGAAAGCTTGTTAGGAAGCTGGAATGCTTGATGCCGGGTTAGCTGGCCAAAAAGGTTCTAGGTTTCCCCATATGCTTTACCTTGGCTAGCTAAGCTTATCTGAAATCAGAATGCATATATGCATCTTGGAGTCTTTAGAAAAGCACAGAAACTTATACCACCAGCTCTCTATCCCAGCAGAGACAGGGCCTCTTCCCTAAAGGACAAAGTAATCACAGAAATGTGGTTACATGGTGATTAAACTGTAGTGTGCAATTAATATGGCAGTTTTAGAACTCACTTGGACAAGGGTTCAGTAACAAGATCATGTGGACAAAAACATAATTTTGATGGTTCCTGTCCTGGAAGGGTGGAAGTGGGGCTTGAAATCAAAACTTTACTGGTTAAGAGAATTTCTGGGAGCAAGGGCACCAGTGGCTTTGTGCCAGTGTCCAGATCCTGATAGAAAAATGTGTACTATTGCTCAGATTTGCATAGCACCAGAGCTGCAGGAAGGGGAGATGGCTCAGCCACTGGTCCTGCCACGACAGTTCTGAAATTCAGCCCTGGAAGCCAGCAGCTGTGCACCCCATTTGCCAAACCTGCACTGTGGCATGTGAAAACATGAAAAATGCATTAGCCTCACAGTTGTAGCTGCATGAAAAGTCTTGGATGCAAAGGGCTTTTGATGCAGAAGATTTTAAGTTGTCATTAATTACAGAGACATTTTTAATGTCTCCATTACATCCAGAGATTATATTACAAGACATAATTGCTTTTAGAGTGCAATTAGGCTGTAAAATTACTATACTAAAAAGTAATGCATTAATAAAATACGTATTCAGGTATTTTGTACATCAGTGCCTTTTAGAAGATAAGGAACTGCTCTGTGTTCAGTGCTGTTCCCAAATAGCTGTGATAATTTTCTGGTTTCTGCTGTGACCTTTTTATTGTTCCACTGAATCCTCCCTCAACCATGTGACAATATTGGGACTAAGCTGTGATGCAGGAAAAAGGTAAAGAGTTGTTCTAGTTAATAAGAATGGAAAGACATGGGATTTTCTATTGACATTGAAGACTTGCTTTATTATCTTTTACCAGGAAAAAAAAAATCTGCTTAGAGACGAGACTCATACTGCAGACAAGAAATGGTTCACAGCTCGTAGCCTCCCTCCATTTAGTGCTGTCCACTGTGGAACAAAGGAGAAACCTGAAATTCTCACTCCCAGTTTCTCAGAAGAGGGTAAATGTGGCATTAGGTCTCAGCTCAGCCCCCAGAGGTACCTGGGTCTCAAATCCAGCAATTCATAAAAATAAATGTCACTTAGGCTGGGAAAGGAGGAGAAGGAGGAGAAGAAGGAACTGTTTGTGTAGCCACTGAGGAATGTTACTGTGATACAATTAATCAGTTGCATCTCTCTGCACTTAGCAGAAGGAGTATTTTAAAAGGAACTAAAAGATGCAGTAGAAGATACGAAGGGTAGGAAGCATGCTGCATGTTTGATAAGAACAGGGAGTATACTCAGCCTAAAACCACCCAATTGTTCATTTGCCCTGAACTGAAGCAGGCGCTATGATTTTAAAATGTTTTTGTTTAACTCTTGTTAGTACTGAATATGTATTTCTGAAGACTGTGAAGTAACTATAAAACTGCCATCTTCTATGAAGAATTACTTCAGTGTGCAAGCACAGCCCCTTCTACCTCTCCTTCACCCACTGATGCTCCATGCTAACTCCAGCCTTCTGACCCCTGAGCATGTGTTGTGCTCACAATCCTCCTTACGCTGAAGCACAGCCTCACTGAGACACTAGCCCACACTGGGCCAGAAAAAGGACTGTTCTGGACAGTCTGCCTGGATGTGGGGGGGTCCTGGACATAGTGTTGGTTCTCACAGTCCTGTGCAGACCACTGCATGCCGTTTCTCCCTGTGTGCCCAGTGAGTGCCAGGTGTCTCCCAACTCCTGCTCCCATTGCAGCACCCTTGGTGTTTTCTAGTGTCAGCTATGTTGGATTTCCCAGACTGATTACCATGCTGCTATTTATTTGCTAGAACTGGAATAATTTCAGTCCTGGCTGACTCAAAATCTTCACTGGAAACATCTCTGCTCCAGCTTGGTCCTTGGTGGAGAACATGCACAACAGGTAGAATTTCATAAGCAACCTACACAAAGCTCCCACAGAAACCACAGGTACTTTCTGGGATTGTGGAGTCTGCTCAGTGAGGAAACCAGTGCTAAATATAACAACAAATTGCTGCTTAATGAGTAAGACTTCATTTGGCAGAAAAGATTCCTCCACCGACTTCACTGGCATAAACACTCAAGGTGTAGGAAGCCTTGTAGTAAAGAGGATAAGGAAGGCGGGGTGGCAGGGTGGGACTAGGGGGGTGTCTGGAAGTAAATAGTCTTAATTTAGTGTCAAGCAGATCCTCCAATATTTTCAGAACCTGAACAAGTTCATATATTTTTGTAGAAGGACAGGAAAATGCCTAGGCCCGACACAGTCATTTGAATGTGACAAATGCAGTGGAATAAAATGTCTTTATTGCATATTATTCCTATGGGAAATAAAGACATTTCCATAGGAATAAAATAGTATTGCAAACATTTTCTATGGGAAATCAAATGTAGAGCAGCTGATTTCGAATCGCAAAATTTACTGAAGGGGAAAAAAAAATGATGAAGTGTCCATGGCATCTTGCATGAAAAAGACTGAGTATCCTACTGTATCTAGAAAATATATTCTAAATATGCTTAAGATAGGACAAAAGTACCACTGCTGGTACTGGTGATAGAGTTGGCTAGTGGCTTGGGAAATCACAATTCTTGCAGGTTAAAGTGGAACTGGAGGTCAAATTTTCTCTTCAGCAGGGAAGTCTGAAGTTAGGAGCCCAAGCTGTCCCCACAGTGCACAGTGTCCTTGCAGACACCAGTGTCCTCCCCAGCTCTCTTGGGAAGTTTGCTCTGTTTGCTTTTGCTATGCAGTGCAAATTGGCAGCATTCATTCCTGGTCTGTATGTGGTGGTAGGCTGAAATGATAGCATATAGGCCTGAAAAACAGGAAATCTAATTATTGGAATGCTGCAATTAATATAATAGGGTGATTGAGAGTCCAACTGGTAAACAACTAGATAATTGGACAATGAGGAGGATGTCTGGAGTCCATCAAAGGCTGTCTAAGGCCTCCACAGGGCACCTGAGGTATTTTATGACAGAGACATCCAAATATAGTCCTTGAAGATGTACAGCATGAACTGAACACATGGTGCTGCTAATGACAGATGCTGGAGTACATGCTTTGCCTAAGGACAAATAATTACCCAGTTAAAAACGCGTGCTAAGTGCATGATAGATAGTAACAACAAAAAGGCATGATGCAAAGCGTCAGAGATGAATGAAACATAAGTCCCAGGGAGACAGCGATGTGGACTGCCTCCATGGCTTTTGCCTCATTTACAAACACCCAGGTTGCTCACACATGGTCCGGTGCCCAGGCAGCTGGCTCCCCACATCTCTTCTGGGTGTGCAGAAGCCCATCCAAAAGAATTCAAAACCCATGCACCTTCGAGTGCTTCCTCCAGAAAGTGCCTGGGGAGTGGAGGGGAGAAGCTGCTGCCCTGTCATTGAGGTGACACTATTAGTCACTGCTGGGAAAACTCAACTCTACCAGTGGGTGTGAGAGGAGGGAAGGGAGGAATAGGTTGGGAAAACACATAAAGGCAGACAGGGTTAATCCTAGTGGGGCTTATGCTTCTTCCCTCTCCTGTACCCCTAGAAATTTCAGAAAACTCAGGCTGACTACATAAATGCACATGCACAACAAAGAATTATTTATACAGGTGCAGCAGAAGGGAGTTTTTGCATGGACATGAGTGCCATTGTCAGAATGAGAGTTGCCAGGGCACAGCCATGGGTGGCTGCAGCCTGCCCATGTGGTTTTCACCAAAATATGAGCCCAGGCCATGCTGAAGTGGTAGGGTGTTTGTTGCCAGGGATGTAGCTTTCTCTTAGGCCAAAAACAAAAAAAAAAGATAAATAAATGTATAATGATTAACACCAAAGCTGTCCAATCAAAGAAGCTTGCCCCAGACCCCAGCAGACAGACTGCTGGCCTTGGAGACTGAAAGTCCAAAGTCTTGCACTGAGTGTTAGGTTCGTGCTTCCTTTCCTCCTGGAGATGTTCCTTGCTGCGTGGATGATTCAGCACCTGCTGGATGGCAGCATGGCAGGTTGGATAGACAGATGGCTCAGGTGTTCACCTGAGGCACAAGCACTGAGTTCAAACCTGCGCCCCAATTAACAGGTGCCAACACAGAGTGAAACTGCTCCACTCTGGGAGCTGAGGGTGACGATTAGATCCCTCATCCCACAGCTGGGGCAGAGAAGGACTCTGCACTTTCACCCACTTGCCTTCCCTCCCTTTGCCCTGCTCAGCTTTAATGTTTGTCCATCCTCCTGTGCTGTAGGAAGACAACCAAAAAGCTGGAAGAAATAGTCATGATGGGAACAGCATGTATTTTAGGGGATTTACATTCCAGTAGGGAAAACTTGCATCAGATACAAAAGTATCAGTACATTGCACTTCATGAAAGGAGGATAGTGACCTTAAAATGCTTCCAGGATCAGTAAATAAAGTAAAAAGAAGAAATTTGAGGAACAGCGCTAAATTTTAAAATGCAGTACATTATACTTAGTCTGTCACCCTGTTCTTTCTCCTTAAAGAGTTAAAACACGGTTTGTGAGAGGAAGAAGGTTAATATAATTTATATTAGAAATTATGATCATTATGGCAGAGAAATCAGGGCAAGTATTTTTATTCATGCCCACGTTTTAGAAATGACAATTTACTTTTGTAATGCCCTTGGGACTCTGCTGAAGAGCTGTAAATGGTATTATCAGCCATGCCTCAGTGAACCGGTAGCACAGACACACGGGTGGCATGCTGGCAGGGCAGCAGCTCAAAGAGAGCCCAAGCAGGATAGCAGGAAGAGCCACTTTACATCCTGCAGCCTTGTGTGTTGCTTCTCCACCTGCAGGTCAGTTGTCAGTGGGGTTACATCAGGGATGAATTGATCTGTTATGTGCAGAAGTTTTCAATAGCCATATTGTTGCTATCGCTTGAAGACAGTCATGGCATATGGGATGTACTGAACACACAAATTCTTCAATTATTCACCAAATGCTGTGAAATTTGTAGGTGGCTTGGTACTCAAGCAAACAGCACTTGCAGCTCCCAATTACTAGCAGGATGCCTTGTACAAGCCCACAGTGTACTTGAGAAATTAGTGGATAATTAGCATAGATTGGGAGAGTTGAAACATTTCAGATTTTTCTACAGGTCTGTTGCTAACACATCTGAATGTGTAATGGCTAGTTCTGAGTATGTTTATAACACCCGGTCTCCAGCTCTTTAAGGCAGAGCCCATCTCTCAGCATGGGCATAGGTACATCCCAACCAAATGATGCATTTGGGCTCCCAAAAATCTAGCTCTTGTAATCAAGAGCTAGTCAATTCATAAAACACAAGCTAGTCTTGTCAGAGAAGGTTTTGTATAGAAATGTTAACTCTGAATAAATGCTATGTTATATTGATTGAAAAATGTGCAAACAGAAGATTTCACAACTCACCTTTGGTAGGATATACAAAGAGGAACACAGTGTATGATAAAGCCCATGTCAAAGGATTATTTAGCAAGTCCTGAGGGGAAATGGGATCATATAAGCCACTGGGAAAGAGTCATAGAAAAGCAAGGGGACTGTCCTACAATATAGGTTATGACAGCTGGGACTGAGTACGTTATTTCTGATCTACTTAAATTGGCTTAGAATGGTTTTGCCTCAGATTGAACTAGAAAAATAAATTGGGAAGGAGCTGCTTCCCCAGCTCTGAAGAGGGTGGGGAAAGCCAGGTGGCTTGGGATGTGTAGAAGGTATTTTGGGAGCTACAGATTAAAAGAAGACAGAATTCTTGTTACTGTGTCATATTGCAGGGACAGTTGCCATAGCATCGTTTGCTCTAAGAATAGATTTCTATAGCCCAGCAGCAGGTCAAAACATTTATAAGAGTTCGGATTTTTTTCAAGTCCAAATCAAACAAAATGCAGGACCCTGTACAGAAACTGCTGAAAAGCACATAAGGTAGCTCTCAGAACCCATCCCCAAACTAGAATGAGGTGGGACAACTTGAACACAGACATTTGGTGTTTGACAAGAGCTTCCACAAAAATCGGAGACAGTCTGCCTTGCCTGAACCTTTAACTGGGAGACAAAGAAACAGAGCATGAACTGTGAGGCATCCCATTCTAAAGCAGAAGACTTTGTAAATGAGGGGTATATCTGAGACAGAACAACAACCCAAAATGATTTCTTCTCTCATTCACTGATTTTTTCCTTGATAGGGAACTTGGCAACTCTTTGCACTCCTTATGGTGCAGAAAAGAGATTTCCAAGTCCAAATCAAGACTCTGTTCTCTCTGCAGTTGTCTCCAAGATGTGGCTGGCAATCCAGATGCCCCAGTCAGAAGCAGGTCAAAGGCATGGTAATACAGTTGCCCCTTTCAGGCACAGGAATAACTTGCGCCAAAGCAGGAGTTTGGAGGCAGTAGCTAGAAGCAGGTTGCCCAACTGAGCTTGCATTGTGCATTGATGCAGCATAACTGTCCTTGCTTACCCAGCAATCATCAGGTAGAGTCAGAAAGATGCTGAGCAGCACAAAGCAGTTCCCAACACTGTGTTGAATCAGAATCTGATCATGGAAACATGCAGCTAATAACAGACCTTCTGCAATGCAATGGATCTACCTTCACTCTCTCACCTGGGCCATAAGGGCAAACTGCACAAGTGTCTCTCATGACATGGAGTGAGGTTGAAAAGGGGAATTCAGACTGTTCTTCAGGAAGAAAAATAAAAGTTGATGACAGTCTCCATAAAAACAACTCCTTTTGTCACTTAGAACACTTCTCACATAAAATAGTATTCATTTATGATTATCACAGTTTCACACCTCATCACTCACTTGATTAAACCCAAGAGACTTACTGCAGAGACAGGCAAGATGTGGGCAGAGAATGCTGCCTTCTTTTTAGCACTTCTGGAGGATTACAGTGGAAATGTCAGATACTGTGAGAAAAGGGTGAGCAAGAAAGAAAAGGCAACCAGTAGAGTCTGTCATCTTTAGAGAGTATCAATTAAACACAATGACTCTCTGGAAATATGTGATACACTCTGTGCCGCTGAGCACTACTGCAGAACAAGTAGCTTGTTCTGTGCAGGGCATCTGCTAATTGCTTATCTACTACTCTCATCAGAATATCATAATTTTGAAACTTGGGTCTATAAAATAAATGAGATGGCCAGGGGCTTAGTACTGACAAAAAAAACCCCTTCCAGACTATTCTTAAAACTCACCAAGGCACTAATATCTTCTTATTATTCTTTTCTGATGTGTTTGAGCTACACACAACCTTCCCCCAGCATTAGCATGATGAAACATTTTTTAATTCCTCACTGTGATGTTCGCAAGAAGACGTTTGCTGACTAGATGTATTTCATGAACATCTGTATGGTGCCTCCTCTTTTCCTTTCCCCCACACATTTCTATACCAGCTCATCTTTGATTCAATTAAATCTCATCATTTTAGACGAGGATATAGGCTGGGCTGCAGTGGCAGCCATGTATGTACCTAAGTGATTTCCCATAAGGCTGTGTAAGAGAAGTCAAAGTGGGATATGGACCTGTCCTAAAGTTTTTGTGCCTTAGTGCTTGTCTTATTGCAGTGAATAGTCATCAGCATACTGAAAGAGGCACCTGGGAGGAAACCAGAATGTGCTATTGACAAAATACACAGCATGCCTTCCTCTTAAACACAGCCTAACTTACCAGTCCGATGAAATGCACAACTCTGCTTGTGCTGACCTGTAGCAAGGATGATTTTGATAGCACAGCTCAAAAATAGAAGCCAGTACAAACAATCAGTGTGGAGATTTCTTATTATCTGGAATGTCCCATATCAAGCTTGTCTTTGAAATCGAGTAGGAGTGTGGAGAAATGGATCCTCTAAGCATATGAAGCTCTTTGCAAACAGTACGAAGGTGGAGCAAGTAAAAAGGAAGAGGATAGGAGTAGAAAACAAACAAAAAACCACACCAAAACAGCCCCAGTCGGGTCACTTCTCCAAAGACATTGTGTATGGGCCAAAACCAATGCTTTCTGTAGAGCACACACCTGTAGGATAGGGACTGTAGCCAGAGAGGAGCCACTGGAAACGGGCATATAACTCCTCAGGCAAAAATCCTTGCATCAACTGCATGTGAGACTGGGTCAAGAACCTGGAAAACCACTTTAGCTGCTGTTCCACTGGAGTGTGGCCTGTGTATAGTCGTGCTAGGCATCACTAGAGTACAGAGTTTCACTCAGTGCTGCAAGGCTTTAGAGTGGAGGCAAACAGCACTCCTTACCAAGCTGGCGAGTCTGAATTACAGAACGATGTTAAACCTGCAGCCATTCTCACTAACATATGCTTTAAGTAATTGCCCTGCCTTCCTAAGGAACACAAGACTCACCTGGGAATGTACCTGTTCTCAGTGCTGTGGTAGGGTGGGAGGCATGGAGACCCAGCCCCTGTACCTGCCTTTCTTACAGGGACATCCCAGTACAGAGGTGAAGAGCCTTCCCTGCACCCTTTCAGTTGGTGGGTTTATCTGTGGGGTTTTTGGTTCCCATCTGGTAGCTTTTCTCTAGATTAGAGGTATGTTTTATCTACATGACTGCTGTGAAGTCTAATGCTTACTATATGGGAAATGTAGTGATGATGCTACAAATTATTCTGAATCATTCCTTCTATAGAAATGACAGGATTTGGGTCATAAAAGGCAGAGAAACCTTATTTATTCCTGGACATCTGGTATCAAATGAATGTGTGCACTTGAAGAAAAGTATCTTCCAAATTAAAGAGAGGAGAAACCTCATTTCCCTTTAACCTGCTACTTTGCTCCCTATGGGAGTGCTCCTTATGGGAGATACTCCCTGTCTCACTGATCTTTGCTAGTGACTCCTCAAACAGTTTTCTTTTTCTGATAGCTTCTTTTGATACTTATTTTCTTTTTCTGATACTTCCTTGTTTTCTCTTTCATCTTTCCTTGCTCCTTTGCTTTCAAACTTTCTTCACTGCTCAGAAGTGTGCACAGTTAACAGCTCCATCCCTGTCACTTGTCACTGCTGCCTTTCCCAATTATCTGTCCCAGTTTCTGTGGACACCTCACATTGAATTAGTGGTGGGGGGAGACACTAAGCTTGGAGGCAGCAGTGGGGAAGGAACTGAATTTGTGGCCACAGCCTTGGGAGGCCAAACCTATGTGATGAATGTTCTCAACACACATGGCTGCTGGCAATCAGAGGAGATAAAAGCACCCATTGTTTTCCTTTCATGCTCTAGACTCTCCCAGCGATATTTTTGCTCACTGTGTTTTTTTCTGCCTCAAATTATGCAATTCACAGGAAGCTTCCTCATATAAGAGATTGTTGAGAAAATAACTGTTTACACAAATCAGCTGCAGGCTTAAAGATGTTACACACTGAAAGAAGTCAGCTGCATCTTCTTGACATATCCTGTTGGTTACACTATGCTAAGATGCTGAGACACTAAGTCCATTGAAATCTTCATTGTTTTCTGTTCTAGCAACACTGAAACATACAGAAGATGGACAGAAGACTTGTCCTATGTTTTTATAAAAGTAGCATTATGATTTACAAAACAGCACTCAGAGCAAAAAGCAAACATAGTCCATGTGAAGATTTGATGGTACTATTTTTCTATACTAGGGCAAATAAATAAATAAAATATTAATGGAAAATTATTTTTGTGCGGCCTGTGTAAGGTAATTAAAAAAATAAATCCCAGAAATCATCAAGAAGAGCACCTTGTGCATTTCCTCTTTGAGGGACTCTCCACAAACTACTCATCTTCTTGAAATCTCAAACCGTGAACCACTGGAAATGGGAAGGCAAAGCATGAGGAAAATAAAGTTTTATAGATACAAGTAACACTTATCATCTCTGGATGGCATCACATTTATATCCAGTGATTATAGTTTGGCAAACTGCTTAGTCAGTTCTCAGAAAACAATTTAGGAGATTTAAACAACCTCCAAATTTGGGAAGCCCCACTTTAATAGAATTCTCATTACAGACATCTCTTAAAGAAATTTCATTTTTAAATGCAGTTTTTCCACACTTTCATTCAGACAAGAGTTTTAATTTTTTTTTCCTTGTTTTGGCTGACCTAGATTTCACCTAAGTTCCTAGTGTCCTTCTGGAGAAAGGGGGTTACAGCAGCTGCCCAAACCATGGGAGCTGACTTAGAAACCAAGCCAGACAAACAAGCAGGAGCCTGCCATCCAGGTCAAAAGCAATCTGGCTTAGCAAGTGTACTTCTCCAAACACAGAGGATTTGTACTTCTCCAAACACAGAGGATTATGCTGGTTTTGCTGGGTTTTTTTATAGAGGAGGACAGTACTTCCAGAGTATTGCATTGCATGGTTTTGAAAGTAAAAATAAAATGTCCTGTGAAAGGCCAGTGGAAAAGAGCTGAAACACATCCTATCTTTATATTTCTGCTCCACGGGAGTGTTAAACAAGAAAGATCTGCAGCACTTTCCACAGCGTCCCTTTTCACATGTGCTTGGCTAAGAGGCCTCTGGTACCCCAGGCTGTGCTCTGAGTGCCATGAGAAACACTGACAGTCAGACCTGGATGGCTCCATGGTGTCATGGCCATCATACACAACCTTGGGCACTGCAGGCCTGGGTACTGAAGGCTCCTGAAGGTCATAAACTATGCTTACAAAAGTAATTAAGACATTTTATATTTATATTTAACTTTCCAGATGGATCAGCACCAGCCACTTGCATGTCATGTGTCACCCCAGTGACAGCACCACTGAAGAGGTCACCAAGCCTTTTGCATGCATGATCTCACCATGCTTGGGACCCTTGGCTGGAAGCTCCAACCAAGCTGGGACTGCTGACAGAGAGCACAGCTATCACACCTGTGTGAGTCCTACCGGGATTTATCCTCTGGGAACGAGAGCCAGAGGTCCTTTTGATGACTGCCTGGAGAAGAATCTACTCTCCAGTGCTTCTGCTCCTGCTCTGCAAGGTAGTTGGGGAAGAAACATGTCTTTTGTCTTCGTTGGTCCCCAGCACCTCTATAGTAACCCTTCATGGCACCATCACAGTGGCACTGAGCATGAAACTGTTTGCAAGATGGGATTCAGCCCTGCTGAAGCACAGATACTAAAGCTGCGGATGATCTCAGCTGAGGATTCACAGAGAGAAGGGCAGCCTTAATCTCCCTCAGGAACACAGGCAGAGTCATGTAGTTGGAAATAGCAGCACGCGTGCAGTAAACAAGCACAGCATTAGCTGCTTCCATCCATGTGCCAGCACTACCTGCCCAGTGCAAGGGGCATCTCAGGCCCATGATACCCACCACATGAGCCCCAGGCACTCAGTTTCCCTGCCAAGCACCAGCTGTGTTTTTGCTGTGTGCTTGCTGCCTGTCCTTGCAGAACTTCACCTCTGCTATCACAGGTTGTAGCATTATCTGCTCTACACCAGCAGCTCAGCAACCTGGGAAAGACGAAATCATCTGCAGCAATCAGCCACTTGCCAGGAAGAAGAACACACTGTCCTGAACTGACCAGAAGTTCAGCTGAGCTCTTAGTGATCAGCACTGTCACTGATGCATCCACTGCTTACTGAAATAACTTTTATAGCCTGTTCTGTCTTAGTATAGCAACTGAGTATCTTAAGAGAAGCTGCCTTTTTGCAATTTGTAAATTTGTTTCTAATGCTCTAAATTGCATTAAGGAGAACTAAAGGAATGGGATTATCATCAGCTCAGGCAGAGGTCCACTGCTGACAGGGCTGTTTCACAGACTGTGTCAGACCGAACTTGTGCACTTGTCAGTGCACTTTGCTCATGAGAGGTTGTCACAGATCACTGCCGGCCATGGAAAAATCAGCTTTAACCTGAAACAAATCCAGAGAGAGCTGATGGGGTGGTTTGTACAATCCAGACAGGGGACACCTGTAGTGTCCACATTAGGATGCTACATGCATCAGCAGAAGGAAGCTGCTGTGGGAGAAGCAAATCTGTCCACGCACCTCAAAACCATGCATGGAATAGAGCCAGTGCTTAAGGCAGTCTCCAACCTCAATCACAGAATGGTTCAGGTTAGAAAAGACCTTTAAAGACATCTAGTCCAAGCCCCTTGCCATGAGCAGGGACATCTTTCCCTACACGTGGTTACTCAGAGCCACATCCAACCTGGGCAATGAACACTTCCAGGAGGTGGCATCCACAGCTTCTCTGGGCAACCTGTTCTAGTGCCTCACCACTCTCACAGGAAAGAATTTCTTCTGAATATCTAATCTAACCCCATCCTTTAATGGTTGTTTAAAGGCATTCCTCCTTGTCCTATCACTATGCTATCTTGTAAAACATCACTCTCCAGCTGTCTTGTAGGCCCCTTTTAGCTACTGGAAGGTGCTGTAAAGTTTCCCCCGAGCCTTCTCTTCTCCACCACTGATCATCTTTGTGGCCCTCCTCTGAACTCAGTCCAGAAAGACCACAACCTTCTTGTGTTGGGGACCCCAGAGCTGGATACAGCACTCCAAGTGGAGTAGAGCAGAGCAGAGTAGAGGGGCAGAATCCCCTCCCTTGCCTTGCTGCTTTTGATGCAGCCCAGGATATGATTGTCTTTCTGGGCTGCAAGTGCACATTGCTGAGACATGCTGAGCTTTCCATCCACCAGTACCCCAAAATCTTTCTCTGCCCTTAACCCCTTCATCCTTCAGCCTGCACTGATACTGGTGGCTGCCTTGACCCAACTGTAACACCTTGCACTTCACAAGCCTCACATTGGCCCAAACCTGTCCTCAAGCTTGTCAAGGGCTCTCTGGATGATTCTTGCTAACAGGGGTGCAAATAGAAGGCTGGTTCTGCATTTATTTCTGCACCAGTGAGGTTTTAGACCCCAGCAGCTTAAGTGAGAGAAGACCTTGTCCACAAAGCCAGCTCTACAAGCCTGGCACCCCACACTGTCCCTGGACACATTGTCCCCTCTGTGGCTTCACAGACATTCTCTGGCACCCAGCAGTGACAGCTCTGCACAGAGCATGGCAGGCTCCCAGGAGGGGAACAGACGTTGCTTTGTCTCCTCACCCATCACCCATGGGTTCCTGTGGGTGCCAACACACAGGACTGGCTGCTGATGCCCTGCCACATCCATATCCAGATGAGCTGGGCTGCCCAGCCAGGCACTGCAGGAGGGGTGACTGCTCAGAAGTGGAGAAGCGATGCTGGCAGCTCACTGGAGGGGACTGCAATGTCCTGCTCCTGCAGACAGGAGCAATAATGCAGGATGGTCAACCTCTGCTCCTTCTAAATCTGACCAGCAATGATGGAGACTGGCTCAGAGCCTGGGTCAGCTCTCCTCTGCTCAGGCCACCAGCCAGTGGTGACAGCGTGTGACAGGAAATGCAAGCGCTTCGTTGGGGCTTAAATTGACCAGGCATTAAATCATCCCTCGTTAGCAACTAAATGATTTCATATATGTCCCTGGCTATACTTTGGAAGGGATAAACAAGTGATTATTGTTAATCGTAGCAGGACTCAAGTAGTGGTATGGAAGTGGAAGTTGTGGGCTGGCACTGGCACTGCCCCTGCCTCCACATCTACTGCAGGCAACAGAGCCATTTCACATTTGTGCTTCTCACTGCTGCTCTTTAATATTTGATCATCAAGTTATGATAAGTAATCCTGGGACAGCCCAGGTGCAAGTTATACTTCTTCAGACATGGATCCTATTGCTGAAATTGTTCTTGGTTTTGGTTACTTAGGTTTTTGACATTGGCTGAGCCAATTAGAAAGAACAGAGAAAACAGCATGTTTGATGTTAGTTTAACAATACTAATCTCTGTTCTCCATCTTCCTATTATTCCATTACTTTTCCTTCTCTAAGGACTGCATAGCTCCCTTATTTGGGATTAATTTATGAACAAAAATGTTACATTTCATTAATCATGCTCTCAGTTTTTTTAATTGAAGTCCTTTACTCTTGCTTGCCATAAAAAACCTCTTGCTGTGCTTTTGTGTGAAACTACAGAACAAAATATGCTCCTTTCTAATGTTTTTACTTCTTTTTGCTTCATTGCTTACAAACCCCCTTACAGAAAATAAGTTTCTTTCCTGATGTAAGTCACTCTGTGTGGCAGCTTCCAGCAGCGTAAGAAACCTTTCTGAGCTGCAGTTCCTGGCACCACTGATGTTACCCACAAAGGTAAGCTCACCTTTTGTATGTTTGGTCACTTCCCTAAGTTAAAGGCTTTTTCTTTCTTATGGATAAAGTGCTGCACAAACGTATGTGTGCATGTGCATCTATCTGTTTAGGTATGTTCTGTGCTTACCCACATACACTCAACACGAGTGCACTAGGACTAAGATTTCCCATTCCACACATTTGAGATGATTGCTTTGTTCAGACCATGAGCAGAAAAAGAAACTGCACACACCCAGTACTCTGTAACCCATTAGTCACATACACCAAAGCCACTTTACAGCTTCAACATATCAGCTGCCCCTGGACTTTAATTCCTTGCCCAGAAAAAACTGCTGAAACACATACAATCTAAACCGGCTTCAGATGATAAGAAACCAGAGGGAAAAGTCAACCATAAAGTAACAACAAGTACAGAAAATGTGCCTGAGTCCTTGGGGGGAGTGCAGAAAGGAAAGAGGACACAATTCCAGATTTGCATCCCTTGCTTTTAAAGTTGACTTTTAAAAGGGACAAGAAGACTTTTAAATGGCTTTCTTGGGCACAGGGTGGCATGGCAACATCACTGACCATGGCTTGAGAAAATTTTGATCCTCAGAGAGGGCCCAGGGTCTCCTCTGACAGAGGGTACCACTGCCACCATCACCAGTACTCCAAAGGTGACAGTACTGTCACAGCAACCACACCACTGCTCTGGCTATAATATCCAAGGGTAATATTCCTTGGGAGGGCTCATCTTAGTAGCTGAGGTACTACAACAAATACACAAAAGTATGGCACTTTGAAGGAGAAAGGCATGGCATTTCTCCAGCTGGCTTTCTATCTCTGTTTAGCTTAAAGAAATTCTATTTTGAATTTCAAAAGTCTCCTGATAGAGAGAGCAGTGGACAGGGGAGAGCTAAGTTAGTCAAAAGTGCATAGTGAGTCCCTGCAGTACCTGCTGGAACAGCTTCTCCATGCAGGTGTGTTAACTATACTTGACCCCCTCCCTGCAAGTACAATCACGTCATGCCATGAAATGATACATAGGGCTCAATAGCAGATGCAATTCTATGCTTTGGAGTATTTATACTACACAGACTATTAATCTTCCATGGGCAGGCAAGTGATCAATGGTGCTTTTATTAATTTTTATCCAAAGTAAAACTGAGTTCTAGGTAGGAAGGGGGCATATTTTTTTCCCTTTCTTTAAGAAAAGCATTTTGGAGATGGATCTGATGAAGCTGTTGACCTTCCATGTTGAAAAGGTTTCAGTTTGGGTAAGAAATAACCTCTTTAAGCACCACTTACATTAAACTTCACCCCAGACTTAATCAAACAGAAATGTGCTGTTTGAAAATTAATAGTACAGTCATGCCATTTGAAATGCAGCAGTTCATCTTCATGAAGTAACTCTAAGACAGGAAAATGCCAGTCACAAAAGCAAGCAATTAGAGAGTTCAGTGGAGCAGAAAAGGGTAGGGCAGGCAGCGGCAGGGGGGGTCAGAACAAGGGTAGGATGATTTTTACAATTTCTCATGCAGGTAGCTTCACTAGGGGCCTTGTTAGAGGAGGTCTTACACAGAGCATAGCTCTCTGAAAACTGCTGAAGTAAAACTATGGTGATTTCAAGGAGAGAGATGGGGAAAATGCAAGCTTTTAATATTCAGGAGGGTCAACTTGATGTTACTTACTTATTTATTTATTTATGGGCAACTTTATTTGTGATGTCAAGTTGAGCGCTCAAGAGACCCATTCTGGGATCTAGCAATATGTTTACTTTGATTGTAACTATGAGGTATTTTTAAGCAGAGCAGAAGGAACTGTGTGGTGACCTTGCCTCATGCAAGCACCACATTTGCAGAAGCTTAGAGAAGTATTTTTGTCCTTGGAAAGGTGCACACTTATTTTAGCTGTTAGTTCCTATATTAGAAATCATCTTTTCCTGTAAAAATGCTTTGAAGTAATAGAAAGCAGAAACAGTATCTTATAGTCAAGTTTGGTTTCCATAAAGAAGCTGCAGCTGACAGCACACTGCCTGAGACCCCAAGAGACCCCTGGCTTCCTTCCTCCCTCCTCTATAAGTTTCCCGTGTTGTCTTGTCAGTGGACTATTTCTGTTTCCTCTGTTTCTTTGCCTACCAGTACAATCTCCTGGGGATGTTTTGTGACTTAAATCATTTGCTTTCAGGCCCCAGGATGAGAGGCTCCATGAAAGTCCAGTGATAAATACAGTCAAGATTGCAATTTAATTAAAGTGCTCCAATTATTTAGGGAAGAAAAAATATAAACCAGAAGCTGCCAGATGTTCTTTGCAGCCTTTTTTAAATTTCTCTGTCAATAAATTAGCAAGAGTTTGTGCTTCTGGGAAGTTTTCTTCAGCTTTCAGTCTCTTCTTGCATCTCCTGTTGGAGAGAAATCCAAACCAGCAGTACTTCTCTTAATAGTTATGTGAATAATTTTCTTCAGACCTCTGGTCTTACATAAAAAATACTGACACAAACAAAAAAAATGTACTGATGTTTACTCTGGGATAGACGTCACCATTAACTTGTTTTTCAGCCAGGGGAAGACATATCTAAACCCCCTCCTTTAAAATGCAATTCAGTCATTGACAAAAGGGTGCACCATAGGGACAGAAGGGAGAATCATAGAATCACAGAGTGGTTTGGGTGGGAAGGACCTTAAAGATCATCTAGTTGCAAGGACCTTAAAGATCATCTAGTTGCAAACCCCCTGTCATGGGCAGGGACACCTTCCACTAGACCAGGTTGCTCAAAGCTCTGTCCAACCTGGCCTTGAACACTTCCAGGGATGAAGCATCTACAGCATTTCTGGGCAACCTGTTCCAATGTCTCGCCACATTCATAGTAAAGAATTTCTTCTTAATATCCAATCTAAATCTCTTGTCTTTCAGTGTAAAGCTATCATCCCTTGTCCTGTCACTACATGCCCTGGTAAAAAAGCCCTCTCCAGCTCTCTTGTAGGCCCCCTTTAAGTATTGACACAATAATGTCTCCCCAAAGTCTTCCCTTCTCCAGGCTGAACAACCCCCCACTCTCTCAGCCTGTCCTCACAGGAGAGGTGTTCAATTCCTCTGACCATTTTCACAGCTCTCCTCCTAACTCACTCCAAAGCTCTGTTCTTCTTGTGCTGGGGACCCCAGAGCTGGATGCAGTACTCCAAGTAGGGTCTCACCAGAGCAGAGGGGCAGAATAACCTCACTGAACCTTCTGGCCATGCTGCTTTTGAATTGTGAATTTATCTTATCCAAGTTGAAAGAGTAAAATAAATGCTCTGAATACTGCTGTGCTCAGTGTTGTGTATATTGTCCTAAATACCTTATTTTGTATGAGTTGCTATAGAATTATAACTCAGAAGACCATGGTAAGGTGTTCACAGTGCAGGGCAAAGCTGTGTCCCCACATCCTGTGACGTACAGGACACACACTGCACTGCCTGGCACTAATGTGGGGGCAAGGAGCTGCCTTAGGCTCATGGCAAATCCATGGCCACAGTGACTTCTCTAGCATTTACTGGGTTTGCCATTGACTTGATGTTGCACAGATGAAAAATGCGAAAAGAAGGGCTGGGATCAGCAGCTGTACCCCCAGCACAACCCACAGGCCGTGCAGTCTGCACCACTAACAACAGCTGCCTGAGCTGTCTGCCTGCTGCTCTGCTGCTCTCCCCCCTTTAGAGGTGATGATGTCTGAGATTAGGGAGGAATGACCGAAATTCCCCATAGTGACCTCCCTTCAAAGACAGCCCTATGAAGTACTGGCTTACAAAAAAAGAATGACTGGTTGTTTTCTCAGCAGAGAATGTCTTTGAAGAGTAGCAAAGGCACATAGCAGGGAGACAGCCATGTTTCACTTTGGGAGGTCTTTCTATTTAGTTTAGATGTTATAGATAACAACCAGGAGGCTGGAAATAGACTAGGGAACACACAAACCTTTGATTATAACTAAATTCCTGCCTATTAATGATAGCTTAATTTATTTTGATGGGGCTTTTGGCTTTCTTTGGGATGTGCTAAATATTTACAGCAGGCCTCAGACTCTGAAGTGGTCTGTGCAGCATGTACTGCTGGTCTGAGGGTCCAAGGATGTGTGCAATGCCAAGAGCCTCCTTTACTGGGTGCAGGCTCTATCACCCCAGGAGCTGTTGATTTCAAGCTTATAGACAATAAGTAGTAGGGTTCTTTTCTCTTGAAATTAATCAACCTGGATCAACAACGTGTTGGTTATACTTGCTACTTAAAAACCTTTCATGGTCACACATGTCACCCTGCTTGTTACTTCCCAGTTTTCATACTTCCACCTTTTCACAGCAACCAGGACACAAACTATTCTAGCAGCTCCAGGACCCAAACTATTTCAGGTTTCACATGTGAAGGCCCTTGCATCACTATAAATCATCTCTGGCCTCCAGGCTCCCATCACCTATAAATTCATCTCATAAATCAATCAAGGTCTTCATCTGCAAACCTCTCAGTGTCTCAATACATGGTATATTACTTGAGGCCAGTCTCATCTCTTCATAGCAGCCCTTGCCAGCCACAGTTCAGGTACTAAACACCCACAGATACAAAAGTTTCTGTTCTTAAAGGGCTAGAGAAGAAACTTTTGAGAATAGGTCCAAACTTTGTATTTCCTTCCAAGGAAGACCTGTTTGTGTCTAAGTGTGATTGTCATCATGTAAAAGTGAATCAAGTGCCAAGTAATATTCAGAAAAATCCACACACAAGCCCACATACTTGTTACTAAGGGGGAACACATTAAACCTCACTCCATTTCCTCAGACTCCTCCTTCACAATTCCCAGTGGTACTTCAGTTGGCAGAGATGGACACTTTGAAATGGGCAGCGGGGAGAACTTTTTTTAGTACCAGTTGAGGCTGATTTTCTCCTGCACTTTTACTGTCAGATTTTTAAAGGCAGACATAAGCCCTACATGCGCCTATTTCAAATTTCACACACATGGTTTAATTGCTGTTTCAGTTAGGCTAATTTTCAAACCTTTCCCCATTAGCTTGCTTGCTCTAAAAGGGTACAGTTGAAGGTGACCCTACACAGGTCACCGCAGTTTCCTTTTCTTACTGCCTCATAGCTCTTTACACTGAATTTCATTAGTACCTACTAACTCAATACACATGGTCTAAGTAGGTCATTCTGAATTTAGTTACTGCCCTCCTTTTGTCTAAACCCAACCTTGTTATGCCTCTGTGGCTATGCTGAGCTGCAACTCACCAGGGAAGGATTGCTGTAGGGTCTAAACCTTCCACCCAAAATCACCGTCAGCCCAAGGAGGGTAAGGTCAATCTCACTGACCTCTCAGCAAGCTACAGCCACTGTCACAAAGTCCCTAAGACTGACACAAACATCATATAAAAGAAAGCTGATCTGCATTGCACAAAATGAGAAGGAGAGAATGCATCCATCCCAAGCCTGTGGCTAAGGATAGACAGTACACCATGTCTGCTCTAGCACTGTAATAGTTTTACCACCTAGCCATCAGTATAATTTTCTAACACAGATTTTGATTTCCCAGCCAGATCTCTAGCCAGCAGACTGGTACTTGAAATTTAGTTGCTCTTTCTTTGCAGAATGATTACACATCTTTACATTCAGGCTTTTGCAGGCCCCCTCATAAATTTGACACATTAGTTGGTTTGACTTTCTGCTCCATTGGTGACATGTAACAAATTCATCCTAGCCTAACTGGTGATTACACCACCATTTGTACAGACCTCAGGTGGGACAGAAAATTACACAGCAGGAAGTCTTAAAAGTATCAGAGTAGATGACAATCAGGGAGACGACAGCCCTGATGTTTCCACTGATTTGGAGTGGAAAACCAGACTCAGTCTTCATGAAACAGAAGAGTTTGCAGGTGTCAGCTTTCCAAGATGTCATTTAAGCCTGTGGCCTCCAAATATTTTTGGTTGCTCAACCCCTCTCAGTAAACAATCTTTGAACTATTAGGTACGTCATAACACACACACAAAACCAGAGATGAAATAAAAAGGATAAAGTAAACACTGTTTTAAAACTAAAATTTTCTTTTTTATTAATGGTACAAAAGTTATTTTCTTCCTGCACCCCAATGGACTGTCTTGCACACTGCCTCGAGTGCATACCCTGCCGCTTGGAAGACCACTGTTGTACCCTAGCAGACCAACACGAGGGAGAGAATCCACACAGCAAGCTGTTGAAAGCTGGTTAGAAGGGGAAAGGGACAAAAATAGCACTGTGCAATGAACACTGTGCTCATGTACTACATGTCTGGCTATTCTAGGGTTGAGAGCAGCACAGCTTCTGAAACAAGATCTTCATTAACTGCTCTTCTCAGGGCTCATTATCCACAGATGTTATCGGCGCTCTCCAGTGCCAACGCAGACAGCTGCAAACTGTTTTCCAAGAGGTGCAGCAGGAAGGAAATGAGCAGGCCCAGGGAGGGATTTTGCTGGTCCTGGTTTTACAAAAAGGAACATAGGGTGAAAAAGCCCATTCTTAGGCACTTAAGCAAGCAGTGTGTAGAGTGACACAGGTCAGATCTGCCAGAGCCCTGCCATTGGGCAGGTTTGGGTGGCAGGTTGGGGATCCTTGGTGCAAAAGGCAGAGCTGCAGAGATGGCAGTGTGCACTCAGCAGTACAAGACAAGATGAAGCAAAGCAGAGGAACAGCTTGCTGGCATGAGACCAGTCTGGTCCCATATTTCAGTCAGACATCAACCAGCAATAAGTGCTTAAGGCAGGAGCATAAAGGACAACCCAAGTATGAAACAGTCCTTTCCCTAGCATGCAGTCTGGAAATCCACAGTTTATGGGCTCAGGTGCATGCAGACCATGCAGTGCTTCCTGATAGTGTCAATTTAATATGCCTAATCCCTTTCTATACCTGCTGGTACTTTTGTTCACTTCAGCCCTATGGCAAATTTGCAATTAAGAGTGCAAACTGCAGGCAAAGTAGCACACGTAGGCAGCACTAACAGCCAGCATTGGTACTGCTTCCAGAAGGACCTTACTGGTCACTTCCTACTGATGATGCAGCTTCAGCAAAAGCTTTAGCATCCCCTCCCCTGGCCAATGCAGGGACTCCAGTCATGTTGATCTGAGTGTCAGTGGGTAAATTCTGCTCCTGAACACATTAGACAGCAGAAGCATACATTTACCTGGAGAGTTTCCAACACTCAGCTCTTCTGAAATGGATAACAGTTTTTTAATACTGAACCAGTGTACCTAAGCTAACATCTTTCAATAATGTAGCCCTCAGTTGCAATTTAATTCGTTCATTCTGAAGCCCCTAAACACAATTGCTTAATTTATTTTAGGTAATGTTTTTGGTTTACAGTCAGTTGGTGTTAAATAGGAAAAAAAAATGCAACTAACAGTCCCTTTGGGAGGGACTTGACTTTTAACCATGTTAATTTCTAAAAGTGGACAAAGTAGTGCCATACTTGCTAGTACTGTGGGCTGAGCTGTTGTATCACACTGAAGCTGTATTCAGAAGCTTTGTTGGTAGAAATGTAACAACAAGTCTTGGCAATATCTCATCTCCTTTCATACATCAGTTGTTTTCTGTGTCTGGTCTAAAACCAAGATTTCTGCTACTGAGGCCACCTTCCTCCAGGTTAAAACAGATCTGCACCACTCATTTCCACCTCAGGACAGAGTGGGAAATTTCAGCCTGAAAAGTAAAACCTTTAGTTTCTACAAGATCACACCCTGCTTAAACTTTAAGAAATGCTTCAGGAAAGGTTTTTACAATGCAACATTTTATCCAATTAAACACAAAATTAAGTAAGTCTCTAGAATACTTTAGGAAAATCAATTGGACTCCTCAGAAGTGAATTTGCAAGAGTAGCGGAGAAGCCCTTACACCTCACCAGCTACTTCAGCAGGCACCAGTGGGCACTCACTGGTGGTGATCCTGCAGCCACCTGGCATCTCCCACTGCAGATCAGCTGCCAGAGGAGCACACCAGCACTTCGTTTCATTCACATCTCTCCAAAATAAAAAACTCCCCTCAAAATAGCCCCAGCTGAGCAGCCTGGTCCACCAGACCTGTCTGTTGAGCAGGTGGCAGGCAGGAGGCATCCAGACTTTCCATCAAGTCCCTTCAGTCACTGCTGCTGCTCGCCAGCAGTCTATAGTGACAGACGGCCTGGGAGATAAACCCCCTGTACGTGCCATGCCACAAGCAGCATATGCCTGTCCCAGAGCAAAAGCAATGTTTGCTTTTTCCCTAGTCATGGTGAGTCCTTGTTCCCAAAGGCTTTTAAAACTATGGAAATCTGAAAAAGGCAGAGAGAAGGGGAAAAGAGAAGGGAACAGAGGAAACGACCTCTCTGACTTCTATATTTGTTGCAGTTGGTTGCAGTATTTTTCTCCTGAGGACATTATGAGCATCGATTCAGTCATGACCAGACAAATGAACTGCAACACAACCCACAGAGATTAGAGTCAAGTGGGCTGCTGGCAGTATTATGATATTTGGTACTAAGAAATGTATAGACACATAAACCAGAGAGCTGGTATAAACATAATCATGGTAGGAGGGAGAGGCAGGTGACATAATCAAGCAGCTGCACTGTCAGAAGAAGTTTATATAAATCTTTGATCCCTTATACCATCCCACAAACATTAGTCCCTCTCATCAAGTTGTGACTGTGCTGCTAGGAGATGGGGTGAGCAGTAAGAAATACATTTTTGGAACTGGTATTAAAACACTACTGAAATGCTGTGAATGCAAGACAAACAAGTGTCTAACAATTTGGTCATTATGAAGTTTTCTTATAGAACTGTTGTGTCGGTTCCATTTAATATCCGATTGTAACCTTCTTTGAATCCAGTGTTCCTTGGAAATGAAACAGACATTGCTTCCTCACAAGCTTTTGGCCAAGATTAGCATTGCACTCACTTCACATCAGTCACACACTTCACTGGGGGCACATGTCCTGCCGTTGTCCAGGGGGAGCAGGGAGCATCAAGTAAATCCTTCCCATTCAAATGTCTCCATGCTCAAGTAACTTACATTTTAACAAATGCAGACATGCTAAAATGCTATGGCAACACTGAGGTTGTGACATAGAGGAAGTGGAGCAGTAAATTCAGCATGAAGGATTACACATAGACCACTCCTTCTGTTACAAAAGAAAACCACGGGGCCATGACCGGGCATACAATTAGTCCCAACACCCAGACATCCCACTCGTGCCAATTCATTTTACTACGTAAGTGCTATTTAGTGGCTCTGTAATGCTTTGTCACCTGGTTTCCTAGGATAATTTTCAACGTTATGGTTCACTCCCTTCTGTTTCTCATATAGCCTCGAGGCAGATCATACCCTGAGGTAGCTCACTCCCATCAGCAAAGGAAAGCTAGAAATTTCTATTATGCAGACCTCACGCTTCTCAGCTACTTTGCTTGCTAGGAGCATTAACAAGTTTTTATCAACAAAATTAAGGGCATGTCCTAGTCTGGGTTACAGCATGCCAGAGCACCCTGCAGCCACTGGTTTCCCAAGAAAGTGGCTCCTCTATAGACAGCAAAGGGCAGGAGAGTACGCCTGTGTCTCCTCCTGTGGTCTGGACTGAGCTGTGCTGTTGATTAGCTAGCTAAAAGTTTCACTGATCAAGAAGGTGTTTGTAAGATACAGGCAAAGCTGTAAGTACATCCTCTATGTCCTGTGCCTACAGACAGACCTCCCTAATGTCTTGGGTAGAGGCTATGGAGATATATATTTTAGGGGACATGTCATATAATGTTCTACAGGAAGTTGAAAAATATATTCTTAATGACAAATGACCCACTTGTTTGCTTTACTAAACTAAATTTCATGTGACTGACTGCAATGGTTAGGTATGAGAAGTCCTGAGGTTGAGCTCACTAAGGAACAACTGGGTGAGGCCATCTAGTTTGTTTTGGTTTCAGTCATAGAGGTGTGCACTGTCATATTTCACACACAGCTAACCTCTAAAACATCTTGTTCCTTTTTCTGCTCTCCAACGCTCTTTCGGCCAATTTAGTTGCCTCCAATTTTTGCAACAAAAATTCACTCTTTGGCAGTGTTCAGGTCAGAGTAATTTTTCTGCTCAAACTACCACATTTGATTATGGACTTTGGTAACTACTAACCCATTTTCATGCTAACTAGCAAAACTGACAATACTGTACAAGATTTAAAACACACAACTCTAAACCTGCATATTGCATTTTAATTCATATCTGAAACCACTGGTGTAGCTGTATATCTGGCCCCAGTATTTTCCTGTGGACAAAGCCCTGCAGCCACTGTCAGTGCTAATTCATGGTATAGTGATTCAATGCCAAAGATGATGACTGTACTGAGAAGCACTGCTGAGACTGTATTTTCTTGGTGCAGTGTATGTTGCTTAGTGACCTGTCACCAAAACAAATGCAATCACTCGTATATTTAAAGAGCAGCCTTTTCTGAAGGGTCCAGCATTTTGTAGGGACACCTGTTACTTGCATGCTTGAAATTTCTGTCTTGAAATGACAGGCTTGATGTCGTACTAAGGCTGGTTAACACTTTTTATAAAGCAGTTGTGCAACATGTGCAATCCTCTCTGACTCATCTCGCACAAGAGCTGGTTAAATCACACTTCAGTGTGCAAGTCGTCAGACTGACTGCAGGAGCAAGAGTCAGTAAAGACCTACTCTCTCCCAGACACATGGTAGTTTATATGTTTATTTCGTATTTCTCCATCGTTTGTGGAAGCTGAACTTAAATGGCACATTTTCTATCAAAACACATCATTCAGTTGCATATGAACAAGGACATGGGGCAGTATCTGAGGGAGAGGGTTTCCCACCAGCTGGAACTCAAGTTGTCCTGCCTCATCAGATCACCCCACACAGCCACAGCAGGGCTGAGTACTGAAGTCCGGCTCATGCAGTGGGAGAGCTCTGCTCTGGAAAGGTCACACCTCGTATTTTGTGGCTGGGGGTTAAGTGATGAACTCAAAGATTGTGTGGGCAGGTTGGAGGGGCATGGCAGCCAGTGCAAGCTCTGGTAGAAGAAGGGTCCAGGTATACTGGCTTGTTTCTCCTCATACTCAACTCCAAAATTAGCTGAAGTCTCAGTAAATACAAATTGAGTAATAAATTTATGTAATAAGGCTTCAAATATCTGTAACAACATAGTGAATGTCAACAAAAGAATGGGAACTTAAGAGTCACTGATATCCATGCCCACACCTTATCCTTCTCACTTCAGTCTGTCACCCACAAAATATAAAAAGCCTCAAGCCTAACAAAACAAAAATGAATAGAGATTAGCATGCCTATCATATCTGATGGTGGCTTTCTTCTAATTTTAGAGCTTGAGAAACATTCCTGAAGTTGTCTTAAACAAGCTGCGACACCCTTTCTTCTAGGCTTTTGATGTCCTATTTGAAATATGAAGGAGCCAATTTTTTAAGAATACAGAAAATTTTTACAGAATACAAAAAACATATTTCTTTGTATATTTAAAGCAAGTCTTTCCCATTTACTTCAGTTCCATCTGTAAAGATAAGACGGGTTTCCAACATCAGGTATCAAGTAGGTAAGCACCTGGGAAGTGTGAAGGGCCCAGGGAAGTATAACTGCCTGTAAGAATTTAGGCAGAAATCACTTGCTTTGCATCACCAAACTCATGTAACTGAGTCATGTGTCATCCCACTGGCCTGGGCAGCAGTCAGTCACCTTAACCACAAGGCTATCCTTTTGCTTTTCCTGCAATTGTCGGGCCCTTTTGCTACAAATATCTCAGCTCCTGCAACAGCAGCTTCTTGACTCACACCCAGAATCACATCCTGTCCAAGGAACGAGGAAGGGTTTTGTGAATAAATAACTTGATCATATAATTATCAGCAGCTTGATCAGCCATGTGCATGTGGGAATACAGAATGAGACTGCTGGCAGTCCATACTGAATTTTTAATTGTTTGACTTTGTCATTATATTTTCCCATTAACTTTACTCTTCTCCATAATTATATACACCCTTGTCTATCCACATAGAAGAATTACTTAGAGAAAACTGTTCAGAGAGAGGGATTAGATGATGCTGGAAGAAGCGTAGAGTCAGAGGGGTGAGGGCAAGTGGTACTTGGAGTACATCTGGTGGCTGAAGAATAGTCAGTGACAAGTAAGCATAAAAGAGAAATGAGACCAATATGGACAATCAGAAAATGCTGAGGAAGGAAACCTGCAGTTTGATGATCTATTAAATTAATATTAGGGGAAGAAAAGCACAAATCCAAACAGATAATGTGTCCCTGGACAACCTGGTCTAGTGGGTGGCATCCCTGCCCATGACAAGGGGGTTTGGAACTAGAAGATCTTTAAGGTTCCTTCCAACTCAACCAATTATATTCTATGATTCTATTCTATCTTAAACAATGCTTACAACTTACAGATAATGTGTTCATGGAGCTTACTCTCCAGAGGCTGGTGCATTGAGCTAGCCAGGAAAAAAAGCAGAAAGACTCCATACATTGGTCTGACTCTTGCATAAGTTTTACTCTGAAGAGCATAAATGAGAAGTTTTTTTCTCAAAATATGCAGCAGAGAGGCCAGATGATTCTGTAAGAAACATTTATGATCAAGATTTTCAATACCCAACTGGATAAAGTGCTGAGGGAACCTGACCTGGCTTCATAGCTGGCCATGCTTTCAGACAGAAGTTGGACAAGAGACATCATGAGGTCCCATCTGCCTAGATTATTCTGTGAAACACTAACTAATGGCACCAACAGCTAGAAAATATGCAGTGTCTTATGTATGCTTAACATTTGGCTGACAGTCACACATAAAGTACATTTCCAGTCTCCTTGACAGCAGTGAAGCTACTCAGAGGAAGAGGTTGAGCATGAGTACATGCTTAGGTATCAATCTGGTTTGATGGGCTGTGATACTATAAAATACACTGTTTCAAAGACACTCTGATTTTTAAGTTTCCAACAGCATAACAAGGATGAAAATTGGCTGAAAAGCATGACTATAGTTAGCCTAATCATAAGTTCTCTGTACTCTGCGACAATCTTTTATAATATTAAAGGGATTAATATGCCTGGCAAAATTTCACTTTGCACAGCTGCATACACAGTGAACTCCTATCTTCGCAGGAACAGTTTAATCCTATTTCAACATACTGTTGCTTGATAAGAAACAAGAACACCAATAACTCCAAACCTTGCAGCTGTAAAATCCTCCCAGGAACGAGAGAGGACAAAGTAATCACAGGGCCTCACCCCTGCACACTTTACAAGAACACCCTTTGGAGCTGAGGACTCCGTGAGCCTCTACAGTAAGGCTCCCATAGAAGCATTTCTCCCATTTCCTATATCCATGGTGACGCTACTACTGTCTCCATTTTGATTCCTCATACACAAAGTGAAATATAATCAAAAAATAAAAAAATAAAAAAAGTCATCTGCTTCCATCCTTTTTGACTTGAGAAATTTCTTAACTTTGCAGAGGACCTGTGCCAGACTGCTGGCACAAGGGTCCCTCCCTGATTTATGAAGCCTTAATCCCACTGCTGGAAGGCAGAAGGATTCCCTGCTGCTGAGCCACTGTATCTCTCTCCTCCTCTGCCCTTCCTCAGTCAGGTGAAGTCCTTACAGTCTTCAATGCTGTCTGTATTGTAGTAAGCAAAATCTAGCAAATTTGATTCCATAGTACCTTCAAACACTAAGAAATACCTTGAGTTCCTGGAGGACAAGGAGGGTCCCAGAAGCCTGTCATTGTAGTGCTTCATTTGCCTGACATGTTTTCATGATGCAAACTTCCCTGTGTCAAGCTCTTAATGCAACTTAGATCTCCTCCCAGAGAAGACTCTTGACCACAAAGGGCAGAAAAATGGTTATTTTAGCTGGAAGAACACATTGCCACCAGTCAACTAGTGACTTCTGTACCAAAAGGAAAGAAGAAAGCAGCACAGGTACCCTTCCAAAGAAGGTGTTACCCTCACAGCTCATCTTTAATAATGTAAGCTAAAGGAAGTCTGCAGGAGCATTGTAGAGGAGTTGCATGCGAGACAAGTGTGGATTCCTGGGGCAGCTGCATCCGGGCATTCTCACAGCACCAGGTGGGAGGCAGTGGGAATCAGGAAAAACAAGGAATATGATGGCACCCTCCAAAGCTTCACTAAGTTTTGGGAGCCAGTGCACCACTATTAATAATCTTGACATTTCTTTGTCTTTCCTAGGAGCTTTAGCTGGTATTTGCATGCTAATAATGCTGTGTATCATTCTCATCCTGAAGAGATGGCTGGAAAACAATTCCAAATGCCAAAGCTTCAGGCTGACTGCAAACAGGAGATCTCCACCACCAGTTCCGTCCTGAATGCTGGCATCACAGCCACAAACAATGATGTCTTTATTTAATTTTCAAAAACACAGGTCAGAAGTTAAGGAGTATGCAAAGGAGATACTTGGTAGTTTTGCAACCTGCTGCCTCCATTCATTCCTGCTGTTGATAACTCACACTTGCAATTTGCACTATTTCAGAGGTGCCTCTTCCCAATACATGTTCTGCAGCACAAACCACAGGTAGGGCTATGTTTTGGTAATAGCAATTACATACTGAGGTACATGCCAACTACACCATGTTCTCCCTACTGCAGCATTTCACTGAGCATGATGAAGAATTGCTGTGCTTTGACCTCTCTGACACTGGAGGTAAGATATTGCTAGTCTTTATTTCTGTGTAGAATCAGACAAGTTCTCAGTTAAGTAGTTTTACAAGTGAGCTAATTAAGAAAATGGCATTTCGACTTTGCAGTTAGTATGATCCTTTTGCAGCAAAACACAGTCGTTTTGTTACGGCTCGCTTTTACACACAGTAATTTCATTTAGAGAAAGAAAAAATCCAACTGGCAGAAGATTGTAAGAAAAAAAATCCTACAGAAAAACCTGAGTCTGTAGGTGTTCCTCTCAAAAACATCATATCTTTATCAATACTGGAAAATACTATTCTTCCTCTTTCCATCCAATGAACAGCCTCAATGGAAAGGCTGAATTATCTGCCAGATTTAATCCAAGAGATACCTCAGCAGGGCAGCAAGGCAAAAGTATATGTGGTGGCCTGCAATTGATAGTAAACTGCTCACAGTGCAAAAGGAAATAAAGGCATTTGGGTGTTTCTTTTCTCTTCTGCGCTAGGTTGTCACACATTTTTCTAACCATAGCAAACCAGAAAAAATAGTGTCTCCTCATCTGTATCTGCAGTTGCATCATATGCCATTGGATACACAAAATATAGCTATGTCTGTGAAAATCAGTGTTCTGCTTAGCACATACCTTGGTCCAACCACACTTTTTTCCCAAGGACAGTATCAAACAGCCACACAAGCCATAAAACAATGACTGTTAACACTTCTGGTTTTCTTAATGCCTCAATTTAGCTATCTGGTATCTCTGCACTTGCCTCAGTCACTTTAAGTGACTCCATTTTGCCTTTGCTACGTTGGGCAAATGAAAAGAGACATGTTAAAAGCACAGTTAATGATTAAGGAAGGTTCACAGCTCTCTACCTATAAGCACATGCATGCCTGTGAACATGCCTAGTGTTTTGCTGCAAATGCACAGGCATATTTATGCCATGAGCTATACATGCATACTTTGATGTAATACAGGCACTCTTGCTGGGCTCTACCTGGTTAACAGCAATGGAATGCCTGAGCCTCTTTTACACAGTTCATCACACACACGTCCTCAACCCCAGGTGCTATTCCAGGAGTTCCAAGACTCCTTTCAGCAGTGTGCATGGTTCAAACATTCAGGCTGGAGACAGACTAAAAATTCCATGAAGTTTTTTGATTTGTAAGTATTTCTGATATCCTTGATTAATTAAAAAGTCCACTTTTGTATGAAAGCAAATTATTTCACTGATTTGCATAAAAGCAAGCACTTCTTGGAAGAAGCATCCTCAGCCATCTTCCAGAGAACATATAATAAAAGATCTATACAACATCACTTAACCTTTTTCTTTTAGAGGTCTGTATCCAATTTTTACAGAGAAAGCAAATGGGTAGTTTTAGCTATAAATAGACAGATCTCCTGAATTAAGGAAATATGTATGTTTCTACCCACCTTCTGAAATTTCTATTTTGAAAAATAACTTAATGAGGACTGAGTGGCTTTTTACATTTCTGATGCTGTTACACAATGCTTAGAACATTTCTGTCTCTGTATTTGATGGAGTAGTTCCTCGTTTCAAAAGTGCTTTTTCAGCTGAGCAGATTGCTGAGCAGTTGACTATGTAGACGAACTCTGCCTAGAAGGTAGAGGGCTTTGTGCTGAGAAATCCTTTACAGAAGACATTGCAGTCACTTTGCATCAATCATGGTGGAGATTTCAGGAATTTTTAGCATAATGTCAGAGAATAGTTCTATGACTACACGTAAAATCTTAACTGGTAAGAAAAGATACAAAGCTACATTCCTACTTATGTTTCTTTTCCTGGGTTCAAACCTTGCTAAAATTACTGAAGTGGTATTTCAGATTTCTTTTCAAACCTGGCACAATATGTGAGCACAAACTCTGTTCTGTCTCTAGTCACTGCCTTGCACTGCTTTCTGCCATTAGTACAGAAACAATACTTCATTTTCTCACTGAGTGTGAGTATCCTCTCACCATCCAAATAAAATTTACTACTGCCTGATAAGTCAGCTTGGCTTTGCAGTGGCTGCATGGCCTTCTTTCACTTTTCTTCTTGACTGCTTTCTGCCAGTGTAAGACTGATGTCACACAGTCAAAGACTAAATGAGACAGGGTTTGAGGATTTATTAGGAAAGAGTGGCACTGTCCCAGCTTGTGGTGTAAGCTTGTGCCCAAGCTTGAAAGCTTGACGACTTTCAGTCAGAGCAGTGTGTTCAGATACCTTGACTGGTATTTCACTCAGCTCCAGATCACAGTGCAATTCAAAGAAGGAGGCTATCTAGATCAAGTCTTTCAGTTTTCTCTGTTCTGGAGAACTGAGGGACAGCTGCTGTGTTCAGTTGACAGAAGAAAGGGACTTCTAGCAGCAACCACTGCTATCCCCCTTGCGTCACTGCTGGCTGCAACATCAAGAGCTAAGTGTGCGCTCTTCAGCCTCATCCCTCACACTTGCTGCAACAGGAATGAGCTCAAACCTTTGCCCAACATGCAAGATGGACAGGAAAGACTGCTATGAGAAGCTGGTGAATGCAAAGGTTGAGAGACATCCTTCTGTGGCACCATGAAGTTACGTATAGCCTGGTAACGTCCCACTGACCATCACATCTTCCTCCTTCTGTAAGATCTTTTCTGGCCTTTCTTCCCTCTTCTGCTGCAGTTTCTTTTGCCTACTTTGCCATGAAGCCTTTGGCCAGCTCTGTGCACTTAGCCTTATTTGCTCTAAGTACATAAAGGTCTAATTATCTAAGTTATCAGTGACTGAGCAGGGTCAGAAGTGAATTTACTTGCTTCTCAGTCCCACCAGTATCAGCATGCTTGGCATTTAACTTATTAGAATTATGTCCAGGTTCCTTTAATTTTCTCCTTTTTGGATTTAAAAAAATAGTTCCATATGTAATTCAGGTTCCTAAACTATATTTCTACAGTAGTAATTCACATATTTTTGTTATCTCCAATTAAAAATTTTAGCCTACTAGAATTTATCCTGAGATAGATGACCCTGTGCCTTGTGAATGGCAAGACAGAGCCTGGCAGAGCACACTGTAAGAGGCAATTTTTATGCACTTTCCACTTTTGCAGAGTCAATAAACATATTCAGAAGAAACACACAAACTGTCACATTCCTAATATTGCTACATATTTCTACAGCATAGAAGGGCAAAATGGAGTCATAAAGCAGCAACCTGGTGGACAAACTAGTGGGACCTGCCAAGATACTGAGAAAATTACACTTTTCAAGGCAGATTTTCAGGAGCCAAAAATCAGCAAGTTAGAAAACAGCTGTTTAAACAGGGACAAAGGTTTTTAAGTACCTTCTTCATGGGTATGAGTACTGCTGATTCGAAGATGCGATCTGCTTATGGAATCTTTAACAGCTTACACCAGCAATACCTGCAGAGTACATCTGCAACCTCATGGGAAACAAAACACACTGTGCAGAGCGATTAACAGAGCCCACACTTCACATTAATGAGGATGGGTGCTGGTTTTGGTTGAGGGAGAGCTAATTTTCTTCACAGTGGCTAGTACAGGGCTGTGTTTTGGATTTGTGCTGAACACAGGTTTGATAACATAGAGATGTTTTTGTTATTGCTAAGCAGGGCTTACACATACTGCCTTGCTGGCAAGGAAGCTGGGAGGAGACACAGCTGGAACAGGTGACCCAAACTGTCTAAAGGGATATTCCATACCCTATGATATCATGGTCTGAATACAAAGCTGGGGAAGAAGGAGGAAGGGGGATATTTGGAGTTATGGTGTTTGTCACACCATTATGTGTGACAGGGCCCTGCTCTCCTGCCTGCCCATTGGAAGCAGTGAATCAATTTCTTGTTTTGCTTTGCTTGCATGTGCAGCTCTTGTTTTCCCTATGAAACTGCATTTATCTCAAGCCTCGAGTTTTCTTGCTTTTATCCTTCCGATTCTCTCCCTGATCCTGCTGGTGGGGGAGTGAGAGACCAGCTGCCTGGGGCTTGGTGGCTGTCTGAGGTTAAATCATGACAGGAGGCTAAGCACTATCACCTTGCTTAAGAACCAGGCAGATGAAGAAAGGACAAGCAAATTGAATCCTGCGTTTCTGCCAGCCGTCCCCCTTCCAAATCGACACAGCTTAGAATTAGCACAGCTGATTAAGGCATAGCAAGTGCCAAATCTCCCCAAGCATTTCCCATTTCAGCGCTGGGTTGAGTCAGCCACAGTGGTGGCAGGGGAAGAGTGGGAAACACGAAACTCCAGGGAGCAACTGGGAACAATAAAGACAGGAAGTGGAGAACATTTTGAGAAGAAACAACAGCATGTCTAGAAAAGGATCACAAAGGATGGAGGGAAATCGGAGCATTTAGGGGTTTTTTAAATTTTTAAATAGCTGCCATTGCACATCACCAACACTGGACTGCCTCAGGCATCTCGATCAAAGAGGGGATGACTGGTTTGGCAGCTGTCTTTCAGCAGCAGCACAGGGTAAGGGCAGCTGGAACCAAGCAGAGTGCACCGCTGTGGTCAGAGGGGCATCAGGGCGAGGAAACACTGCTGCACTCAAGAGAGCTAGAAAATAAAGCCCATGCATGGACAGAATCGGGAATCTCAGAAAATTCCTGCTGGAGGCTCAAGAGAGAGCAGACCTCACTGGGCAGAAATGTCAGATCCCTTTTCCCCTGGAAGTGTTCTTCACCTGAGACATGTTTTCTTTTACAGATTTCATATAACTTTAAGCTTTTTAATACAACAATTTCTACCCCTGAGAACTGAAACGAAGGGTTTTGAAAAAGGGTGATCATGGAGTCTGGTCTTGCTAATTCCTTGCACTGAGGTCAACAGAAATCAGGACTCAAACAAGGTCAGAACTCTTACTGACAAACTGGGAGTAATGCTTTCCCCAAACCTTCTTAACAGGCAATACCTACTCATCAGAATTAACTGTGGACCATTTTGGCATGTACAGTGCAACAGTATACAGCCAGAAAAGGTCCCAGAATTTCTAATTTTTGAGCAGCTTGGCCAATTCTCATTTACATTCTGTGCCATTACAGCTAACTGCAACAACTCAGGACCTAATGAGGGAGATCACACACACACACACACAAACCAGGATCATCCATTGGTCAGATGCTACCACCTTGATGAAGAGGTGCAGGAACTGTATGACATATGATGTAATGAATGTGTGACATGTCTAAAACACTGACCCAATCTGCTGCTCTCCAGTAAAGCTCAGGTTATGAGCAGACTTTTTCGTGGTCCTAAATAATTTAATCCCTGTGTGGATTCTCTCATACCTAGCAAGAGTCAAGCTCCTGCTGAATCCTCTTCTTCAGCTGGAACTGTCAGAATGGACTCTGCCATCTGCTCATTCTGGTGTTCCCAAGGAAGTTACAGACACACATATGCTGCTCTATTTCTGTTGAGTTTATTAAACTGGCCCAACATGTTCAGAAATTACTGAGAAGATGGATAGACACACACATTAAGACTGTGCAATGACACTAGCCTGATTTCTCTAAGAAATTCTTGGTGGTTTTGTTTTGTTTCATAGCAGACTCTTCATGTATGAAATCACCATGTCAAACCATACCCGGAGCAAAGAGTCTTAAAATTAAAGAACCCTGTTACTTGCCACAGCCCAAACTTCCTGTGATCATTTTAAGAGTCTGTGTCTTAGTTTCTGCATTTGTATAATGGAGTAAATATTTCTTTACAACATATGAACAGCATTTTGTACTAAGGTCAGTAATGCTGTCAGGAGGAAGCATCAGCAATACATACAGCACAGCTGACTAATTTTCCAGCAGTTAATGATGTGGTAGATCCATCTTAGCAATCAACTACATTTTCATTTTCCAGCTCAAAGTATAGATTATGGGATGTTATCCTGGATAGGCAATAACCACCTACAAGAAAAAGAAAAGAAAAACCAGTGTAGGTGCTGGAGCATGTCCAAAGAAGGGCAATGAGGCTGGTGAAGCGATTAGGAGCGGCTGAGGGAGCTGGGGTTGTTCAGCCTGGAGGAGGCTCAGGGGAGACCTCATCACTCTCTACAACCACCTGAAAGGAGGCTGTAGCCAGGAAGGTATTGGTCTCTTCTCCCAGGCAACCAGCAATACAAAAGGGCATGGTCTTAAGCTGTGCCAGGGGAGGTTTAGGTTGAACACTAGGAAGGAGTTCTTCAGAGAGAGAATGATTAGACATTGGAATGCGTAGTCCAGGGAGGTGGTGAAGTCACCGTCCCTGGAGGTATTTAAGAAGAGACTGGATGTAGCACTCAGTGCCATGGTCTAGTGGACAAGGTGGTGTTGGCTCAAAGGTTGGACTCAATCTCAGAGGTCTTTTCCAACCTAAGTGATTCTGTAATGTTTAATACCAGAAGAGAAACTGAAAAGTACGCTACCCTTGTATTAGCAAGACGCAGATCTGTCACATGGAGAAGTTGATGCCAAGGATCAAAAGTCTGTGACACTTTTGAGGGGGTGAAATAGGGAATGGGAGAAGGTAAAGTCTTCTCCCATGAACTGGACACCCATTAGTGGTCAAAGCCTGTTAGGTGAGCTTTTGGAGCACATTTTTCAGCTCAGTTGCATTCAAAAGGAATCCAGTCTGGGGACTAAGAGACCTCAGTGATATGAACACAAACAAGCAGAGTAAGGACAATCTGGAGACTGATTTGAAAAGCACACCCCTGATCTAAACTACAATGCAGGGGTGAGTGTTCCCTGCACAGACCACTCTTCTCACAGATCTGCTCTTTGGCCATGGGGTTACCACAAGGTGGGACTGGAAGTGCCATGAGCACTCCTCATGTACAACACACTGGGCATCTCCCTCACAGACAGAGTAGGTGAGGTAATGATAAAGCAGGTGATGTATTTCCCTCAACCAGCAAAGCCAGAAAAACAGAGAAAGAGCACAGTCAGCTTAGGACTCTAAGTTACAGGATAGCAAAAAAAAGTACAGTGCAAGCCTTGTAGCCACACATGCGAAAAAAAAAAAAGAAAAGAAAAAGCAAGTTCATTATTTTGAAACTATGGGATGGAAATAAAAAATAATCCATGTTTGTCTCATTCACTGAACATTTTGCCTCGCATTCTAGTTAGGATAATGCTGTGTGTGAATAGAAGAAAATAACATCTAGGGACCTAAAAAATCAGAATAGGACACAAGCTACAGTATCTGAAAACAAGTGACTATTTACTGCAAAAAATCCCTCCCATTGTAACAAGGAAAGAATTGGCAATTTAAATTGCCAGTTCAGCAGCAAAATATGTTTAATGAATCAGTGAATCCTGGTATTTGTGGTAGCATACAACCAAGAGAGGGGGAAAGGGAGAACAGAAACATTCTGTCGGCTTACCTCTGGATTATTCTGCTTTTTGCTCATCCTTACATCTTAGGGGGAGGTTTGGCTGGTTGGTGTAGCCTAACCACATGAAGGCTGAGAAAAGGAACTGGCTGAAGGACAGACAAGTGATAAAACTATAAGAAGATAAACAAACAAAGCTGTGAATTGGGAATTAGGTTCCTAATCACTGACAGACTGGAGTCCCAAATGCCTTCTAAAGAGAAATTCTGGCAAGGAACTTATGACTCAATAAATTTTCAGGAGAAGAAGCAATCCTTTGAACTTCAGATAGGAATCCACATGTCCTATGATCTGATGGGAGACATGGTTGCCATTTTCATCATCTACATTGCCTTACACTTACTGGCTTTCAACAAGCACTTACAGGGACCAGAAAGCAATTCTTTTTTCCTCCGGTATGCATAATTCAATATTGCTGTTCCTAATTCCTGAGTATAGCCTCTCCTCAATTTTTCTGAATGCTAGAGATCAACTGCAAGGTAAGACTTTGATTTAGCGTGAAGGGGAAGGGCTTTCTGCTGTTCACTGTGGATGGCATTTGGCCCTCTGGATATTATGTGGGAAACAAACAAATGGATTGCCTTTGCCAGAGTAATATACCACACACTTCGTCTCTTTTGCCCTAGTCCTGCATGACTTGGTACGGTGAGTTTGGGTCTTCAACTGACAGCCAGCATTTGCTACTGCCAAGAAGCATTTTTGCATAGTTACACAGCTTAGGTAACAGCAGACATCTTTCAGCATCTGCAACTGCAGAGGGATGAATAACGATGTAAATGATCCTTTCCAGTTCTTCCCTTTCCTAATTAAGAGAATACATTCAAATCATTAAAGCCATCTGTGTGACAATTATCTTACTGTGAAAGCTCGGATCAGTTTTCCTCTTCCAGAACCTCATCATTTCTGATGCTGTTGTTACTGATTAGGCCTAATCTAAAATTTCAGCTCTCTGAAATGTGCACTGCCTTATCGGATAGACTGTGACTACTGTGCTTAACTCTAAAGATATTTTGAACTTATAATGATAATGTTCTTCAAAGTGTTCAATTCCCTAGCTGCCTTTAATAAGGATCCTATACTTCTTTCACCCTTGAAGTATTTTATTAGTCTATTTTTCGAATTGTTCATGCAACAGGGGAGATACTTTAAGAAGAAAATTAATTTGTACAACCTTTTTGATAAAGTGCCTGTTGCTTACTTCTTCTTCTACTTTATGCTAAAAGTACGGTTTCCACAGAGTTAATAGTATGACTAACTGCTTTTTTCTAGAAACTGGGAAAATAATCTCTACTATATCATCCAGTTTAAGCCTTTTCTTTATTATTACCCACTACCAAAATTCAAAGGCTTGACTGGACCACCATTTCACAGAAAGAAACAGCATGAAACATGACATTTTGTTTAAGATACAATTCTTAATGACATGAAGATCAAAGTCTAAAGCTGCAGCAGTCACATTTAGCTACTCATACTCAACAGAAAAAGCAGTTTACCAACCAGTATTGCAGTACCCTAGAGGAAACAGATATATAGACTCACACAGGTGTTCTCCAAAACATATTTTTAATGTATTCTGCATCTGGAGCCTAAGGAGAGTAAGAGCAGAGAAATATGCTTGTTATTCCTTTTTTACATTACTGTTAAAGCTAAATTACTTCACGTAAAAAAGAAACTGCAATATTTCCATACACGGAGCTAGCCCTGCATAGGAAGTCTTCACAATAGAATGGAACACAAGGACAACGTTAGTTAAAACCAAACCAACAACAGCTTTTTGTTCTGCCCTCACTGAGGGCTCAACAGTTGCTTTTACACTCACAGCCAAGAAATAAGAGCAGTCTAGTATGTCTCTCATCAACTTCCCCAAAATCACTTTGAAGTATTAAATACCAGTCGGATTCATTGTAGTCACAGAAGGTAAAATTAGTGTTTAGTCTACTTTTTTGTGCTTCTCAGCATTTTAGAGTATAACAGTCCTTCCACTCTCTACTTCAATGCATGAGGAAGCTATTTCAAGAGCAGTTTTATCCTGCCACTGTCACCTTGCAGCTGATACAAAACTGAGAAGAGGCACATTTTTTTCTCAAAAGGTTTTTATCTTCTTATTAATCCTCCTTTAAGGATTTTGCTTTAGCATTGTATTCCTTTTTTTAAAGTAGTGTTTTGTAAAAATGGAAAGAAGTTAATTTTAACCAGTTACAAAACAGTTGTTAAAAGACAGCTCTTTGTGGACTTAGTAAATACACAAAACTACTTCCTTTCTGTTGTAAAGTATATATGGAAAACTAACACACTGTTGCCTTGCATTTCAGAAAGCATCTTTACACTGCACTGAACAAACAGGACAGAGACACCGCAGACAGCTGGAATCTTGTTTCCAGCCTAAGTGATACAAAAATAGGAATAACATTTTAGAATTTTTTTACGAGAATATTTTTCATCTTCCTTGTTGAAGTGCTTCAGTTGAAACCCAGAATGATTAGAAGCTGCTTTAAGCATATATCCCCTTCACAAAAAATGTAACTTCAGAGGTTTCAACAAGCAAGGAGGTATCAGTGTCTTTGTCTCAAGGAAGTTTAACCTGTAAGTTGTTTTATCAATGTAAAACCTGTTTCACCCCTGCAGGGTGTACAATTATTTCCGCAGTGTTGTCAACATTTTTCTGTGTCAGTAGCTCAGAAGCAGTGCATCTCATCAGAAAAACAAAAAAGGCCAAATAGGAAGAAAAGAGAAGAACAGTAAAAGAATGAGTTAAAAATATGACAAAAATAAAACCATTCTTTGTGTTCTGAATGCTTTTTAGTTCCTTGTCCTTACCACAGCTTGCAATACCACTGCATTTAACATCAATATGTTTCACTAAAATAAACTTATTCTCACCTCTGAATAGTAACAATAATAATAATAAAAAAAATAAAATATCTGGTCCAGGAAACTGGTATCTATATTGAAGTGGAGACAAAACTCTTTGTATCAGGGCTGAGGAGGCAAAATGGCTACTACCCATTAGCACAGGCCTTAGTGGCACATGCATCTCAGACAGGGTCTGCTCTCCCAGCCCTCCTTCCCAGCCAGTAAATCCTAAACTAACCCCTAACACGTTACTCAGCACAGGCTCTGTACCAAACTGTTTTAAAATTAAGAGAAATAAAACAGGGTGGTGTAAACACACAGGGCTAAATGCAAAGTTGCCATAAATGCATGAACTCTCCTGCTGGGACACCTAAGTCCAAGTTATCTGGCAACATAAGTGTTCAGCAGAGAGGCTCACCACCATGAAAAGTTAAATTCTGCATAGAGGTGATAAGTCTTTCGGATTGATGCACTTCAGTAGATATTTAGACAGAACTACATGCAATATATCAGCATGTCCCAATAAACTGGTTTGTTTCTAAAGAGTAACTAACACAGTAAGCCTTCCTTGTAGCAACATTCACTAGATTTACATAGATGTAATAGTGATATGTTTTCATTTTGGGAATGTTTTCAATTTTAAA
This sequence comes from Manacus vitellinus, assembly GCF_001715985.3. Classification (NCBI taxonomy): domain Eukaryota; kingdom Metazoa; phylum Chordata; class Aves; order Passeriformes; family Pipridae; genus Manacus; species Manacus vitellinus. The sequence goes on along the minus strand of NW_021940917.1, from coordinate 7,597,747 downwards.
AATTTGCTAGTAAAGAACAATTTTTAGATTATATTACTGGACTAATGATCATAAATCACAGAATGGTTGGGGTTGGAAGGGACCTTAAAGACCATGTAGTTCCAACTCCTCTGTCACAGGCAGGGACATCTTTCACTAGACCAGGTTGCTCAGAGCCCCATCCAGCCTGGTCTTGAGCACTTCCAGGGATGGGGCAGCCACAACCTCTCTGGACAAGCTGTTCCAATTTCTCACCACCCTCACAGTGAAGAATTTCTTCCTAATATCCAATCTAAATCTCTCCTCTTTCAGTTTAAAGCTATTCCCCTTGTCCTATCACTATATGACCTTGTAAAATGTCCCTCTCCAGCTCATTTGTAGCGCCTTAAGGTACTGGAAGGTGCTATAAGGTCTCCTTGGAGCCTACTCTTCTCCAAGCTAAACAACCAAGTAATAATGTCCAGCTAATACTAAACAGGGTATTTGCCAGTTACGAAGACATAAATTTAAATTATAACCCCTGAAGAGCAATACAGATTCCAAAGTAAAAACTCTAAAAATCCCTTTCTCTGTGACCTATACAAAAAGAATTATTCTTATGACTTGACAGATAATGTGTTTCTAGCATGGTATGATTTGTTGATTATCTCTACTTACAGATTAGCAGAAAAGCATTGAAATATATCAATTCAAAAATCAAGCTACATGTTCTCACAAATGACAAGCTGAGTGGCATGTGTCTTAAGCATTACAAACCAGAGCAATTCAATCAATTGATTAGAATTTTACTCCTGTGTGATGCAAGCAAAACCTGCATGCTGGCTTATATCAGCAATGGCATGGCCAGTAGGACCATCCCCCTGTATTCAGCACTGATGAGGCCACAACTTGTTGTGAGGCCCCTCACTACAAGAAAGACATTGAGGTGCTGGAGCATGTCCAGAGAAGGGCAATGGAGATGGGCACAAGTCTGAGCAGCTGAGGGAGCTGGGGGTGTTTAGCCTGGAGAAAAGGAGGCTCAGGGGAGCCCTTATCGCTCTCTACAGCTATCTGGAAGGAAGTTGTGGCAAGGTGGAAGTAGGTCTCTTCTCCTGAGTAACAAGTGATAGGACAAGGGGAAACAGCCTCAAGCTGAATGAGGGAAGGTACAAATTTGATATTAGGAAAAAATTCTTCATGGAAAGGGTGGTTAAACATTGGAACAGGCTGTCTAGCAAAGCAGTTGAATCACCATCACTGGAGGTATTTAAAAGATGTGTAGATGTGGCACTTAAGGACACAGTTTAGTGCTGAACTTGGCAGTGCTGGGTTGAGGGTTGGAGTCAAGGGTTTCTTCCAACCTATGATTCTTATAATTTTATACAATGTAGACATAGCAAGGGACAAACAGGTGAAAATTGCTTCAAAATAGCAAGTCTTATAGTGGCAATACACAAACAGCACTGCTTTCAACACATCTTTGCTTAAAAATATCCCCATAATTTTCCTAAGAATGGCTAAGCTAGTAGGCACCATGCTGTGCACTGACAGAAATGCCAAAACAGACCAAAAGCGTGGAAGTACTATTCTTATATGCTCCCAACACACATTCTTCCTCAACTTAAATGACAAAAACGTTCCAACATCAACTTAAAAAATAAACATTAAGTATTAAAAAGACCCTCCTAATCTAATTTATTTGGATTCTAAATATCTTTCTCTAAAACAGTTTGTTGAATTTCTGGAGTAAGAACCCCATAGATACACATACTGCCCACCACTGAGATGAGACATTTAAGTCAAAAATATCCAGTATGCTAGACCACTAAATTTGCAAGTAACCTGTATCCTATCCAGCAGAAATTAATTTCACTTTAAGACATTTGCAGGGCTAATGTGCCGTAATAAATCCTACCAATAATCAACAGTAAAGTGCTGAATTATATTAATTACCTGAATCGCACTCACATTTATGATCTTCATTTATAGACTTATCGAGTCAAAAGAGCCCTTTCTGTTGTAGAAGCTAAGCTGTTGTGCAAATATTATAAAAATATGTACTTTAATTAGGAGCTATATACACAACAGAACTTCCGCTTTTGTTAAGTAGAGCTGACACAGTAGAGATGAAAAATCCATGCAAGTATTTCTAAAGATACTTAAAAAGAAGAAAAAAGGACACTGTTATAGAATTTCCAATATCCTGGCAGACAGCCACTTACTATACTAGGTGATGTCTAGATCTGGACTGATAAGCATCATGCCACAAACATGCTTTAGTTTCTTCTGTAGATTTGCAGATTTTAAAGTACAGCATATATTTGAACTACTTCTCATTAAAGTGTATCATTAAGGTTTGAGGTTAAACTCTGAGCAAACTTCACATCTAGTCACATAATCAGCACAAGCAAGACATTAGTGCAAAGGGGAAGGTGTCAGTTGTACATAATGAGGACTCTTCCCCCAGTTGCACGATGCAATAGAACAATTTTCAGATTTAAAGTTCAAGTGGACTACAATCAGACAAAGCAAGATTTCCTTTTCCCAAATTTAGGACAAATTTCCAGAGGAACAAGATGAAAGCAATCTCAGTTACAGCAGTCAAAAAAGTCAAACCCAAGTTTGGAGAGCTGATAAATAACTCCAAAATTTATCATGCTATGAAGACAGCATTCTCAAAAGAGCTCCAAACGAACTGCAAAACAAAATTGGCATTTAAGTTGAAATTGGCCAAGTGCTGCATAGAAATATGCTCACACACAACAGTCATGTTTAAGCCAGTGCATAGAGAAGATAAAAGCACTTATGGTAGTTGCAAATGTTAACAAGTCCATACAACTTGTACAGTTTAGCAATGAGTCCATAGAAAAAGAAGAGAGTAAGAGTAGAAATGCTCAAGCAAAACCAAAAAAAGATGACCTTCCAACTGTATAAAATCCACATGACAATTACAGTAGAAAGACATCAGTGGAAAATACTCGTCTCAGTCCCAAACACTCAACAGGCAAATAAGACCAGAAAAGACAAGCCTTTGGCAGACAATTTGAAAGTCTAGATATGGCATTACATTTCTAAATAATCCACAAAATATATTATATGGCATATTCATATTAAATACTGGGTAACCAACTCTGCAGATCTGATGCTAACAACACTTTAGCCAATGAGAGCAAAATGGAGCAAGCTAAGGGAACGCTGGTGTATCACAACAGTGCTCAAGGAAAATATTATCACCAAGTCGTGCTTCAAAAACAGTGCTCTGGGACACTACACTATCATCTATGAAGCAAAACAAAGTTCTCTAGTTTTTCAGGGATGTTCCCTGCATAGGATATGTTATGATTCACTATTACACGAGCAGCAAGACACTGCAAAGTAGTATGATTTATGGGCTGGATTAAATTTTTTGCTATTTCCTTCTCATCCAGCAAATCACTAGCAGTTTGTTTATGGGAGTTTGTGGCATCAAAATGTGAACCTGACTTGATAAGAAGATTCATGATGTCTGGATGGTTGTTCAGTGCAGCAATGTGTAATGGACTGTTGTTATCAGAGTCTCTGACATTTACATCAGCACCACATTCCACCAGGATAGCAGTAACTTGTAGAGAGGGGAATTTACAAACTGGGTAGCGACCGACACAGGTAGTATTATTGTCAACAGCAAGGTGAAGTGGACTGAAGTTATTCTTCCCTCTAGGCTGAAGTTTAAGAAACTTGTAGATAGTCTGTTTCTTAAAATGTTCCTGTTCTGCGCTGCAAGGTACTTTCTCCAACAAACAAATCAAATGCAAAATGATGGAAAGGGCTTTGTTCAGCTGTGTTGGATCAGGAAGACACTGGGTTTGTTTCATGGCTCGTTCTATTTCAAGAACACTTTTGCACAGTATACCCATTAGATCATCAAATGTGACAGTAGTGCCTAGCAGACCTTTTGCCCTATCCTGAAGCATGAATGAGAAAAGTTCAGCAAACGACAGCAAACTGCTGGCTGTCATAGGGCTCAGTGGATCAAGGTTGCTCTGCTGCATGTCCAAAGCATATTTCCATAAGTTGATGCAACGCTTGAAGTTTCCAGAGTCTGCATAGACAGCACCTCTGTATCTAATATAATACGATGTGTCTGGGTGAGAAGGGCCAAGAATACGTTCTCTAATTAATAATGCTTGCATTCTCATTTCATCAGGATCTGCAATAAGATTTTCTAGCTCTTCTGAGCTGTTTACCTCTTTAGCATAATCATACGCCATAATCAGTGTTTGTGGCACAGGTTTGCTCAGGATATTAGTCCTATCACTGTATCTCATTTCCATAGCTCGCTTCCAGTATTTCAAAGCACCAAGCAGATCTCTCTTTTTGTCCACGAATGTTGCTCCTAGAAGTTCCAGTGCATTTATGCGCTCAGCCTTACTAGTCTGTACGTGCTGGGTCAGAAAGTCCACGATATTTGTGTGGCCTGTAACACTGGCTGACAGAAGGGGAGTCATTCCATAGCCGTCCTTTTCCATTTTAGCACAATACTTGAGAAGCATCTTCATGATCTCCAAACTTCCAGATTCAGCACAGTCATGTAATGCTGTATTTCCTGCAAGAGAAGAAACATGACTAAATGAATCATAATCAAGTTATAGTCCGAACCCCACCATGCTAATAGTTAAAAAAAAGTTAAAAAAAGTCAAATATTAATAGTTTTAAAATAGCTTTTTCTACACTTCTGTATTATGAAAGCTTAGATGACAAGTCAAAATATTCAAGATCTGATTAAATATCAAGGTTACCAGGCAGTTATGAAAATAAAAATGTTTGATATTATGGCCCCAAGTTTTTAAAAAAAGCAAAACTAAACCAGAATTAAAATGCAAGTCTCCACTACACAAAAGCACAGGAGTAGGAATTCCACTGTGTCAAAAGTCAAGCAAATGGGAGACCAGTTTGGTTGAACAGGGAACTCCTCATGCTGCTCAAGAGGAAAAAGAAATTGTATGATCTCAGGAACCAAGGTCAGGCTTTGACAGGGAAGGTGAGGAATTTGACAGAGCTGTGCTTGACATAAGTAGGGACAAGACACAAAAGGCCAAAGCTCAATTAGTATTGAAACTGGCCCATATTGTGTAAGACAAGAAGAAAGGTTTTTAAAGTACGTTAGTAGCAAGAGGAGGTGTAACGAAAAAATTAGACTGATACATGTTGGAGACGGTCATCTGATTATTAAGGGTGAAGTAAAATGGAGACATTCAATGTTTTATTTTGCCTCAGTCTTCAATAACACACAGGGACTGTCCTCTGCCCAGTCCCTGGCTTCAGAAGATGACTGTGGGAATAGTGACTTTCCATTTGTCTGGACACTTCTCAGGGACTGTATCAGCTGAATGTTCACAAGCCCACAGGACCTTATGGGATTCACCCTAGAGTACTGAAGAAGCTGAGCGATGATATGGCAGGTCCTGCCTCCCATCAACTATCAAAAGTCTTGGGAGGTCCCCACTGACTGGAAGCCAGATGTTATTTCATTTTATAGGAAGGGCAAGAGGGATGACCCAGGAACCTACAGATGTATGAGTCTAACCTCAGTACTTGGACAAATCATGGAGTAGATCATACTGAATGCTACTGAAAAGCATTTAAAGGACCCATCAACACAGATTCACAGAGGAAAGTTCTTTTTTAGTTAATTTGATATCCTTCTAGGATAAGGTCATCCACCCAGCAGATGAAGGGAAGGTGGTGGATGCAGGGTTTTTGCATTTTAGTGAGGCTTTTGATAATGTCCCTCACAGCATCTGCCTGGGCAAGTTGTCCAGCTGAGGAACGAGTAGGTTCAGGGTGCACTGGGTGAAGAACTGTCTGAAGAGCTCAAAGGATTGTAGTGAACGGGGCTACAGCCTGCTGGCAACAGGTCACCAGAAGTGCTCCTCAGGGCTCAGTTCTAGGGCTGTGCTGTTCAATACATTTGCCTATAATCAATATATTTGCCAATGATCTGGATCCAGGAGTCAAATGCACTGTTAGTAAGCCTGATGATGATTCCAAACTGGGAGGTGCTGTTGACTCTTCCAGATGGATCTGGATAGTTTGGTGCATTCAGCAATCATCAGTGGCACAAACTGAACAAGTACAAATGCACCCGAGATTTAGTAACACCAGGCACAAATATAAACTGAGAGAGGAGTGGTTGCAGAGCAACCCTGCAGAAAGGGACCTGGGGGACCAGTATGAGTCACAGTGTGCCTGGAGAAACCCCATCTTGCGGAGCATCAAACACAGCAGAGACAGCTGTCCAAGGTGATTATCCTGCTGTTTGCAGCACTGGCACAGCCCCACCTTGAGCAATGTGAGCAGGTCTGGGCCCGACAATTTAAGAAAGATGTGAAGGTCCCTGAATGCACCCAGAGGAGGGCAACCAAGCTGGTGATAGGGCTGTAAGGAATGTCCTGTGAGGACTTTGGATTTTTCTAGTTTGGAGAAAAGGATGCTGAGGGGTGACCTTGTTGTCTTTACAGCTTCCTGAGGGAGAGAAGTGGAGACAGAGGTGCTGAGCTCTTGCCCCGGTATCCAGTGACAGGACAGATGGCAACAGCTCAAAGCTGTGCCAGGGGATGTTGAAGCTTGACAATGAGGAACCTTCTTTGCTGAGAGGTGGCCAAACAGTGGAACAGGCTTCCTCCAGAGGTCGTTGATGCCCAAGCCTGTCAGTGTCATTACCTTTGGTCAATGTCCTTAGTAATTTGATAAAATTTTTGGTCAGCCAGAAATTGGTCAGGCAGTTGGACTAGTGATTACTGTAGGTCCCTTCCAACTAGAATAATCTATTCTGTAAAGGATTTTGTAACTGCTTCCAAGTATAAACCAGAAATTTAAGCTGTCTATCTTCACATTGCTTTACTTTTCCCTCATCCCTTGTTAAATTTCCCTCCTTCTCTATCTCTAGCAACAATTAAAAAATAGTGAGATGTGTATGAAAATTAAAGCTGGGATAACCCAACATTGGCTTTCTTTTCATCTACCCTACACCTCTTCCTCTCTCCATCTGCCAACCCTTTTGATGGGTATGTTTTGAAGCAATGATTTTATATAGACAACACAATCCATCAGAACAGACCCTCCATCTCAGCTGGGACCTTTGAGACTGCCAGTATATTCTGAGGGGGTAGAACATTTTGTCAAGGGCATGTATATACCCAGACAAACTATTCTTAATGCTTTCTTAGGCCTTTATACTGAACTCCCATCTTAATCCCTCTGCTCTTGTAGTTAGGATTCCCAGAGCTAAGAAGAAAAACATGCCCTCAACACACAGCATGCAGCCATCTATCTTACAAGCATCTTATCATTTACATGCAGATTATTTTTCATTAGCATGACATTGTAAAGTCTTTCATTTAATGGCATTCCAGTTCCAACACCATGTGAGGAAATTTCTAGTAAGCACTAGTGCCACCTATTTGAAAACTCTATTTACAGAAAATTAGAGAGCAAGTATTGGACACCACAGTTTAATATCTAACTATTAGGCTTCAACTAGATTAAAAGTTTGCTTAACTTCAGATATGAGCATTTCAGTGGAGAAGAAAGGAAAGATGGAGATAAACTCTTCTGGTCCTCTCTCAACATAACGGAGTCTATTACGTAGTTGACTGCTTTAAAACCACACAATTTACATTTTCCTTGTTCTTTATATTATGTATATACACACTACAGACACAGGCACAGAAAGTTTTCAGCCTCACACAAAATTAATTAACAGAAAATTCATGTTAAAATCTGCCCTCCAACCCAATTAAGATCTCCTAAATAATTAGGCCTGCAAATTCCAGTTAACTGTCCCTCCAATCATCACTTTCTGTTATGCTGTCAGCAAGTTTCCACATTCACAAATGAGAACCTAATTTTCTAAGGGTTCACTGCCTATTCCTAGTAATCAGATTTGGCTTTTAAAAGTTAAGACAGACAAGTTTCAGGAAACTTCCTTATTTGCATTTTTCGTAGGCTTTTTTTTAATGCCAACAAGAGAGCGATTTACGGTGTGCTTTGCCACTGTATTTCTAGTCTCTAACAGAACTTACGTGGGTTAGGAAGGAATGCAATAGAAATCTTTAGCTCATGTGAGGGATAAGTGTATTTGTATAGTCTACTGATCTGAACAGCTTCTATTTATCTTCATACACTTTAACTTTTTTCCTGACTCTGATCTCTAGAATCCACGGTTCACTCTTCATTCTATAGCATTAGTTAATGAAACTCCAGTCAAAAGCACGTTTGAGATCTGCCTTAAAAGCCTAACACTGTATAGACTTAAATTGAAACTAAAATGAAGGTGAAGTCTTTACATTAGTACATTCTTTCTGCAAAGAATGTATAGTTTACACTGGCCTGAATACAGTAAATTCAAAAGCAAAACATGTCAAATTAGTACACATATATCTATATAAGAAAAAAGGTTTCATAATTATTAAATACTTCAAAAATAGAAAACGTGTTCCATTTTCAATTATAAGAACTTATACAAATAACTTTGACATCTTCTAGCTTACCTCCTTTCTAACAGGACACAGTAAGAGTACACAAAGTTGAAGAAAAAAAAACCCACAAAAGCAAAATTCAGAAATACTTGGTCAAACCATAATGACTGTCCTCTGAATTCCACATGCACTTTTCACCAGCAGATTGAGACACCTTAGATCCACAATGTAAACCTATATTCTGTGCTTTGAATTAGCAGATTGTCACACAGCAGCTTGCTTTTATCTTCTGTTGGCAAAGCCACCGAGACAAGAAAATGTTCACCCAATGCTTTGCAAGTTTTGGTATGCAGAAGAAGTATGCAGAGACTAAAAGACTGTTTAGATGAATATTTTCCAATGGGCACCGGGCATTTTGCCTTGGTTTCCTCACTAGTATCCAGATCATCCACTCATCACTCCTTCTCTCCTAATCTTTCAGTTCTTAAAACTTCACATGTATATTGGTCTCCTACTTCTTCCTCAAACAGGTTTGTTGACCATCTGAAAAAGAACTCGGCATATTCTAAGGCCTCGTTGTTGCTCTCAATTCCAGCAACCAGAAAACCAGCAATAACAGAATATGCAGTTATCCAGGACAAACCGAGTCTCAATCCACGCTCAGCAGAAATCAAAATTTAGCTGACAGACTAATGAAATTCACAGAAAAATGCATAAAAAATTATTTTCAAAAGCCTGTGACTTAAGTTTAGCAGGTTTTTGTAAATATAGCAGAGCTATGAACACATTTTTTCCCCTCATATTTTAACTGTAGGATCCAAACATTTAAATAAAAAAACCCACAGAAAATATTAGATTGTTTTACAAACTGAAAGTGAGCTTAACTTGCAAAATATTATTTTCCTGAAATATTTTTGAATAGTGGCCAGTGATTTCACTATCATTTACTAACAAGTAAGCAGAGGAAGACATCTCAACACAAAGTGGCATCTGAAATTATCTGCTAGATCAACATTCATAAAGCTGAATCTAGCTCATGCAACAGAAAGTGATTTTCAATCCTTGTAACACTCAGGCAATTTTTACCATTAATAGAGAGCATTAAGTTAATTATAGGTCTGGCCACACTACAATCTCTACCAAGACCAACAAAATTTTCAATTGCAGGAACAGAGATTTAACCAAATTTAGGTGGATTAAGAGTTGGTGAATTTGGCATGCATAATTTATCAGCTATAATTCCCTCTGTCCTTACTGCACATCGCAGACCAGAAAACTGTCGATACCTCATTATTGAGAAGGACAAGACCTTTATATTCCTAAAACAGGAAGGTGTCACACGCAGACAAATATACAAACTTACCAACACACATACATTTTAAGTCTTCTTGGTATGCTGGAAAGTGTAGTTAAAATGCAACTACAGCAGTTAATCCAGAACTAAAGACTGGCTGGTTGCTCAAACCAGGTGCAATCTGTACTTATTGGTGAAGGCAAAACCAGAAGCACCCGGCTGAGCCACCAGTTAACACAGGCACTTCAGGGTGTATTCAAATCCATACACTATCCCTCACAGCAGAGCTCTAAAACACTGGAGTTGGCACTACAACTTTCTACCTACAAGTCAATACTTTTGAGGTATTTAAAAGTCATAACACAAAAGTATTTTAAAGACAAATAAGCCCAAAGGTATCAGTAGCACTGAAGTTCTTACTATTGCTTCACAACTACAAACATACATTTTGCCATCTTGGATCAACACCAGTTATTCATATTACATACTGCAGATCCATCACTGTATGATTGACAAAAATCCATACAAAATAAGGTTGGCCATTGTCTGGGTAAATTCAATCCAACAGTCTGTATGCCATTAATTTACAATGCAGCTATGTAGAACATGTGGAAATATGTTTAAGACTCCAAGGAATTTCACTACTCTGCCCAACTGGATGTCCTTAAAGTAATTTAGTTTTTTCATTCATATTACAATTAAGTTTAAACAGCTGTTAGGGACAGTTTATCAGAAGTAGTGTTGTTTTTTAGTTATTTATACTGCAGTAGCCCTTAGAGTTAAAATAACCACAGTTCATATTAAACCATGTAAATATTAATAACACAAGGCCATCACCACTAATTTTTAGAGGCTGCACCTCACTTAGTTTGACTGGATGGTACAGGTACAGGAGTGGGAAGAATATATTGTAAGAAACACAAGTTTCCACATAAAAGTGGGTAGTTGTAGACAGATAGTTGAGAGCTGCCAACTTAAAAAAACCACCAAAAAACAACTTAAACCCCAGTCTTAAGAAAGAACAACATTACCAGCCATCTACACCTAGCAAGTATCAAGTTAAATGTGAGGAAGAACTTGAAAGAAAACATGGCAGTGGCCTTAATATCTAATTCGAAGGCTAAGTTCCATACATTGGCCAGGAGTTGAGCAGTTCAAATAAGTATGGCAAATCAATCATTATCCTGTGAATTAACTCATCCATTTCAAAACACTGTACTGTCCATACTGACAGTAATAAGTAGCTGAACACAATTCAGTAGTTAATGAAAGTTTTGTAACATTATTTATTCAGCAACAATCTAAAAATCAATATTTTCTCTATTGCTGTATTAAGAAGGAATAAGGTTGAAAATAAGCAAAAGTAATTTGAAAGTCATTCTCTTTGATAAGCCATTTTCAAAGAGACACATATAAAGGTGTTGGCCATATTTAGAGTATTTTTTTTAAAGGTGAGAATGATTATTTCCAAGTAGGTTTCAGGTAGTCTTTTCAACCCATTTTTAACTGCAAAATGACCTGCAGGAATTTAATCATGTATCAGAGATAGTTAATATTATGACAACATGAAGGGCTCCTCCTTCTTGCCCAGACACAAAACTGGAGTAGAGATACTCTGGTAGCCCCGATACTTCTCTGCTAGAATGTGTCACTGTATTGTACTGCTAATACCGCTTACAAACCGTTTCTGTCTGTATAAAACTTTACCATTTACACTATCTAATAACTTTCTCTAATTAGAAACAGCAAAAAGAAACAGAAAAACCACACCTCCAGTCCCTCCAAATCTTGTAAACACAAATTCAGGAAAAGATATCGTCAGTTGGCACCATAGCTTCGTATTTTATTCTTGGGGTAACAGTACTCCTTTAAAAGTGGTTATGAACATTACAGAAACACTTCACCTATCACAGAACTAATTCTCTAACTATCCTATGTTTCCAAACTTACTGGACTGGGGGGTGGGCATTCAAATTCACAATGAGGACAGGTCTTTCTATGTCAGAAGAAAGTAATTCCCAAAATAGACTGGTAGCTTGTGACAGGGGAGTGAAAGAAAATGAAGCCATGACACAGAAAGTGATTTGCTTTGATTTGCAACCAATTAAGTGCATCCACTTCCCAGTACTTACGAAATGCTTGATCAAATTTCCATGTGATAAAACTTAAAATTTAACATTAATCTGATTTCATATCCAAGATCATTAAACATAAGAGAAAAAAAAATTATTTAAATGACTGAATACTGTGTAAAATTAACCACATGTATATATTTTTGCAGCCCTACAGATGATCAACCACTTTTATAAAGTGAAATTGTTCACGTAATGTTCATTTTTTTTCTATCACAGCACTTAGAGTAATTCAGTCTTCCAAGTATTTTACTGATTAAAAAAAAAGTAACATTGCTAGATGCACACACACGGACAGTGCACAGGAAAATTGTCACATATCCCTACACTCAGTATGCATGGCAAAGAAAAACTAGAAGTACGTCTTCCCTTTTAGCAAAAATTAAGTTAAAAAGTAAGTAATTCAGTAAAAAATGCAAAGAACTGCTAATCTCAACAACTGATTTTAATCTAGTTTCCATATGCTGTAATGGAATAATTCCTCTCTTGCTCACCAAAGTACTTAATGAGAACAAGATTACCAGTTATTAGATTAATAACAGTGTGCTGCTAATAATTTAATTTCAACATAACCTTCTTTTTAGTTGAAATTCAAGAATTTATTCCCTTAAATGTATCTTTTTAATTTAATTCAATTTACGGACATTCTTACTGAAGTTCAGTTTCCACACGGTATCACAAACAATATATCTATAAAATGCAGTGCACTGCACCATGTAATACCTACCAAAACAGAAATAAAAGCAACACAGCACACTTTTAGAGCAAGGGCTTATTCAAAGGGGGGGGGGGGTGAAGCAACAACTAACAAAACAAACAAGCAAAAATAAAGCCCAAGGGGTTTTGGTCTTTTTTGTTCCCTTCCCAGCCCCTGCCTTGCCCCGTCACCAATAAATGTATGAATCTTGGCAAGCAGACAAGACAAACAACCTCAGCAGCAAACAAACCTGTCAAGACTCCTTAATGTTTACTGTAAGAGAAAATGAATTATTTTTAACACATACTAAACCATACTGATCACAAAGGAAAAAGCATGCATCTCTATAATCCCCCTATTTCTGGGTCTTCCGAGTTTGTAAAGGATTTTTTCCCTTACCGGCAGCTTTCAATGTTACACTTTCCACTAGCCCATAAAAACACAATACTGAAACAGCACTAGCCCTTGATAAAGTACTACTGCACATATAACCTTGATACAGTACCCATAGAGACAGAGGTCTGTATGCTTCTGTGCTTTCCAAAGTGAGGAAGCAAAGTCAACAAGCCTTGTTTTCCATATTATTCTACAAAGCTATTGTAATCAAACACTGTGCCAGTGGAATTTAGGAATCATAATATTATTTTCAATTTTTTAAAATGCAATCAAATGCTCCTGTGCAGATCCCAAGAGACATCTAAAAGAGTGCCTAGTTCAGCAGTTCTTATTAGACTTTCTAATAATCAGAAGGAGAAAAAAAATTAGTCTTTTGGCTAGCTGACAAGTCTGATAACTACAGAAGAGGGATAGAGTTAGCAAAGATGACTTGCAAAACCACAAAGATCACCTTGAAGAGACCATATAACAAACATCTGAAGAATGGAATGACTTGTTCAGAAAAAATACCTGCCTTTCAAGCAGGTATTTGGAAAAAAAGTCACTGTGCCATTGCATTCAGATCATCCTGGCTATCAGCATATGTTTACTTAATCTACAACTTAACTCATTAATTCCTGCAATAATGGATATTCATTCCCCTTCTTTCTGCAAATCTGGCGGAGGAGGATAAAGCATAACACAAATTATCAAAATACGCATTCCAAATTTTCAAAATGCAAGATTTTGAATCTTGTGTCACGTCTGGAGTTAAAACAAAAGTATAAGATTCCATTAAAAACAGTCTTCATGGAAAAGAATTTTATTCCGGGCATTTATATTAAATATTGTATTATTAAATATAAAATCCAACAAATACAGTCTCAAAGAGCCCAGATCTGTAATCTGAAGGCCCTAAGCCCACTGCCACTTGTATTAAGAGAATAAGCATTTCCCTTCCTACACATCGCCAGACGAAGACTGTGCACAGAAACAAATCAGTGAAACGTGTTAGAGAATCAAAAGGTCTGTTCTGAAGGTAACTGTAAGGGAGCACCACCCTAATAACAAATCACTGGCAGGCTTTGCAATGCAGCAAACATAAATCTGCATGCAGCCGTCACAGAACGTCCTCCTCATCCGGCGCAGAGGTAGAGCTCTGCTTCACTTGAGCTTTACTTCTAGGGTTATGCCTCGTCCTGAAAAAAGTGGGGTTCCTGCCACTCTAGCATTATCCACACCATTCCTCCTTTTAGAAGCAGCATAGAACCTTGTCACCTGAGTATTAATATATGCAAGCGAAACTTATTAAGCTTTCTTATTTTTATCTGCAGCTTCTCAAACCAGTAGACTAGAGAAAGTTATTAATTAGGAAGACAGTGGTGAATTACCTATGTAAAGCACTGCTTTGGCTGCTTCACATCTAGAGATACCTTTCCAATTTTCCACAATTATTAAATAAAAAATCCCACCTACCCTTCTTACCCTAGGTATCAGTTTGTCCCCATGGCTTATAAAACATTTTTAAAAAACCCTTTGTTTACACTTCTGTGGCCTATGTGCTACACGGAAGTTTGGGGAAACTGTGAAAGCTCAGATTTGCAAAACAGTAGAAACTAAGACAACTAAAGGTTTGTACTTTCAATTCAGAACCATTGGCCACCTTTCACAGGAGAGCACTCATCTACCCCAAACACCTTATAACCTCCTTCTTCAGCACCATCTCCTATGAGACAGTGCCAGATCTACACTTCACCTCAGTGTAGCAGCTAACTGACCCAGACTCTGAAATCTTTATGAACACCTGTACTTCTGCACTTTCATAACTGTCTTTTAAAAACCTCTGCATTCTGAATTTCCACAGTCCAAAATACAGCTGGGGGATTCTGCCTGTATTTTAGAATCGGTATTTCACCTTTCACCTGCTCTATACACTTAGACATATGTGAACTTACCTGTTTTCTCTAATATCAAACTATTTGGATTTTTCCCTGGAACTGCCAACACTTCAAAACATTTTCATATTTACATTTTCCTGAGTTTTAAAATATGTATTAAATTCGACTTTGCAATATGAAAATCCAGTGGAAAACCACAAGAAACAGTCCAAGTAATTTTTGTCCCCTGTCCCACCCCAGGCTGCATAGTAATCTCCCACAACAGCACCTCCACTGAAGTTACGTAGTTCTGCTCTTACAAGGAGCATTGCAATTTTAAATGCAACAAAATCTGAAATAGTTAAAGCTTTTTACATCTTTCACAGAACAACAGGTTTCTCTATACATGGCCCAAGACAGGGACTACCTAAAAAGAGCTCACGTACAAGGGCAGCAACAACTTCTACTACTGAAGAGCAGAGCACTCAGGTGCTCTGTATGTTCCAGCTACAAGCCCAGACACACTTGTCAGCTGTTTACTACATAGCAGGGAGGGGTAGAAACTGAAAGTAATACAAAAAGTCTTTGAGGTGGAACGTGACAATGTAAAATGAATCCTGCTGGATCCATTTTAAAATTAATGGCATTTCTGCATACAAAACTTAGAAGGTGAGTCTGCTGAGTCTCAGAAACTGCAATGCCCATAATGTCGCAATACTAAGGGTTACCAGTTTTCCTCAGTTCTTCTGCCTTTCCACAGATGACTTCCAAGGTTTATAGTGCTTGCTTGCTTTACTTCACCACTGCTTAACTTCAGAGATCAGACTTCTTTAATACACCAAAAAGTACGTTCCTGTCCTACCAGAGATTTCCACATACTTACCAGCAGATAACTATTACCTACAGACATCCATTTGTACACGTGGCAGTTCAAAGTATAAAATGAGTTTTAATGAGCTAAACCATATTCAATGCAACTTTAATTACAGATCAATTATATACCTTAAGAACTTTTGCTAGTGTGCCTAGGTGCAAGTCACACAGAAACTAAAGGAAGAAGCGAGAAAAAGGAATTAAGATAATAGACAGTACTGAAAATCCTCAGGAATGTGTGGCTGCCACTCAGTCAGTTAAACAAAGACAAAAATGCTAATGTACTAATAAAGTGAACAAAAAGAACGAGTAAGGTAAAGCCTACTCCACCAACACAAAATGAGGGAGGAAAAGCACTGCAGAGTTACGTCTTTTTTCTCTGTTACATCAAATATTTAACAGCACTCTTCTGTTCATACCTATTGTATGAAGGGATAGATTTAAAACTAAACCCCAAGTTTTTAATTGTTTACACACTTTATATTTAGCTTGCTATTCCAAGAACACTGTTTAGAAAAATGACATTTTTATCCTACCACAAGTCCATGATGATTCATAAGCAACCTCAAATCCTTACAAAGTAAGATTTATTTTGCTCTGCCCACCTCTGTGACAGATCTGTAGTTTAGCTTCCTTTACATTAGACCCACATATCTGCACAATTTGCTGAAAAACCACATATTTAACCAAGAAGCTTTTCCAAAGATTACTCTCATAGTTGGTGTTTACCAATAATAATAATCTAGTCACACAATAATCTAGACACTAAGTATATTTTAACAGAAATAACAGTCAAGGTACAGTATACTATTACAAATGTAATAGCCTGAAACAGGCTGTAGAAGTATTACACTACAAAAAAAAATTATTACTGATTAGTAATATATATATGCATATATATACAAAACCCAAAACCTGCTGAAATAAAATCCTGGCCCAGTGAGCTAAAACATTAACTGTAACTTGCAGTAACTGGTTGCTTTTCAGGTAAATATCACATCCAAATGCCAGTTTGAGATGTAATAAAACCCCCAGTATTCAAGCCAAGAGATCCAACTTATGATCCCATCAAAAAACCCCAGAAATCTTCATTTTGAGTGGTAACACCAGGGCAAGTGCAAACAGGGGCAATTTTGAGATCTGTGAGCCACTGGAATTCTTCTGTTGAGATCACAGTCACCTGCAGCTTCATTTCTTTAATCCTATTATGTGTTTTTGTTTACCAACAGTGAAAAAGGTCAAAAATTACTCAATAGTTCGGAGGCAGAGGGTGAAGAGCAAAGTCGTTTTTAATTTTTCCAATGTAGAAAGTAATTTTTTCTCCTTTATGCATACTTTCTTGTATTACCCTTACTGGCACAGGTCAGTTTTACATACAGCATTTTGCTTTGTCAAGAAATAGTTTGAAAACCAATAACGCACACTCACATATTTGAGTATGTTGTTACACCAGCCTACTAAAAAGAAGAGTTCTCAGCAAGTTTATTAGCTTTTAACACATGCATGAATATGACATTTCATATGACTAAGTCTTTTTAAGAATTAGGGGCTTAAGATTAAAGTTTATCAATTTAAAGTGAAATTTTATAACCCATGTTAACAAAAGAGTACATTAAAAAAAAAAGTAGACACACAGCTAAATACACTTAATCTCTTACTATGTCACTTCATGAAAGCAGAGTACTTTTGCACATCAGCCTCCTGAAGAAGTGAGTACCTTTACTGCTATTCACCACAACAAAAGTGAAGAAACTATCTTACCTTTAACACTTTTTCTGTTAACATCAGCTCCTTTTTCAAGTAAATACTGAGCAATTTCTTTGTGGCCTTTGTAACAGGAGATCATCAAGCAGGTATGCCCGTGGCGGTTTGATACTTCCAGATCTGCTTTGTGCTCCACAAGGTATTTTACTATTTCCAGGTGACCATCAAAACAGGCAGCTCTGAGAGGCGTCGAATTTGTCAGGGTCGTGTTGTTGACAGATGCACCGTGATCCAACAGACACTGAACCACCTTTAGGTGGCCAGCGGCCGACGCTGCCCACAGCGGCGGAGCCCCCTCGATGGTCTCGCCATCAAAATTCACCGAACCACCAACTTCTATGGACGCAGAGCAATGGTCCAACAAGTATTCCACCATGTCGAGGTGACCGTAGCGGGCTGCCATCAGAAGTGGTGTGGCACCATTGGTTTTCTCTGACATCAGTTGGGCCACCTCTTCCCTTGTTTTGCTTGCCAGTAGCTTGGAAAGGAGCCGCAGCTTGCCATCACGAGCTGCGTTGAAGACTGCTGTCTTTAGATCCATTTAGTCTGTACCTCTCTGCTTCCTGAAGGATACAGGCCTGCCTTTTTCACAGTCAAGACCTTAATGGAAACGCTCAGCCCAAACAGAACGTCCCCAGCTTCTTCTCAGATCAGTCTCATCTCGATGGGACAACATGGAGACTCTGAACAGGGTCCTGACGAAGCGCAGGCTGTGCTTGTCAGAAATCTGCAGAAGGAAGAATTCTCAATGTTTTCACGTCCTATTTGGCAAACAAGTAACCGCATTGTGTTTTCCAGCAGCTATACCCAAACAAGTCGCTGTTGTGGCGCGCCGGCGTCCAGCTGCATTCCATGGGACTCTCCCTGGCCGCGCGGTGGCCCCTGAGGAAAGCTACTCGGGGGGGAGGGGGCTGATCCTACCACCGTGTTACCCATACCAGCCACAGAACGATCCTCTTTCCCCTCACAGCGCTCCGACCGCCCCCCCGACTCGTTCGGATCGCACCCCAAGCGCAGAGCCCCCCGCTCCCGCCGGGAGCCCAAGCACGCACCCCCAGGGAGAGCCGGGTGGAAAGGCGCCGGCGGGGCTCCGCAGAGCCCCGAGCGGCGGGAGAGCCCGAGCCCGCGCCCCCGTCACGGCTGCCCCCGGTGCGCCAGAGCCCCGGCCCCCTCCCTCTCTCCCTCCTTCCTCTCACGGTACCCAGCCCGCCCCGCTCGCCTCCCCGGAGCTGGCCGGAAAGGCGGCCAGCCGCAGGTTACCTTCCCGGAGCGCTCCGGACCGCCTCCCCGCCGCCGCCCGCCGCCGCCGCGATGGACGCGCCCGCCACCGCCGCCGCCGCGCGCTCGCTGCGACGCCTCCATGACAGCCCGCCCCCCCCGCGCCCGCCCCGCGCCGGCCGCCCCGCCGCCGCCAACAGTGCAGGGCGGCGGCGCCACCACCCAATCACAGCTGCCGGGGCGGACTACGCCGCCGCTGGAGGGCGGCGGGGGCGCGCGGGAGGGCGGCCGCCAGGGGGCGGGGGGCGC
The DNA here is from genome assembly GCF_001715985.3 of Manacus vitellinus. Taxonomy (NCBI): domain Eukaryota; kingdom Metazoa; phylum Chordata; class Aves; order Passeriformes; family Pipridae; genus Manacus; species Manacus vitellinus. The sequence continues at coordinate 7,578,791 of NW_021940917.1, read as the reverse complement.
TCCACGCTCCGCTGAGGGCGGGGTGTGGGCAGGGAGGGTGAGGGCACGGGTGAGGGGGGCGGCGGAGGGCGGCGGCGGGCAGGGGGCGAGGGGGGCGGTGAGGCAGGGGGCGGGGTGAGGGCAGGGGGCGAGCACAGCTCATACGGACGAACGTGTGCCTAATGTGTGTGTGCAATTGGTATATACCGTACTGTGGCCAGTTGTGGGCTCCTCAGTACAGGACAGACGAGGAGTTACTGGAGAGGGCCCAGCAGAGGCCACAAAGGTGGTCAGGGGTTTGAGGCATCTCCCTTACGAAGAGAGACTGCTGGAGCTTGGGATGTTTAGTCTGGAGAAAAGACAGAGGGGATCTCATCAATACATACAAATATCCTCAAGGCAGGTGCCAGGAGGATGGTGCAGACTCTTTTCAGTGCTGTCCCGTGACAGGACAAGGAGCAATGGCCATAAACTTAAACACAAGAAGTTCCACCTCAACATGAAGAAGAACTTTACACTGAGAGTGGCAGAGCACTGGAACAGGCTGCCCAGGGAAGTCATGGACCCTCTCTCTCTCTGGAGACACTCAAAACCCACCTGAACCCATTCCTGTGTCACCTGATCCAGGTGACCCTGCCTTGGCAGTGGGGTTGGACTGGATGATCTCCAGAGGTCCCTTCCAGCACTAACAATTTTGTGATTCTATGATTCTGTATATATATGCTTCATTAATTAATAAGCTTTGGGTTAAATGTCCAATTTTTGCAGCACAGAGAATGCTCTGGCCCTGGACAATGTCACTGTTCGGTGCAGAATTTGCTTTTGATTGACATTGCAAATGACTTGCTAAAGGCTTAGCACTGGATGTTTGCTTTATTCCTATGATAACAGAAAGGGAGAAAGATTTTAAAAGAGCAGAAAAATTTCTGTCACAACAAAGCATGTTACCTGCAGGCCTCAGAAAGGAAGAACACCACATGCAGAAACAAAGATGGAGAAGGACCATGAGCATTAATGGGCAGTAATTTGGACATGAGTTTGAAAAAGAATCTAGTGTCCTCCCTACTCCAGAAGGGGAAAAAAAAAAAAAGCAAGTGAGTGAGAGAACAGTTCAATTTGCAATTTTTAAAAGCAATATATCACAGCCTGGGCGGCCCTTTGTCCCTTTGCACCCTGTGCTGGCAAGATGGTGCATAGGCTGGTGTTTGTTTTGTCTGCAAGCCTCAGAAGCAGAAAGATCAAAAGACAGCAGTTGGGAATTTAGAGAAAAGCAATCAAAATTCTTAAGCAGCCGATGGTATTAATTAATGGAGAGAGATTAAAAGATGTAACTGTGTGTAAATGCTAAATTAGAAGTAAGTGGGGGTAAGAAAAAAAGAGAACTTTTTCAAGAGATGTGAGTGGAACGGAGGAATCCTTTTAAGAGCTTTACAAACTGTAGTCAACAGCAATTGGGAAGAAAATGAACAGAGGAAAAGGCATACTTATCATCCGAAATAAGGAAGCCTCTGTCAAGCCAGAAAAATAATTTCAAAATTGTGGGAGCAAATTGATAGAGTCATGATGGGGTGTGCAAATCATATCACATGTAAATAAGGTACAGTAGGGAACAGTTCTGTGCTGGAGGGAACACAGAGAGGCCTGAGAGACCTTCCCCCTTCAATCTCTGAAGTTTTCAGGGCAGGCAGCACCGATGGATCTGCAAACTACATGGCAGTGGGTGCAGTAATGCTTCTATGGATGTCAAACACAGCCTATCCTCACTCTCTCCCAGCTCTGAATTAGGCCAAGACCTGGGACAGGGTCCTGGGGAGAAAAAATGGTTAGGTATGCCAGAGGGGAATTGGAATGGCTTCTGCCGAGACCTACCACCTGGACTATGGCAGATCAGTCCTTGAATGCAAGCACAAGGCTTGCACTCAAGGGGAGTTTAGCCCCTGCCTGTCAGACCACTGGGATTCTTCTTTAAATAAAAATCTCAGTCTCCTCAGGCAAATAATAAATCTGTCTTGGTATTTCAGAAATCTGCCTTAGAATCATGAGGTATAAGCATCTAAGAATTAAGCAGAGAAATGAATTATTAAAGAAAATTTTACAGAAGTTCTTAGAGAATGAATCGCCCTTCTGCCATCTTTCATACCTCAGAACACATATGTCTTCAAGAACAATTTAATCATATTTATATTTTAAGAACATTCTCATGGCATAAGTGGATTTAAGAAGGTCTGACAATGTGGCTGCATCCTGACTTCTGTTCTAGGAGTTTCACACTTTCAGACTGCCCTGTGGAGGGAACATTTACTTGGCAGTACTTGGCTCTTGGGGGCAGTGGGAACCAGCGTGGTGTGACCTCAGCCAGCACTTCCCACCGCAGTTATTTTCTGACTCCCAGGAAGAACCTAAGCCCTACCTCCCAAGGTAAAAAGTAAATATTTTGATGCAGTGTACCTGAAGCACAATGAAAAATAAGAAATACCAATACCTTCTTTAAGGTTTCAGCTTTAATCTTTTGCGTCATGGGAACACAGGTCCAGGGACAATTTAATCTCTTACCTCCCCCTCTCTTTGGCCCCATTCTGGATGTAGAAAGAATGACTGCATGTCCATGGGGAAGAGAGATGTTGTTGTCAGGCTGGGATTTCTGGTGGTGCCCCAAACATAGCCTATGCCATAGAAAAGGCCAAGCCTTGATGCTAGTTCAGTTTTGCAGCCTTCTTCTCCAAAACTCTCTGTTTTTGAAAGCTATGAATGGAGAATGGTGTTAAGTTAAACAATAACTTGTGTTGCAATGACTTAGTTCTCACTTTAGGGTATTCTTGTCCTCACAGCTGATCACAGTAGACAGCAGAAGGGATTTGTCACATGCACAAGGGACTAATGTGCTACCCACCTTGAAGACACCTGTGGTTTGGTGTGGAATGATTGTCCTTCAGTGCCTGGATCACAGCTCTGTGGCACTGTGTGTCATAGACCAGTGCTTTACTGTTGTGTTCACATCCTTCATTCCAGACTGAAGAAGAGATGTTCATTTAGTGTACAAATGGTAGCACTATATGGAAAAAAGACAGTTTCACAATTATCATTGTAAAGGGAGTTCAGAGTATTTAAACAGTCTAATTAATCTACATCTTTCCTCACTATTCTGGTATTTGATGTGCAAGCTGCAAAATTTCCTTTCCTCTCTCCACTGCCTTGGTGCTCTTTCAGGGGTTTGAAAGTACTTTGACAGAGATTGCAATTTTCAGAAATTTAAACATTTATAGTTTTAAAATCAGTGGAAGTTGTGCACCTAGCTTTCAAGGCAGTATTTGCCAAGCTTGCAAAAGCTGAGTTTCTCTCCAAGAAGACAAACACAATTTTCTCCCTCTCCTGGCAGTTCCTAGCATGCATTGTAAAAGACCTGCATGTCTGAATTCATAAAACCATATGACACTCCTGCTTGCCAGTGCATGACCATCCTCTTCAGTAACCACAACCTGACATTCTGGGAGAGGCTGCCCTAGGATGCATAGCAGATCTGGAGCAGTAAAACTTATAAATTTAATGTGCAGAATTTAAATGTAACAAGTCAACTACTAGAGTAAAATTCGCTGCCAAAGCAACATTTGCAAAATACAAAGCTGTCTCAGATTCACCAGAACAGTTGTTTAAAGTCAACAGTTGGCCAAGATTAAAAAATGCATAAAAATACCTTAACATTTTTATGTTCACTTAGCTCACTTAGCTCACTGTACTTTAACCATGCCATTATTAGGTAAAGCCAGTAGTGGCCATACTGGGATTGAACAGTGCTCTGTGATGGTGTGAACCTCTACCAGAGATGTGTTGGACATGCACTGTGACTTTGCTTACAATCAATTGGTTTGACTAATCCTTAAGCTCTGTTAAACTTTGAGTAGTGCCCTTCTGACAGCAGGAGCCTCTCCTGTCCCACAAGACTGTAGCCATTCTGGTATATTATAGATATGAAACTTTGAGAATAAGCTGCTCACAGTCTCTTTGCTGCCCTTTTTACACCCTATATAAGTTATTCCCCTGTTATTTTCCTTTCTTAGCTTCCAGGGCAAGGAAAAGATGGGCCCAATTGTGTTGATAAAGATAAACAGAATTCACAAGATTTCCACAGTGGGTGGAATAAAAAAAATAAATGGCATCCTCTGCTTTCCAAGGATAGAACAGACATTTCACCTACAATGAAACCTACTAGGCTAGTCATGATACTTGAGAATATACATATTTAACTCTCAAGCATTTGTACAGAACCCTAATTGCTAATTCACTGCGGAGAAAACCTACAGAGCTGATCAGTCAGGGAGTACTCTGGGCTGACAGAGTGCCCTAAAGGCTCCAGGGGGTCCAAATCTGTTGGAACCAAACATCTATGTGGTAAAGCTACTTTTCCTCAAATAGATGGCAATAGAAAGGGGGTCCCCGGGGGTAATAGGATAAATACTCCATTTACCATAAGCTGCAGCCAGCACAGGCACAGAGAGCAAACAAAACAGAGTACGAGTGCTAGGCAACGGTCTGGATTGCGGCACGCCACGTGCTGCCGCTCCCGCAGAAGCTGCTGAGCGGCTGGGAGCACGCCGGCACTATTTCAGTCCTTGGCTTCAGATGCGAGTGCCGTGAGCATCCCTACGTTTTAGTCATCTGCAGCTGTAACTGTCACTGGAAGTCTGCAGAGGCACCGAGCTGTTCAGACCAGCCATGACCTTTTACATTGCCATATATATCCTGAAACCATTCCATCTGTCAGAAAGAATCCCAGTTCCCAGTGGTTTCTGGCCACGTGGGTGTGTGTGTGAGTATGCATGCACCCTGTCACATGCTTACGTGCTTTGGAGAGTTCTGCTCTCGTTTTCTGCCTTCTAACCATTTCCACGAGCAGCTGGTCAGAGTCAAGTGTGCGGCCTCTCAGCAAAGAGTTCTCTGGCAGTAGCTGCCTATTAAATTGTGACTCGGGACTTTTCTGTTAGTCTATCTCTGATTGCTGACTCTAGCTTGACTCTGAAGAAAGACAGGACATGGACTAACAGGGAAACTACTTCCAAGCCTGGCTTAATTCTACCTTAGTAGGCAGAGAGGTTTTTGTTTTGTTGGTTTTTTTAATGACACTATTCTCAACAACTGAGATTCTCAGTTCCCTTGTGCAGGGGTGTCTCTCCCTGTCTGGTGGTTTTCTAATAAGAAAGACTGGTGTAATTTTGGTAGTGGTTCTTCTCTTTGTGGACCTGATGTTGATCACAGTTATTCCCCAGGCATTGCCCCACATCCTCCCATCTGACAACCAACCAGCCTGAGGAAATCCCACAAGCTCTTAGCACTTGCCTTTAACATCAGGGTTTCACATTTCTTTGCTAGTCTGCACCCATGTAACCAATTCCTTTCTTATCTAAGCTTCCTATTCCACTGCTGCAGCATATAAGCATCTACTCCATTTTCCTCTGCAAGCTGAATTTCTGAAATATACTTTACTGTGGCTTCTTGCAAGCAGTTAGAGCAGATTGGAGATGTTTGCTTGGCTTTTAATGCTAATTTATTAAAACTGTTTTCCACAGATTGCCTTAGCTTATTTGAGAATTATAAATCTCTTGCATTTATGCCATTAGTACCTTGGGTATTCGAGTACTGTGTTTGGTACCTTGGGTACACCAGAACTCTGGCTGTCAGCCAGAGAGTGCAGGCAGACCATCCCCAGCACCAAATCTGAGGAAAAGCTGCCTTATCTCCGTTTTGATTTTTGCTTTTTTTTCCCTGTTTCATGGTTGCACCAAATGAGATTGATGTTTTTCTGAGATGGAAGAGCTGCTGATTTTACTTTACTCATTCTCTAAGGGATGAATGCAGTGCAGGGCATGGTGGCAGCCAGATTTTCCACAGACCAAGTTGATTGAGAAACATTTAAGATGTATGCCAGAAATTTTGTAATAGTATTATACTTTTAAGAGGAAAAAAAATCCCAGAAAATGGTTTATTTCAGTTAATATGTCTCAGCATTTTTTGCGGAAGTTTTTGTAGGCCTGCAGGCAGAACAAAGGTAAATTTAAAGTCACAAATAACCAATTGCAGAGAAAGCCAAATACACCGTTAGGCATATGAAGCTCTGCTTTCCAATGTCTTTTATGGCAAGATTTTGTAAATAAAATATGTATAGCCATAAGGATCAGTGTCCTTGCTTAACAAATGAACATAGCGAATCATGGAGACATCTCCCAACACCTAACCCGCTATGGAGAGAGGGGGCTGAGAGTGATGCCAGAGAGTGTTTTTCCAGTGTGTTGCCTTGCTGTCCCAGCCCGTGGCCTCACCACTACCCTGCCTCATCTGTTTGAGCTCTTCGGATTTCCAACCATTAATAAATCACCTACTTCAAACACCATTGTTGAACCAGAGTACCACCATGCCTCACCCACACCACCCAGGCCACTTTCATTCAAGTCCAGCATGATGCTCAAGTACTCTCCCCATCTCTGATCCTTTGTTCACTCCTGCCAGGATAAAGTGTACCAAGGGACATAGGGTGTTATCAAGGACACTTGTGACCTCCAGAGGGAGGAAACAATGCAGAGGCTGCTGGTTGCAGAGTGCTCTGAGATGCAGGTGAGAGCATCCCTGGCAAATGCAATAGTCATGGCAACAGCATTGCAGCTTCTGTAGTAGAGCAGTAATTCAGCTTGAGACATAATTCCATATATTCAGTTTATACTCAAAACTCCTGAACTTATCTCTCCCTGAAGGCAGGGGAGGGTCGCTCAGCTTGATTTTCCAGCACTCACATCCATGACAGGTCACAACTGGATGACATTTCTTAGGCTTTTCTCATAGAAGGATACAAATTTCTGTTCTTTGCCAGAGTGTCCCTGCATACCCTTGTGAGTGCTGCATTCTGCTGCAGTGCTCAAGAAACTCTGCACGTACCATGGAGGCAGCTGCCTGGGAGAGGTGTAGCAGAGCTGCAGTCATCAGAGAACACAGCCTCAGACGAGTAACAGGAGCTTCATTTGGCTGGAGTTGCAGCATCAGCTGGCAGGTCAGCACACTAAGCATCATGGTAAGCCTGGCAGGAGGATGGGCAGCAGTCAGCAGAGGCAAGGAAACACATTTTTGCATCAAAATGAGATGGCAATATTTATTTGTAGGCACCCAGCATACAAGACAGCTGTCTGTGTAGCTCTTGAAGGCACTATGCAGCACTATGAGCAGACAGTAACATTTATGGGAACACTTTTTTCTGAACTAGCTATTGAAAGAAAATAATGTTAAAGTGTGAATGACCTGAGGACTTTAACTGTCAAACACTGCCTGAGAGATACACAGTAGGATATTACCTGCAAATATGGGCTTCTCACTAGCAAAGCAACTGGTATGTCCTGGGCTGACACGTAAGGAATGATTTTAAAGAGGTGGAATAAAAAACTAGCAACAATGCTGCAGCAGCTCAGGAGCTCAAGAACAGGAGTCTCTGGGTTGCTGAGGTTTGGACCAAGCTTGTTTTTCCTTTTGGAAACACTCTTCTATGTAAGATCCCAGGACAGACCACATCTCCCCTTGTTTCTCTTTAGACATCCTCCTATTTTCTTTTCTCTCTGTTTTCTTTGCATAATCCTCCAATTGGTGTAATTTATGGACTATATGCTACAGACACATTGCCTTACATTTACCATTTTAAACATCACAGAAAAAAGTACATTTACACTGCAGGGAAAAATAAAAAAAGGTTATAAATACAGCACTTCAATGAATCAGCACTGGCAGAGGAACTACAAAAGCCTCCCACAGTTGAAACTCTCCACCCATGCTCACAGTTCTTTGGGCAGCTCTGGCCACCCCACTATGGCAAAGGGAGCAGAGGGGAGCAGAGACCTTGTGTCCAAAATCACACAACATATAATATCACAGCTGTTGCAACAGCCACCTCCCACAGGCATGATGCTGAACAACATGAACAACATATTAGGTGCCGACCCAGACATTAAAGCCCCTCTCACTGCCTTTTCTCTTCAGCAAGGAACAATCTGTTTTGTTCAGAGCTCACTCTTCTCACATTTGGAATAGCCAGATTTCAGTGTTCAGAATGTAATAAACTATCACGTTTAATATCATTTCAACCAGAAAAAGCAAAGATTTCCAATGCTATTTGAGTAATTACATTCCACCAATACAAAACCATAGTGATACCTATGGCAAGCTGGTTTACTGACTCATTACCAAGTACAGGAGGAGAAAAGAACACTGAAGATCTCTCTTAAATCTGTTAAAATATTCTTGAGAACCAGAATACATGAAATGCACAAAATACACAAAATACAAATAATTCAAACTGATGCTATTTCTGTGGCTCTCCTTTTCCAGCTTCAGCTCAAAACACTTGCCTTGAAGACAAACATATTCTCTCACACTATTCTCTACAGTATAATTGCCTAATATTTTCCCTTAAAGAACATGCCAAACAAATGTCAGAATGAGCCCAGAAAATGTTTCTTAATGTAAGAAAACTCATCAGCAAATGTTTTCTTTATAGAAAAAAAACTTCAAATGTAACAAAACCAAAATATCCTTGAAAGGCCTATTTCTCAAAGCAGCAGCACATTTCATAGAATGCCTTTTATAAGGCATTGATTTCACTGTGATAACAAGTGTTCCTCTTTTGTTAATATTTTTCAGTTTCAGCTACAAGATGTAGAAAGCTGTACATTGCTAATGAAAAACAATACGTGTCTGCCAGAGCTCACAAGATAAAGCCAAACATAGCTAGGGTTTCAGTTTGGCAGCATCTTGTACCTCTAAGCAGACACAGTGACAGGCATGCCTTTGTATATGGCATGCGTTCAGCAGTACTTAATTAACATGCCTTGACAGAGAACTTTACCATTAGTTTTGTCCAGTAAAGAGTTTCCCTTCCTTCATAAAAAAAGAGCAAGGAATGTAACTTCTGCTTTATTACAAATATGGTCTGCTTTCACAGTTTTTCACCATGACAAATGCTATAGTTTCTGTTTCATTCTTTCCTCCTTCTGTATCACTCACTGTTGCCTGTATGTAGAGTCATGGAAAATTTTCTCCGCTTATTTCACAAAGTCAGGGCTATCCACTTACAGCGCTTTAGCAGCCTGCAAAACAAAAAAGTCCTCTGGGTAAGCAGGTGTTCAATGGCCTCAGAAGAGTTGTAATTTATGCTGTTAAAAGCATTGACAAGGGAGGTGAAAAACTGAAACACATAACAGGATTAATTCAGAAAATTTTGTCAATAGCAAAACAGTCTATGCTCAGCCATTGACAATATTATTTTATTTTTCCAAAACAGGTTCACTACAGGGCATCACTGCAAAGATTATTCCAGATTTAACACAAAATTTATTCTGCAGCAGGATGAATCTGGATTACTCCATCTGCATCACTGTCAGCATGCAGAATCACAAACTTAGAGAAAACAGCCTCAGTAGTCTCATTACTGCTGCAAACTCCTGAAATGCTGCTTATAGGCTCTCTAATTTCAGCAGACACCCCACAGTTTGTTAATTGACTTGGAGTCTCCCAGACCTGTACTCAAGCTGTTAGCCTTCTGCTGCTGAGAGTGGTTTATCTGGAGTTACTACTGCCCATTACAAAAAAGACAAATATATAAAAATGTTTTTATGGTGACTAATGTCTGCTTTTTCCATTCTTAAAAAAAAAAAATCAGAGAAAGAAAAAAGCAAAAGAACCACTATTAGGACAATGTGAAACCAAGAGTTCTTTGCCTGTCTTTGAACAACAAACTTGTTTCACTGGATGAAGCTATTACTTGTGCTAATGAAAGAAGGCAGAAATGCTGAAATAAAAGCTGACATTCATAGTTCCCAGACTGTGAACTCAAAGCTGAGCACTCTCCTGCCTGCAGTGGGGACAGGCACTTCCCATGGAGGCCCATCAGCCACCACCAATAGGAAAGTCCATCCAGGACGCTAGAGCTCTTCTTGTAGTTCCTATGCTGCAAAGGGAGGTGTTCTGCTGAATATATTGGCATAGAGATGGCAGGGTGGAAGTTCATCCATCTGCTGTGTGATTTTGTTTTTTCACTCAAATGAAATGGGTGACTCAGGCACAGGGTCAGTCCCACTGCTGGCAGCACTATGCAGTCAATGTGTCAGCTCGGGGTGGGGGTGATACAAGGTGCAGCACCTGCAGAAAATGAATCATCAGACTTTTTGCTGTCTCATTCCTATTTATTTCTTTAATTGTTATTTCTTTAATTGTTTATTTCTTTAATTTCAGCTCGAGCTGAAATTACAGGAGTATTATCCCTTTGTGCAAAGACATTGGAGGAGCTGGGGTTTTTAAATCTGCTAATGCTGCTCACAGATCTGAGCAACCCCCCCAGGGGGAGAGCAAGGCAGGAGAGTCCTTTCAGTTTCAACAGTTGCCAAACCAATTTAGCTGTAGCATGAAATTGCAGCCAAGGCTCACACCCTTCTGATAATTCACACAACTGAATTGGCCTTTAAATTAAACTGGGCTACAATGCTCTTTCCCGGGTTACAGAGGACACCCAAGGCAGAATCAAGGCTTGGATGGTAAGGGTGGTGGTAGGTACACAGAGAGATGTGTTTGCCTGCCATAAATCCACCACTCCCATTCCCTCTCCTTCTCCTCCTCTCTTTTAATCTCTTTCCCCCTAAAATGCAGGTTGCTGCACAGTTTCTCCTGGCTGAGGAGAAATGAACAGGGTCACTGGTGGGTATCACAGCATTTCCCCTTTGCTAGCCAGAGAGGTTTCTGACATGAGGCCTTCTGGGTCTGGCACCATCTGAACACCTTCCTTGTGGGCTTGGTGCTCCCTCAGCACCTCCTGCTCTGAGAAGCCTATCAAGATCTCCCACAGCTAGGTCTTGATCTGACCCAAGGCTTTTCTTTTTTTATACACAAGGTTAAGCCAGCATTAATGCGTTCAAGTCTAAGTATAGCACAGGTGGCAGGATTCATCCACTAATTTGTGTTTTCCCACAATTGTCGCACTGTCTAGCTCTGCATAGTGTGCTCCAGTACTTAAATGTTAGTTTCACTTTATCACTGGATCTTCAGGTGTTTTCCCATGACTGGGTAAATCGCCAATATCCGTGTTTGACATGAGAAAAACAGAGCCTCAGACTGCAACAGCAGCTTGTCTTGCAGTAACAAAAGCCCATGTGGACCCTCCCTCTCTCTACCTCCATTTTTCATTATCCATCATTTCATTTCATTATCCTGTGACATTTTTCTCATTAAGTAAAACTCCACTATGAATGCTGTGTGTTAATGTTATAATCTCAAAAATATGGGCAGTAGAACCAACTGCCTCCGGAGGCAAGGGTCAAAACATTGTAGCTCCTTTCAGGGTAAAAACTAAATAACTGTATTAAAACAAACCAGGTTACTTCATTTTTTTTTTTCTAAAGCAGGTTCAGCCTGGAGTAAGCCAATAAATATTTTAATAAGCATGTCTTTCAGGCTATGTGGTGATCTGATCTATAGCACTGCACATGAAGCAGGTGGCTCTGGATCTTACAAGAATGGTGGATTTGTAAGAAAATGCTGCCTGTTGGAGATCAGAGCATGTGTTATGCGTAATGAAGCCTGCAGTAGGAAGCTGACAGCATGAACAATAAATATGTATTACACATGGAAACAAAGATACAGTATAGCTGTACACTTCATTATGTACATTTAGTCCCTGTTAAACTGTGGAAATGCAGGTGTGGGATCCTTGCCTTCTACGCAGTATCCCCAGAGCAGTGCCTGGTGTTTGTCCAGCCATGCTCCCCTTGGCACCAGACTTATTTTCAAATGTGTCAGCAGGAGTTTGGGCTTATTTCTTTTGCTGGAAAGAAAACAGAAAGAAAAAGAGCAATTTAGAGATTTGCTTTTGCAGTAAGAACAAATTAGGAGTAGGTTAAGTGCAGTGAGCAGTAATTATAGTAAGGCACAGATCTCCTATCCTAATCATCCCTTAAATATAATTCCCATGTGACCTAACACAGAGCCAGGCATGGAGTTTCTATGCTTGTTTGCTGCCCTCTCTTGGCAAAATAACCAGCCTCCAGCAGAGAAAACTGAAGGTTGTCAAGAAGAGAAAAACATCAAAGTACACTCATTCAGAGAAATGGAAGGAAGAGCCTTGTGCCAAAGTAAAATACAACATTTGCATCTTTTTACACACTGGAAAAATAAGTAATTTCTTCTAAGAAGTCAGTTCTCTCTTCTCTAAGATAAGGTTCATTGACCGAATGTGTGTGGGAGAGGGAGAACTGATTAGGGTGATGAGCCAGGTTCAGAGACAAACATCTTCTCTTATACATTGTTGTGAGCACCTATCAGGTACTTTGCCATTCTTCCTCCATAAAAGTAATTTTCTAAAGAAGAGTGATTTTTGCTTTTCAGCCTCTAGTAAAATATTTGAGCAGACTTCCAAGGCATTGCCTCAATTGCCTTGTATAAAGATTTCCATCTGTAGTACACATGTATGTGTCTTTTGTTATCAGTGTCAGAAAGGCTGAAAGAAAATGGATCCTGTGAATAACAATAATCCTTTGCAGCAAATATGAGCTCTGCTCTTCATGACAACTCTTCTTCCAGATTTAGTTTCAAGAAGGGGAATCCATGTCATTCGGGATCCTGTTTGCAGCTAAAGAAATGCAACACATGGACCAGTTTACTATCAACTCTGTGCATGCTCACATAGCTTGCAGTCAGCTGTTGTGTTCACAGCCATGCACACGGGGCATTCATACTCCAGGAGGATGCAAACAAACGGTGATCTGACTACTCAGTGACAAATACTTTTCCACATGCAAACCTTCCGTGTCTGTCACGTTCAATATCTCACCGATGCATAAGAAAACACATATTACCATTTCAGATAGTGGAGATCCTCCCATGGAGGAAACATTCCTCATCTTCTTGTTGGATAGTAGAGGTTTCAACCTTAAAAACATCTTTCTATCTACAAGAACGTGTTGACACATGCATCCTTGATGAAGGAACACAAGCAGTATCCTCCAGTCAGCTGCCTTCCCCCAGATCATCCATCCTAGAGCATCCAGAGAGACCACCATTGGCAATAACACTGCCAAAGAGCCTTTCCGCAGATCCTATTGATTTGATTTTCCAGGAAAAGAAATACATAGGATGTTTTACACTGAACATTTCTGAAAAGTGAAGAAGATGGAATATTAATGTTACATAACTTTTAAGGTTTCTCAGAAGGATGTTCGAAAGTTGCCATTACATGAAGCCATCCTGTAGTCTCATAGTAGGAGCAATATACCCACAGCATATTTCAAAGTTGTGTTTAAGATGAAAATAAGAATAAAACCCAAAGAAATGTGTAATTTTCTGTCTTTGAATGATGTTTCTTTTCTTTTGCCCACTTTTAATTGCTATAACATTGCTCAGGCAGCCAGAATTGACTCTTCCCTCAAGAGATATTCAAGAACTGTCTGGACGCAATCCTGTGTCGTGCTCTGGGACGGCCCTGCTTGAGCAGGGAGGTTGGACCACATGACCCACTGTGGTCCCTTCCAACTTGACCCATTCTGTGAGATGTGTTGGAGGGTGTAGCACTGCCTCTCCTTGCACCTGCTTTCAGCTGCACAGGTATAACCCTGGCCTCACTTTCCTCTAGTTTATCTAGGGATGGGTTTTCATGTTAATTTCCTCTTGGCTTTCATGCACTAGTGCTTTCATGGTTTGGGACTCACATCCCATGTTCATGTTTTTACGATTCAGGCTGAGAGTACAGACATTCAAGCACGAGCCAGGAGGAGGCTCATGTACAGACAATGTCTACAGAGCAGAGAAGAGAAAACTGGCTAGCTCTTTATGAGTCCTCTATGGGCCTGACCTCCATAGAATCCCTGGTTTTGTCCCAGTGGTGGTACTGCTGTGCAAAGAGCTCTTTCCCTCCAGTCACTCATCTGTGCTTGTGCTCTCATAAGTAGACATCAGCACTGCAAAAAAAATGTTTACTTTACTGCAGTTCTTTACTAGGCACACAAGTAGACCTTAAGGCAGGACTCAGCCCAAAGGGCCAGCAAAAGGGAGCCTGGGGTTTTCAGAGACTCCTGGCACTATGAACTTGATTCTATGACATCATCCTGCTGATATCACCTGAGAGGTAATTCATACAAAGCATCTGAACTTGTGCTAGAGCTGGCAAGTGTATGCTCACCAATGGTCATGACAAGTGACCTGAGCCATCAAAAGCAGACTACAAAGCTCCTACATATGAGGATTTTCATTTCTGGGTTGAAAAGAAGCAAGTCTGAATGCTACAGAGGTCTTTCTGGGGGTTGTTTCTCCACACAGCTGGAAAAGACAGAAGCCTTGAGGCTTCTCTCCCATAGATCACATAGACTAGATCTCCCTCATCCCAGCCACAAACCTCTTTGACCTGGGGAAAAATCTTCTCCTCTGGAAGCTTGTATCTGCTTCCTCGTGAACCATCATGTCCTTTGGAATTACTCAGTCAAAAAAGTTTTTACCCACTGTCAGCTTTCTACAGGGAAAGCACATGAGATTTTTGCTCTTGTAGCCTCCTGAGCAGCACCCACAACTCTGGCACTGCTGAAGCTGTTGGCAGTGGGACTTGCAGTCCCTGGGGGGAAATCACCCTGTCCCTCTCCCTGGCTCACTCTCACACAAGATGTGATACCTCTCCTCCCCAGTGCTCCATGCCACAGACATTTATTACACAGCAGAGGGACACCAGGGCAATTCCCAGTGAGATCCTATTCCTGATGTCCCTCCTCTGAGACATCCACCACAGTGAATCTCAGATCCCTGTGGAGAGCTGGGTGCTGAGTCCTATCCATTCCTCCCCATGACAGGGCCAGCAGCAGCACTGTGGGGTGCCTTGGAGAAGGGCAAATGGGCCCTTGCTGGGAGCAGGAGGCCATGGG